>NC_141898.1:21069468-21694468 GCF_030686135.1 Camelina sativa | reverse complement strand
AAACAAGCTAAAACTGAGAAAACGTTGATTCTAAGCAGTAAGCAGCATTGTTACTGTTTCTAGGGTTATAATGTGTGACAATCCAATGCATTTGACTAATTGTAAGAGTTCGGGATGAATTTGGAGTGTTTAGACAACACTTAAACCGGTTTTATCGAAAAACATGCTTAAACCGAGAAAACAGGCTAAAACCGAGAAAACATTGATTGTACGCAGTAAACAGCTTTGTTACTGTTTCTAGGGTCAGAATGTGTGACTATCCAATGCATTTGACTAATTGTAAGAGTTTGGGATGAATTTGGAGTTTTAGACAACACTTTTACCCATTTTGTCCCGAAAGACGCTAAAACTGAGAAAACGTTGATTCTAAGCAGTAAACAGCTTTGTTACTGTTTCTAGAGTCATAATGTGTGACAATCCAATGCATTTGACTAATTGTAAGAGTTCGGAATGAATTTGGAGTTTTTAGACAACACTTTTACCCATTTTGTCCCGAAACAAGCTAAAACTGAGAAAACGTTGATTCTAAGCAGTAAGCAGCATTGTTACTGTTTCTAGGGTTAGAATGTGTGACAATCCAATGCATTTGACTAATTGTAAGAGTTCGGGATGAATTTGGAGTGTTTAGACAACACTTAAACCGGTTTTATCCCAAAACATGCTTAAACCGAGAAAACAGGCAAAAACCGAGAAAACATTGATTGTACGCAGTAAACAGCTTTGTTACTGTTTCTAGGGTCAGAATGTGTGACAATCCAATGCATTTGACTAATTGTAAGAGTTTGGGATGTATTTGGAGTGTTTAGACAACACTTAAACCCGTTTCATCCCAAAACATGCTTAAACCGAGAAAACAGGCTAAAACCGAGAAAACATTGATTGTAAGCAGTAAACAGCTTTGTTACTGTTTCTAGGGTCATAATGTGTGACAATACAATGCATTTGACTAATTGTAAGAGTTTGGGATGAATTTGGAGTGTTTAGACAACACTTAAACCCGTTTTATCCCAAAACATGCTTAAACCGAGAAAACAGGCTAAAACTGAGAAAAAATTGATTGGAAGCAGTAAACAGCTTTGTTACTGTTTCTAGGGTCATAATGTGTGACAATCCAATGCATTTGACTAATTGTAAGAGGTCGGGATGAATTTGGAGTGTTTAGACAACACTTAAACCCGTTTTATCCCAAAACAGGCTAAAACCGAGAAAACATTGATTCTAAGAAGTAAGCAGGTTTGTTACTGTTTTTCGGGTCAGAATGTATGACAATCCAATGCATTTGACTAATTGTAAGAGTTCGGGATGAATTTGGAGTTTTAGACAACACTTTTACCCATTTTGTCCCGAAACAGGCTAAAACTGAGAAAACGTTGATTCTAAGCAGTAAACAGCTTTGTTACTGTTTCTAGGGTCATAATGTGTGACAATCCAATGCATTTGACTAATTGTAAGAGTTCGGAATGAATTTGGAGTTTTTAGACAACACTTTTACCCATTTTGTCCCGAAACAAGCTAAAACTGAGAAAACTTTGATTCTAAGCAGTAAGCAGCATTGTTACTGTTTCTAGGGTTAGAATGTGTGACAATCCAATGCATTTGACTAATTGTAAGAGTTCAGGATGAATTTGGAGTGTTTAGACAACACTTAAACCGGTTTTATCCCAAAACATGCTTAAACCGAGAAAACAGGCAAAAACCGAGAAAACATTGATTGTACGCAGTAAACAGCTTTGTTACTGTTTCTAGGGTCAGAATGTGTGACAATCCAATGCAATTGACTAATTGTAAGAGTTTGGGATGTATTTGGAGTGTTTAGACAACACTTAAACCCGTTTCATCCCAAAACATGCTTAAACCGAGAAAACAGGCTAAAACCGAGAAAACATTGATTGTAAGCAGTAAACAGCTTTGTTACTGTTTCTAGGGTCATAATGTGTGACAATACAATGCATTTGACTAATTGTAAGAGTTTGGGATGAATTTGGAGTGTTTAGACAACACTTAAACCCGTTTTATCCCAAAACATGCTTAAACCGAGAAAACAGGCTAAAACTGAGAAAAAATTGATTGGAAGCAGTAAACAGCTTTGTTACTGTTTCTAGGGTCATAATGTGTGACAATCCAATGCATTTGACAAATTGTAAGAGGTCGGGATGAATTTGGAGTGTTTAGACAACACTTAAACCCGTTTTATCCCAAAACAGGCTAAAACCGAGAAAACATTGATTCTAAGAAGTAAGCAGGTTTGTTACTGTTTTTCGGGTCAGAATGTATGACAATCCAATGCATTTGACTAATTGTAAGAGTTCGGGATGAATTTGGAGTTTTAGACAACACTTTTACCCATTTTGTCCCGAAACAGGCTAATATTGACCATGTTACTTAAGACTTGGAGGTTGTCCGTACGGACGTCCGTACGATCGTCCTAATGGCCACCCTTAAGGTTGAGGCCTATTGAGAGAAATGAGAAGGCTTGGGGTTGGAAACAATACCAAGCCCATTAGAAGGATCTCGAAGAAGAATGTGACCGTTGGAGGATAAGAGTCACGAGATAGCTTCCCTTAGGGAGACAAGGTCACGTCGCTTTCTAACTTGGGATCGCTCCCTTCTCTCTCTTCATGTCTCTATCTACAAGTTGTCGAGTTGGTGGGATTGTTAACCTAGTTTTCATTCTATTTAAGGCCCTTGGCCGACATTGTAAAAGCCATTCTAATACAAGCTCTCATTTTATCTCACATTCTCTCTAATTTGCTTCCGCATACTCAATTTAAACCAACATGGTATCAGAGCAAGTTTATTGATCCATGGTTCTATAAACTTTCTCCTCTTCTTTTTCTTGTTCTTATTTGATTCTACTTTGCATTCTCTACTCGTATACTACTTCTTTACTCTATTCTTCATTCTACTCACTCATTCGCGCTTCATTCTATCCGCTACTCTATCGTTTTTCTCGCTACTCTACCTAACAATGGACAACAACAAGCCTATTGTTACCCCGGTGGTGCTCAAAGGAGCAAACTACCTGTTGTGGAAAAGAACCACAAAGACCGCTCTCAGTGGCCGAGGACTTTGGATCCATGTAGAAACGGACCAACTCCCCAAGAAAGCCACTAAGGAGGACGGTAAAGAAGGAACGGAAGAAGACAAGGAGGCTGATCTCGAGAAGGAAGTCAAGTGGTTCCAAGAAGATCAGACCGTGCTTGCCATTCTCCAAAACTCGCTAGACGCACCGATTCTTGAAGCCTACTCGTACTGCGAGACGGCCAAAGAACTATGGGAGACGCTAGCGAATGTGTATGGGAACGTGACCAACTTGACTCGGGTATTTGAGGTCAAGAAGGCTATCAACGGTCTCCATCAAGAAGACTTGGAGTTTACCAAGCATTTTGGGAAGTTCCGGTCATTGTGGGCCGAGTTGGAGATGCTCCGGCCAAGTACTATCGATCCGGCCATCCTCAATGAACGAAAGGAGCAAGACAAGGTGTTTGGTCTCCTGCTCACTCTCAATCCGGCGTTCAATGACCTGATTAAGCACATCCTCCGTGGAGACAAGCTACCTACTCTTGAAGACGTGTGTTCTCAAGTGCAAAAGGAACAAGGTTCACTTGGTCTCTTTTGCGGAAAGGACGACTTGGCTACCGCGAACAAAGGAGTCTACAAGCAAGATGACCGGAAAACAATGGTGTGCGACCATTGCAAGAAGAAGGGACACATGAAGGACAAGTGCTGGATCCTTCACCCTCATCTCAAACCGGCTAAGTTCAAGGCGCATATCTCGCAAGAAGGACCAAGCGGCCAAGGTTTCGGTGCAGCAAACCAAGGCAACGCGGCGGCTACGGCCATGGCGGCTTCTCTTGGAGATCTTGTGAGGAAATCAGACCTGGAGGCCCTCATCAAGTCCATCGCAGCCCTAAAGGAATCTGGTATCACTTTCTTCGCTTCACAACCTAGTAAAACGCTTGTTGTAGACTCGGGTGCTTCTCATCACATGATAAGTAACCCGAGCCTTATACACAACATAAAGCCGACGGTGGGAAATGTGATTATTGCAAATGGGGATAGGATACCAGTTAAAGGTGTAGGAGATTTAAAGTTGTTTGATAAGAACTCAAAGGCCTTCTTTATGCCTACTTTTACTTCTAACCTATTATCGGTTAAGAGAGCTACAACCGATTTGAATTGTTATACCATATTTGGTCCTAACAGTGTGCATTTTCAGGATATTGAGACTGGCAAGATTCTTGGAGGTGGAGATGCTAAGGGAGATCTCTATGTCCTAGAGAAAAACTCATCAAGTTCACCTAATATGTTTTCTTTTAAATCGGACCTTAGTAGTATTTCAAGTGAAGTGTGGCATGCTAGACTAGGCCACCCTCACTCTAGAGCTTTTCAATTAATGTTGCCTAAATTTTCTTTTGATAGTTCAAGTTGTGAACCTTGTATTCTTGGCAAACATTGCAAATCGGTTTTCCCTAAATCTACTACCATTTATGAACATTGTTTTGACTTAGTACATTCTGATGTTTGGACCTCACCATGCCTATCTAGAGACAATAACAAGTATTTTGTGACTTTTATTGATGAAAAATCAAAATATACTTGGCTCACATTGTTACCATCTAAAGATAGGGTTTATGATGCATTTGTTAATTTTCAGAATTATGTTACTAATCATTTCAATGCAAAAATAAAGGTACTAAGATCAGATAATGGGGGAGAGTACATCAGTCATAGACTCAAAGATCATTTGTCCAAACACGGCATTCTACAACAAACGAGTTGTCCATATACGCCCCAACAGAATGGCGTGGCCGAGAGGAAGAACCGGCACCTTATGGAAGTGGCGAGGTCGATGATGTTCCAAACCAATGTCACCAAACGATTCTGGGGAGATGCTGTCATGACGGCTTGCTACTTGATTAATAGGACTCCTACCAAAGTTCTACAAGACAAATCTCCATATGAGGTACTCAATCAATTTAAACCATCTTTGGATCACTTACGCGTTTTCGGGTGTGTATGCTTTGTTTTGGTTCCAGGGGAACAAAGGACTAAGCTCGACGCCAAAAGCACCAAATGTATGTTCATTGGCTACTCGACAAGTCAGAAGGGCTATAAGTGCTATGATCCAGCTGCTGGCCGCCTACATATCTCTCGAGAAGTGCGGTTCCTTGAACACCAAGGATACTATGCGACAAAGGATTGGGACAGTCTCAAGGATCTCTCTCGGTCCAACTCTGATCGTTCGGCCAACCTACGGTCCCTCCTCGATCACCTCGGCATCACCACTCCATCAAGCCCGTCGAGCCATGCTCAGCCTACTCCGACCTCACATGAACCGGATGTACCCGCTATCTCACCCGTAGAAGAAGAAGTTCAAGAAAATGCCTCCGTGCCGCTTGTTCCTCCTCCGGCTGAACCATGTGCCGAGCCTACTCATGAGGACAATGATCATCTCGTGACCTCAACCGATGCTCTCCCACGGGAATCTATGGTTGCTCTTCCCCGGCGAAGTCAACGTCTAAAGTTTCATCCTTCGACATGGAAAGATAAGCGGGTCTACTACAACAATCAGGCCGTGGCCCATCCTATCCAAGCGGTGTGTTCACTTGACCTGGTTCCTCAGGAACACGCTGCCTTCCTCACCAAGATTGATGCTCAATTCGTTCCTCAAACCTATGATGAAGCCAAAGAGCACAAAGAGTGGTTAGCGGCGGTTGATGCTGAGACCGATGCTATGATCCGGAACCACACTTGGGACGAAGCGGATCTTCCCAAGGGAAAGAAGGTGGTCAGCTCAAAATGGGTCTTCACAATTAAGTACCTGAGCAATGGCGACGTGGAGCGCTATAAGGCTCGCCTTGTGGCTCGCGGTTTCACACAAACATACGGTACCGACTATACGGACACGTTTGCCCCGGTCGCCAAGCTGCACACCGTTCGTGTCATTCTCTCCTTGGCTACAAACCTCTCGTGGGACCTTTGGCAGATGGACGTCAAGAATGCCTTCCTTCAGGGGGAGCTTGAAGAAGAAGTGTATATGCACCCACCTCCGGGCTTCGAACATCTTGTGGCTCCGGGCAAAGTTCTCCGCCTTCGCAAGGCCATCTACGGCCTCAAACAATCCCCTCGGGCGTGGTACCACAAACTCAGCTCGACACTTCGCACCAATGGTTTTCGACGCTCGGAAGCCGACCACACATTGTTCACTCTACGGACTGCCGGCGGTCGCGTCGTGGTGCTCGTCTATGTCGATGATATAATCATCACTGGCGATGACAAGGAAGGTATTTCCACTACCAAGACTCTCCTTCACTCAGCCTTTGACATCAAGGACCTCGGCGAACTGAAATATTTTCTTGGGATTGAAATCTCCCGATCGCCGGAAGGACTCTTTCTCTCCCAACGGAAGTACACGCTGGACTTGCTCGAGGAAACTGGTAAGCTGGGGGCTAAACCGGTCTCTACGCCACTAGAAGAAGGCTACCAGGTCAAGCGAAAGGGGGAGATGAAGACGTTACCGAACAAGTTGGCTGAGCCATATGAGGACGTGGGCAGATATAGGCGGCTGGTTGGGAAGCTGATTTACCTCACCATCACACGGCCGGATCTGTGCTATGCTGTGAACCAAGTAAGCCAGCACATGAAAGCACCAACAAACTTTGATTGGAACACTGTTGAGAGGATCCTATGCTATCTAAAGGGAAGCCCTGGCCGCGGCATTTGGATGGGAAAGAACAACAATAACGAGCTTGTTGGCTATTGCGACGCGGATTATGCGGGCGACACAACCGATAGAAGGTCTACAACAGGATACTGTACGTTTGTTGGTGGGAACCTAGTCACTTGGAAGTCGAAGAAACAGAAGGTGGTGTCTCAATCAAGTGCCGAGTCAGAATATAGGGCCATGAAGAAGCTCACAAACGAGCTAACTTGGCTCAAAGGTCTTCTCAAGGACCTTGGAGTGGAGATAGATGAACCCATCACTATGCACTGTGACAACAAGGCTGCAATACATATAGCAACCAACTCTGTTTTCCATGAGAGGACCAAGCATATCGAAGTAGACTGCCACACAGTGCGAGAGAAGATTGAAGAAGGGGTTGTCTTACCGTGTCACACGCCGAGCAAGGACCAACTGGCCGATATTTTCACAAAAGCCACTAGTCCACAGATTTGCGAGTATATCTCTAGCAAACTTGGACTAGTCGATCCTACACATCCATGAGAAGACTCCTCTAACCCGTGGAGAGCACACTCTTTTCCTTGATATGGTTTTGTCCCATGTGGTTTTCCATATTAAGGTTTTTAACGAGGTGGTCTTGTGCGGGTTCCAAGCTTAGCCGTTTCACTTGGCTAAGCTTGAGGGGGAGTATTGACCATGTTACTTAAGACTTGGAGGTTGTCCGTACGGACGTCCGTACGATCGTCCTAATGGCCACCCTTAAGGTTGAGGCCTATTGAGAGAAATGAGAAGGCTTGGGGTTGGAAACAATACCAAGCCCATTAGAAGGATCTCGAAGAAGAATGTGACCGTTGGAGGATAAGAGTCACGAGATAGCTTCCCTTAGGGAGACAAGGTCACGTCGCTTTCTAACTTGGGATCGCTCCCTTCTCTCTCTTCATGTCTCTATCTACAAGTTGTCGAGTTGGTGGGATTGTTAACCTAGTTTTCATTCTATTTAAGGCCCTTGGCCGACATTGTAAAAGCCATTCTAATACAAGCTCTCATTTTATCTCACATTCTCTCTAATTTGCTTCCGCATACTCAATTTAAACCAACAGCTAAAACTGAGAAAACGTTGATTCTAAGCAGTAAACAGCTTTGTTACTGTTTCTAGGGTCATAATGTGTGACAATCCAATGCATTTGACTAATTGTAAGTGTTCGGAATGAATTTGGAGTTTTTAGACAACACTTTTACCCATTTTGTCCCGAAACAAGCTTAACCCGAGAAAACAGGCTAAAACCAAGAAAAAATTGATTGGAAGCAGTAAACGGCTTTGTTACTGTTTCTAGGGTCATAATGTGTGACAATCCAATGCATTTGACTAATTGTAAGAGTTCGGGATGAATTTGGAGTGTTTAGACAACACTTAAACGCGTTTGATCCCAAAACAGGCTAAAACCGAGAAAACATTGATTCTAAGAAGTAAGCAGCTTTGTTACTCTTTTTCGGGTCAGAATGTATGACAATCCAATGCATTTGACTAATTGTAAGAGTTCGGGATGAATTTGGAGTGTTTAGACAACACTTAAACCCGTTTTATCCCAAAACAGGCTTAAACCGAGAAAACATTGATTCTAAGATGTAAGCAGCATTGTTACTGTTTCTAGGGTCAGAATGTTTGACAATCCAATGCATTTGACTAATTGTAAGAGTTCGGAATGAATTTGGAGTTTTTAGACAACACTTTTACCCATTTTGTCCCGAAACAAGCTAAAACTGAGAAAACGTTGATTCTAAGCAGTAAGCAGCATTGTTACTGTTTCTAGGGTTATAATGTGTGACAATCCAATGCATTTGACTAATTGTAAGAGTTCGGGATGAATTTGGAGTGTTTAGACAACACTTAAACCGGTTTTATCGAAAAACATGCTTAAACCGAGAAAACAGGCTAAAACTGAGAAAACATTGATTGTACGCAGTAAACAGCTTTGTTACTGTTTCTAGGGTCAGAATGTGTGACTATCCAATGCATTTGACTAATTGTAAGAGTTTGGGATGAATTTGGAGTTTTAGACAACACTTTTACCCATTTTGTCCCGAAAGAGGCTAAAACTGAGAAAACGTTGATTCTAAGCAGTAAACAGCTTTGTTACTGTTTCTAGAGTCATAATGTGTGACAATCCAATGCATTTGACTAATTGTAAGAGTTCGGAATGAATTTGGAGTTTTTAGACAACACTTTTACCCATTTTGTCCCGAAACAAGCTAAAACTGAGAAAACGTTGATTCTAAGCAGTAAGCAGCATTGTTACTGTTTCTAGGGTTAGAATGTGTGACAATCCAATGCATTTGACTAATTGTAAGAGTTCGGGATGAATTTGGAGTGTTTAGACAACACTTAAACCGGTTTTATCCCAAAACATGCTTAAACCGAGAAAACAGGCAAAAACCGAGAAAACATTGTTTGTACGCAGTAAACAGCTTTGTTACTGTTTCTAGGGTCAGAATGTGTGACAATCCAATGCATTTGACTAATTGTAAGAGTTTGGGATGTATTTGGAGTGTTTAGACAACACTTAAACCCGTTTCATCCCAAAACATGCTTAACCCGAGAAAACAGGCTAAAACCAAGAAAAAATTGATTGGAAGCAGTAAACAGCTTTGTTACTGTTTTTAGGGTCATAATGTGTGACAATCCAATGTATTTGACTAATTGTAAGAGTTCGGGATGAATTAGGAGTTTTTAGACAACACTTAAACGCGTTTTATCCCAAAACAGGCTAAAACCGAGAAAACATTGATTCTAAGAAGTAAGCAGCTTTGTTACTCTTTTTCGGGTCAGAATGTATGACAATCCAATGCATTTGACTAATTGTAAGAGTTCGGGATGAATTTGGAGTGTTTAGACAACACTTATACCCATTTTGTCCTGAAACAGGCTAAAACTGAGAAAACGTTGATTCTAAGCAGTAAACAGCTTTGTTACTGTTTCTAGGGTCAGAATGTGTGACAATCCAATGCATTTTACTAATTGAAAACATTTGGGATGAATTTGGAGTGTTTAGACAACACTTAAACCCGTTTTGTCCCAAAACATGCTTAAATCGAGAAAACAGGCTAAAACCGAGAAAACATTGATTGTAAGCAGTAAACAGATTTTTACTGTTTCTAGGATCTTAATATGTGACAATACAATGCATTTGACTAATTGTAAGAGTTCGGGATGAATTTGGAGTGTTTAGACAACACTTAAACCTGTTTTATCCCAAAACATGCTTAAACCGACAAAACAGGCTAAAACCGAGAAAACATTGATTGGAAGCAGTAAACAGCTTTGTTACTCTTTCTAGGGTCATAATGTGTGACAATCCAATGCATTTGACTAATTGTAAGAGTTTGGGATGAATTTGGAGTGTTTAGACAACACTTAAACCCGTTTTATCCCAAAACATGCTTAAACCGAGAAAACAGGCTAAAACCGAGAAAACATTGATTGGAAGCAGTAAACAGCTTTATTACTGTTTCTAGGGTCATAATGTGTGAAGATCCAATGCATTTGACTAATTGTAAGAGTTTGGGATGAATTTGGAGTGTTTAGACAACACTTAAACCTGTTTTATCCCAAAACAGGCTAAAACTGAGAAAACATTGATTCTAAGAAGTAAGCAGCTTTGTTACTGTTTTTAGGGTCAGCATGTATGACAATCCAATGCATTGGACTAATTGTAAGAGTTCAGGATGAATTTGGAGTGTTTAGACAACACTTAAAACCGTTTTATCCCCAAAACATGCTTAAAACGAGAAACAGGCGAAAACCGAGAGAAAACATTGTTTGGAAGCAGTAAACAGATATGTTACTCTTTTTAGGGTCAAAATATTTAACAATCCAATGCATTTGACTAATTTTAAAAATTCGAGATGAATTTGGAGTGTTTAGACAACACTTAAACCCGTTTTATCCCAAAACAGGCTTAAACCGAGAAAACATTGATTCTAAGCTGTAAGCAGCATTGTTACTGTTTCTAGGGTCAGAATGTTTGACAATCCAATGCATTTGACTAATTGTAAGAGTTCGGGATGAATTTGGAGTTTTAGACAACACTTTTACCCATTTTGTCCCGAAACAAGCTAAAACTGAGAAAACGTTGATTCTAAGCAGTAAGCAGCATTGTTAATGTTTCTAGGGTCATAATGTGTGACAATCCAATGCATTTGACTAATTGTAAGAGTTTGGGATGAACTTGGAGTGTTTAGACAACACTTAAACCCGTTTTATCCCAAAACATGCTTAACCCGAGAAAACAGGCTAAAACCAAGAAAAAATTGATTGGAAGCAGTAAACAGCTTTGTTACTGTTTCTAGGGTCATAATGTGTGACAATCCAATGTATTTGACTAATTGTAAGAGTTCGGGATGAATTAGGAGTTTTTAGACAACACTTAAACGCGTTTTATCCCAAAACAGGCTAAAACCGAGAAAACATTGATTCTAAGAAGTAAGCAGGTTTGTTACTGTTTTTCGGGTCAGAATGTATGACAATCCAATGCATTTGACTAATTGTAAGAGTTCGGGATGAATTTGGAGTGTTTAGACAACACTTATACCCATTTTGTCCTGAAACAGGCTAAAACTGAGAAAACGTTGATTCTAAGCAGTAAACAGCTTTGTTACTGTTTCTAGGGTCAGAATGTGTGACAATCCAATGCATTTGACTAATTGAAAATGTTTGGGATGAATTTGGAGTGTTTAGACAACACTTAAACCCGTTTTATCCCAAAACATGCTTAAATCGAGAAAACAGGCTAAAACCGAGAAAACATTGATTGTACGCAGTAAACAGCTTTGTTACTGTTTCTAGGGTCAGAATGTGTGACAATCCAATGCATTTGACTAATTGTAAGAGTTCGGGATGAATTTGGAGTGTTTAGACAACATTTAAACCCGTTTTATCCCAAAACATGCTTAAACCGAGAAAACAGGCTAAAACCGAGAAAACATTGATTGTACGCAGTAAACAGCTTTGTTACTGTTTCTAGGGTCAGAATGTGTGACAATCCAATGCATTTGACTAATTGTAAGAGTTTGGGATGAATTTGGAGTGTTTCGACAACACTTAAACCCGTTTTATCCCAAAACATGCTTAAACCGAGAAAACAGGCTAAATCCGAGAAAACATTGATTGTAAGCAGTAAACAGCTTTGTTACTGTTTCTAGGGTCATAATGTGAGACAATCCAATGCATTTGACTAATTGTAAGAGTTCGGGATGAATTTGGAGTGTTTAGACAACACTTAAACCCGTTTTATCCCAAAACATGCATAAACCGAGAAAACAGGCTAAAACTGAGAAAACATTGATTGTAAGCAGTAAACAGCTTTGTTACTGTTTCTAGGGTCAGAATGTGTGTCAATCCAATGCATTTGACTAATTGAAAAAGTTCGGGATGAATTTGGAGTGTTTAGACAACACTTAAACCCGTTTTATCCCAAAACATGCTTAACCCGAGAAAACAGGCTAAAACCAAGAAAAAATTGATTGGAAGCAGTAAACAGCTTTGTTACTGTTTCTAGGGTCATAATGTGTGACAATCCAATGCATTTGACTAATTTTAAGAGTTCGGGATGAATTTGGAGTGTTTAGACAACACTTAAACCCGTTTTATCCCAAAACAGGCTAAAACCGAGAAAACATTGATTCTAAGAAGTAAGCAGGTTTGTTACTGTTTTTCGGGTCAGAATGTATGACAATCCAATGCATTTGACTAATTGTAAGAGTTCGGGATGAATTTGGAGTGTTTAGACAACACTTATACCCATTCTGTCCCGAAACAGGCTAAAACTGAGAAAACGTTGATTCTAAGCAGTAAACAGCTTTGTTACTGTTTCTAGGGTCATAATGTGTGACAATCCAATGCATTTGACTAATTGTAAGAGTTCGGAATGAATTTGGAGTTTTTAGACAACACTTTTACCCATTTTGTCCCGAAACAAGCTAAAACTGAGAAAACGTTGATTCTAAGCAGTAAGCAGCATTGTTACTGTTTCTAGGGTTAGAATGTGTGACAATCCAATGCATTTGACTAATTGTAAGAGTTCGGGATGAATTTGGAGTGTTTAGACAACACTTAAACCGGTTTTATCCCAAAACATGCTTAAACCGAGAAAACAGGCAAAAACCGAGAAAACATTGATTGTACGCAGTAAACAGCTTTGTTACTGTTTCTAGGGTCAGAATGTGTGACAATCCAATGCATTTGACTAATTGTAAGAGTTTGGGATGTATTTGGAGTGTTTAGACAACACTTAAACCCGTTTTATCCCAAAACATGCTTAAACCGAGAAAACAGGCTAAAACCGAGAAAACATTGATTGTAAGCAGTAAACAGCTTTGTTACTGTTTCTAGGGTCATAATGTGTGACAATACAATGCATTTGACTAATTGTAAGAGTTCGGGATGAATTTGGAGTGTTTAGACAACACTTAAACCGGTTTTATCCCAAAACATGCTTAAACCGAGAAAACAGGCAAAAACCGAGAAAACATTGATTGTACGCAGTAAACAGCTTTGTTACTGTTTCTAGGGTCAGAATGTGTGACAATCCAATGCATTTGACTAATTGTAAGAGTTTGGGATGTATTTGGAGTGTTTAGACAACACTTAAACCCGTTTTATCCCAAAACATGCTTAAACCGAGAAAACAGGCTAAAACCGAGAAAACATTGATTGTAAGCAGTAAACAGCTTTGTTACTGTTTCTAGGGTCATAATGTGTGACAATACAATGCATTTGACTAATTGTAAGAGTTCGGGATGAATTTGGAGTGTTTAGACAACACTTAAACCGGTTTTATCCCAAAACATGCTTAAACCGAGAAAACAGGCAAAAACCGAGAAAACATTGATTGTAAGCAGTAAACAGCTTTGTTACTGTTTCTAGGGTCAGAATGTGTGACAATCCAATGCATTTGACTAATTGTAAGAGTTTGGGATGTATTTGGAGTGTTTAGACAACACTTAAACCCGTTTTATCCCAAAACATGCTTAAACCGAGAAAACAGGCTAAAACCGAGAAAACATTGATTGTAAGCAGTAAACAGCTTTGTTACTGTTTCAAGGGTCAGAATGTGTGTCAATCCAATGCATTTGACTAATTCAAAAAGTTCAGGATGAATTTGGAGTGTTTAGACAACACTTAAACCCGTTTTATCCCAAAACATGCTTAACCCGAGAAAACAGGCTAAAACCAAGAAAAAATTGATTGGAAGCAGTAAACAGCTTTGTTACTGTTTCTAGGGTCATAATGTGTGTCAATCCAATGCATTTGACTAATTGAAAAAGTTCGGGATGAATTTGGAGTGTTTAGACAACACTTAAACCCGTTTTATCCCAAAACATGCTTAACCCGAGAAAACAGGCTAAAACCAAGAAAAAATTGATTGGATGCAGTAAACAGCTTTGTTACTGTTTCTAGGGTCAGAATGTGTGTCAATCCAATGCATTTGACTAATTGAAAAAGTTCGGGATGAATTTGGAGTGTTTAGACAACACTTAAACCCGTTTTATCCCAAAACATGCTTAACCCGAGAAAACAGGCTAAAACCAAGAAAAAATTGATTGGAAGCAGTAAACAGCTTTGTTACTGTTTCTAGGGTCATAATGTGTGACAATCCAATGCATTTGACTAATTTTAAGAGTTCGGGATGAATTTGGAGTGTTTAGACAACACTTAAACCCGTTTTATCCCAAAACAGGCTAAAACCGAGAAAACATTGATTCTAAGAAGTAAGCAGGTTTGTTACTGTTTTTCGGGTCAGAATGTATGACAATCCAATGCATTTGACTAATTGTAAGAGTTCGGGATGAATTTGGAGTGTTTAGACAACACTTATACCCATTCTGTCCCGAAACAGGCTAAAACTGAGAAAACGTTGATTCTAAGCAGTAAACAGCTTTGTTACTGTTTCTAGGGTCATAATGTGTGACAATCCAATGCATTTGACTAATTGTAAGAGTTCGGAATGAATTTGGAGTTTTTAGACAACACTTTTACCCATTTTGTCCCGAAACAAGCTAAAACTGAGAAAACGTTGATTCTAAGCAGTAAGCAGCATAGTTACTGTTTCTAGGGTTAGAATGTGTGACAATCCAATGCATTTGACTAATTGTAAGAGTTCGGGATGAATTTGGAGTGTTTAGACAACAGTTAAACCGGTTTTATCCCAAAACATGCTTAAACCGAGAAAACAGGCAAAAACCGAGAAAACATTGATTGTACGCAGTAAACAGCTTTGTTACTGTTTCTAGGGTCAGAATGTGTGACAATCCAATGCATTTGACTAATTGTAAGAGTTTGGGATGTATTTGGAGTGTTTAGACAACACTTAAACCCGTTTTATCCCAAAACATGCTTAAACCGAGAAAACAGGCTAAAACCGAGAAAACATTGATTGTAAGCAGTAAACAGCTTTGTTACTGTTTCTAGGGTCATAATGTGTGACAATACAATGCATTTGACTAATTGTAAGAGTTCGGGATGAATTTGGAGTGTTTAGACAACACTTAAACCGGTTTTATCCCAAAACATGCTTAAACCGAGAAAACAGGCAAAAACCGAGAAAACATTGATTGTACACAGTAAACAGCTTTGTTACTGTTTCTAGGGTCAGAATGTGTGACAATCCAATGCATTTGACTAATTGTAAGAGTTTGGGATGTATTTGGAGTGTTTAGACAACACTTAAACCCGTTTTATCCCAAAACATGCTTAAACCGAGAAAACAGGCTAAAACCGAGAAAACATTGATTGTAAGCAGTAAACAGCTTTGTTACTGTTTCTAGGGTCATAATGTGTGACAATACAATGCATTTGACTAATTGTAAGAGTTCGGGATGAATTTGGAGTGTTTAGACAACACTTAAACCGGTTTTATCCCAAAACATGCTTAAACCGAGAAAACAGGCAAAAACCGAGAAAACATTGATTGTAAGCAGTAAACAGCTTTGTTACTGTTTCTAGGGTCAGAATGTGTGACAATCCAATGCATTTGACTAATTGTAAGAGTTTGGGATGTATTTGGAGTGTTTAGACAACACTTAAACCCGTTTTATCCCAAAACATGCTTATGTTAGTTTGAGAGTAGAGTAATCAAGAGATTATGGAAGAGAGTGAAATCGTGTAAAGAGTGAGGAGAGTGAACGATTGAGAGAGAGAGTGTTGGAGAAAGAGAATAAACTCTTTTCTTACTTCTATTAGTATGATACTTACAAACTATTTAAAGACATATACAAATAGGATATTCTCTTAGGATCCTATGCACACTAATATGAGGAGAAAGCGACATCTCCTTATTCTAACATGTGATCTCCTCTTCTCTCTTACAACTTGCTCCAACGGCTACAAAGGAAGGATCGAGATGAATGGCGACCGTTGGAGGATCTCTTTGGTGGATTGGGCTCATGAAGACTTCTATTTGAGGATGGCCCGTTGGTTGGACGTACGGACGTCCGTACGGTCGTACGGACAAGTGTGTGTGCCGGTTCATACTCCCCCTCAAGCTTGACTTGGGGAACTAGTCAAGCTTGACAACATAGGCACCCACCTCATTAAAAACCTTAGTATAGAAAAACCTCTTGGGAAAACTATACTTAAGGGAAAAAGAGTGTAGGCGCCAAAACAAAGCAAGTCATGGCCGAGTGAGGTTTAGGAGGCCAAGCTTAGGATGGATGTATTCACACACTTGGGGGCTCGCAGCTTTAGTCAGGACGTCTGCAAGTTGTTCTTTGCTTTCGGTATGGCAAGGTAAGACAACTCCAAGCTTGATTTGTTCTCGGACCTTATGGCAATCCACTTCAATGTGCTTGGTCCGCTCATGGAACACTGAATTGGTTGCTATATGAATGGCTGCTTCGTTATCACAGTGCATGGTGATCGGCTTTGTTGATTCTATTCCAAGATCCTTGAGTAACATCTTCAGCCACATTAGCTCCGTCGTTAGCTTCCTCATAGCTCTATACTCGGATTCGGCACTTGAGAGTGAGACGACCTTTTGCTTCTTGCTCTTCCATGTGACCAGGTTCCCTCCAAGGAACGTGCAATAGCCTGTGGTTGAGCGTCGGTCCCCACGATCTCCGGCATAGTCAGCGTCGCAGTAGCCTACCAACTCAGTGCTCTTGTTGCGTCCCATCCATATGCCTTGGCCAGGTGAGCCCTTGATGTACTTGAGGATCCGTGTCAGCATGTTCCAATGGTGCACGGTGGGGTTCTTCATATGCTGGCTCACCTGGTTCACGGCAAAGCAAATGTCAGGCCGTGTGATAGTCAAATAAATGAGCTTACCGACTAGCCGCCGGTAGAGGCTAACGTCCTCGAATGGAGCGGTGTCAAGCTCCCCCTGTCCTCCATCCTTGTAATTCTCTTCTAGGGGCGTTGTTACTGCCTTAGCTCCTAGTTTTCCTGTTTCACTCAATAAGTCTAGTGCATACTTTCTTTGAGACAACAATAACCCTTCATTTGATCTATAAACTTCTATCCCAAGAAAGTATTTCAACTCTCCAAGATCTTTAATATCAAAAACTGATTTCAAGAATGTTTTAGAGTCTTGAATACCTACCGAGTCACTTCCAGTGATGATGATATCATCAACATACACTAGAATGACTACTATACCTTTGGCGCTTGGTAAGGTGAACAAGGTGTGGTCAGCTTCGGATTTGCGAAAGCCTTTGTCAAGGAGTGTGGTGCTAAGCTTGTGATACCACGCCCTTGGTGACTGCTTCAAGCCATAGATAGCTTTGTTGAGTTTCCAGACCTTTCCCGGACCAATAGTATCCTCCAAACCTGGTGGTGGTCGCATATACACTTCATCCTCCAGTTCTCCTTGCAAGAAGGCGTTCTTCACGTCCATTTGCCAAAGTTCCCAGTCGAGGTTGGTGGCGAGAGAGAGTACAACTCGAACCGTGTGAAGCTTAGCCACCGGAGCAAACGTATCAAGATAGTCCTCCCCATACGTTTGCGTGAACCCTCGTGCGACTAGGCGGGCTTTGTGGCGTTCAATCTCCCCATTGCTCTTGTATTTGATTGTGAAGATATACCGAGAGGTGACAGCCTTCTTGCCCTTGGGTAAGTCAGCCTCGTCCCATGTATGATTTTGCACCATGGCCGTATTCTCGGCATCCACTGCATCTCTCCATACTTTGTGCTGCTTAGCCTCATCATAGGTCTTGGGGATCCAATCCTCATCAATATGGCCAAGAAACACTTGATGCTCTATCGGAAAATGAGCCAAGGTGCACACGGCCTGAATCGGATGAGCAACGGCCATGTTGTTGTAGTACACACGGGTGTTCTTCCAATGACTAGGAGGATACCTAATACGTTGGCTGCGCCGAAGAGGAACTATAGCCCCAGCTTCGGAGTTGGCTCGTCCTGGAGTAATGATCTCCTCAAGCTGTTCAGCCGTCTCCTCGGTTGTTTCGGCCGTGTTGTCCGCGAGTGACTCGGGTGCTTCCTCATGCTGCTCAGTATGGTCATCGGCATGTGTAGCAGGCTCAGGCTCAGTAAATGGCTCAGGTTGCTCTGGTGATGCTGGTCTGGCTGACTCGGTAGTGATCCGATCGTTTTCAAAACCTAGGCGCTCAAGGATTACTCGGAGGTTGCGCGTCCGATCAGATGGTGAATCAGAGAGGTTACGGAGCTCATCCCAATTCTTCTCATCGTAAAAACCTTGTTTCTCCATGAACTTGACATCACGAGATACTAGAACCCTCCTTGTTGTAGGTTCATAGCACTTATACCCCTTTTGTGTGGTAGAGTAGCCAAGAAACATAGCCTTTGTACTCTTTGCATCAAGCTTGTCTCTTAGCTCACCTGGTCGCAACACATAGCACACACAACCAAACACTCGTAAGTGATCAAATGTAGGTTTGTCATTCGTTAATACCTCAAATGGAGACACATCCTTTAGGATCTTTGTTGGTGTGCGGTTAATAAGATAACAAGCGGCTAGCACAGCATCTCCCCAAAACCTCTTTGGAACCCTTGTGTGAAACATCATAGACCTTGCTACTTCCATGAGATGCCTATTCTTTCTCTCAGCCACTCCATTTTGTTGTGGTGTGTAAGGACAGCTAGTTTGATGAAGAATTCCATGTTTGGCTAGATATTGCTTAAAGGCATGGCTTGTGTACTCTCCACCATTATCTGATCTCAAAATTTTAATCTTGGCATGAAAGTGGTTAGTGACATAATTTTGAAAATTAGTAAAGGCCTCAAGGACTCTATCCTTAGAGGGAAGTAAAGTTATCCAAGTATATTTTGATTTTTCATCAATAAAAGTCACAAAATACTTTTGATTATCTCTAGATAAGCAAGGAGATGTCCAAACATCAGAATGAATTAAATCAAAACATTTTTCATAAATAGTAATAGATTTAGGAAAAACAGCCTTGCAATGTTTACCAAGAATACAAGCCTCACACTCATCATTTTGAAAAGAAACATTAGGAAATATTAAAGATAAAGCTCTTGTGTGAGGGTGTCCTAGCCTAGCATGTAAAATAGAATCACTAGGTTTCATAATAACCGAATTAAAACAAGATACATTAGAAGATAAGTTCAAGTCCTCAAGCACATAGAGGTCATCCTTGGATCCTCCTTGACCAAGAACCTTACTTGTCTCAATATCCTGAAAATGAACATTGTTAGGACCAAATATAGCATAACAATTTAAATCAGTAGTGGCTCTCTTAACTGATAGCAAGTTAGAAGTAAAGTTTGGCATATAAAATGCCTTAGTCTCCTTATCAAATAGTTTCAAGTTTCCAATGCCTTTAACTGGTACTTTCTCACCATTTGCTATTATCACATTACCATTAGCAGGTTTAATATCACTAATTAGCCTAGAATCACTAATCATGTGATGGGATGCACCAGAATCAACTATGAGGGGTTTAATTTTGTTTGAGGCAAGAAACGCCTTACCGGTGGCCTCTTTGATGGCTTTGATGAGCGCATCAAGGTCGGACCGCCTTACCAGCTCGGACGATGCTGCAGCAAGAGCAGTTCCACTGGTCACTTGTTGAGGTTGCTCAGAGATTGATGACTCCCCCATGGCTACTGCTTGATGAGCTCTCGGTGGTCCTCCGCGGTTTGGTCGTCCACCTCGGATGGTACCCGGCGGTGGTGCTAGATGAGGGTGTAGAATCCAGCAGCGGCTCTTGAAGTGACCAAGCTTCTTACAATGCTCACAAAATGGCGGGTTGTTCTTGTCCTCCGGCTTGTAGTAGCCCTTGTTTGCTGATGCCGTCTCAGCTTTGTTAGCGGTCACAAGTTCTCCCTTGCCGCCAAACAATCCCATGGAGCCATGCTCCTTTTGAATTTGGTTACAGACATCATCAAGGCTAGGGAGCTTGTCCGACCGTAGAATATGCTTGATAAGGTCATTGTAGGAGGGGTTCAAGGTCAAGAGAAGGCCGAACACCTTATCTTGTTCACGCCTCTCATTCAGAATGGCCGGATCTATAGTCGCCGGCCGGAGCATCTCTAGTTCAGCCCAAAGGGACCTAAACTTCCCAAAGTGCTTGGTGAACTCCATGTCTTCTTGGTTGAGGTTGTTGATGGCCCTCTTAATCTCAAAAATTCGGTTTACATTTGTAACATTCCCAAAAACATTCTTGAGAGTGTCCCACAAGTCTTTTGCTGTCTCGCAATAAGAGTAAGCTTCAAGTATAGGTGCATCTAGGGAGTTTTGAATGATAGCTAGGACTCCCTGATCTTCTTGAAACCACTTGTTCTTCTCATCGACAAGATCCTTGCCGTCTTTGGTGGTCTCGCCACTAGGAGCTTCGCTCGTCTCAACATGGGACCAAAGTCCTCGGCCGCATAGGGCTGTCTTTGTGGTTCTAGCCCACAGTAAGTAATTCTCTCCCTTGAGAGTAACTGGAACAATGAGAGTTTTGGTAGTTTCCATGGAAAAAGATGAAGAGACCGTTGGTTAAAGCTATTGTCCAACGGTTAAAGAAAGAAGATTCAAGAACAAGAAATTTCAAGAACAAGAAAGAGAATGCGGAAGGGAGTGATGGAGATTTGAGGCAAGAACAGAATCAAATCTGCTCTGATACCATGTTAGTTTGAGAGTAGAGTAATCAAGAGATTATGGAAGAGAGTGAAATCGTGTAAAGAGTGAGGAGAGTGAACGATTGAGAGAGAGAGTGTTGGAGAAAGAGAATAAACTCTTTTCTTACTTCTATTAGTATGATACTTACAAACTATTTAAAGACATATACAAATAGGATATTCTCTTAGGATCCTATGCACACTAATATGAGGAGAAAGCGACATCTCCTTATTCTAACATGTGATCTCCTCTTCTCTCTTACAACTTGCTCCAACGGCTACAAAGGAAGGATCGAGATGAATGGCGACCGTTGGAGGATCTCTTTGGTGGATTGGGCTCATGAAGACTTCTATTTGAGGATGGCCCGTTGGTTGGACGTACGGACGTCCGTACGGTCGTACGGACAAGTGTGTGTGCCGGTTCATAGCTTAAACCGAGAAAACAGGCTAAAACCGAGAAAACATTGATTGTAAGCAGTAAACAGCTTTGTTACTGTTTCAAGGGTCAGAATGTGTGTCAATCCAATGCATTTGACTAATTCAAAAAGTTCGGGATGAATTTGGAGTGTTTAGACAACACTTAAACCCGTTTTATCCCAAAACATGCTTAACCCGAGAAAACAGGCTAAAACCAAGAAAAAATTGATTGGAAGCAGTAAACAGCTTTGTTACTGTTTCTAGGGTCATAATGTGTGACAATCCAATGCATTTGACTAATTTTAAGAGTTCGGGATGAATTTGGAGTGTTTAGACAACACTTAAACCCGTTTTATCCCAAAACAGGCTAAAACCGAGAAAACATTGATTCTAAGAAGTAAGCAGGTTTGTTACTGTTTTTTGGGTCAGAATGTATGACAATCCAATGCATTTGACTAATTGTAAGAGTTCGGGATGAATTTGGAGTGTTTAGACAACACTTATACCCATTCTGTCCCGAAACAGGCTAAAACTGAGAAAACGTTGATTCTAAGCAGTAAACAGCTTTGTTACTGTTTCTAGGGTCATAATGTGTGACAATCCAATGCATTTGACTAATTGTAAGAGTTCGGAATGAATTTGGAGTTTTTAGACAACACTTTTACCCATTTTGTCCCGAAACAAGCTAAAACTGAGAAAACGTTGATTCTAAGCAGTAAGCAGCATTGTTACTGTTTCTAGGGTTAGAATGTGTGACAATCCAATGCATTTGACTAATTGTAAGAGTTCGGGATGAATTTGGAGTGTTTGGACAACACTTAAACCGGTTTTATCCCAAAACATGCTTAAACCGAGAAAACAGGCAAAAACCGAGAAAACATTGATTGTACGCAGTAAACAGCTTTGTTACTGTTTCTAGGGTCAGAATGTGTGACAATCCAATGCATTTGACTAATTGTAAGAGTTTGGGATGTATTTGGAGTGTTTAGACAACACTTAAACCCGTTTTATCCCAAAACATGCTTAAACCGAGAAAACAGGCTAAAACCGAGAAAACATTGATTGTAAGCAGTAAACAGCTTTGTTACTGTTTCTAGGGTCATAATGTGTGACAATACAATGCATTTGACTAATTGTAAGAGTTCGGGATGAATTTGGAGTGTTTAGACAACACTTAAACCGGTTTTATCCCAAAACATGCTTAAACCGAGAAAACAGGCAAAAACCGAGAAAACATTGATTGTACGCAGTAAACAGCTTTGTTACTGTTTCTAGGGTCAGAATGTGTGACAATCCAATGCATTTGACTAATTGTAAGAGTTTGGGATGTATTTGGAGTGTTTAGACAACACTTAAACCCGTTTTATCCCAAAACATGCTTAAACCGAGAAAACAGGCTAAAACCGAGAAAACATTGATTGTAAGCAGTAAACAGCTTTGTTACTGTTTCTAGGGTCATAATGTGTGACAATACAATGCATTTGACTAATTGTAAGAGTTCGGGATGAATTTGGAGTGTTTAGACAACACTTAAACCGGTTTTATCCCAAAACATGCTTAAACCGAGAAAACAGGCAAAAACCGAGAAAACATTGATTGTACGCAGTAAACAGCTTTGTTACTGTTTCTAGGGTCAGAATGTGTGACAATCCAATGCATTTGACTAATTGTAAGAGTTTGGGATGTATTTGGAGTGTTTAGACAACACTTAAACCCGTTTTATCCCAAAACATGCTTAAACCGAGAAAACAGGCTAAAACCGAGAAAACATTGATTGTAAGCAGTAAACAGATTTGTTACTGTTTCTAGGGTCATAATGTGTGACAATACAATGCATTTGACTAATTGTAAGAGTTTGGGATGAATTTGGAGTGTTTAGACAACACTTAAACCCGTTTTATCCCAAAACATGCTTAAACCGAGAAAACAGGCTAAAACCGAGAAAAAATTGATTGGAAGCAGTAAACAGCTTTGTTACTGTTTCTAGGGTCATAATGTGTGACAATCCAATGCATTTGACTAATTGTAAGAGTTCGGGATGAATTTGGAGTGTTTAGACAACACTTAAACCCGTTTTATCCCAAAACAGGCTAAAACCGAGAAAACATTGATTCTAAGAAGTAAGCAGGTTTGTTACTGTTTTTCGGGTCAGAATGTATGACAATCCAATGCAATTGACTAATTGTAAGAGTTCGGGATGAATTTGGAGTTTTAGACAACACTTTTACCCATTTTGTCCCGAAACAGGCTAAAACTGAGAAAACGTTGATTCTAAGCAGTAAACAGCTTTGTTACTGTTTCTAGGGTCATAATGTGTGACAATCCAATGCATTTGACTAATTGTAAGAGTTCGGAATGAATTTGGAGTTTTTAGACAACACTTTTACCCATTTTGTCCCGAAACAAGCTAAAACTGAGAAAACGTTGATTCTAACCAGTAAGCAGCATTGTTACTGTTTCTAGGGTTAGAATGTGTGACAATCCAATGCATTTGACTAATTGTAAGAGTTCGGGATGAATTTGGAGTGTTTAGACAACACTTAAACCGGTTTTATCCCAAAACATGCTTAAACCGAGAAAACAGGCAAAAACCGAGAAAACATTGATTGTATGCAGTAAACAGCTTTGTTACTGTTTCTAGGGTCAGAATGTGTGACAATCCAATGCATTTGACTAATTGTAAGAGTTTGGGCTGTATTTGGAGTGTTTAGACAACACTTAAACCCGTTTTATCCCAAAACATGCTTAAACCGAGAAAACAGGCTAAAACCGAGAAAACATTGATTGTAAGCAGTAAACAGCTTTGTTACTGTTTCTAGGGTCATAATGTGTGACAATATAATGCATTTGACTAATTGTAAGAGTTTGGGATGAATTTGGAGTGTTTAGACAACACTTAAACCCGTTTTATCCCAAAACATGCTTAAACCGAGAAAACAGGCTAAAACTGAGAAAAAATTGATTGGAAGCAGTAAACAGCTTTGTTACTGTTTCTAGGGTCATAATGTGTGACAATCCAATGCATTTGACTAATTGTAAGAGTTCGGGATGAATTTGGAGTGTTTAGACAACACTTAAACCCGTTTTATCCCAAAACAGGCTAAAACCGAGAAAACATTGATTCTAAGTAGTAAGCAGGTTTGTTACTGTTTTTCGGGTCAGAATGTAAGACAATCCAATGCATTTGACTAATTGTAAGAGTTCGAGATGAATTTGGAGTTTTAGACAACACTTTTACCCATTTTGTCCCGAAACAGGCTAAAACTGAGAAAACGTTGATTCTAAGCAGTAAACAGCTTTGTTACTGTTTCTAGGGTCATAATGTGTGACAATCCAATGCATTTGACTAATTGTAAGAGTTCGGAATGAATTTGGAGTTTTTAGACAACACTTTTACCCATTTTGTCCCGAAACAAGCTTAACCCGACAAAACAGGCTAAAACCAAGAAAAAATTGATTGGAAGCAGTAAACAGCTTTGTAACTTTTTCTAGGGTCATAATGTGTGACAATCCAATGCATTTGACTAATTGTAAGAGTTCGGGATGAATCTGGAGTGTTTAGACAACACTTAAACGCGTTTTATCCCAAAACAGGCTAAAACCGAGAAAACATTGATTCTAAGAAGTAAGCAGCTTTGTTACTCTTTTTCGGGTCAGAATGTATGACAATCCAATGAATTTGACTAATTGTAAGAGTTGGGGATGAATTTGGAGTGTTTAGACAACACTTATACCCATTTTGTCCCGAAACAGGCTAAAACTGAGAAAACGTTGATTCTAAGCAGTAAACAGCTTTGTTACTGTTTCTAGGGTCATAATGTGTGACAATCCAATGCATTTGACTAATTGTAAGAGTTCGGAATGAATTTGGAGTTTTTAGTCAACACTTTTACCCATTTTGTCCCGAAACAAGCTAAAACTGAGAAAACGTTGATTCTAAGCAGTAAGCAGCATTGTTACTGTTGGGATAGAATGTGTGACAATCCAATGCATTTGACTAATTGTAAGAGTTCGGGATGAATTTTGAGTGTTTAGACAACACTTAAACCGGTTTTATCGAAAAACATGCTAAAACCGAGAAAACATTGATTGTACGCAGTAAACAGCTTTGTTACTGTTTCTAGGGTCAGAATGTGTGACTATCCAATGCATTTGACTAATTGTAAGAGTTTGGGATGTATTTGGAGTGTTTCGACAACACTTAAACCCGTTTTATCCCAAAACATGCTTAAACCGAGAAAACATTGATTGTAAGCAGTAAACAGCTTTGTTACTGTTTCTAGGGTCATAATGTGTGACAATACAATGCATTTGACTAATTGTAAGAGTTTGGGATGAATTTGGAGTGTTTAGACAACACTTAAACCCGTATTATCCCAAAACATGCTTAAACCGAGAAAACAGGCTAAAACCAAGAAAAAATTGATTGGAAGCAGTAAACAGCTTTGTTACTGTTTCTAGGGTCATAATGTGTGACAATCCAATGCATTTGACTAATTGTAAGAGTTCGGGATGAATTTGGAGTGTTTAGACAACACTTAAACCCGTTTTATCCCAAAACAGGCTAAAACCGAGAAAACATTGATTCTAAGAAGTAAGCAGGTTTGTTACTGTTTTTCGGGTCAGAATGTATGACAATCCAATGCATTTGACTAATTGTAAGAGTTCGGGATGAATTTGGAGTTTTTAGACAACACTTATACCCATTTTGTCCCAAAACAGGCTAAAACTGAGAAAACGATGATTCTAAGCAGTAAACAACTTTGTTACTGTTTCTAGGGTCAGAATGTGTGTCAATCCAATGCATTTGACTAATTGAAAAAGTTCGGGATGAATTTGGAGTGTTTAGACAACACTTAAACCGGTTTTATCCCAAAACATGCTTAAACCGAGAAAACAGGCAAAAACCGAGAAAACATTGATTGTAAGCAGTAAACAGCTTTGTTACTGTTTCTAGGGTCAGAATGTGTGACAATCCAATGCATTTGACTAATTGTAAGAGTTTGGGATGTATTTGGAGTGTTTAGACAACACTTAAACCCGTTTTATCCCAAAACATGCTTAAACCGAGAAAACAGGCTAAAACCGAGAAAACATTGATTGTAAGCAGTAAACAGCTTTGTTACTGTTTCAAGGGTCAGAATGTGTGTCAATCCAATGCATTTGACTAATTCAAAAAGTTCGGGATGAATTTGGAGTGTTTAGACAACACTTAAACCCGTTTTATCCCAAAACAGGCTAAAACCGAGAAAACATTGATTCTAAGAAGTAAGCAGGTTTGTTACTGTTTTTTGGGTCAGAATGTATGACAATCCAATGCATTTGACTAATTGTAAGAGTTCGGGATAAATTTGGAGTGTTTAGACAACACTTATACCCATTCTGTCCCGAAACAGGCTAAAACTGAGAAAACGTTGATTCTAAGCAGTAAACAGCTTTGTTACTGTTTCTAGGGTCATAATGTGTGACAATCCAATGCATTTGACTAATTGTAAGAGTTCGGAATGAATTTGGAGTTTTTAGACAACACTTTTACCCATTTTGTCCCGAAACAAGCTAAAACTGAGAAAACGTTGATTCTAAGCAGTAAGCACCATTGTTACTGTTTCTAGGGTTAGAATGTGTGACAATCCAATGCATTTGACTAATTGTAAGAGTTCGGGATGAATTTGGAGTGTTTGGACAACACTTAAACCGGTTTTATCCCAAAACATGCTTAAACCGAGAAAACAGGCAAAAACCGAGAAAACATTGATTGTACGCAGTAAACAGCTTTGTTACTGTTTCTAGGGTCAGAATGTGTGACAATCCAATGCATTTGACTAATTGTAAGAGTTTGGGATGTATTTGGAGTGTTTAGACAACACTTAAACCCGTTTTATCCCAAAACATGCTTAAACCGAGAAAACAGGCTAAAACCGAGAAAACATTGATTGTAAGCAGTAAACAGCTTTGTTACTGTTTCTAGGGTCATAATGTGTGACAATACAATGCATTTGACTAATTGTAAGAGTTCGGGATGAATTTGGAGTGTTTAGACAACACTTAAACCGGTTTTATCCCAAAACATGCTTAAACCGAGAAAACAGGCAAAAACCGAGAAAACATTGATTGTACGCAGTAAACAGCTTTGTTACTGTTTCTAGGGTCAGAATGTGTGACAATCCAATGCATTTGACTAATTGTAAGAGTTTGGGATGTATTTGGAGTGTTTAGACAACACTTAAACCCGTTTTATCCCAAAACATGCTTAAACCGAGAAAACAGGCTAAAACCGAGAAAAAATTGATTGGAAGCAGTAAACAGCTTTGTTACTGTTTCTAGGGTCATAATGTGTGACAATCCAATGCATTTGACTAATTGTAAGAGTTCGGGATGAATTTGGAGTGTTTAGACAACACTTAAACCCGTTTTATCCCAAAACAGGCTAAAACCGAGAAAACATTGATTCTAAGAAGTAAGCAGGTTTGTTACTGTTTTTCGGGTCAGAATGTATGACAATCCAATGCAATTGACTAATTGTAAGAGTTCGGGATGAATTTGGAGTTTTAGACAACACTTTTGCCCATTTTGTCCCGAAACAGGCTAAAACTGAGAAAACGTTGATTCTAAGCAGTAAACAGCTTTGTTACTGTTTCTAGGGTCATAATGTGTGACAATCCAATGCATTTGACTAATTGTAAGAGTTCGGAATGAATTTGGAGTTTTTAGACAACACTTTTACCCATTTTGTCCCGAAACAAGCTAAAACTGAGAAAACGTTGATTCTAACCAGTAAGCAGCATTGTTACTGTTTCTAGGGTTAGAATGTGTGACAATCCAATGCATTTGACTAATTGTAAGAGTTCGGGATGAATTTGGAGTGTTTAGACAACACTTAAACCGGTTTTATCCCAAAACATGCTTAAACCGAGAAAACAGGCAAAAACCGAGAAAACATTGATTGTATGCAGTAAACAGCTTTGTTACTGTTTCTAGGGTCAGAATGTGTGACAATCCAATGCATTTGACTAATTGTAAGAGTTTGGGCTGTATTTGGAGTGTTTAGACAACACTTAAACCCGTTTTATCCCAAAACATGCTTAAACCGAGAAAACAGGCTAAAACCGAAAAAACATTGATTGTAAGCAGTAAACAGCTTTGTTACTGTTTCTAGGGTCATAATGTGTGACAATATAATGCATTTGACTAATTGTAAGAGTTTGGGATGAATTTGGAGTGTTTAGACAACACTTAAACCCGTTTTATCCCAAAACATGCTTAAACCGAGAAAACAGGCTAAAACTGAGAAAAAATTGATTGGAAGCAGTAAACAGCTTTGTTACTGTTTCTAGGGTCATAATGTGTGACAATCCAATGCATTTGACTAATTGTAAGAGTTCGGGATGAATTTGGAGTGTTTAGACAACACTTAAACGCGTTTTATCCCAAAACAGGCTAAAACCGAGAAAACATTGATTCTAAGAAGTAAGCAGCTTTGTTACTCTTTTTCGGGTCAGAATGTATGACAATCCAATGAATTTGACTAATTGTAAGAGTTGGGGATGAATTTGGAGTGTTTAGACAACACTTATACCCATTTTGTCCCGAAACAGGCTAAAACTGAGAAAACGTTGATTCTAAGCAGTAAACAGCTTTGTTACTGTTTCTAGGGTCATAATGTGTGACAATCCAATGCATTTGACTAATTGTAAGAGTTCGGAATGAATTTGGAGTTTTTAGTCAACACTTTTACCCATTTTGTCCCGAAACAAGCTAAAACTGAGAAAACGTTGATTCTAAGCAGTAAGCAGCATTGTTACTGTTGGGATAGAATGTGTGACAATCCAATGCATTTGACTAATTGTAAGAGTTCGGGATGAATTTTGAGTGTTTAGACAACACTTAAACCGGTTTTATCGAAAAACATGCTAAAACCGAGAAAACATTGATTGTACGCAGTAAACAGCTTTGTTACTGTTTCTAGGGTCAGAATGTGTGACTATCCAATGCATTTGACTAATTGTAAGAGTTTGGGATGTATTTGGAGTGTTTCGACAACACTTAAACCCGTTTTATCCCAAAACATGCTTAAACCGAGAAAACATTGATTGTAAGCAGTAAACAGCTTTGTTACTGTTTCTAGGGTCATAATGTGTGACAATACAATGCATTTGACTAATTGTAAGAGTTTGGGATGAATTTGGAGTGTTTAGACAACACTTAAACCCGTTTTATCCCAAAACATGCTTAAACCGAGAAAACAGGCTAAAACCAAGAAAAAATTGATTGGAAGCAGTAAACAGCTTTGTTACTGTTTCTAGGGTCATAATGTGTGACAATCCAATGCATTTGACTAATTGTAAGAGTTCGGGATGAATTTGGAGTGTTTAGACAACACTTAAACCCGTTTTATCCCAAAACAGGCTAAAACCGAGAAAACATTGATTCTAAGAAGTAAGCAGGTTTGTTACTGTTTTTCGGGTCAGAATGTATGACAATCCAATGCATTTGACTAATTGTAAGAGTTCGGGATGAATTTGGAGTTTTTAGACAACACTTATACCCATTTTGTCCCAAAACAGGCTAAAACTGAGAAAACGATGATTCTAAGCAGTAAACAACTTTGTTACTGTTTCTAGGGTCAGAATGTGTGTCAATCCAATGCATTTGACTAATTGAAAAAGTTCGGGATGAATTTGGAGTGTTTAGACAACACTTAAACCTGTTTTATCCCAAAACATGCTTAAATCGAGAAAACAGGCAAAAACCGAGAAAACATTGATTGTCAGCAGTAAACAGATTTTTACTGTTTCTAGAATCTTAATATGTGACAATCCAATGCATCTGACTAATTGTAAGAGTTCGGGATGATTTGGAGTGTTTAGACAACACTTAAACCCGTTTTATCCCAAAACATGCTTAAACCGAGAAAACAGGCTAAAACCGAGAAAAAATTGATTGGAAGCAGTAAACAGCTTTGTTACTGTTTCTAGGGTCATAATGTGTGACAATCCAATGCATTTGACTAATTGTAAGAGTTCGGGATGAATTTGGAGTGTTTAGACAACACTTAAACCCGTTTTATCCCAAAACAGGCTAAAACCGAGAAAACATTGATTCTAAGTAGTAAGCAGGTTTGTTACTGTTTTTCGGGTCAGAATGTATGACAATCCAATGCATTTGACTAATTCAAAAAGTTCGGGATGAATTTGGAGTGTTTAGACAACACTTAAACCCGTTTTATCCCAAAACATGCTTAACCCGAGAAAACAGGCTAAAACCAAGAAAAAATTGATTGGAAGCAGTAAACAGCTTTGTTACTGTTTCTAGGGTCATAATGTGTGACAATCCAATGCATTTGACTAATTTTAAGAGTTCGGGATGAATTTGGAGTGTTTAGACAACACTTAAACCCGTTTTATCCCAAAACAGGCTAAAACCGAGAAAACATTGATTCTAAGAAGTAAGCAGGTTTGTTACTGTTTTTTGGGTCAGAATGTATGACAATCCAATGCATTTGACTAATTGTAAGAGTTCGGGATAAATTTGGAGTGTTTAGACAACACTTATACCCATTCTGTCCCGAAACAGGCTAAAACTGAGAAAACGTTGATTCTAAGCAGTAAACAGCTTTGTTACTGTTTCTAGGGTCATAATGTGTGACAATCCAATGCATTTGACTAATTGTAAGAGTTCGGAATGAATTTGGAGTTTTTAGACAACACTTTTACCCATTTTGTCCCGAAACAAGCTAAAACTGAGAAAACGTTGATTCTAAGCAGTAAGCACCATTGTTACTGTTTCTAGGGTTAGAATGTGTGACAATCCAATGCATTTGACTAATTGTAAGAGTTCGGGATGAATTTGGAGTGTTTGGACAACACTTAAACCGGTTTTATCCCAAAACATGCTTAAACCGAGAAAACAGGCAAAAACCGAGAAAACATTGATTGTACGCAGTAAACAGCTTTGTTACTGTTTCTAGGGTCAGAATGTGTGACAATCCAATGCATTTGACTAATTGTAAGAGTTTGGGATGTATTTGGAGTGTTTAGACAACACTTAAACCCGTTTTATCCCAAAACATGCTTAAACCGAGAAAACAGGCTAAAACCGAGAAAACATTGATTGTAAGCAGTAAACAGCTTTGTTACTGTTTCTAGGGTCATAATGTGTGACAATACAATGCATTTGACTAATTGTAAGAGTTCGGGATGAATTTGGAGTGTTTAGACAACACTTAAACCGGTTTTATCCCAAAACATGCTTAAACCGAGAAAACAGGCAAAAACCGAGAAAACATTGATTGTACGCAGTAAACAGCTTTGTTACTGTTTCTAGGGTCAGAATGTGTGACAATCCAATGCATTTGACTAATTGTAAGAGTTTGGGATGTATTTGGAGTGTTTAGACAACACTTAAACCCGTTTTATCCCAAAACATGCTTAAACCGAGAAAACAGGCTAAAACCGAGAAAAAATTGATTGGAAGCAGTAAACAGCTTTGTTACTGTTTCTAGGGTCATAATGTGTGACAATCCAATGCATTTGACTAATTGTAAGAGTTCGGGATGAATTTGGAGTGTTTAGACAACACTTAAACCCGTTTTATCCCAAAACAGGCTAAAACCGAGAAAACATTGATTCTAAGAAGTAAGCAGGTTTGTTACTGTTTTTCGGGTCAGAATGTATGACAATCCAATGCAATTGACTAATTGTAAGAGTTCGGGATGAATTTGGAGTTTTAGACAACACTTTTGCCCATTTTGTCCCGAAACAGGCTAAAACTGAGAAAACGTTGATTCTAAGCAGTAAACAGCTTTGTTACTGTTTCTAGGGTCATAATGTGTGACAATCCAATGCATTTGACTAATTGTAAGAGTTCGGAATGAATTTGGAGTTTTTAGACAACACTTTTACCCATTTTGTCCCGAAACAAGCTAAAACTGAGAAAACGTTGATTCTAACCAGTAAGCAGCATTGTTACTGTTTCTAGGGTTAGAATGTGTGACAATCCAATGCATTTGACTAATTGTAAGAGTTCGGGATGAATTTGGAGTGTTTAGACAACACTTAAACCGGTTTTATCCCAAAACATGCTTAAACCGAGAAAACAGGCAAAAACCGAGAAAACATTGATTGTATGCAGTAAACAGCTTTGTTACTGTTTCTAGGGTCAGAATGTGTGACAATCCAATGCATTTGACTAATTGTAAGAGTTTGGGCTGTATTTGGAGTGTTTAGACAACACTTAAACCCGTTTTATCCCAAAACATGCTTAAACCGAGAAAACAGGCTAAAACCGAAAAAACATTGATTGTAAGCAGTAAACAGCTTTGTTACTGTTTCTAGGGTCATAATGTGTGACAATATAATGCATTTGACTAATTGTAAGAGTTTGGGATGAATTTGGAGTGTTTAGACAACACTTAAACCCGTTTTATCCCAAAACATGCTTAAACCGAGAAAACAGGCTAAAACTGAGAAAAAATTGATTGGAAGCAGTAAACAGCTTTGTTACTGTTTCTAGGGTCATAATGTGTGACAATCCAATGCATTTGACTAATTGTAAGAGTTCGGGATGAATTTGGAGTGTTTAGACAACACTTAAACCCGTTTTATCCCAAAACAGGCTAAAACCGAGAAAACATTGATTCTAAGTAGTAAGCAGGTTTGTTACTGTTTTTCGGGTCAGAATGTAAGACAATCCAATGCATTTGACTAATTGTAAGAGTTCGAGATGAATTTGGAGTTTTAGACAACACTTTTACCCATTTTGTCCCGAAACAGGCTAAAACTGAGAAAACGTTGATTCTAAGCAGTAAACAGCTTTGTTACTGTTTCTAGGGTCATAATGTGTGACAATCCAATGCATTTGACTAATTGTAAGAGTTCGGAATGAATTTGGAGTTTTTAGACAACACTTTTACCCATTTTGTCCCGAAACAAGCTTAACCCGACAAAACAGGCTAAAACAAGGAAAAAATTGATTGGAAGCAGTAAACAGCTTTGTTACTGTTTCTAGGGTCATAATGTGTGACAATCCAATGCATTTGACTAATTGTAAGAGTTCGGGATGAATTTGGAGTGTTTAGACAACACTTAAACGCGTTTTATCCCAAAACAGGCTAAAACCGAGAAAACATTGATTCTAAGAAGTAAGCAGCTTTGTTACTCTTTTTCGGGTCAGAATGTATGACAATCCAATGAATTTGACTAATTGTAAGAGTTGGGGATGAATTTGGAGTGTTTAGACAACACTTATACCCATTTTGTCCCGAAACAGGCTAAAACTGAGAAAACGTTGATTCTAAGCAGTAAACAGCTTTGTTACTGTTTCTAGGGTCATAATGTGTGACAATCCAATGCATTTGACTAATTGTAAGAGTTCGGAATGAATTTGGAGTTTTTAGTCAACACTTTTACCCATTTTGTCCCGAAACAAGCTAAAACTGAGAAAACGTTGATTCTAAGCAGTAAGCAGCATTGTTACTGTTGGGATAGAATGTGTGACAATCCAATGCATTTGACTAATTGTAAGAGTTCGGGATGAATTTTGAGTGTTTAGACAACACTTAAACCGGTTTTATCGAAAAACATGCTAAAACCGAGAAAACATTGATTGTACGCAGTAAACAGCTTTGTTACTGTTTCTAGGGTCAGAATGTGTGACTATCCAATGCATTTGACTAATTGTAAGAGTTTGGGATGTATTTGGAGTGTTTCGACAACACTTAAACCCGTTTTATCCCAAAACATGCTTAAACCGAGAAAACATTGATTGTAAGCAGTAAACAGCTTTGTTACTGTTTCTAGGGTCATAATGTGTGACAATACAATGCATTTGACTAATTGTAAGAGTTTGGGATGAATTTGGAGTGTTTAGACAACACTTAAACCCGTTTTATCCCAAAACATGCTTAAACCGAGAAAACAGGCTAAAACCAAGAAAAAATTGATTGGAAGCAGTAAACAGCTTTGTTACTGTTTCTAGGGTCATAATGTGTGACAATCCAATGCATTTGACTAATTGTAAGAGTTCGGGATGAATTTGGAGTGTTTAGACAACACTTAAACCCGTTTTATCCCAAAACAGGCTAAAACCGAGAAAACATTGATTCTAAGAAGTAAGCAGGTTTGTTACTGTTTTTCGGGTCAGAATGTATGACAATCCAATGCATTTGACTAATTGTAAGAGTTCGGGATGAATTTGGAGTTTTTAGACAACACTTATACCCATTTTGTCCCAAAACAGGCTAAAACTGAGAAAACGATGATTCTAAGCAGTAAACAACTTTGTTACTGTTTCTAGGGTCAGAATGTGTGTCAATCCAATGCATTTGACTAATTGAAAAAGTTCGGGATGAATTTGGAGTGTTTAGACAACACTTAAACCTGTTTTATCCCAAAACATGCTTAAATCGAGAAAACAGGCAAAAACCGAGAAAACATTGATTGTCAGCAGTAAACAGATTTTTACTGTTTCTAGAATCTTAATATGTGACAATCCAATGCATCTGACTAATTGTAAGAGTTCGGGATGATTTGGAGTGTTTAGACAACACTTAAACCCGTTTTATCCCAAAACATGCTTAAACCGAGAAAACAGGCTAAAACCGAGAAAAAATTGATTGGAAGCAGTAAACAGCTTTGTTACTGTTTCTAGGGTCATAATGTGTGACAATCCAATGCATTTGACTAATTGTAAGAGTTCGGGATGAATTTGGAGTGTTTAGACAACACTTAAACCCGTTTTATCCCAAAACAGGCTAAAACCGAGAAAACATTGATTCTAAGTAGTAAGCAGGTTTGTTACTGTTTTTCGGGTCAGAATGTATGACAATCCAATGCATTTGACTAATTGTAAGAGTTCGGGATGAATTTGGAGTTTTAGACAACACTTTTACCCATTTTGTCCCGAAACAGGCTAAAACTGAGAAAACGTTGATTCTAAGCAGTAAGCAGCTTTGTTACTGTTTCTAGGGTCATAATGTGTGACAATCCAATGCATTTGACTAATTGTAAGAGTTCGGGATAAATTTGGAGTGTTTAGACAACACTTTTACCCATTTTGTCCCGAAACAAGCTTAACCCGAGAAAACAGGCTAAAACCAAGAAAAAATTGATTGGAAGCAGTAAACAGCTTTGTTACTGTTTCTAGGGTCATAATGTGTGACAATCCAATGCATTTGACTAATTGTAAGAGTTCGGAATGAATTTGGAGTTTTTAGACAACACTTTTACCCATTTTGTCCCGAAACAAGCTTAACCCGACAAAACAGGCTAAAACCAAGAAAAAATTGATTGGAAGCAGTAAACAGCTTTGTTACTGTTTCTAGGGTCATAATGTGTGACAATCCAATGCATTTGACTAATTGTAAGAGTTCAGGATGAATTTGGAGTGTTTAGACAACACTTAAACGCGTTTTATCCCAAAACAGGCTAAAACCGAGAAAACATTGATTCTAAGAAGTAAGTAGCTTTGTTACTCTTTTTCGGGTCAGAATGTATGACAATCCAATGAATTTGACTAATTGTAAGAGTTCGGGATGAATTTGGAGTGTTTAGACAACACTTATACCCATTTTGTCCCGAAACAGGCTAAAACTGAGAAAACGTTGATTCTAAGCAGTAAACAGCTTTGTTACTGTTTCTAGGGTCATAATGTGTGACAAACCAATGCATTTGACTAATTGTAAGAGTTCGGAATGAATTTGGAGTTTTTAGACAACACTTTTACCCATTTTGTCCCAAAACAAGCTAAAACTGAGAAAACGTTGATTCTAAGCAGTAAGCAGCATTGTTACTGTTGGGTTAGAATGTGTGACAATCCAATGCATTTGACTAATGGGAAGAGTTCGGGATGAATTTGGAGTGTTTAGACAACACTTAAACCGGTTTTATCGAAAAACATGCTTAAACCGAGAAAACAGGCTAAAACCGAGAAAACATTGATTGTACGCAGTAAACAGCTTTGTTACTGTTTCTAGGGTCAGAATGTGTGACTATCCAATGCATTTGACTAATTGTAAGAGTTTGGGATGTATTTGGAGTGTTTCGACAACACTTAAACCCGTTTTATCCCAAAACATGCTTAAACCAAGAAAACAGGCTAAAACCGAGAAAACATTGATTGTAAGCAGTAAACAGCTTTGTTACTGTTTATAGGGTCATAATGTGTGACAATACAATGCATTTGACTAATTGTAAGAGTTTGGGATAAATTTGGAGTGTTTAGACAACACTTAAACCCGTTTTATCCCAAAACATGCTTAAACCGAGAAAACAGGCTAAAACCAAGAAAAAATTGATTGGAAGCAGTAAACAGCTTTGTTACTGTTTCTAGGGTCATAATGTGTGACAATCCAATGCATTTGACTAATTGTAAGAGTTCGGGATGAATTTGGAGTGTTTAGACAACACTTAAACCCATTTTATCCCAAAACAGGCTAAAACCGAGAAAACATTGATTCTAAGAAGTAAGCAGGTTTGTTACTGTTTTTCGGGTCAGAATGTATGACAATCCAATGCATTTGACTAATTGTAAGAGTTTGGGATGAATTTGGAGTTTTTAGACAACACTTATACCCATTTTGTCCTGAAACAGGCTAAAACTGAGAAAACGATGATTCTAAGCAGTAAACAGCTTTGTTACTGTTTCTAGGGTCAGAATGTGTGTCAATCCAATGCATTTGACTAATTGAAAAAGTTCGGGATGAATTTGGAGTGTTTAGACAACACTTAAACCTGTTTTGTCCCAAAACATGCTTAAATCGAGAAAACAGGCAAAAACCGAGAAAACATTGATTGTCAGCAGTAAACAGATTTTTACTGTTTCTAGAATCTTAATATGTGACAATCCAATGCATCTGACTAATTGTAAGAGTTCGGGATGATTTGGAGTGTTTAGACAAGACTTAAACCCGTTTTATCCCAAAACATGCTTAAACCGAGAAAACAGGCTAAAACCGAGAAAAATTTGATTGGAAGCAGTAAACAGCTTTGTTACTGTTTCTAGGGTCATAATGTGTGACAATCCAATGCATTTGACTAATTGTAAGAGTTCGGGATGAATTTGGAGTGTTTAGACAACACTTAAACCCGTTTTATCCCAAAACAGGCTAAAACCGAGAAAACATTGATTCTAAGTAGTAAGCAGGTTTGTTACTGTTTTTCGGGTCAGAATGTATGACAATCCAATGCATTTGACTAATTGTAAGAGTTCGGGATGAATTTGGAGTTTTAGACAACACTTTTACCCATTTTGTCCCGAAACAGGCTAAAACTGAGAAAACGTTGATTCTAAGCAGTAAACAGCTTTGTTACTGTCTTTAGGGTCATAATGTGTGACAATCCAATGCATTTGACTAATTGTAAGAGTTCGGAATGAATTTGGAGTTTTTAGACAACACTTTTACCCATTTTGTCCCGAAACAAGCTTAACCCGAGAAAACAGGCTAAAACCAAGAAAAAATTGATTGGAAGCAGTAAACAGCTTTGTTACTGTTTCTAGGGTCATAATGTGTGAAAATCCAATGCATTTGACTAATTGTAAGAGTTCAGGATGAATTTGGAGTGTTTAGACAACACTTAAACGCGTTTTATCCCAAAACAGGCTAAAACCGAGAAAACATTGATTCTAAGAAGTAAGTAGCTTTGTTACTCTTTTTCGGGTCAGAATGTATGACAATCCAATGAATTTAACTAATTGTAAGAGTTCGGGATGAATTTGGAGTGTTTAGACAACACTTATACCCATTTTGTCCCGGAACAGGCTAAAACTGAGAAAACGTTGATTCTAAGCAGTAAACAGCTTTGTTACTGTTTCTAGGGTCATAATGTGTGACAAACCAATGCATTTGACTAATTGTAAGAGTTCGGAATGAATTTGGAGTTTTTAGACAACACTTTTACCCATTTTGTCCCGAAACAAGCTAAAACTGAGAAAACGTTGATTCTAAGCAGTAAGCAGCATTGTTACTGTTGGGTTAGAATGTGTGACAATCCAATGCATTTGACTAATTGTAAGAGTTCGGGATGAATTTGGAGTGTTTAGACAACACTTAAACCGGTTTTATCGAAAAACATGCTTAAACCGAGAAAACAGGCTAAAACCGAGAAAACATTGATTGTACGCAGTAAACAGCTTTGTTACTGTTTCTAGGGTCAGAATGTGTGACTATCCAATGCATTTGACTAATTGTAAGAGTTCGGGATGAATTTGGAGTGTTTAGACAACACTTAAACCGGTTTTATCGAAAAACATGCTTAAACCGAGAAAACAGGCTAAAACCGAGAAAACATTGATTGTACGCAGTAAACAGCTTTGTTACTGTTTCTAGGGTCAGAATGTGTGACTATCCAATGCATTTGACTAATTGTAAGAGTTCGGGATGAATTTGGAGTGTTTAGACAACACTTAAACCGGTTTTATCGAAAAACATGCTTAAACCGAGAAAACAGGCTAAAACCGAGAAAACATTGATTGTACGCAGTAAACAGCTTTGTTACTGTTTCTAGGGTCAGAATGTGTGACTATCCAATGCATTTGACTAATTGTAAGAGTTTGGGATGTATTTGGAGTGTTTCGACCACACTTAAACCCGTTTTATCCCAAAACATGCTTAAACCGAGAAAACAGGCTAAAACCAAGAAAAAATTGATTGGAAGCAGTAAACAGCTTTGTTACTGTTTCTAGGGTCATAATGTGTGACAATCCAATGTATTTGACTAATTGTAAGAGTTCGGGATGAATTTGGAGTGTTTAGACAACACTTAAACCCATTTTATCCCAAAACAGGCTAAAACCGAGAAAACATTGATTCTAAGAAGTAAGCAGGTTTGTTACTGTTTTTCGGGTCAGAATGTATGACAATCCAATGCATTTGACTAATTGTAAGAGTTTGGGATGAATTTGGAGTTTTTAGACAACACTTATACCCATTTTGTCCTGAAACAGGCTAAAACTGAGAAAACGATGATTCTAAGCAGTAAACAGCTTTGTTACTGTTTCTAGGGTCAGAATGTGTGTCAATCCAATGCATTTGACTAATTGAAAAAGTTCGGGATGAATTTGGAGTGTTTAGACAACACTTAAACCTGTTTTATCCCAAAACATGCTTAAATCGAGAAAACAGGCAAAAACCGAGAAAACATTGATTGTCAGCAGTAAACAGATTTTTACTGTTTCTAGAATCTTAATATGTGACAATCCAATGCATCTGACTAATTGTAAGAGTTCGGGATGATTTGGAGTGTTTAGACAACACTTAAACCCGTTTTATCCCAAAACATGCTTAAACCGAGAAAACAGGCTAAAACCGAGAAAAAATTGATTGGAAGCAGTAAACAGCTTTGTTACTGTTTCTAGGGTCATAATGTGTGACAATCCAATGCATTTGACTAATTGTAAGAGTTCGGGATGAATTTGGAGTGTTTAGACAACACTTAAACCCGTTTTATCCCAAAACAGGCTAAAACCGAGAAAACATTGATTCTAAGTAGTAAGCAGGTTTGTTACTGTTTTTCGGGTCAGAATGTATGACAATCCAATGCATTTGACTAATTGTAAGAGTTCGGGATGAATTTGGAGTTTTAGACAACACTTTTACCCATTTTGTCCCGAAACAGGCTAAAACTGAGAAAACGTTGATTCTAAGCAGTAAACAGCTTTGTTACTGTTTCTAGGGTCATAATGTGTGACAATCCAATGCATTTGACTAATTGTAAGAGTTCGGAATGAATTTGGAGTTTTTAGACAACACTTTTACCCATTTTGTCCCGAAACAAGCTTAACCCGAGAAAACAGGCTAAAACCAAGAAAAAATTGATTGGAAGCAGTAAACAGCTTTGTTACTGTTTCTAGGGTCATAATGTGTGAAAATCCAATGCATTTGACTAATTGTAAGAGTTCAGGATGAATTTGGAGTGTTTAGACAACACTTAAACGCGTTTTATCCCAAAACAGGCTAAAACCGAGAAAACATTGATTCTAAGAAGTAAGTAGCTTTGTTACTCTATTTCGGGTCAGAATGTATGACAATCCAATGAATTTAACTAATTGTAAGAGTTCGGGATGAATTTGGAGTGTTTAGACAACACTTATACCCATTTTGTCCCGAAACAGGCTAAAACTGAGAAAACGTTGATTCTAAGCAGTAAACAGTTTTGTTACTGTTTCTAGGGTCATAATGTGTGACAAACCAATGCATTTGACTAATTGTAATAGTTCGGAATGAATTTGGAGTTTTTAGACATCACTTTTACCCATTTTGTCCCGAAACAAGCTAAAACTGAGAAAACGTTGATTCTAAGCAGTAAGCAGCATTGTTACTGTTGGGTTAGAATCTGTGACAATCCAATGCATTTGACTAATTGTAAGAGTTCGGGATGAATTTGGAGTGTTTAGACAACACTTAAACCGGTTTTATCGAAAAACATGCTTAAACCGAGAAAACAGGCTAAAACCGAGAAAACATTGATTGTACGCAGTAAACAGCTTTGTTACTGTTTCTAGGGTCAGAATGTGTGACTATCCAATGCATTTGACTAATTGTAAGAGTTTGGGATGTATTTGGAGTGTTTCGACAACACTTAAACCCGTTTTATCCCAAAACATGCTTAAACCAAGAAAACAGGCTAAAACCGAGAAAACATTGATTGTAAGCAGTAAACAGCTTTGTTACTGTTTATAGGGTCATAATGTGTGACAATACAATGCATTTGACTAATTATAAGAGTTTGGGATGAATTTGGAGTGTTTAGACAACACTTAAACCCGTTTTATCCCAAAACATGCTTAAACCGAGAAAACAGGCTAAAACCAAGAAAAAATTGATTGGAAGCAGTAAACAGCTTTGTTACTGTTTCTAGGGTCATAATGTGTGACAATCCAATGCATTTGACTAATTGTAAGAGTTCGGGATGAATTTGGAGTGTTTAGACAACACTTAAACCCATTTTATCCCAAAACAGGCTAAAACCGAGAAAACATTGATTCTAAGAAGTAAGCAGGTTTGTTACTGTTTTTCGGGTCAGAATGTATGACAATCCAATGCATTTGACTAATTGTAAGAGTTCGGGATGAATTTGGAGTTTTTAGACAACACTTATACCCATTTTGTCCTGAAACAGGCTAAAACTGAGAAAACGATGATTCTAAGCAGTAAACAGCTTTGTTACTGTTTCTAGGGTCAGAATGTGTGTCAATCCAATGCATTTGACTAATTGAAAATGTTCGGGATGAATTTGGAGTGTTTAGACAACACTTAAACCTGTTTTATCCCAAAACATGCTTAAATCGAGAAAACAGGCAAAAACCGAGAAAACATTGATTGTCAGCAGTAAACAGATTTTTACTGTTTCTAGAATCTTAATATGTGACAATCCAATGCATCTGACTAATTGTAAGAGTTCGGGATGATTTGGAGTGTTTAGACAACACTTAAACCCGTTTTATCCCAAAACATGCTTAAACCGAGAAAACAGGCTAAAACCGAGAAAAAATTGATTGGAAGCAGTAAACAGCTTTGTTACTGTTCCAAGGGTCATAATGTGTGACAATCCAATGCATTTGACTAATTGTAAGAGTTCGGGATGAATTTGGAGTGTTTAGACAACACTTAAACCCGTTTTATCCCAAAACAGGCTAAAACCGAGAAAACATTGATTCTAAGAAGTAAGCAGGTTTGTTACTGTTTTTCGGGTCAGAATGTATGAAAATCCAATGCATTTGACTAATTGTAAGAGTTCGGGATGAATTTGGAGTGTTTAGACAACACTTATACCCATTCTGTCCCGAAACAGGCTAAAACTGAGAAAACGTTGATTCTAAGCAGTAAACAGCTTTGTTACTGTTTCTAGGGTCAGAATGTGTGTCAATCCAATGCATTTGACTAATTGAAAAAGTTCGTGATGAATTTGGAGTGTTTAGACAACACTTATACCCATTCTGTCCCGAAACAGGCTAAAACTGAGAAAACGTTGATTCTAAGCAGTAAACAGCTTTGTTACTGTTTCTAGGGTCAGAATGTGTGTCAATCCAATGCATTTGACTAATTGAAAAAGTTCGGGATGAATTTGGAGTGTTTAGACAACACTTAAACGCGTTTTATCCCAAAACAGGCTAAAACCGAGAAAACATTGATTCTAAGAAGTAAGCAGCTTTGTTACTCTTTTTCGGGTCAGAATGTATGAAAATCCAATGAATTTGACTAACTGTAAGAGTTCGGGATGAATTTGGAGTGTTTAGACAACACTTATACCCATTTTGTCCCGAAACAGGCTAAAACTGAGAAAACGTTGATTCTAAGCAGTAAACAGCTTTGTTACTGTTTCTAGGGTCATAATGTGTGACAAACCAATGCATTTGACTAATTGTAAGAGTTCGGAATGAATTTGGAGTTTTTAGACAACACTTTTACCCATTTTGTCCCGAAACAAGCTAAAACTGAGAAAATGTTGATTCTAAGCAGTAAGCAGCATTGTTACTGTTGGGTTAGAATGTATGACAATCCAATGCATTTGACTAATTGTAAGAGTTCGGGATGAATTTGGAGTGTTTAGACAACACTTAAACCGGTTTTATCGAAAAACATGCTTAAACCGAGAAAACAGGCTAAAACCAAGAAAACATTGATTGTACGCAGTAAACAGCTTTGTTACTGTTTCTAGGGTCAGAATGTGTGACTATCCAATGCATTTGACTAATTGTAAGAGTTTGGGATGTATTTGGAGTGTTTCGACAACACTTAAACCCGTTTTATCCCAAAACATGCTTAAACCAAGAAAACAGGCTAAAACCGAGAAAACATTGATTGTAAGCAGTAAACAGCTTTGTTACTGTTTATAGGGTCATAATGTGTGACAATACAATGCATTTGACTAATTGTAAGAGTTTGGGATGAATTTGGAGTGTTTAGACAACACTTAAACCCGTTTTATCCCAAAACATGCTTAAACCGAGAAAACAGGCTAAAACCAAGAAAAAATTGATTGGAAGCAGTAAACAGCTTTGTTACTGTTTCTAGGGTCATAATGTGTGACAATCCAATGCATTTGACTAATTGTAAGAGTTCAGGATGAATTTGGAGTGTTTAGACAACACTTAAACCCATTTTATCCCAAAACAGGCTAAAACCGAGAAAACATTGATTCTAAGAAGTAAGCAGGTTTGTTACTGTTTTTCGGGTCAGAATGTATGACAATCCAATACATTTGACTAATTGTAAGAGTTCGGGATGAATTTGGAGTTTTTAGACAACACTTATACCCATTTTGTCCTGAAACAGGCTAAAACTGAGAAAACGATGATTCTAAGCAGTAAACAGCTTTGTTACTGTTTCTAGGGTCAGAATGTGTGTCAATCCAATGCATTTGACTAATTGAAAAAGTTCGGGATGAATTTGGAGTGTTTAGACAACGCTTAAACCTGTTTTATCCCAAAACATGCTTAAATCGAGAAAACAGGCAAAAACCGAGAAAACATTGATTGTCAGCAGTAAACAGATTTTTACTGTTTCTAGAATCTTAATATGTGACAATCCAATGCATCTGACTAATTGTAAGAGTTCGGGATGATTTGGAGTGTTTAGACAACACTTAAACCCGTTTTATCCCAAAACATGCTTAAACCGAGAAAACAGGTTAAAACCAAGAAAAAATTGATTGGAAGCAGTAAACAGCTTTGTTACTGTTCCTAGGGTCATAATGTGTGACAATCCAATGCATTTGACTAATTGTAAGAGTTCGGGATGAATTTGGAGTGTTTAGACAACACTTAAACCCGTTTTATCCCAAAACAGGCTAAAACCGAGAAAACATTGATTCTAAGAAGTAAGCAGGTTTGTTACTGTTTTTCGGGTCAGAATGTATGAAAATCCAATGCATTTGACTAATTGTAAGAGTTCGGGATGAATTTAGAGTGTTTAGACAACACTTATACCCATTCTGTCCCGAAACAGGCTAAAACTGAGAAAACGTTGATTCTAAGCAGTAAACAGCTTTGTTACTGTTTCTAGGGTCAGAATGTGTGTCAATCCAATGCATTTGACTAATTGAAAAAGTTCGGGATGAATTTGGAGTGTTTAGACAACACTTAAACCCATTTTATCCCAAAGCATGCTTAAATCGAGAAAACAGGCTAAAACCGAGAAAACATTGATTGTAAGCAGTAAACAGATTTTTACTGTTTCTAGGATCTTAATATGTGACAATCCAATGCATTTGACTAATTGTAAGAGTTCGGGATGAATTTGGAGTGTTTAGACAACACTTAAACCCGTTTTATCCCAAAACATGCTTAAACCGAGAAAACAGGCTAAAACCGAGAAAACATTGATTGGAAGCAGTAAACAGCTTTATTACTGTTTCTAGGGTCATAATGTGTGAAGATCCAATGCATTTGACTAATTGTAAGAGTTTGGGATGAATTTGGAGTGTTTAGACAACACTTTTACCCATTTTGTCCCGAAACAAGCTAAAACTGAGAAAACGTTGATTCTAAGCAGTAAGCAGCATTGTTACTGTTGGGTTAGAATGTGTGACAATCCAATGCATTTGACTAATTGTAAGAGTTCGGGATGAATTTGGAGTGTTTAGACAACACTTAAACCGGTTTTATCGAAAAACATGCTTAAACCGAGAAAACAGGCTAAAACCGAGAAAACATTGATTGTACGCAGTAAACAGCTTTTTTACTGTTTGTAGGGTCAGAACGTGTGATAATCCAATGCATTTGACTAATTGTAAGAGTTCGGGATGAATTTGGAGTGTTTAGACAACACTTAAACCCGTTTTATCCCAAAACATGCTTAAACCGAGAAAACAGGCTAAAACCGAGAAAACATTGATTGGAAGCAGTAAACAGCTTTGTTACTGTTTCTAGGGTCATAATGTGTGACAATCCAATGCATTTGACTAATTGTAAGAGTTCGGGATGAATTTGGAGTGTTAGGACAACACTTAAACCCGTTTTATCCCAAAACAGGCTAAAACCGAGAAAATATTGATTCTAAGAAGTAAGCAGGTTTGTTACTGTTTTTCGGGTCAGAATGTATGACAATCCAATGCATTTGACTAATTGTAAGAGTTCGGGATGAATTTGGAGTTTTTAGACAACACTTATACCCATTTTGTCCTGAAACAGGCTAAAACTGAGAAAACGATGATTCTAAGCAGTAAACAGCTTTGTTACTGTTTCTAGGGTCAGAATGTGTGTCAATCCAATGCATTTGACTAATTGAAAAAGTTCGGGATGAATTTGGAGTATTTAGACAACACTTAAACCTGTTTTATCCCAAAACATGCTTAAATCGAGAAAACAGGCAAAAACCGAGAAAACATTGATTGTCAGCAGTAAACAGATTTTTACTGTTTCTAGAATCTTAATATGTGACAATCCAATGCATCTGACTAATTGTAAGAGTTCGGGATGATTTGGAGTGTTTAGACAACACTTAAACCCGTTTTATCCCAAAACATGCTTAAACCGAGAAAACAGGCTAAAACCAAGAAAAAATTGATTGGAAGCAGTAAACAGCTTTGTTACTGTTCCTAGGGTCATAATGTGTGACAATCCAATGCATTTAACTAATTGTAAGAGTTCGGGATGAATTTGGAGTGTTTAGACAACACTTAAACCCGTTTTAAACACTTATACCCATTCTGTCCCGAAGCAGGCTAAAACTGAGAAAACGTTGATTCTAAGCAGTAAACAGCTTTGTTACTGTTTCTAGGGTCAGAATGTGTGTCAATCCAATGCATTTGACTAATTGAAAAAGTTCGGGATGAATTTGGAGTGTTTAGACAACGCTTAAACCCATTTTATCCCAAAGCATGCTTAAATCGAGAAAACAGGCTAAAACCGAGAAAACATTGATTGTAAGCAGTAAACAGATTTTTACTGTTTCTAGGATCTTAATATGTGACAATCCAATGCATTTGACTAATTGTAAGAGTTCGGGATGAATTTGGAGTGTTTAGACAACACTTAAACCCGTTTTATCCCAAAACATGCTTAAACCGAGAAAACAGGCTAAAACCGAGAAAACATTGATTGGAAGCAGTAAACAGCTTTATTACTGTTTCTAGGGTCATAATGTGTGAAGATCCAATGCATTTGACTAATTGTAAGAGTTTGGGATGAATTTGGAGTGTTTAGACAACACTTTTACCCATTTTGTCCCGAAACAAGCTAAAACTAAGAAAACGTTGATTCTAAGCAGTAAGCAGCATTGTTACTGTTGGGTTAGAATGTGTGACAATCCAATGCATTTGACTAATTATAAGAGTTCGGGATGAATTTGGAGTGTTTAGACAACACTTAAACCGGTTTTATCGAAAAACATGCTTAAACCGAGAAAACAGGCTAAAACCGAGAAAACATTGATTCTAAGCTGTAAGCAGCATTGTTATTGTTTCTAGGGTCAGAACGTGTGACAATCCAATGCATTTGACTAATTGTAAGAGTTCGGGATGAATTTGGAGTGTTTAGACAACACTTAAACCCGTTTTATCCCAAAACATGCTTAAACCGAGAAAACAGGCTAAAACCGAGAAAACATTGATTGGAAGCAGTAAACAGATTTGTTACTGTTTCTAGGGTCATAATGTGTGACAATCCAATGCATTTGACTAATTGTAAGAGTTCGGGATGAATTTGGAGTGTTTAGACAACACTTAAACCCGTTTTATCCCAAAACAGGCTAAAACCGAGAAAATATTGATTCTAAGAAGTAAGCAGGTTTGTTACTGTTTTTCGGGTCAGAATGTATGACAATCCAATGCATTTGACTAATTGTAAGAGTTCGGGATGAATTTGGAGTTTTTAGACAACACTTATACCCATTTTGTCCTGAAACAGGCTAAAACTGAGAAAACGATGATTCTAAGCAGTAAACAGCTTTGTTACTGTTTCTAGGGTCAGAATGTGTGTCAATCCAATGCATTTGACTAATTGAAAAAGTTCGGGATGAATTTGGAGTATTTAGACAACACTTAAACCTGTTTTATCCCAAAACATGCTTAAATCGAGAAAACAGGCAAAAACCGAGAAAACATTGATTGTCAGCAGTAAACAGATTTTTACTGTTTCTAGAATCTTAATATGTGACAATCCAATGCATCTGACTAATTGTAAGAGTTCGGGATGATTTGGAGTGTTTAGACAACACTTAAACCCGTTTTATCCCAAAACATGCTTAAACCGAGAAAACAGGCTAAAACCAAGAAAAAATTGATTGGAAGCAGTAAACAGCTTTGTTACTGTTCCTAGGGTCATAATGTGTGACAATCCAATGCATTTGACTAATTGTAAGAGTTCGGGATGAATTTGGAGTGTTTAGACAACACTTAAACCCGTTTTATCCCAAAACAGGCTAAAACCGAGAAAAAATTGATTCTAAGAAGTAAGCAGGTTTGTTACTGTTTTTCGGGTCAGAATGTATGAAAATCCAATGCATTTGACTAATTGTAAGAGTTCGGGATGAATTTGGAGTGTTTAGACAACACTTATACCCATTCTGTCCCGAAACAGGCTAAAACTGAGAAAACGTTGATTCTAAGCAGTAAACAGCTTTGTTACTGTTTCTAGGGTCAGAATCTGTGTCAATCCAATGCATTTGACTAATTGAAAAAGTTCGGGATGAATTTGGAGTGTTTAAACAACACTTAAACCCATTTTATCCCAAAGCATGCTTAAATCGAGAAAACAGGCTAAAACCGAGAAAACATTGATTGTAAGCAGTAAACAGATTTTTACTGTTTCTAGGATCTTAATATGTGACAATCCAATGCATTTGACTAATTGTAAGAGTTCGGGATGAATTTGGAGTGTTTAGACAACACTTAAACCCGTTTTATCCCAAAACATGCTTAAACCGAGAAAACAGGCTAAAACCGAGAAAACATTGATTGGAAGCAGTAAACAGCTTTATTACTGTTTCTAGGGTCATAATGTGTGAAGATCCAATGCATTTGACTAATTGTAAGAGTTTGGGATGAATTTGGAGTGTTTAGACAACACTTTTACCCATTTTGTCCCGAAACAAGCTAAAACTAAGAAAACGTTGATTCTAAGCTGTAAGCAGCATTGTTACTGTTGGGTTAGAATGTGTGACAATCCAATGCATTTGACTAATTGTAAGAGTTCGGGATGAATTTGGAGTGTTTAGACAACACTTAAACCGGTTTTATCGAAAAACATGCTTAAACCGAGAAAACAGGCTAAAACCGAGAAAACAGTGATTGTACGCAGTAAACAGCTTTTTTACTGTTTCTAGGGTCAGAACGTGTGACAATCCAATGCATTTGACTAATTGTAAGAGTTCGGGATGAATTTGGAGTGTTTAGACAACACTTAAACCCGTTTTATCCCAAAACATGCTTAAACCGAGAAAACAGGCTAAAACCAAGAAAACATTGATTGGAAGCAGTAAACAGATTTGTTACTGTTTCTAGGGTCATAATGTGTGACAATCCAATGCATTTGACTAATTGTAAGAGTTCGGGATGAATTTGGAGTGTTTAGACAACACTTAAACCCGTTTTATCCCAAAACAGGCTAAAACCGAGAAAATATTGATTCTAAGAAGTAAGCAGGTTTGTTACTGTTTTTCGGGTCAGAATGTATGACAATCCAATGTATTTGACTAATTGTAAGAGTTCGGGATGAATTTGGAGTTTTTAGACAACACTTATACCCATTTTGTCCTGAAACAGGCTAAAACTGAGAAAACGATGATTCTAAGCAGTAAACAGCTTTGTTACTGTTTCTAGGGTCAGAATGTGTGTCAATCCAATGCATTTGACTAATTGAAAAAGTTCGGGATGAATTTGGAGTATTTAGACAACACTTAAACCTGTTTTATCCCAAAACATGCTTAAATCGAGAAAACAGGCAAAAACCGAGAAAACATTGATTGTCAGCAGTAAACAGATTTTTAGTGTTTCTAGAATCTTAATATGTGACAATCCAATGCATCTGACTAATTGTAAGAGTTCGGGATGATTTGAAGTGTTTAGACAACACTTAAACCCGTTTTATCCCAAAACATGCTTAAACCGAGAAAACAGGCTAAAACCGAGAAAAAATTGATTGGAAGCAGTAAACAGCTTTGGTACTGTTTCTAGGGTCATAATGTGTGACAATCCAATGCATTTGACTAATTGTAAGAGTTCGGGATGAATTTGGAGTGTTTAGACAACACTTAAACCCGTTTTATCCCAAAACAGGCTAAAACCGAGAAAACATTGATTCTAAGAAGTAAGCAGGTTTGTTACTGTTTTTCGGGTCAGAATGTATGACAATCCAATGCATTTGACTAATTGTAAGAGTTCGGGATGAATTTGGAGTTTTTAGACAACACTTATACCCATTTTGTCCCAAAACAGGCTAAAACTGAAAAAACGATGATTCTAAGCAGTAAACAGCTTTGTTACTGTTTCTAGGGTCAGAATGTGTGTCAATCCAATGCATTTGACTAATTGAAAAAGTTCGGGATGAATTTGGAGTGTTTAGACAACACTTAAACCTGTTTTATCCCAAAACATGCTTAAATCGAGAAAACAGGCAAAAACCGAGAAAACATTGATTGTCAGCAGTAAACAGATTTTTACTGTTTCTAGAATCTTAATATGTGACAATCCAATGCATCTGACTAATTGTAAGAGTTCGGGATGATTTGGAGTGTTTAGACAACACTTAAACCCGTTTTATCCCAAAACATGCTTAAACCGAGAAAACAGGCTAAAACCGAGAAAAAATTGATTGGAAGCAGTAAACAGCTTTGTTACTGTTTCTAGGGTCATAATGTGTGACAATCCAATGCATTTGACTAATTGTAAGAGTTCGGGATAAATTTGGAGTGTTTAGACAACACTTAAACCCGTTTTATCCCAAAACAGGCTAAAACCGAGAAAACATTGATTCTAAGAAGTAAGCAGGTTTGTTACTGTTTTTCGGGTCAGAATGTATGAAAATCCAATGCATTTGACTAATTGTAAGAGTTCGGGATGAATTTGGAGTGTTTAGACAACACTTATACCCATTCTGTCCCGAAACAGGCTAAAACTGAGAAAACGTTGATTCTAAGCAGTAAACAGCTTTGTTACTGTTTCTAGGATCTTAATGTGTGACTATCCAATGCATTTGACTAATTGTAAGAGTTTGGGATGTATTTGGAGTGTTTCGACAACACTTAAACCCGTTTTATCCCAAAACATGCTTAAACCGAGAAAACAGGCTAAAACCGAGAAAACATTGATTGTAAGCAGTAAACAGCTTTGTTACTGTTTCTAGGGTCATAATGTGTGACAATCCAATGCATTTGACTAATTGTAAGAGTTCGGGATAAATTTGGAGTGTTTAGACAACACTTAAACCCGTTTTATCCCAAAACAGGCTAAAACCGAGAAAACATTGATTCTAAGAAGTAAGCAGGTTTGTTACTGTTTTTCGGGTCAGAATGTATGAAAATCCAATGCATTTGACTAATTGTAAGAGTTCGGGATGAATTTGGAGTGTTTAGACAACACTTATACCCATTCTGTCCCGAAACAGGCTAAAACTGAGAAAACGTTGATTCTAAGCAGTAAACAGCTTTGTTACTGTTTCTAGGATCTTAATGTGTGACTATCCAATGCATTTGACTAATTGTAAGAGTTTGGGATGTATTTGGAGTGTTTCGACAACACTTAAACCCGTTTTATCCCAAAACATGCTTAAACCGAGAAAACAGGCTAAAACCGAGAAAACATTGATTGTAAGCAGTAAACAGCTTTGTTACTGTTTCTAGGGTCATAATGTGTGACAATCCAATGCATTTGACTAATTGTAAGAGTTTGGTATGAATTTGGAGTGTTTAGACAACACTTAAACCCGTTTTATCCCAAAACATGCTTAAACCGAGAAAACAGGCTAAAACCAAGAAAAAATTGATTGGAAGCAGTAAACAGCTTTGTTACTGTTTCTAGGGTCATAATGTGTGACAATCCAATGCATTTGACTAATTGTAAGAGTTCGGGATGAATTTGGAGTGTTTAGACAACACTTAAACCCGTTTTATCCCAAAACAGGCTAAAACCGAGAAAACATTGATTCTAAGAAGTAAGCAGGTTTGTTACTGTTTTTCGGGTCAGAATGTATGACAATCCAATGCATTTGACTAATTGTAAGAGTTCGGGATGAATTTGGAGTTTTTAGACAACACTTATACCCATTTTGTCCCGAAACAGGCTAAAACTGAGAAAACGATGATTCTAAGCAGTAAACAGCTTTGTTACTGTTTCTAGGGTCAGAATGTGAGTCAATCTAATGCATTTGAATAATTGAAAAAGTTCGGGATGAATTTGGAGTGTTTAGACAACACTTAAACCTGTTTTATCCCAAAACATGCTTAAATCGAGAAAACAGGCAAAAACCGAGAAAACATTGATTGTCAGCAGTAAACAGATTTTTACTGTTTCTAGAATCTTAATATGTGACAATCCAATGCATCTGACTAATTGTAAGAGTTCGGGATGATTTGGAGTGTTTAGACAACACTTAAACCCGTTTTATCCCAAAACATGCTTAAACCGAAAAAACAGGCTAAAACCGAGAAAAAATTGATTGGAAGCAGTAAACAGCTTTTTTACTGTTTCTAGGGTCATAATGTGTGACAATCCAATGCATTTGACTAATTGTAAGAGTTCGGGATGAATTTGGAGTGTTTAGACAACACTTAAACCCGTTTTATCCCAAAACAGGCTAAAACCGAGAAAACATTGATTCTAAGAAGTAAGCAGGTTTGTTACTGTTTTTCGGGTCAGAATGTATGAAAATCCAATGCATTTGACTAATTGTAAGAGTTCGGGATGAATTTGGAGTGTTTAGACAACACTTATACCCATTCTGTCCCGAAACAGGCTAAAACTGAGAAAACGTTGATTCTAAGCAGTAAACAGCTTTGTTACTGTTTCTACGGTCAGAATGTGTCTCAATCCAATGCATTTGACTAATTGAAAAAGTTCGGGATGAATTTGGAGTGTTTAGACAACACTTAAACCCGTTTTATCCCAAAGCATGCTTAAATCGAGAAAACAGGCTAAAACCGAGAAAACATTGATTGTAAGCAGTAAACAGATTTTTACTGTTTCTAGGATCTTAATATGTGACAATCCAATGCATTTGACTAATTGTAAGAGTTCAGGATGAATTTGGAGTGTTTAGACAACACTTAAACCCGTTTTATCCCAAAACATGCTTAAACCGAGAAAACAGGCTAAAACTGAGAAAACATTGATTGGAAGCAGTAAACAGCTTTATTACTGTTTCTAGGGTCATAATGTGTAGATCCAATGCATTTGACTAATTGTAAGAGTTTGGGATGAATTTGGAGTGTCTAGACAACACTTAAACCTGTTTTATCCCAAAACAGGCTAAAACTGAGAAAACATTGATTCTAAGAAGTAAGCAGCTTTGTTACTGTTTTTAGGGACAGCATGTATGACAATCCAATGCATTGGACTAATTGTAAGAGTTCAGGATGAATTTGGAGTGTTTAGACAACACTTAAAACCGTTTTATCCCAAAACATGCTTAAAACGAGAAACAGGCGAAAACCGAGAGAAAACATTGTTTGGAAGCACTAAACAGATATGTTACTCTTTTTAGGGTCAAAATATGTAACAATCCAATGCATTTGACTAATTTTAAAAATTCGAGATGAATTTGGAGTGTTTAGACAACACTTAAACCCGTTTTATCCCAAAACAGGCTTAAACGGAGAAAACATTGATTCTAAGCTGTAAGCAGCATTGTTATTGTTTCTAGGGTCAGAACGTGTGACAATCCAATGCATTTGACTAATTGTAAGAGTTCGGGATGAATTTGGAGTGTTTAGACAACACTTAAACCCGTTTTATCCCAAAACATGCTTAAACCGAGAAAACAGGCTAAAACCGAGAAAACATTGATTGGAAGCAGTAAACAGATTTGTTACTGTTTCTAGGGTCATAATGTGTGACAATCCAATGCATTTGACTAATTGTAAGAGTTCGGGATGAATTTGGAGTGTTTAGACAACACTTAAACCCGTTTTATCCCAAAACAGGCTAAAACCGAGAAAATATTGATTCTAAGAAGTAAGCAGGTTTGTTACTGTTTTTCGGGTCAGAATGTATGACAATCCAATGCATTTGACTAATTGTAAGAGTTCGGGATGAATTTGGAGTTTTTAGACAACACTTGCACCCATTTTGTCCTGAAACAGGCTAAAACTGAGAAAACGATGATTCTAAGCAGTAAACAGCTTTGTTACTGTTTCTAGGGTCAGAATGTGTGTCAATCCAATGCATTTGACTAATTGAAAAAGTTCGGGATGAATTTGGAGTATTTAGACAACACTTAAACCTGTTTTATCCCAAAACATGCTTAAATCGAGAAAACAGGCAAAAACCGAGAAAACATTGATTGTCAGCAGTAAACAGATTTTTACTGTTTCTAGAATCTTAATATGTGACAATCCAATGCATCTGACTAATTGTAAGAGTTCGGGATGATTTGAAGTGTTTAGACAACACTTAAACCCGTTTTATCCCAAAACATGCTTAAACCGAGAAAACAGGCTAAAACCGAGAAAAAATTGATTGGAAGCAGTAAACAGCTTTGGTACTGTTTCTAGGGTCATAATGTGTGACAATCCAATGCATTTGACTAATTGTAAGAGTTCGGGATGAATTTCGAGTGTTTAGACAACACTTAAACCCGTTTTATCCCAAAACAGGCTAAAACCGAGAAAACATTGATTCTAAGAAGTAAGCAGGTTTGTTACTGTTTTTCGGGTCAGAATGTATGACAATCCAATGCATTTGACTAATTGTAAGAGTTCGGGATGAATTTGGAGTTTTTAGACAACACTTATACCCATTTTGTCCCAAAACAGGCTAAAACTGAGAAAACGATGATTCTAAGCAGTAAACAGCTTTGTTACTGTTTCTAGGGTCAGAATGTGTGTCAATCCAATGCATTTGACTAATTGAAAAAGTTCGGGATGAATTTGGAGTGTTTAGACAACACTTAAACCTGTTTTATCCCAAAACATGCTTAAATCGAGAAAACAGGCAAAAACCGAGAAAACATTGATTGTCAGCAGTAAACAGATTTTTACTGTTTCTAGAATCTTAATATGTGACAATCCAATGCATCTGACTAATTGTAAGAGTTCGGGATGATTTGGAGTGTTTAGACAACACTTAAACCCGTTTTATCCTAAAACATGCTTAAACCGAGAAAACAGGCTAAAACCGAGAAAAAATTGATTGGAAGCAGTAAACAGCTTTGTTACTGTTTCTAGGGTCATAATGTGCGACAATCCAATGCATTTGACTAATTGTAAGAGTTCGGGATGAATTTGGAGTGTTTAGACAACACTTAAACCCGTTTTATCCCAAAACAGGCTAAAACCGAGAAAACATTGATTCTAAGAAGTAAGCAGGTTTGTTACTGTTTTTCGGGTCAGAATGTATGAAAATCCAATGCATTTGACTAATTGTAAGAGTTCGGGATGAATTTGGAGTGTTTAGACAACACTTATACCCATTCTGTCCCGAAACAGGCTAAAACTGAGAAAACGTTGATTCTAAGCAGTAAACAGCTTTGTTACTGTTTCTAGGATCTTAATGTGTGACTATCCAATGCATTTGACTAATTGTAAGAGTTTGGGATGTATTTGGAGTGTTTCGACAACACTTAAACCCGTTTTATCCCAAAACATGCTTAAACCGAGAAAACAGGCTAAAACCGAGAAAACATTGATTGTAAGCAGTAAACAGCTTTGTTACTGTTTCTAGGGTCATAATGTGTGACAATCCAATGCATTTGACTAATTGTAAGAGTTTGGTATGAATTTGGAGTGTTTAGACAACACTTAAACCCGTTTTATCCCAAAACATGCTTAAACCGAGAAAACAGGCTAAAACCAAGAAAAAATTGATTGGAAGCAGTAAACAGCTTTGTTACTGTTTCTAGGGTCATAATGTGTGACAATCCAATGCATTTGACTAATTGTAAGAGTTCGGGATGAATTTGGAGTGTTTAGACAACACTTAAACCCGTTTTATCCCAAAACAGGCTAAAACCAAGAAAACATTGATTCTAAGAAGTAAGCAGGTTTGTTACTGTTTTTCGGGTCAGAATGTATGACAATCCAATGCATTTGACTAATTGTAAGAGTTCGGGATGAATTTGGAGTTTTTAGACAACACTTATACCCATTTTGTCCCGAAACAGGCTAAAACTTAGAAAACGATGATTCTAAGCAGTAAACAGCTTTGTTACTGTTTCTAGGGTCAGAATGTGAGTCAATCTAATGCATTTGAATAATTGAAAAAGTTCGGGATGAATTTGGAGTGTTTAGACAACACTTAAACCTGTTTTATCCCAAAACATGCTTAAATCGAGAAAACAGGCAAAAACTGAGAAAACATTGATTGTCAGCAGTAAACAGATTTTTACTGTTTCTAGAATCTTAATATGTGACAATCCAATGCATCTGACTAATTGTAAGAGTTCGGGATGATTTGGAGTGTTTAGACAACACTTAAACCCGTTTTATCCCAAAACATGCTTAAACCGAAAAAACAGGCTAAAACCGAGAAAAAATTGATTGGAAGCAGTAAACAGCTTTGTTACTGTTTCTAGGATCATAATGTGTGATAATCCAATGCATTTGACTAATTGTAAGAGTTCGGGATGAATTTGGAGTGTTTAGACAACACTTAAACCCGTTTTATCCCAAAACAGGCTAAAACCGAGAAAACATTGATTCTAAGAAGTAAGCAGGTTTGTTACTGTTTTTCGGGTCAGAATGTATGAAAATCCAATGCATTTGACTAATTGTAAGAGTTCGGGATGAATTTGGAGTGTTTAGACAACACTTATACCCATTCTGTCCCGAAACAGGCTAAAACTGAGAAAACGTTGATTCTAAGCAGTAAACAGCTTTGTTACTGTTTCTACGGTCAGAATGTGTCTCAATCCAATGCATTTGACTAATTGAAAAAGTTCGGGATGAATTTGGAGTGTTTAGACAACACTTAAACCCGTTTTATCCCAAAGCATGCTTAAATCGAGAAAACAGGCTAAAACCGAGAAAACATTGATTGTAAGCAGTAAACAGATTTTTACTGTTTCTAGGATCTTAATATGTGACAATCCAATGCATTTGACTAATTGTAAGAGTTCGGGATGAATTTGGAGTGTTTAGACAACACTTAAACCCGTTTTATCCCAAAACATGCTTAAACCGAGAAAACAGGCTAAAACCGAGAAAACATTGATTGGAAGCAGTAAACAGCTTTATTACTGTTTCTAGGGTCATAATGTGTAGATCCAATGCATTTGACTAATTGTAAGAGTTTGGGATGAATTTGGAGTGTCTAGACAACACTTAAACCTGTTTTATCCCAAAACAGGCTAAAACTGAGAAAACATTGATTCTAAGAAGTAAGCAGCTTTGTTACTGTTTTTAGGGACAGCATGTATGACAATCCAATGCATTGGACTAATTGTAAGAGTTCAGGATGAATTTGGAGTGTTTAGACAACACTTAAAACCGTTTTATCCCAAAACATGCTTAAAACGAGAAACAGGCGAAAACCGAGAGAAATCATTGTTTGGAAGCACTAAACAGATATGTTACTCTTTTTAGGGTCAAAATATGTAACAATCCAATGCATTTGACTAATTTTAAAAATTCGAGATGAATTTGGAGTGTTTAGACAACACTTAAACCCGTTTTATCCCAAAACAGGCTTAAACGGAGAAAACATTGATTCTAAGCTGTAAGCAGCATTGTTATTGTTTCTAGGGTCAGAATGTTTGACAATCCAATGCATTTGACTAATTGTAAGAGTTCGGGATGAATTTGGAGTGTTTAGACAACACTTAAACCCGTTTTATCCCAAAACATGCTTAAACCGAGAAAACAGGCTAAAACCGAGAAAACATTGATTGGAAGCAGTAAACAGATTTGTTACTGTTTCTAGGGTCATAATGTGTGACAATCCAATGCATTTGACTAATTGTAAGAGTTCGGGATGAATTTGGAGTGTTTAGACAACACTTAAACCCGTTTTATCCCAAAACAGGCTAAAACCGAGAAAATATTGATTCTAAGAAGTAAGCAGGTTTGTTACTGTTTTTCGGGTCAGAATGTATGACAATCCAATGCATTTGACTAATTGTAAGAGTTCGGGATGAATTTGGAGTTTTTAGACAACACTTATACCCATTTTGTCCCGAAACAGGCTAAAACTGAGAAAACGTTGATTCTAAGCAGTAAACAGCTTTGTTACTGTTTCTAGGGTCAGAATGTGTGACAATCCAATGCATTTTACTAATTGAAAAAGTTTGGGATGAATTTGGAGTGTTTAGACAACACTTAAACCCGTTTTATCCCAAAACATGCTTAAATCGAGAAAACAGGCTAAAACCGAGAAAACATTGATTGTAAGCAGTAAACAAATTTTTACTGTTTCTAGGATCTTAATATGTGACAATACAATGCATTTGACTAATTGTAAGAGTTCGGGATGAATTTGGAGTGTTTAGACAACACTTAAACCTGTTTTATCCCAAAACATGCTTAAACCGAGAAAACAGGCTAAAACCGAGAAAACATTGATTGGAAGCAGTAAACAGCTTTGTTACTGTTTCTAGGGTCATAATGTGTGACAATCCAATGCATTTGACTAATTGTAAGAGTTTGGGATGAATTTGGAGTGTTTAGACAACACTTAAACCTGTTTTATCCCAAAACAGGTTAAAACTGAGAAAATATTGATTCTAAGAAGTAAGCAGCTTTGTTACTGTTTTTAGGGTCAGCATGTATGACAATCCAATGCATTTGACTAATTGTAAGAGTTCGGGATGAATTTGGAGTGTTTAGACAACACTTAAACCCGTTTTATCCCAAAACATGCTTAAAACAAGAAACAGGCTAAAACCGAGAGAAAACATTGTTTGGAAGCAGTAAACAGATATGTTACTCTTTTTAGGGTCAAAATATGTAACAATCCAATGCATTTGACTAATTTTAAGAATTCGAGATGAATATGGAGTGTTTAGACAACTCTTAAACCCGTTTTATCCCAAAACAGGCTTAAACCGAGAAAACATTGATTCTAAGCTGTAAGCAGCATTTTTACTGTTTCTAGGGTCAGAATGTTTGACAATCCAATGCATTTGACTAATTGTAAGAGTTCGGGATGAATTTGGAGTTTTTAGACAACACTTTTACCCATTTTGTCCCGAAACAAGCTAAAACTGAGAAAACGTTGTTTCTAAGCAGTAAGCAGCATTGTTACTGTTTCTAGGGTCAGAATGTGTAACAATCCAATGCATTTGACTAATTGTAAGAGTTCGGGATAAATTTGGAGTGTTTAGACAACACTTAAACCCGTTTTATCCCAAAACATGCTTAACCCGAGAAAACAGGCTAAAACCAAGAAAAAATTGATTGGAAGCAGTAAACAGCTTTGTTACTGTTTCTAGGGTCATAATGTGTGACAATCCAATGCATTTGACTAATTGTAAGAGTTCGGGATGAATTTGGGTGTTTAGACAACACTTAAACGCGTTTTATCCCAAAAGCGGCTAAAACCGAGAAAACATTGATTCTAAGAAGTAAGCAGCTTTGTTACTCTTTTTCGGGTCAGAATGTATGACAATCCAATGCATTTGACTAATTGTAAGAGTTCGGGATGAATTTGGAGTGTTTAGACAACACTTATACCCATTTTGTCTCGAAACAGGCTAAAACTGAGAAAACGTTGATTCTAAGCAGTAAACAGCTTTGTTACTGTTTCTAGGGTCAGAATGTGTGACAATCCAATGCATTTGACTAATTGAAAAAGTTTGGGATGAATTTGGAGTGTTTAGACAACACTTAAACCCGTTTTATCCCAAAACATGCTTAAATCGAGAAAACAGGCTAAAACCGAGAAAACATTGATTGTAAGCAGTAAACAAATTTTTACTGTTTCTAGGATCTTAATATGTGACAATACAATGCATTTGACTAATTGTAAGAGTTCGGGATGAATTTGGAGTGTTTAGACAACACTTAAACCTGTTTTATCCCAAAACATGCTTAAACCAAGAAAACAGGCTAAAACCGAGAAAACATTGATTGGAAGCAGTAAACAGCTTTGTTACTGTTTCTAGGGTCATAATGTGTGACAATCCAATGCATTTGACTAATTGTAAGAGTTTGGGATGAATTTGGAGTGTTTAGACAACACTTAAACCTGTTTTATCCCAAAACAGGTTAAAACTGAGAAAATATTGATTCTAAGAAGTAAGCAGCTTTGTTACTGTTTTTAGGGTCAGCATGTATGACAATCCAATGCATTTGACTAATTGTAAGAGTTTGGGATGAATTTGGAGTGTTTAGACAACACTTAAACCCGTTTTATCCCAAAACATGCTTAAAACAAGAAACAGGCTAAAACCGAGAGAAAACATTGTTTGGAAGCAGTAAACAGATATGTTACTCTTTTTAGGGTCAAAATATGTAACAATCCAATGCATTTGACTAATTTTAAGAATTCGAGATGAATATGGAGTGTTTAGACAACTCTTAAACCCGTTTTATCCCAAAACAGGCTTAAACCGAGAAAACATTGATTCTAAGCTGTAAGCAGCATTTTTACTGTTTCTAGGGTCAGAATGTTTGACAATCCAATGCATTTGACTAATTGTAAGAGTTCGGGATGAATTTGGAGTTTTTAGACAACACTTTTACCCATTTTGTCCCGAAACAAGCTAAAACTGAGAAAACGTTGTTTCTAAGCAGTAAGCAGCATTGTTACTGTTTCTAGGGTCAGAATGTGTAACAATCCAATGCATTTGACTAATTGTAAGAGTTCGGGATAAATTTGGAGTGTTTAGACAACACTTAAACCCGTTTTATCCCAAAACATGCTTAACCCGAGAAAACAGGCTAAAACCAAGAAAAAATTGATTGGAAGCAGTAAACAGCTTTGTTACTGTTTCTAGGGTCATAATGTGTGACAATCCAATGCATTTGACTAATTGTAAGAGTTCGGGATGAATTTGGGTGTTTAGACAACACTTAAACGCGTTTTATCCCAAAAGCGGCTAAAACCGAGAAAACATTGATTCTAAGAAGTAAGCAGCTTTGTTACTCTTTTTCGGGTCAGAATGTATGACAATCCAATGCATTTGACTAATTGTAAGAGTTCGGGATGAATTTGGAGTGTTTAGACAACACTTATACCCATTTTGTCCCGAAACAAGCTAAAACTGAGAAAACGTTGATTCTTGTAAGTTTTAAATTAGAGAGATTTGAGAGTAACTAAGAATAGAGATCGGATAGAGAAGGGAAGAGAGTAGGCGCATGGAGAGAATTGGAGAAAGAGATATTTTCTCTTCTTACTTTATTAGTAACCTAGTTACATCCTTATTATAGTCATACATACAAGAATATTCCTCTAAGATGCTATACACATTTACAAATGGAGATAGTGACACCTCCTTAATCACAACATGTGATCTTCCTTTCCCTTCCACTTGCACAGCTTGTCAACGGTTATGAAGGAGGAAGGATCTCGAAGGCTTGTGACCGTTGGAGGCTCTCACTGATGGGCTGGACCTGATATTCTCGATGGTTGTACGGACGGCCCACTTTGATAACAGTACGGACGTCCGTACGGCCGTACGGACGGTGGTGTCCCATTTCAGACTCCCCCTCAAGCTTGACTAAGGCCATGGATCAAGCTTGACTAAATGGGCACCCACCTCATTAAAAACCTTAGTATAGAAAACCACTTGGGAAAAACTATACACAAGGGAAAAAGAGTGTAGGTGCCGATTTAGGATCTCATGGCCGAGTAAGGTCTATGAGGCCAAGCTTCGAGTGAATGTATTCACACACTTGTGGGCTTGCTGCTTTGGTGAGGATGTCAGCCAGTTGTTCTTTGCTTTCGGTATGACATGGTAGGACAACCCCAAGCTTGATTTGCTCTCTAACTTTATGACAATCGACTTCAATATGCTTGGTTCTCTCATGAAACACTGAATTGGTGGCGATATGGATGGCGGCTTCATTATCACAATGCATAGTGATTGGTTTCGGTGATTCAATTCCAAGATCCTTGAGGAGTGCCTTTAACCACATCAGTTCCGTTGTTAGTTTCCTCATAGCTCTATACTCGGACTCCGCACTTGAAAGTGATACGACCTTTTGCTTCTTGCTCTTCCAAGTGACCAAGTTACCACCAAGGAACGTGCAGTAGCCTGTAGTTGAGCGGCGGTCCTCTCGATCTCCGGCATAGTCAGCATCGCAATAGCCCACTAGTTCGGTGTTCTTATTGCGTCCCATCCAAATGCCTTGTCCCGGTGAGCCTTTGATGTACTTGAGGATTCGTGTCACCATGTTCCAATGATGGATCGTTGGGTTCTTCATATGCTGGCTGGCCTGGTTCACAGCAAAACAAATATCAGGTCGTGTGATCGTTAAGTAGATAAGCTTACCTACTAGGCGCCGGTATAGGCTAACGTCCTTGAACGGAGCTGTATCAAGCTCCCCCTGTCCTCCGGCCTTGTAGTTCTCTTCAAGGGGTGTAGACACCGCTTTTGAACCTAATTTTCCTGTTTCACTCAACAAGTCAAGTGCATATTTCCTTTGTGACAAGAATAGACCTTTATCCGATCTGTAAACTTCTATCCCAAGAAAATATTTCAACTCTCCAAGGTCTTTAATATCAAAAACTGATTTCAAAAAGGTTTTAGTGGTTTGAATACCTACCGAGTCACTTCCAGTGATGATGATATCATCAACATACACTAGAATGACTATTATACCTTTTGTGCTTGTTAGCGTGAATAGAGTATGATCAGCCTCGGATTTTCGGAATCCTTTGTCAAGGAGAGTGGTGCTTAGCTTGTGGTACCATGCTCTTGGAGACTGTTTTAGGCCATAGATTGCTTTGTTGAGTTTTAACACCTTGCCCGGACTAATGGTGTCTTCTAAGCCCGGTGGTGGCCGCATATACACTTCGTCTTCAAGCTCTCCTTGCAAGAAGGCGTTCTTAACATCCATTTGCCAAAGTTCCCAATCGAGGTTGGTGGCAAGAGAGAGAACGACTCGAACGGTGTGAAGCTTGGCCACCGGAGCAAACGTATCAAGATAGTCCTCCCCATACGTTTGTGTGAATCCTCGTGCAACAAGCCGGGCTTTGTAGCGTTCGATCTCACCATTGCTCTTGTATTTGATGGTGAAGATATAACGCGAGGTAACGGCCTTCTTGCCGTTGGGCAAATCGGCTTCATCCCACGTACGGTTTTGGACCATGGCCGTGTTTTCAGCGTTGATCGCATCTTGCCATTCCTTGTGGTCCTTGGCCTCAGCATAGGTCTGGGGAATCCAGTTCGCATCAATGTGGCCAAGAAAGACTTGATGATCAATCGGGAGATGAGCAAGTGAACATACGGCCTGAATTGGGTGCGCGACGGCCATGTTGTTGTAGTACACTCGAGTGTTCGTCCAGTTGTTGGGGTGAAACTTGATGTGCTGACTTCGTCGGAGAGGAACGATAGGCCCAGCCTCGGACTCAGCACTGACTGGAACTTCCGGTTCCGTGAATGGTACTGTGTCCGTGTCCGTGTCCGTGTCCGTGTCCGTGGTACCGTGTCCGTGTCCGTGTCCGTGTCCGTGTCCATGTCCGTGTCCGTGTCCGTGTCCGTGTCCATGTCCATGTCCGTGTCCGTGTCCGTGTCCGTGTCCGTGTCCGTGTCCGGAGTCCGCGGTACCATGATCTTCCATAGATGTTTCTGGTGCATTTGGCTCGACAGGAACAGGATCAGTAGATGGGACAGAAGGTTCAGTTGGCTCGGCAGGATCATTGGCGGCCCGATCGTTTTCAATGCCTAGCCGCTCAAGGATGACACGTAGGTTCCGCGTTCGATCCGATGGGGTGGTTGATAGGTTACGTAGTTCATCCCAGTTGGGCTCGTCATAGAATCCTTTTGTCTCCACAAACTTGACATCACGAGATATGAGAACTCTCCTTGTCGCCGGATCATAGCACTTATAGCCCTTTTGTGTTGTGGAGTAGCCGATAAACATGCTCTTAACACTCTTGGCATCGAGTTTGTCTCGTAGTTCACCTGGTCGCAACACATAACAAACACAACCAAACACCCTTAGATGGTCAAATGTAGGTTTAGCCTTGTTTAATACCTCAAATGGGGATATGTCATTAAGGATCTTCGTTGGTGTGCGATTAATAAGGTAACAGGCCGCAAGGACAGCATCACCCCAAAAGCGCTTTGGAACCGTTGTATGGAACATCATAGACCTTGCAACCTCCATGAGATGCCTATTCTTCCTCTCAGCCACTCCATTTTGTTGTGGTGTGTATGGGCAACTAGTTTGGTGAAGAATTCCATGTTTGGCTAGATGTTGTTTAAAGGCATGACTTGTGTACTCTCCACCATTATCTGATCTCAAAATTTTAATCTTTGCATGATAGTGGTTAGTAACATAATTTTGGAAATTAGTAAAGGCCTCAAGAACTCTATCCTTAGAAGGGAGTAAGGTCAACCAAGTATATTTCGATTTTTCATCAATAAAAATAACAAAATACTTTTGATTTTCTCTAGAAAGGCAAGGAGATGTCCAAACATCAGAATGGACTAAATCAAAACAGTTTTCATACATAGTAATAGATTTAGGAAAAACAGCTTTGCAATGTTTACCAAGGATACAAGCCTCACATTCATCATTTTTAAAAGAAATACTAGGAAACATCAAGGTTAAGGCTCTAGTGTGAGGATGTCCTAATCTAGCATGAAGAATAGAGTCATTAGGTTTAACAACAACCGATTTAAAACAAGATGCAGAAGTAGAAGATAGATTCAAGTCCTCAAGCACATAGAGATCATCCTTAGAACCTCCTTGTCCAAGAACTTTACTTGTTTCAATATCCTGAAAATGAACCTTGTTAGGACTAAATATTGCATAACAATTCAAATCAGTGGTAGCTCTCTTAACGGATAGTAAATTTGATGTGAAAGTTGGCATATAAAAAGCCTTGGTTACTTTGTCAAACAATTTCAAATTTCCTACACCTTTAACCGGTACCTTCTCGCCATTAGCTATAACAACATTACCATTTGCCGGTGTAATATCACTTATTAATCTAGAATCACTAATCATGTGATGAGATGCACCGGAATCAACAATAAGAGGTTTAGTTTTGTTTAGGGCGAGAAAAGATTTACCGGAGGCCTCCTTGAGGGCTTTGATGAGCGCATCAAGGTCGGACTTCCTCACCAGCTCGGAGGACGCCGTGAGTGCAGTAGCTTGTTGGGATGGTTCGGTTGGTGTTTCTCCCATTACAGCGGCTTGATTGGCTCTTGGTGGTCCTCCACGGTTTGGTCCTCCACGGCGAAGGTGTGGGTGAAGGATCCAGCAGCGGCTCTTGAAGTGACCCACTTTCTTACAATGTTCACATACTGGTGGATTCTTGTCGTCCGGCTTGTAGTATCCTCGGTTAGCCGATGCCATTTCCACCTTGTTGACAGTTATTAACTCCCCTTTGCCTCCGAATAGCCCCATGGAACCATGTTCCTTTTGAATTTGGTTACATACGTCGTCTAGGCTAGGAAGCTTGTCAGATCGTAGGATATGCTTGATAAGGTCGTTGTAGGAGGGGTTCAACGTTAAGAGTAAGCCGAACACTTTATCTTGTTCACGCCTTTCGTTCAAGATGGCTGGATCTACGGTCGCCGGCCGGAGCATCTCTAGTTCAGCCCAAAGTGACCTAAACTTTCCAAAGTGTTTAGTGAACTCCATGTCTTCCTGGTTGAGATTGTTGATGGTTCTCTTAATCTCGAAGATCCGGTTCACGTTAGTAACATTTCCAAAGACATTCTTAAGAGTGTCCCATAAGTCCTTTGCAGTTTCGCAATAGGAGTAAGCTTCAAGGATGGGGGCATCTAGGGAGTTTTGAATAATGGCTAGGACTCCTTGGTCTTCTTGAAACCACTTGTTCCTTTCGTCTGCGACAAGATCCTTGTCGTCTTTGGTGGCCTCGCCACTTGGAGCCTCACTCGCTTCAACATGGGACCAAAGTCCTCGGCCGCATAGGGCTGTCTTCGTGGTTCTAGCCCACAGTAAGTAGTTCTCTCCCTTGAGAGTAACCGGAACAATCATAGTTTTGGTGTTTTCCATGATGAATTCGGTGGTTTAGGTGTTTACCCAACGGTTAAAAGAAATTTTGGGAACAAAGAGATTTGAAAGCACAAGATAGAGAGAATGCGGAAGATTGTGATGGAGATGAAGTCAAAGAACAGGAACAATCTGCTCTGATACCATGTAAGTTTTAAATTAGAGAGATTTGAGAGTAACTAAGAATAGAGATCGGATAGAGAAGGGAAGAGAGTAGGCGCATGGAGAGAATTGGAGAAAGAGATATTTTCTCTTCTTACTTTATTAGTAACCTAGTTACATCCTTATTATAGTCATACATACAAGAATATTCCTCTAAGATGCTATACACATTTACAAATGGAGATAGTGACACCTCCTTAATCACAACATGTGATCTTCCTTTCCCTTCCACTTGCACAGCTTGTCAACGGTTATGAAGGAGGAAGGATCTCGAAGGCTTGTGACCGTTGGAGGCTCTCACTGATGGGCTGGACCTGATATTCTCGATGGTTGTACGGACGGCCCACTTTGATAACAGTACGGACGTCCGTACGGCCGTACGGACGGTGGTGTCCCATTTCAGAATTCTAAGCAGTAAACAGCTTTATTACTGTTTCTAGGGTCAGAATGTGTGACAATCCAATGCATTTGACTAATTGAAAAAGTTTGGGATGAATTTGGAGTGTTTAGACAACACTTAAACCCGTTTTATCCCAAAAATGCTTAAATCGAGAAAACAGGCTAAAACCGAGAAAACATTGATTGTAAGCAGTAAACAAATTTTTACTGTTTCTAGGATCTTAATATGTGACAATACAATGCATTTGACTAATTTTAAGAGTTCGGGATGAATTTGGAGTGTTTAGACAACACTTAAACCTGTTTTATCCCAAAACATGCTTAAACCGAGAAAACAGGCTAAAACCGAGAAAACATTGATTGGAAGCAGTAAACAGCTTTGTTACTGTTTCTAGGGTCATAATGTGTGACAATCCAATGCATTTGACTAATTGTAAGAGTTTGGGATGAATTTGGAGTGTTTAGACAACACTTAAACCTGTTTTATCCCAAAACAGGTTAAAACTGAGAAAATATTGATTCTAAGAAGTAAGCAGCTTTGTTACTGTTTTTAGGGTCAGCATGTATGACAATCCAATGCATTTGACTAATTGTAAGAGTTTGGGATGAATTTGGAGTGTTTAGACAACACTTAAACCCGTTTTATCCCAAATCATGCTTAAAACAAGAAACAGGCTAAAACCGAGAGAAAACATTGTTTGGAAGCAGTAAACAGATATGTTACTCTTTTTAGGGTCAAAATATGTAACAATCCAATGCATTTGACTAATTTTAAGAATTCGAGATGAATATGGAGTGTTTAGACAACTCTTAAACCCGTTTTATCTCAAAACAGGCTTAAACCGAGAAAACATTGATTCTAAGCTGTAAGCAGCATTTTTACTGCTTCTAGGGTCAGAATGTTTGACAATCCAATGCATTTGACTAATTGTAAGAGTTCGGGATGAATTTGGAGTTTTTAGACAACACTTTTACCCATTTTGTCCCGAAACAAGCTAAAACTGAGAAAACGTTGATTCTAAGCAGTAAGCAGCATTGTTACTGTTTCTAGGGTCAGAATGTGTAACAATCCAATGCATTTGACTAATTGTAAGAGTTCGGGATAAATTTGGAGTGTTTAGACAACACTTAAACCGGTTTTATCCCAAAACATGCTTAAACCGAGAAAAAAGGCTAAAACCGAGAAAACATTGATTGTACGCAGTAAACAGCTTTTTTACTGTTTCTAGGGTCATAATGTGTGACAATCCAATGCATTTGACTAATTGTAAGAGTTTGGGATGAATTTGGAGTGTTTAGACAACACTTAAACCTGTTTTAACCCAAAACAGGTTAAAACTGAGAAAATTTTGATTCTAAGAAGTAAGCAGCTTTGTTACTGTTTTTAGGGTCAGCATGTATGACAATCCAATGCATTTGACTAATTGTAAGAGTTCGGGATGAATTTGGAGTGTTTAGACAACACTTAAACCCGTTTTATCCCAAAACATGCTTAAAACGAGAAACAGACTAAAACCGAGAGAAAACATTGTTTGGAAGCAGTAAACAGATATGTTACTCTTTTTAGGGTCAAAATATGTAACAATCCAATGCATTTGACTAATTTTTAAGAATTCGAGATGAATATGGAGTGTTTAGACAACTCTTAAACCCGTTTTATCCCAAAACAGGCTTAAACCGAGAAAACATTGATTCTAAGCTGTAAGCAGCATTTTTACTGTTTCTAGGGTCAGAATGTTTGACAATCCAATGCATTTGACTAATTGTAAGAGTTCGGGATGAATTTGGAGTTTTTAGACAACACTTTTACCCATTTTGTCCCGAAACAAGCTAAAACTGAGAAAACGTTGATTCTAAGCAGTAAGCAGCATTGTTACTGTTTCTAGGGTCAGAATGTGTAACAATCCAATGCATTTGACTAATTGTAAGAGTTCGGGATAAATTTGGAGTGTTTAGACAACACTTAAACCGGTTTTATTCCAAAACATGCTTAAACCGAGAAAAAAGGCTAAAACCGAGAAAACATTGATTGTACGCAGTAAACAGCTTTTTTACTGTTTCTAGGGTCAGAATGTGTGACAATCCAATGCATTTGACTAATTGTAAGAGTTCGGGATGAATTTGGAGTGTTTAGACAACACTTAAACCCGTTTTATCCCAAAACATGCTTAAACCGAGAAAACAGGCTAAAACCGAGAAAACATTGATTGGAAGCAGTAAACAGCTTTGTTACTGTTTCTAGGGTCGGAATGTGTGACAATCCAATGCATTTGACTAATTGTAAGAGTTCGGGATGAATTTGGAGTGTTTAGACAACACTTAAACCCGTTTTATCCCAAAACAGGCTAAAACCGAGAAAACATTGATTGGAAGCAGTAAACAGCTTTGTTACTGTTTCTAGGGTCATAATGTGTGACAATCCAATGCATTTGACTAATTGTAAGAGTTTGGGATGAATTTGGAGTGTTTAGACAACACTTAAACCTGTTTTATCCCAAAACAGGTTAAAACTGAGAAAATATTGATTCTAAGAAGTAAGCAGCTTTGTTACTGTTTTTAGGGTCAGCATGTATGACAATCCAATGCATTTGACTAATTGTAAGAGTTTGGGATGAATTTGGAGTGTTTAGACAACACTTAAACCCGTTTTATCCCAAAACATGCTTAAAACAAGAAACAGGCTAAAACCGAGAGAAAACATTGTTTGGAAGCAGTAAACAGATATGTTACTCTTTTTAGGGTCAAAATATGTAACAATCCAATGCATTTGACTAATTTTAAGAATTCGAGATGAATATGGAGTGTTTAGACAACTCTTAAACCCGTTTTATCCCAAAACAGGCTTAAACCGAGAAAACATTGATTCTAAGCTGTAAGCAGCATTTTTACTGTTTCTAGGGTCAGAATGTTTGACAATCCAATGCATTTGACTAATTGTAAGAGTTCGGGATGAATTTGGAGTTTTTAGACAACACTTTTACCCATTTTGTCCCGAAACAAGCTAAAACTGAGAAAACGTTGTTTCTAAGCAGTAAGCAGCATTGTTACTGTTTCTAGGGTCAGAATGTGTAACAATCCAATGCATTTGACTAATTGTAAGAGTTCGGGATAAATTTGGAGTGTTTAGACAACACTTAAACCCGTTTTATCCCAAAACATGCTTAACCCGAGAAAACAGGCTAAAACCAAGAAAAAATTGATTGGAAGCAGTAAACAGCTTTGTTACTGTTTCTAGGGTCATAATGTGTGACAATCCAATGCATTTGACTAATTGTAAGAGTTCGGGATGAATTTGGGTGTTTAGACAACACTTAAACGCGTTTTATCCCAAAAGCGGCTAAAACCGAGAAAACATTGATTCTAAGAAGTAAGCAGCTTTGTTACTCTTTTTCGGGTCAGAATGTATGACAATCCAATGCATTTGACTAATTGTAAGAGTTCGGGATGAATTTGGAGTGTTTAGACAACACTTATACCCATTTTGTCCCGAAACAAGCTAAAACTGAGAAAACGTTGATTCTAAGCAGTAAACAGCTTTATTACTGTTTCTAGGGTCAGAATGTGTGACAATCCAATGCATTTGACTAATTGAAAAAGTTTGGGATGAATTTGGAGTGTTTAGACAACACTTAAACCCGTTTTATCCCAAAACATGCTTAACCCGAGAAAACAGGCTAAAACCAAGAAAAAATTGATTGGAAGCAGTAAACAGCTTTGTTACTGTTTCTAGGGTCATAATGTGTGACAATCCAATGCATTTGACTAATTGTAAGAGTTCGGGATGAATTTGGGTGTTTAGACAACACTTAAACGCGTTTTATCCCAAAAGCGGCTAAAACCGAGAAAACATTGATTCTAAGAAGTAAGCAGCTTTGTTACTGTTTTTCGGGTCAGAATGTATGACAATCCAATGCATTTGACTAATTGTAAGAGTTCGGGATGAATTTGGAGTTTTTAGACAACACTTATACCCATTTTGTCCCGAAACAGGCTAAAACTGAGAAAACGTTGATTCTAAGCAGTAAACAGCTTTGTTACTGTTTCTAGGGTCAGAATGTGTGACAATCCAATGCATTTTACTAATTGAAAAAGTTTGGGATGAATTTGGAGTGTTTAGACAACACTTAAACCCGTTTTATCCCAAAACATGCTTAAATCGAGAAAACAGGCTAAAACCGAGAAAACATTGATTGTAAGCAGTAAACAAATTTTTACTGTTTCTAGGATCTTAATATGTGACAATACAATGCATTTGACTAATTGTAAGAGTTCGGGATGAATTTGGAGTGTTTAGACAACACTTAAACCTGTTTTATCCCAAAACATGCTTAAACCGAGAAAACAGGCTAAAACCGAGAAAACATTGATTGGAAGCAGTAAACAGCTTTGTTACTGTTTCTAGGGTCATAATGTGTGACAATCCAATGCATTTGACTAATTGTAAGAGTTTGGGATGAATTTGGAGTGTTTAGACAACACTTAAACCTGTTTTATCCCAAAACAGGTTAAAACTGAGAAAATATTGATTCTAAGAAGTAAGCAGCTTTGTTACTGTTTTTAGGGTCAGCATGTATGACAATCCAATGCATTTGACTAATTGTAAGAGTTCGGGATGAATTTGGAGTGTTTAGACAACACTTAAACCCGTTTTATCCCAAAACATGCTTAAAACAAGAAACAGGCTAAAACCGAGAGAAAACATTGTTTGGAAGCAGTAAACAGATATGTTACTCTTTTTAGGGTCAAAATATGTAACAATCCAATGCATTTGACTAATTTTAAGAATTCGAGATGAATATGGAGTGTTTAGACAACTCTTAAACCCGTTTTATCCCAAAACAGGCTTAAACCGAGAAAACATTGATTCTAAGCTGTAAGCAGCATTTTTACTGTTTCTAGGGTCAGAATGTTTGACAATCCAATGCATTTGACTAATTGTAAGAGTTCGGGATGAATTTGGAGTTTTTAGACAACACTTTTACCCATTTTGTCCCGAAACAAGCTAAAACTGAGAAAACGTTGTTTCTAAGCAGTAAGCAGCATTGTTACTGTTTCTAGGGTCAGAATGTGTAACAATCCAATGCATTTGACTAATTGTAAGAGTTCGGGATAAATTTGGAGTGTTTAGACAACACTTAAACCCGTTTTATCCCAAAACATGCTTAACCCGAGAAAACAGGCTAAAACCAAGAAAAAATTGATTGGAAGCAGTAAACAGCTTTGTTACTGTTTCTAGGGTCATAATGTGTGACAATCCAATGCATTTGACTAATTGTAAGAGTTCGGGATGAATTTGGGTGTTTAGACAACACTTAAACGCGTTTTATCCCAAAAGCGGCTAAAACCGAGAAAACATTGATTCTAAGAAGTAAGCAGCTTTGTTACTCTTTTTCGGGTCAGAATGTATGACAATCCAATGCATTTGACTAATTGTAAGAGTTCGGGATGAATTTGGAGTGTTTAGACAACACTTATACCCATTTTGTCTCGAAACAGGCTAAAACTGAGAAAACGTTGATTCTAAGCAGTAAACAGCTTTGTTACTGTTTCTAGGGTCAGAATGTGTGACAATCCAATGCATTTGACTAATTGAAAAAGTTTGGGATGAATTTGGAGTGTTTAGACAACACTTAAACCCGTTTTATCCCAAAACATGCTTAAATCGAGAAAACAGGCTAAAACCGAGAAAACATTGATTGTAAGCAGTAAACAAATTTTTACTGTTTCTAGGATCTTAATATGTGACAATACAATGCATTTGACTAATTGTAAGAGTTCGGGATGAATTTGGAGTGTTTAGACAACACTTAAACCTGTTTTATCCCAAAACATGCTTAAACCGAGAAAACAGGCTAAAACCGAGAAAACATTGATTGGAAGCAGTAAACAGCTTTGTTACTGTTTCTAGGGTCATAATGTGTGACAATCCAATGCATTTGACTAATTGTAAGAGTTTGGGATGAATTTGGAGTGTTTAGACAACACTTAAACCTGTTTTATCCCAAAACAGGTTAAAACTGAGAAAATATTGATTCTAAGAAGTAAGCAGCTTTGTTACTGTTTTTAGGGTCAGCATGTATGACAATCCAATGCATTTGACTAATTGTAAGAGTTTGGGATGAATTTGGAGTGTTTAGACAACACTTAAACCCGTTTTATCCCAAAACATGCTTAAAACAAGAAACAGGCTAAAACCGAGAGAAAACATTGTTTGGAAGCAGTAAACAGATATGTTACTCTTTTTAGGGTCAAAATATGTAACAATTCAATGCATTTGACTAATTTTAAGAATTCGAGATGAATATGGAGTGTTTAGACAACTCTTAAACCCGTTTTATCCCAAAACAGGCTTAAACCGAGAAAACATTGATTCTAAGCTGTAAGCAGCATTTTTACTGTTTCTAGGGTCAGAATGTTTGACAATCCAATGCATTTGACTAATTGTAAGAGTTCGGGATGAATTTGGAGTTTTTAGACAACACTTTTACCCATTTTGTCCCGAAACAAGCTAAAACTGAGAAAACGTTGTTTCTAAGCAGTAAGCAGCATTGTTACTGTTTCTAGGGTCAGAATGTGTAACAATCCAATGCATTTGACTAATTGTAAGAGTTCGGGATAAATTTGGAGTGTTTAGACAACACTTAAACCCGTTTTATCCCAAAACATGCTTAACCCGAGAAAACAGGCTAAAACCAAGAAAAAATTGATTGGAAGCAGTAAACAGCTTTGTTACTGTTTCTAGGGTCATAATGTGTGACAATCCAATGCATTTGACTAATTGTAAGAGTTCGGGATGAATTTGGGTGTTTAGACAACACTTAAACGCGTTTTATCCCAAAAGCGGCTAAAACCGAGAAAACATTGATTCTAAGAAGTAAGCAGCTTTGTTACTCTTTTTCGGGTCAGAATGTATGACAATCCAATGCATTTGACTAATTGTAAGAGTTCGGGATGAATTTGGAGTGTTTAGACAACACTTATACCCATTTTGTCCCGAAACAAGCTAAAACTGAGAAAACGTTGATTCTAAGCAGTAAACAGCTTTATTACTGTTTCTAGGGTCAGAATGTGTGACAATCCAATGCATTTGACTAATTGAAAAAGTTTGGGATGAATTTGGAGTGTTTAGACAACACTTAAACCCGTTTTATCCCAAAACATGCTTAAATCGAGAAAACAGGCTAAAACCGAGAAAACATTGATTGTAAGCAGTAAACAAATTTTTACTGTTTCTAGGATCTTAATATGTGACAATACAATGCATTTGACTAATTGTAAGAGTTCGGGATGAATTTGGAGTGTTTAGACAACACTTAAACCTGTTTTATCCCAAAACATGCTTAAACCGAGAAAACAGGCTAAAACCGAGAAAACATTGATTGGAAGCAGTAAACAGCTTTGTTACTGTTTCTAGGGTCATAATGTGTGACAATCCAATGCATTTGACTAATTGTAAGAGTTTGGGATGAATTTGGAGTGTTTAGACAACACTTAAACCTGTTTTATCCCAAAACAGGTTAAAACTGAGAAAATATTGATTCTAAGAAGTAAGCAGCTTTGTTACTGTTTTTAGGGTCAGCATGTATGACAATCCAATGCATTTGACTAATTGTAAGAGTTTGGGATGAATTTGGAGTGTTTAGACAACACTTAAACCCGTTTTATCCCAAAACATGCTTAAAACAAGAAACAGGCTAAAACCGAGAGAAAACATTGTTTGGAAGCAGTAAACAGATATGTTACTCTTTTTAGGGTCAAAATATGTAACAATTCAATGCATTTGACTAATTTTAAGAATTCGAGATGAATATGGAGTGTTTAGACAACTCTTAAACCCGTTTTATCCCAAAACAGGCTTAAACCGAGAAAACATTGATTCTAAGCTGTAAGCAGCATTTTTACTGTTTCTAGGGTCAGAATGTTTGACAATCCAATGCATTTGACTAATTGTAAGAGTTCGGGATGAATTTGGAGTTTTTAGACAACACTTTTACCCATTTTGTCCCGAAACAAGCTAAAACTGAGAAAACGTTGTTTCTAAGCAGTAAGCAGCATTGTTACTGTTTCTAGGGTCAGAATGTGTAACAATCCAATGCATTTGACTAATTGTAAGAGTTCGGGATAAATTTGGAGTGTTTAGACAACACTTAAACCCGTTTTATCCCAAAACATGCTTAACCCGAGAAAACAGGCTAAAACCAAGAAAAAATTGATTGGAAGCAGTAAACAGCTTTGTTACTGTTTCTAGGGTCATAATGTGTGACAATCCAATGCATTTGACTAATTGTAAGAGTTCGGGATGAATTTGGGTGTTTAGACAACACTTAAACGCGTTTTATCCCAAAAGCGGCTAAAACCGAGAAAACATTGATTCTAAGAAGTAAGCAGCTTTGTTACTCTTTTTCGGGTCAGAATGTATGACAATCCAATGCATTTGACTAATTGTAAGAGTTCGGGATGAATTTGGAGTGTTTAGACAACACTTATACCCATTTTGTCCCGAAACAAGCTAAAACTGAGAAAACGTTGATTCTAAGCAGTAAACAGCTTTATTACTGTTTCTAGGGTCAGAATGTGTGACAATCCAATGCATTTGACTAATTGAAAAAGTTTGGGATGAATTTGGAGTGTTTAGACAACACTTAAACCCGTTTTATCCCAAAACATGCTTAAATCGAGAAAACAGGCTAAAACCGAGAAAACATTGATTGTAAGCAGTAAACAAATTTTTACTGTTTCTAGGATCTTAATATGTGACAATACAATGCATTTGACTAATTGTAAGAGTTCGGGATGAATTTGGAGTGTTTAGACAACACTTAAACCTGTTTTATCCCAAAACATGCTTAAACCGAGAAAACAGGCTAAAACCGAGAAAACATTGATTGGAAGCAGTAAACAGCTTTGTTACTGTTTCTAGGGTCATAATGTGTGACAATCCAATGCATTTGACTAATTGTAAGAGTTTGGGATGAATTTGGAGTGTTTAGACAACACTTAAACCTGTTTTATCCCAAAACAGGTTAAAACTGAGAAAATATTGATTCTAAGAAGTAAGCAGCTTTGTTACTGTTTTTAGGGTCAGCATGTATGACAATCCAATGCATTTGACTAATTGTAAGAGTTTGGGATGAATTTGGAGTGTTTAGACAACACTTAAACCCGTTTTATCCCAAAACATGCTTAAAACAAGAAACAGGCTAAAACCGAGAGAAAACATTGTTTGGAAGCAGTAAACAGATATGTTACTCTTTTTAGGGTCAAAATATGTAACAATTCAATGCATTTGACTAATTTTAAGAATTCGAGATGAATATGGAGTGTTTAGACAACTCTTAAACCCGTTTTATCCCAAAACAGGCTTAAACCGAGAAAACATTGATTCTAAGCTGTAAGCAGCATTTTTACTGTTTCTAGGGTCAGAATGTTTGACAATCCAATGCATTTGACTAATTGTAAGAGTTCGGGATGAATTTGGAGTTTTTAGACAACACTTTTACCCATTTTGTCCCGAAACAAGCTAAAACTGAGAAAACGTTGTTTCTAAGCAGTAAGCAGCATTGTTACTGTTTCTAGGGTCAGAATGTGTAACAATCCAATGCATTTGACTAATTGTAAGAGTTCGGGATAAATTTGGAGTGTTTAGACAACACTTAAACCCGTTTTATCCCAAAACATGCTTAACCCGAGAAAACAGGCTAAAACCAAGAAAAAATTGATTGGAAGCAGTAAACAGCTTTGTTACTGTTTCTAGGGTCATAATGTGTGACAATCCAATGCATTTGACTAATTGTAAGAGTTCGGGATGAATTTGGGTGTTTAGACAACACTTAAACGCGTTTTATCCCAAAAGCGGCTAAAACCGAGAAAACATTGATTCTAAGAAGTAAGCAGCTTTGTTACTCTTTTTCGGGTCAGAATGTATGACAATCCAATGCATTTGACTAATTGTAAGAGTTCGGGATGAATTTGGAGTGTTTAGACAACACTTATACCCATTTTGTCCCGAAACAAGCTAAAACTGAGAAAACGTTGATTCTAAGCAGTAAACAGCTTTATTACTGTTTCTAGGGTCAGAATGTGTGACAATCCAATGCATTTGACTAATTGAAAAAGTTTGGGATGAATTTGGAGTGTTTAGACAACACTTAAACCCGTTTTATCCCAAAAATGCTTAAATCGAGAAAACAGGCTAAAACCGAGAAAACATTGATTGTAAGCAGTAAACAAATTTTTACTGTTTCTAGGATCTTAATATGTGACAATACAATGCATTTGACTAATTGTAAGAGTTCGGGATGAATTTGGAGTGTTTAGACAACACTTAAACCTGTTTTATCCCAAAACATGCTTAAACCGAGAAAACAGGCTAAAACCGAGAAAACATTGATTGGAAGCAGTAAACAGCTTTGTTACTGTTTCTAGGGTCATAATGTGTGACAATCCAATGCATTTGACTAATTGTAAGAGTTTGGGATGAATTTGGAGTGTTTAGACAACACTTAAACCTGTTTTATCCCAAAACAGGTTAAAACTGAGAAAATATTGATTCTAAGAAGTAAGCAGCTTTGTTACTGTTTTTAGGGTCAGCATGTATGACAATCCAATGCATTTGACTAATTGTAAGAGTTTGGGATGAATTTGGAGTGTTTAGACAACACTTAAACCCGTTTTATCCCAAATCATGCTTAAAACAAGAAACAGGCTAAAACCGAGAGAAAACATTGTTTGGAAGCAGTAAACAGATATGTTACTCTTTTTAGGGTCAAAATATGTAACAATCCAATGCATTTGACTAATTTTAAGAATTCGAGATGAATATGGAGTGTTTAGACAACTCTTAAACCCGTTTTATCCCAAAACAGGCTTAAACCGAGAAAACATTGATTCTAAGCTGTAAGCAGCATTTTTACTGTTTCTAGGGTCAGAATGTTTGACAATCCAATGCATTTGACTAATTGTAAGAGTTCGGGATGAATTTGGAGTTTTTAGACAACACTTTTACCCATTTTGTCCCGAAACAAGCTAAAACTGAGAAAACGTTGATTCTAAGCAGTAAGCAGCATTGTTACTGTTTCTAGGGTCAGAATGTGTAACAATCCAATGCATTTGACTAATTGTAAGAGTTCGGGATAAATTTGGAGTGTTTAGACAACACTTAAACCGGTTTTATCCCAAAACATGCTTAAACCGAGAAAAAAGGCTAAAACCGAGAAAACATTGATTGTACGCAGTAAACAGCTTTTTTACTGTTTCTAGGGTCATAATGTGTGACAATCCAATGCATTTGACTAATTGTAAGAGTTTGGGATGAATTTGGAGTGTTTAGACAACACTTAAACCTGTTTTATCCCAAAACAGGTTAAAACTGAGAAAATTTTGATTCTAAGAAGTAAGCAGCTTTGTTACTGTTTTTAGGGTCAGCATGTATGACAATCCAATGCATTTGACTAATTGTAAGAGTTCGGGATGAATTTGGAGTGTTTAGACAACACTTAAACCCGTTTTATCCCAAAACATGCTTAAAACGAGAAACAGACTAAAACCGAGAGAAAACATTGTTTGGAAGCAGTAAACAGATATGTTACTCTTTTTAGGGTCAAAATATGTAACAATCCAATGCATTTGACTAATTTTTAAGAATTCGAGATGAATATGGAGTGTTTAGACAACTCTTAAACCCGTTTTATCCCAAAACAGGCTTAAACCGAGAAAACATTGATTCTAAGCTGTAAGCAGCATTTTTACTGTTTCTAGGGTCAGAATGTTTGACAATCCAATGCATTTGACTAATTGTAAGAGTTCGGGATGAATTTGGAGTTTTTAGACAACACTTTTACCCATTTTGTCCCGAAACAAGCTAAAACTGAGAAAACGTTGATATTAGAATGTACCAAGGAGGAGAGAGGAGAGGCCGGTAAGGCCGAACCTTGGAAGAAGAGAAGAAAGGCCGGAAAGGCCATGTAAAGGCCGGTAAGGCCATGTCCGTGTCCGTGAGCGACCATGTACCGTGTCCGGTACCATGTACCGTGTCCGTGAACGGACCCATGTCCGGAGAGCGGCCAGTTAGGCCGTGAACACATTGAAGAGCAGGCCCGTCCGTACAGGCCCGTCCGTACAGGCCCGTCCGTACAGGCCCGTCCGTACAGGCCCGTCCGTACTATTAGTATATATGAAGGAGAAGAGAGAGTGAGGCCGGTGAGGCCGAGCTGCACAAGGAAGAAGAGAGTGGCCGGTAAGGCTGCTAGTACAAGAAGTGTGGCCGGTAAGGCCATGAGTGGTGTGGGAGCGGCCAGTAAGGCCGTGAGCACAATAAGAGTGGCCAATAAGGCCATGTGGGCCGTGAGAGCAAGGAGAGTGGTCAGCAAGGCCATAAGTGCAATATAAGAAGAACAAAGGCCTTATAAGAAGAAGAAGCCCAAGAAGAAGGAAATATCTCACAAGGAAGGGAAGAAGGATCCAATGGCCATAAGGGAAGGAGATCTAACGGTCACAAGGCATGGAAGGGAAGGAAATCACGTGTGGCTTTGGTTGGGAAGCATAGCGAGTCAACCAAAGACAAGGAGCTGTCCCTTTCATCTCTCCTTTGAATCCCTTGTGTGCCTAACGGCTCTATGCCTTTGTTTTCTCTATATTAAGCTGTAATTCTCTCATATGTAATCATTACAATATTATTCAATAAGAGAATCCGATTTCCCCTCTTTTATCTTGTGTTCTTGTTCTAGCTTCAATGTAGATAGTTTAGGGAATCGGTTAGAGGCTGCCCTTAAGGCAGCCTATTCTCTTCCCAAATCTCACCTAAAGTCTTCTTATTTACTCTTTCATATAGCCTAGATTACTGATTCTTAATCCTCCTCTCCTAAGTACACAAACTCTTAGTGTTGTGTTACTAGAACAAGGATAAGTCTCAAACTAGTGCTTCTCCTAGTTAGGATCCGCTTACTCTCTAGTATTTGGGTTCTATCTAGCTTGTTTATGGGGAGTTCATCACAAGTTGATGTTCTCTCCTCCCCCTTGAGAATGAGTTAGTTTGTTGTGGGTAAAGGGGGATTCATTCACCAAGTGTTTGTCTACCCTCTCTTGTGAGCTTTGTCTCATAAATCCCAACATGGTATCAGAGCAGGTTCTGTTCTTGGTGATTTAAACTCATTCTCAAAGTCGTTTTCTTAGGAGTTAGCTTAGTTAAAGTTTTAGACTTTGCTTAGGTGTTAAATCGCTTAGCTTAGTTTCTTTAAAGCTTTAATTTTGCTTTTGTTGATTAAATCGATTCTCTAGCAGCTCATTGTTGAGTAAGCTTGGTCTCTTGTCTTGTTAGAATTTGTAGACCAAGTGTGTGGAAAGAAATCGATTTTACAAGCCCCATCCTTAAGCTTTACCGATTTGGTAATAGCTTTGTTTATTTTGGGATGTGTGGGAAGTGATGAACCATTGAGCAAATTGTGTTGTTCATGGTGAGGATTCACGGTTCTTGTGTGCTTGTATGAGCCACGAAATTCTTAGGATTTAGCTCTCTTAGGATTTAGTTAATTTTCCTCTAAAGGTTTAATTTTGCTTTTGTGAAATTTCCTTTAAAGGCTTAATTACTAAATTGCTACTTCTTCTTCTCAATGTTGAGAAAGCTTTGTTTCTGGCCCTATGGTGTGTCAAGATTCAAGCTTGAAGAAGAGAGAGATCTTAATTTTCGCATCTCATGTCCGCTTGGTCAACTAGACTAAAGCTGTTCAAAGATGCATTCTTTTAACCGTTGGACAATAGGTTGTTCCAAAGGCTTTTGTTGTTTCTTCTTTGCTTGGGACCACGAAAAACATCTTCTATATGTTATTTTCGTGGATCTAAAGCCTTAAGATCTTGGAGAACACTTTGTTTAAGTGATTCTACCATGAGTTAGGTCCAAACCGTTGGAGAAATTAATTTTCCAAACGGTCCATGTGTTTCAGCCATTAAAGCACCAAAGTCTTGTTGAATGTTGGATGCTCTTGGCTGTCAAAGCTTCTGCAAACTCAAGAAAACAGAGTATAACTCTGTCCATAAGAACTCTTGAGCAAATTCTCTATTCTACTCTCCACTCACCTTATACTTCCGCCCATATACTCTACTATACTCTATACTCTTGGTTACTAATTCTCTGGTTACTTATTCTCTAAATTCTATTTTATTTTCAGTAATATTCTATATTCTCTATTCTCTAATCTCTAACAATCTCTTGTTTAGAATCTGTTCCATTGAATTTGGTTTCAGCTTCAGCCTTGAAGATTGTGTGGAGCTCGCTCACTATCTCAAGGAGAAGAAGTGGCGAGGTTGAAGGCTACAAGATAGCCATGTAAGAGCGCAGCACAATGCCTGGAGTTAGAACCAAGGGCCACCAAGTCTTTGTTAAGCTGGTGGAAGGTGATGAATCAGTCCAAGAGCATGTGTGTTAGTGCCAAGTTGTTGATCGGATGTGCACAATGGTCTTTAGGAAAGGTGATGCACAAGGTTTCAACTGTTGATTGGATGTGCACAAGAACGGTGATGCACAAGGCTTCAACTGAGGTGATGAGGTTTCAGCCCATCATCAAGTAAAGGTTACGGGGGAGATCAAGTGACTTCAGACCGTACCTCACAGATTCTGCTCGGCCACAAGCAAAAGTCTTTACTTAAAGCTCAGCCGAAGCGTCTCAAAGATCGACTCGGACGAAACCCTTCCACTGCGATTCGGCTTCCGCGTTCTTCATTAAAGTTCGAGACCACAGAGTCATCTTGCCAGTGGAAGTGGAATCATACCAATCCGAGCAGCCGTTCGAAAGTTATGTCCGATTCAGTGGGCATGTGTCAGTCTGACAAATAAAACTGACCAGGTTTAAAAACCATGGTTAGAGTAGGAGCGGTCTCAAGGAGGAATTCCAAACCGCAACAGTGATCAACTCTCTCCCTCCTATCCATCAAAACACCATAAAGGCTGTGCTCTAAACTCTTCTCTATTTTAATTCATAAATTCATTACCTTAGTTTCATTACTAGTCTTTAGTCTTTAATATGTTCTCTTAAATTGTCACACTTTTAGAAATTTTCTTTGATATTCCTCATAGCAAACACTTATTCTTTTCTTCTTTATCACTTGTTTAAGGGGTAAAGGAGACTATGAGAGCCTCAAAGAAATTCTAAAGGCGCAAGGATGGAGATCATAAGGAATGTGCTAAAGGCAAGGTGGGCTAAGGAGTAGGAGCGGTTCAAATCATGAAGAGAAGGGAGCTAGTTCTTTGCAAACCAAGGTCAAGGGACATCATGGATAGTGGAGTCTATACTCTTTTTCCCTTAACAAAGTTTTATCCCAAGAGGTTTTCTTTGTTGAGGTTTTTTTTAATGAGGTAGATGACACTAGTCCACCCTTGATCTTTGGTCCCCATGGTGTCCCACCGATCAAGCGTGCGGGGGAGTATTAGAATGTACCAAGGAGGAGAGAGGAGAGGCCGGTAAGGCCGAACCTTGGAAGAAGAGAAGAAAGGCCGGAAAGGCCATGTAAAGGCCGGTAAGGCCATGTCCGTGTCCGTGAGCGACCATGTACCGTGTCCGGTACCATGTACCGTGTCCGTGAACGGACCCATGTCCGGAGAGCGGCCAGTTAGGCCGTGAACACATTGAAGAGCAGGCCCGTCCGTACAGGCCCGTCCGTACAGGCCCGTCCGTACAGGCCCGTCCGTACAGGCCCGTCCGTACTATTAGTATATATGAAGGAGAAGAGAGAGTGAGGCCGGTGAGGCCGAGCTGCACAAGGAAGAAGAGAGTGGCCGGTAAGGCTGCTAGTACAAGAAGTGTGGCCGGTAAGGCCATGAGTGGTGTGGGAGCGGCCAGTAAGGCCGTGAGCACAATAAGAGTGGCCAATAAGGCCATGTGGGCCGTGAGAGCAAGGAGAGTGGTCAGCAAGGCCATAAGTGCAATATAAGAAGAACAAAGGCCTTATAAGAAGAAGAAGCCCAAGAAGAAGGAAATATCTCACAAGGAAGGGAAGAAGGATCCAATGGCCATAAGGGAAGGAGATCTAACGGTCACAAGGCATGGAAGGGAAGGAAATCACGTGTGGCTTTGGTTGGGAAGCATAGCGAGTCAACCAAAGACAAGGAGCTGTCCCTTTCATCTCTCCTTTGAATCCCTTGTGTGCCTAACGGCTCTATGCCTTTGTTTTCTCTATATTAAGCTGTAATTCTCTCATATGTAATCATTACAATATTATTCAATAAGAGAATCCGATTTCCCCTCTTTTATCTTGTGTTCTTGTTCTAGCTTCAATGTAGATAGTTTAGGGAATCGGTTAGAGGCTGCCCTTAAGGCAGCCTATTCTCTTCCCAAATCTCACCTAAAGTCTTCTTATTTACTCTTTCATATAGCCTAGATTACTGATTCTTAATCCTCCTCTCCTAAGTACACAAACTCTTAGTGTTGTGTTACTAGAACAAGGATAAGTCTCAAACTAGTGCTTCTCCTAGTTAGGATCCGCTTACTCTCTAGTATTTGGGTTCTATCTAGCTTGTTTATGGGGAGTTCATCACAAGTTGATGTTCTCTCCTCCCCCTTGAGAATGAGTTAGTTTGTTGTGGGTAAAGGGGGATTCATTCACCAAGTGTTTGTCTACCCTCTCTTGTGAGCTTTGTCTCATAAATCCCAACAGTTGATTCTAAGCAGTAAGCAGCATTGTTACTGTTTCTAGGGTCAGAATGTGTAACAATCCAATGCATTTGACTAATTGTAAGAGTTCGGGATAAATTTGGAGTGTTTAGACAACACTTAAACCGGTTTTATTCCAAAACATGCTTAAACCGAGAAAAAAGGCTAAAACCGAGAAAACATTGATTGTACGCAGTAAACAGCTTTTTTACTGTTTCTAGGGTCAGAATGTGTGACAATCCAATGCATTTGACTAATTGTAAGAGTTCGGGATGAATTTGGAGTGTTTAGACAACACTTAAACCCGTTTTATCCCAAAACATGCTTAAACCGAGAAAACAGGCTAAAACCGAGAAAACATTGATTGGAAGCAGTAAACAGCTTTGTTACTGTTTCTAGGGTCGGAATGTGTGACAATCCAATGCATTTGACTAATTGTAAGAGTTCGGGATGAATTTGGAGTGTTTAGACAACACTTAAACCCGTTTTATCCCAAAACAGGCTAAAACCGAGAAAACATTGATTGGAAGCAGTAAACAGCTTTGTTACTGTTTCTAGGGTCATAATGTGTGACAATCCAATGCATTTGACTAATTGTAAGAGTTTGGGATGAATTTGGAGTGTTTAGACAACACTTAAACCTGTTTTATCCCAAAACAGGTTAAAACTGAGAAAATATTGATTCTAAGAAGTAAGCAGCTTTGTTACTGTTTTTAGGGTCAGCATGTATGACAATCCAATGCATTTGACTAATTGTAAGAGTTTGGGATGAATTTGGAGTGTTTAGACAACACTTAAACCCGTTTTATCCCAAAACATGCTTAAAACAAGAAACAGGCTAAAACCGAGAGAAAACATTGTTTGGAAGCAGTAAACAGATATGTTACTCTTTTTAGGGTCAAAATATGTAACAATCCAATGCATTTGACTAATTTTAAGAATTCGAGATGAATATGGAGTGTTTAGACAACTCTTAAACCCGTTTTATCCCAAAACAGGCTTAAACCGAGAAAACATTGATTCTAAGCTGTAAGCAGCATTTTTACTGTTTCTAGGGTCAGAATGTTTGACAATCCAATGCATTTGACTAATTGTAAGAGTTCGGGATGAATTTGGAGTTTTTAGACAACACTTTTACCCATTTTGTCCCGAAACAAGCTAAAACTGAGAAAACGTTGTTTCTAAGCAGTAAGCAGCATTGTTACTGTTTCTAGGGTCAGAATGTGTAACAATCCAATGCATTTGACTAATTGTAAGAGTTCGGGATAAATTTGGAGTGTTTAGACAACACTTAAACCCGTTTTATCCCAAAACATGCTTAACCCGAGAAAACAGGCTAAAACCAAGAAAAAATTGATTGGAAGCAGTAAACAGCTTTGTTACTGTTTCTAGGGTCATAATGTGTGACAATCCAATGCATTTGACTAATTGTAAGAGTTCGGGATGAATTTGGGTGTTTAGACAACACTTAAACGCGTTTTATCCCAAAAGCGGCTAAAACCGAGAAAACATTGATTCTAAGAAGTAAGCAGCTTTGTTACTCTTTTTCGGGTCAGAATGTATGACAATCCAATGCATTTGACTAATTGTAAGAGTTCGGGATGAATTTGGAGTGTTTAGACAACACTTATACCCATTTTGTCCCGAAACAAGCTAAAACTGAGAAAACGTTGATTCTAAGCAGTAAACAGCTTTATTACTGTTTCTAGGGTCAGAATGTGTGACAATCCAATGCATTTGACTAATTGAAAAAGTTTGGGATGAATTTGGAGTGTTTAGACAACACTTAAACCCGTTTTATCCCAAAAATGCTTAAATCGAGAAAACAGGCTAAAACCGAGAAAACATTGATTGTAAGCAGTAAACAAATTTTTACTGTTTCTAGGATCTTAATATGTGACAATACAATGCATTTGACTAATTGTAAGAGTTCGGGATGAATTTGGAGTGTTTAGACAACACTTAAACCTGTTTTATCCCAAAACATGCTTAAACCGAGAAAACAGGCTAAAACCGAGAAAACATTGATTGGAAGCAGTAAACAGCTTTGTTACTGTTTCTAGGGTCATAATGTGTGACAATCCAATGCATTTGACTAATTGTAAGAGTTTGGGATGAATTTGGAGTGTTTAGACAACACTTAAACCTGTTTTATCCCAAAACAGGTTAAAACTGAGAAAATATTGATTCTAAGAAGTAAGCAGCTTTGTTACTGTTTTTAGGGTCAGCATGTATGACAATCCAATGCATTTGACTAATTGTAAGAGTTTGGGATGAATTTGGAGTGTTTAGACAACACTTAAACCCGTTTTATCCCAAATCATGCTTAAAACAAGAAACAGGCTAAAACCGAGAGAAAACATTGTTTGGAAGCAGTAAACAGATATGTTACTCTTTTTAGGGTCAAAATATGTAACAATCCAATGCATTTGACTAATTTTAAGAATTCGAGATGAATATGGAGTGTTTAGACAACTCTTAAACCCGTTTTATCCCAAAAAAGGCTTAAACCGAGAAAACATTGATTCTAAGCTGTAAGCAGCATTTTTACTGTTTCTAGGGTCAGAATGTTTGACAATCCAATGCATTTGACTAATTGTAAGAGTTCGGGATGAATTTGGAGTTTTTAGACAACACTTTTACCCATTTTGTCCCGAAACAAGCTAAAACTGAGAAAACGTTGATTCTAAGCAGTAAGCAGCATTGTTACTGTTTCTAGGGTCAGAATGTGTAACAATCCAATGCATTTGACTAATTGTAAGAGTTCGGGATAAATTTGGAGTGTTTAGACAACACTTAAACCGGTTTTATCCCAAAACATGCTTAAACCGAGAAAAAAGGCTAAAACCGAGAAAACATTGATTGTACGCAGTAAACAGCTTTTTTACTGTTTCTAGGGTCATAATGTGTGACAATCCAATGCATTTGACTAATTGTAAGAGTTTGGGATGAATTTGGAGTGTTTAGACAACACTTAAACCTGTTTTATCCCAAAACAGGTTAAAACTGAGAAAATTTTGATTCTAAGAAGTAAGCAGCTTTGTTACTGTTTTTAGGGTCAGCATGTATGACAATCCAATCCATTTGACTAATTGTAAGAGTTCGGGATGAATTTGGAGTGTTTAGACAACACTTAAACCCGTTTTATCCCAAAACATGCTTAAAACGAGAAACAGACTAAAACCGAGAGAAAACATTGTTTGGAAGCAGTAAACAGATATGTTACTCTTTTTAGGGTCAAAATATGTAACAATCCAATGCATTTGACTAATTTTTAAGAATTCGAGATGAATATGGAGTGTTTAGACAACTCTTAAACCCGTTTTATCCCAAAACAGGCTTAAACCGAGAAAACATTGATTCTAAGCTGTAAGCAGCATTTTTACTGTTTCTAGGGTCAGAATGTTTGACAATCCAATGCATTTGACTAATTGTAAGAGTTCGGGATGAATTTGGAGTTTTTAGACAACACTTTTACCCATTTTGTCCCGAAACAAGCTAAAACTGAGAAAACGTTGATTCTAAGCAGTAAGCAGCATTGTTACTGTTTCTAGGGTCAGAATGTGTAACAATCCAATGCATTTGACTAATTGTAAGAGTTCGGGATAAATTTGGAGTGTTTAGACAACACTTAAACCGGTTTTATTCCAAAACATGCTTAAACCGAGAAAAAAGGCTAAAACCGAGAAAACATTGATTGTACGCAGTAAACAGCTTTTTTACTGTTTCTAGGGTCAGAATGTGTGACAATCCAATGCATTTGACTAATTGTAAGAGTTCGGGATGAATTTGGAGTGTTTAGACAACACTTAAACCCGTTTTATCCCAAAACATGCTTAAACCGAGAAAACAGGCTAAAACCGAGAAAACATTGATTGGAAGCAGTAAACAGCTTTGTTACTGTTTCTAGGGTCGGAATGTGTGACAATCCAATGCATTTGACTAATTGTAAGAGTTCGGGATGAATTTGGAGTGTTTAGACAACACTTAAACCCGTTTTATCCCAAAACAGGCTAAAACCGAGAAAACATTGATTGTACGCAGTAAACAGCTTTTTTACTGTTTCTAGGGTCATAATGTGTGACAATCCAATGCATTTGACTAATTGTAAGAGTTTGGGATGAATTTGGAGTGTTTAGACAACACTTAAACCTGTTTTATCCCAAAACAGGTTAAAACTGAGAAAATTTTGATTCTAAGAAGTAAGCAGCTTTGTTACTGTTTTTAGGGTCAGCATGTATGACAATCCAATGCATTTGACTAATTGTAAGAGTTCGGGATGAATTTGGAGTGTTTAGACAACACTTAAACCCGTTTTATCCCAAAACATGCTTAAAACGAGAAACAGACTAAAACCGAGAGAAAACATTGTTTGGAAGCAGTAAACAGATATGTTACTCTTTTTAGGGTCAAAATATGTAACAATCCAATGCATTTGACTAATTTTTAAGAATTCGAGATGAATATGGAGTGTTTAGACAACTCTTAAACCCGTTTTATCCCAAAACAGGCTTAAACCGAGAAAACATTGATTCTAAGCTGTAAGCAGCATTTTTACTGTTTCTAGGGTCAGAATGTTTGACAATCCAATGCATTTGACTAATTGTAAGAGTTCGGGATGAATTTGGAGTTTTTAGACAACACTTTTACCCATTTTGTCCCGAAACAAGCTAAAACTGAGAAAACGTTGATTCTAAGCAGTAAGCAGCATTGTTACTGTTTCTAGGGTCAGAATGTGTAACAATCCAATGCATTTGACTAATTGTAAGAGTTCGGGATAAATTTGGAGTGTTTAGACAACACTTAAACCGGTTTTATTCCAAAACATGCTTAAACCGAGAAAAAAGGCTAAAACCGAGAAAACATTGATTGTACGCAGTAAACAGCTTTTTTACTGTTTCTAGGGTCAGAATGTGTGACAATCCAATGCATTTGACTAATTGTAAGAGTTCGGGATGAATTTGGAGTGTTTAGACAACACTTAAACCCGTTTTATCCCAAAACATGCTTAAACCGAGAAAACAGGCTAAAACCGAGAAAACATTGATTGGAAGCAGTAAACAGCTTTGTTACTGTTTCTAGGGTCGGAATGTGTGACAATCCAATGCATTTGACTAATTGTAAGAGTTCGGGATGAATTTGGAGTGTTTAGACAACACTTAAACCCGTTTTATCCCAAAACAGGCTAAAACCGAGAAAACATTGATTCTAAGAAGTAAGCAACTTTGTTACTGTTTTTCGGGCCAGACTGTATGACAATCCAATGCATTTGACTAATTGTAAGAGTTCGGGATGAATTTTGAGTGTTTAGACAACACTTATACCCATTTTGTCCCGAAACAAGCTAAAACTGAGAAAACGTTGATTCTAAGCAGTAAACAGCTTTGTTACTGTTTCTAGGGTCAGAATGTGTGACAATACAATGCATTTGACTAATTGAAAAAGTTTGGGATGAATTTGGAGTGTTTAGACAACACTTAAACCCGTTTTATCCCAAAACATGCTTAAATCGAGAAAACAGGCTAAAACCGAGAAAACATTGATTGTAAGCAGTAAACAGATTTTTACTGTTTTTAGGATCTTAATATGTGACAATCCAATGCATTTGACTAATTGTAAGAGTTCGGGATGAATTTGGAGTGTTTAGACAACACTTAAACCCGTTTTATCCCAAAACATGCTTAAACCGAGAAAACAGGCTAAAACCGAGAAAACATTGATTGGAAGCAGTAAACAGCTTTATTACTGTTTCTAGGGTCATAATGTGTGAAGATCCAATGCATTTGACTAATTGTAAGAGTTTGGGATGAATTTGGAGTGTTTAGACAACACTTAAACCTGTTTTATCCCAAAACAGGCTAAAACTGAGAAAACATTGATTCTAAGAAGTAAGCAGCTTTGTTACTGTTTTTAGGGACAGCATGTATGACAATCTAATGCATTGGACTAATTGTAAGAGTTCAGGATGAATTTGGAGTGTTTAGACAACACTTAAAATCGTTTTATCCCAAAACATGCTTAAAACGAGAAACATGCGAAAACCGAGAGAAAACATTGTTTGGAAGCAGTAAACAGATATGTTACTCTTTTTAGGGTCAAAATAAGTAACAATCCAATGCATTTGACTAATTTTAAAAATTCGAGATGAATTTGGAGTGTTTAGACAACACTTAAACCCGTTTTATCCCAAAACAGGCTTAAACGGAGAAAACATTGATTCTAAGCTGTAAGCAGCATTGTTATTGTTTCTAGGGTCAGAATGTTTGACAATCCAATGCATTTGACTAATTGTAAGAGTTCGGGATGAATTTGGAGTTTTTAGACAACACTTTTACCCATTTTGTCCCGAAACAAGCTAAAACTGAGAAAACGTTGATTCTAAGCAGTAAGCAGTAAGCAGCATTGTTAATGTTTCTAGGGTCATAATGTGTGACAATCCAATGCATTTGACTAATTGTAAGAGTTCGGGATGAACTTGTAGTGTTTAGACAACACTTAAACCCGTTTTATCCCAAAACATGCTTAACCCGAGAAAACAGGCTAAAACCAAGAAAAAATTGATTGGAAGCAGTAAACAGCTTTGTTACTGTTTCTAGGGTCGGAATGTGTGACAATCCAATGCATTTGACTAATTGTAAGAGTTCGGGATGAATTTGGAGTGTTTAGACAACACTTAAACCCGTTTTATCCCAAAACAGGCTAAAACCGAGAAAAAATTGATTCTAAGAAGTAAGCAGCTTTGTTACTGTTTTTCGGGTCAGACTGTATGACAATCCAATGCATTTGACTAATTGTAAGAGTTCGGGATGAATTTGGAGTGTTTAGACAACACTTATACCCATTTTGTCCCGAAACAGGCTAAAACTGAGAAAACGTTGATTCTAAGCAGTAAACAGCTTTGTTACTGTTTCTAGGGTCAGAATGTGTGACAATCCAATGCATTTGACTAATTGAAAAAGTTTGGGATGAATTTGGAGTGTTTAGACAACACTTAAACCCGTTTTATCCCAAAACATGCTTAAATCGAGAAAACAGGCTAAAACCGAGAAAACATTGATTGTAAGCAGTAAACAGATTTTTACTGTTTTTAGGATCTTAATATGTGACAATCCAATGCATTTGACTAATTGTAAGAGTTCGGGATGAATTTGGAGTGTTTAGACAACACTTAAACCCGTTTTATCCCAAAACATGCTTAAACCGAGAAAACAGGCTAAAACCGAGAAAACATTGATTGGAAGCAGTAAACAGCTTTATTACTGTTTCTAGGGTCATAATGTGTGAAGATCCAATGCATTTGACTAATTGTAAGAGTTTGGGATGAATTTGGAGTGTTTAGACAACACTTAAACCTGTTTTATCCCAAAACAGGCTAAAACTGAGAAAACATTAATTCTAAGAAGTAAGCAGCTTTGTTACTGTTTTTAGGGAAAGCATGTATGACAATCTAATGCATTGGACTAATTGTAAGAGTTCAGGATGAATTTGGAGTGTTTAGACAATACTTAAAATCGTTTTATCCCAAAACATGCTTAAAACGAGAAACAGGCGAAAACCGAGAGAAAACATTGTTTGGAAGCAGTAAACAGATATGTTACTCTTTTTAGGGTCAAAATATGTAACAATCCAATGCATTTGACTAATTTTAAAAATTCGAGATGAATTTGGAGTGTTTAGACAACACTTAAACCCGTTTTATCCCAAAACAGGCTTAAACGGAGAAAACATTGATTCTAAGCTGTAAGCAGCATTGTTATTGTTTCTAGGGTCAGAATGTTTGACAATCCAATGCATTTGACTAATTGTAAGAGTTCGGGATGAATTTGGAGTTTTTAGACAACACTTTTACCCATTTTGTCCCGAAACAAGCTAAAACTGAGAAAACGTTGATTCTAAGCAGTAAGCAGTAAGCAGCATTGTTAATGTTTCTAGGGTCATAATGTGTGACAATCCAATGCATTTGACTAATTGTAAGAGTTCGGGATGAACTTGTAGTGTTTAGACAACACTTAAACCCGTTTTATCCCAAAACATGCTTAACCCGAGAAAACAGGCTAAAACCAAGAAAAAATTGATTGGAAGCAGTAAACAGCTTTGTTAATGTTTCTAGGGTCGGAATGTGTGACAATCCAATGCATTTGACTAATTGTAAGAGTTCGGGATGAATTTGGAGTGTTAGACAACACTTAAACCCGTTTTATCCCAAAACAGGCTAAAACCGAGAAAAAATTGATTCTAAGAAGTAAGCAGCTTTGTTACTGTTTTTCGGGTCAGACTGTATGACAATCCAATGCATTTGACTAATTGTAAGAGTTCGGGATGAATTTGGAGTGTTTAGACAACACTTATACCCATTTTGTCCCGAAACAGGCTAAAACTGAGAAAACGTTGATTCTAAGCAGTAAACAGCTTTGTTACTGTTTCTAGGGTCAGAATGTGTGACAATCCAATGCATTTGACTAATTGAAAAAGTTTGGGATGAATTTGGAGTGTTTAGACAACACTTAAACCCGTTTTATCCCAAAACATGCTTAAATCGAGAAAACAGGCTAAAACCGAGAAAACATTGATTGTAAGCAGTAAACAAATTTTTACTGTTTCTAGGATCTTAATATGTGACAATACAATGCATTTGACTAATTGTAAGAGTTCGGGATGAATTTGGAGTGTTTAGACAACACTTAAACCTGTTTTATCCAAAACATGCTTAAACCGAGAAAACAGGCTAAAACCGAGAAAACATTGATTGGAAGCAGTAAACAGCTTTGTTACTGTTTCTAGGGTCATAATGTGTGACAATCCAATGCATTTGACTAATTATAAGAGTTTGGGATGAATTTGGAGTGTTTAGACAACACTTAAACCTGTTTTATCCCAAAACAGGTTAAAACTGTGAAAATATTGATTCTAAGAAGTAAGCAGCTTTGTTACTGTTTTTAGGGTCAGCATGTATGACAATCCAATGCATTTGACTAATTGTAAGAGTTCGGGATGAATTTGGAGTGTTTAGACAACACTTAAACCCGTTTTATCCCAAAACATGCTTAAAACGAGAAACAGGCTAAAACCAAGAGAAAACATTGTTTGGAAGCAGTAAACAGATATGTTACTCTTTTTAGGGTCAAAATATGTAACAATCCAATGCATTTGACTAATTTTAAGAATTCGAGATGAATATGGAGTGTTTAGACAACTCTTAAACCCGTTTTATCCCAAAACAGGCTTAAACCGAGAAAACATTGATTCTAAGCTGTAAGCAGCATTGTTACTGTTTCTAGGGTCAGAATGTTTGACAATCCAATCCATTTGACTAATTGTCAGAGTTCGGGATGAATTTGGAGTTTTTAGACAACACTTTTACCCATTTTGTCCCGAAACAAGCTAAAACTGAGAAAACGTTGATTCTAAGCAGTAAGCAGCATTGTTACTGTTTCTAGGGTCAGAATGTGTAACAATCCAATGCATTTGACTAATTGTAAGAGTTCGGGATAAATTTGGAGTGTTTAGACAACACTTAAACCGGTTTTATCCCAAAACATGCTTAAACCGAGAAAAAAGGCTAAAACCGAGAAAACATTGATTGTACGCAGTAAGCAACTTTTTTACTGTTTCTAGGGTCAGAATGTGTGACAATCCAATGCATTTGACTAATTGTAAGAGTTCGGGATGAATTTGGAGTGTTTAGACAACACTTAAACCCGTTTTATCCCAAAAAATGCTTAAACCGAGAAAACAGGCTAAAACCGAGAAAACATTGATTGGAAGCAGTAAACAGCTTTGTTACTGTTTCTAGGGTCGGAATGTGTGACAATCCAATGCATTTGACTAATTGTAAGAGTTCGGGATGAATTTGGAGTGTTTAGACAACACTTAAACCCGTTTTATCCCAAAACAGGCTAAAACCGAGAAAACATTGATTCTAAGAAGTAAGCAGCTTTGTTACTGTTTTTCGGGTCAGACTGTATGACAATCCAATGCATTTGACTAATTGTAAGAGTTCGGGACGAATTTGGAGTGTTGAGACAACACTTATACCCATTTTGTCCCGAAACAAGCTAAAACTGAGAAAACGTTTATTCTAAGCAGTAAACAGCTCTGTTACTGTTTCTAGGGTCAGAATGTGTGACAATCCAATGCATTTGACTAATTGAAAAAGTTTGGGATGAATTTGGAGTGTTTAGACAACACTTAAACCCGTTTTATCCCAAAACATGCTTAGAGTTTGGGATGAATGCATTGGATTGTCACACATTCTGACCCTAGAAACAGTAACAAAGTTGTTTACTGCTTAGAATCAACGTTTTCTCAGTTTTAGCCTGTTTCGGGACAAAATGGGTATAAGTGTTGTCTAAACACTCCAAATTCATCCCGAACTCTTATAATTAGTCAAATGCATTGGATTGTCATACATTCTGACCCGAAAAAGAGTAACAAAGCTGCTTACTTCTTAGAATCAATGTTTTCTTGGTTTTAGCCTGTTTTGGGATAAAATGCGTTTAAGTGTTGTCTAAACACTCCAAATTCATCCCGAACTCTTACAATTAGTCAAATGCATTGGATTGTCACACATTATGACCCTAGAGACAGTAACAATGCTGCTTACTGCTTAGAATCAACGTTTTCTCAGTTTTAGCCTGTTTTCTCGGTTTAAGCATGTTTTGGGATAAAACCGGTTTAAGTGTTGTCTAAACACTCCAAAATCATCCCGAACTCTTACAATTAGTCAAATGCATCGGATTGTCACACATTATGACCCTAGAAACATTAACAATGCTGCTTACTGCTTAGAATCAACGTTTTCTCAGTTTTAGCTTGTTTCGGGAAAAAATGGGTAAAAGTGTTGTCTAAAAACTCCAAATTCATCCCGAACTCTTACAATTAGTCAAATGCATTGGATTGTCAAACATTCTGACCCTAGAAACAGTAACAATGCTGCTTACAGCTTAGAATCAATGTTTTCTCGGTTTAAGCCTGTTTTGGGATAAAACGGGTTTAAGTATTGTCTAAACACTCCAAATTCATCTCGAATTCTTAAAATTAGTCAAATGCATTGGACTGTTACATATTTTGACTCTAAAAATAGTAATATATCTGTTTACTGCTTCCAAACAATGTTTTCTCTCGGTTTTAGCCTGTTTCTCGTTTTAAGCATGTTTTGGGATAAAACGGGTTTAAGTGTTGTCTAAACACTCCAAATTCATCCCGAACTCTTACATTTAGTCAAATGCATTGGATTGTCACATATTATGACCCTAGAAACAGTAACAAAGCTGTTTACTGCTTTCAATCAATGTTTTCTCGGCTTTAGCCTGTTTTCTCGGTTTTAGCCTGTTTCGGGACAAAATGGGTATAAGTGTTGTCTAAACACTCCAAATTCATCCTGAACTCTTACAATTAGTCAAATGCATTGGATTGTCATACATTCTGACCCGAAAAAGAGTAACAAAGCTGCTTACTTCTTAGAATCAATGTTTTCTTGGTTTTAGCCTGTTTTGGGATAAAATGCGTTTAAGTGTTGTCTAAACACTCCAAATTCATCCCAAACTCTTACAATTAGTCAAATGCATTGGATTGTCACACATTATGACCCTATAAACAGTAATAAAGCTGTTTACTGCTTCCAATCAATGTTTTCTCGGTTTTAGCCTGTTTTCTCGGTTTAAGCATGTTTTGGGATAAAACCGGTTTAAGTGTTGTCTAAACACTCCAAAATCATCCCGAACTCTTACAATTAGTCAAATGCATCGGATTGTCACACATTATGACCCTAGAAACATTAACAATGCTGCTTACTGCTTAGAATCAACGTTTTCTCAGTTTTAGCTTGTTTCGGGAAAAAATGGGTAAAAGTGTTGTCTAAAAACTCCAAATTCATCCCGAACTCTTACAATTAGTCAAATGCATTGGATTGTCAAACATTCTGACCCTAGAAACAGTAACAATGCTGCTTACAGCTTAGAATCAATGTTTTCTCGGTTTAAGCCTGTTTTGGGATAAAACGGGTTTAAGTATTGTCTAAACACTCCAAATTCATCTCGAATTCTTAAAATTAGTCAAATGCATTGGACTGTTACATATTTTGACTCTAAAAATAGTAATATATCTGTTTACTGCTTCCAAACAATGTTTTCTCTCGGTTTTAGCCTGTTTCTCGTTTTAAGCATGTTTTGGGATAAAACGGGTTTAAGTGTTGTCTAAACACTCCAAATTCATCCCGAACTCTTACAATTAGTCAAATGCATTGGATTGTCACATATTATGACCCTAGAAACAGTAACAAAGCTGTTTACTGCTTTCAATCAATGTTTTCTCGGCTTTAGCCTGTTTTCTCGGTTTAAGAATGTTTTGGGATAAAACGGGTTTAAGTGTTGTCTAAACACTCCAAATTCATCCTGAACTCTTACAATTAGTCAAATGCATTGGATTGTCACATATTAAGATCCTAAAAACAGTAAAAATCTGTTTACTGCTTACAATCAATGTTTTCTCGGTTTTAGCCTGTTTTCTCGATTTAAGCATGTTTTGGGATAAAACGGGTTTAAGTGTTGTCTAAACACTCCAAATTCATCTCGAATTCTTAAAATTAGTCAAATTCATTGGATTGTTACATATTTTGACTCTAAAAATAGTAACATATCTGTTTACTGCTTCCAAACAATGTTTTCTCTCGGTTTTAGCCTGTTTCTCGTTTTAAGCATGTTTTGGGATAAAACGGGTTTAAGTGTTGTCTAAACACTCCAAATTCATCCCGAACTCTTACAGTTAGTCAAATGCATTGGATTGTCACACATTATGACCCTAGAAACAGTAACAAAGCTGTTTACTGCTTAGAATCAACGTTTTCTCAGTTTTAGCCTGTTTCGGGACAAAATGGGTATAAGTGTTGTCTAAACACTCCAAATTCATCCCGAACTCTTATAATTAGTCAAATGCATTGGATTGTCATACATTCTGACCCGAAAAAGAGTAACAAAGCTGCTTACTTCTTAGAATCAATGTTTTCTCGGTTTTAGCCTGTTTTGGGATAAAACGCGTTTAAGTGTTGTCTAAACACTCCAAATTCATCCTGAACTCTTACAATTAGTCAAATGCATTGGATTGTCACACATTATGACCCTAGAGACAGTAACAAAGCTGTTTACTGCTTCCAATCAATTTTTTCTTGGTTTTAGCCTGTTTTCTCGGTTTAAGCATGTTTTGGGATAAAACGGGTTTAAGTGTTGTCTAAACACTCCAAATTCATCCCGAACTCTTACAATTAGTCAAATGCATTGGATTGTCACACATTATGACCCTAGAAACAGTAACAAAGCTGTTTACTGCTTTCAATCAATGTTTTCTCGGCTTTAGCCTGTTTTCTCGGTTTAAGAATGTTTTGGGATAAAACGGGTTTAAGTGTTGTCTAAACACTCCAAATTCATCCTGAACTCTTACAATTAGTCAAATGCATTGGATTGTCACATATTAAGATCCTAAAAACAGTAAAAATCTGTTTACTGCTTACAATCAATGTTTTCTCGGTTTTAGCCTGTTTTCTCGATTTAAGCATGTTTTGGGATAAAACGGGTTTAAGTGTTGTCTAAACACTCCAAATTCATCTCGAATTCTTAAAATTAGTCAAATTCATTGGATTGTTACATATTTTGACTCTAAAAATAGTAACATATCTGTTTACTGCTTCCAAACAATGTTTTCTCTTGGTTTTAGCCTGTTTCTCGTTTTAAGCATGTTTTGGGATAAAACGGGTTTAAGTGTTGTCTAAACACTCCAAATTCATCCCGAACTCTTACAGTTAGTCAAATGCATTGGATTGTCACACATTATGACCCTAGAAACAGTAACAAAGCTGTTTACTGCTTAGAATCAACGTTTTCTCAGTTTTAGCCTGTTTCGGGACAAAATGGGTATAAGTGTTGTCTAAACACTCCAAATTCATCCCGAACTCTTATAATTAGTCAAATGCATTGGATTGTCATACATTCTGACCCGAAAAAGAGTAACAAAGCTGCTTACTTCTTAGAATCAATGTTTTCTCGGTTTTAGCCTGTTTTGGGATAAAACGCGTTTAAGTGTTGTCTAAACACTCCAAATTCATCCCGAACTCTTACAATTAGTCAAATGCATTGGATTGTCACACATTATGACCCTAGAGACAGTAACAAAGCTGTTTACTGCTTCCAATCAATTTTTTCTTGGTTTTAGCCTGTTTTCTCGGTTTAAGCATGTTTTGGGATAAAATGGGTTTAAGTGTTGTCTAAACACTCCAAATTCATCCCGAACTCTTACAATTAGTAAAATGCATTGGATTGTCACATATTAAGATCCTAAAAACAGTAAAAATCTGTTTACTGCTTAGAATCAATGTTTTCTCGGTTTTAGCCTGTTTTCTCGATTTAAGCATGTTTTGGGATAAAACGGGTTTAAGTGTTGTCTAAACACTCCAAATTCATCCCGAACTTTTTCAATTAGTCAAATGCATTGGATTGTCACACATTCTGACCCTACAAACAGTAACAAAGCTGTTTACTGCTTAGAATCAACGTTTTCTCAGTTTTAGCCTGTTTCGGGACAAAATGGGTATAAGTGTTGTCTAAACACTCCAAATTCATCCCGAACTCTTATAATTAGTCAAATGCATTGGATTGTCATACATTCTGACCCGAAAAAGAGTAACAAAGCTGCTTACTTCTTAGAATCAATGTTTTCTCGGTTTTAGCCTGTTTTGGGATAAAACGCGTTTAAGTGCTGTCTAAACACTCCAAATTCATCCTGAACTCTTACAATTAGTCAAATGCATTGGATTGTCACACATTATGACCCTAGAGACAGTAACAAAGCTGTTTACTGCTTCCAATCAATTTTTTCTTGGTTTTAGCCTGTTTTCTCGGTTTAAGCATGTTTTGGGATAAAACGGGTTTAAGTGTTGTCTAAACACTCCAAATTCATCCCGAACTCTTACAATTAGTCAAATGCATTAGATTGTCACATATTAAGATCCTAATAACAGTAAAAATCTGTTTACTGCTTACAATCAATGTTTTCTCGGTTTTAGCCTGTTTTCTCGATTTAAGCATGTTTTGGGATAAAACGGGTTTAAGTGTTGTCTAAACACTCCAAATTCATCCCGAACTTTTTCAATTAGTCAAATGCATTGGATTGTCACACATTCTGACCCTAGAAACAGTAACAAAGCTGTTTACTGCTTAGAATCAACGTTTTCTCAGTTTTAGCCTGTTTCGGGACAAAATGGGTATAAGTGTTGTCTAAACACTCCAAATTCATCCCGAACTCTTATAATTAGTCAAATGCATTGGATTGTCATACATTCTGACCCGAAAAAGAGTAACAAAGCTGCTTACTTCTTAGAATCAATGTTTTCTTGGTTTTAGCCTGTTTTGGGATAAAACGCGTTTAAGTGTTGTCTAAACACTCCAAATTCATCCCGAACTCTTACAATTAGTCAAATGCATTGGATTGTCACACATTATGACCCTAGAGACAGTAACAATGCTGCTTACTGCTTAGAACGTTTTCTCAGTTTTAGCTTGTTTCGGGAGAAAATGGGTAAAAGTGTTGTCTAAAAACTCCAAATTCATCCCGAAGTCTTACAATTAGTCAAATGCATTGGATTGTCAAACATTCTGACCCTAGAAACAGTAACAATGCTGCTTACAGCTTAGAATCAATGTTTTCTCGGTTTAAGCCTGTTTTGGGATAAAACGGGTTTAAGTGTTGTCTAAACACTCCAAATTCATCTCGAATTCTTAAAATTAGTCAAATGCATTGGATTGTTACATATTTTGACCCTAAAAAGAGCAACATATCTGTTTACTGCTTCCAAACAATGTTTTCTCTTGGTTTTAGCCTGTTTCTCGTTTTAAGCATGTTTTGGGATAAAACAGTTTTAAGTGTTGTCTAAACACTCCAAATTCATCCCGAACTCTTACAATTAGTCCAATGCATTAGATTGTCATACATGCTGACCCTAAAAAAAGTGACAAAGCTGCTTACTTCTTAGAATCAATGTTTTCTCAGTTTTAGCTTGTTTTGGGATAAAAAAGGTTTAAGTGTTGTCTAAACACTCCAAATTCATCCCAAACTCTTACAATTAGTCAAATGCATTGGATTGTCACACATTATGACCCTATAAACAGTAATAAAGCTGTTTACTGCTTCCAATCAATGTTTTCTCGGTTTTAGCCTGTTTTCTCGGTTTAAGCATGTTTTGGGATAAAACCGGTTTAAGTGTTGTCTAAACACTCCAAAATCATCCCGAACTCTTACAATTAGTCAAATGCATCGGATTGTCACACATTATGACCCTAGAAACATTAACAATGCTGCTTACTGCTTAGAATCAACGTTTTCTCAGTTTTAGCTTGTTTCGGGAAAAAATGGGTAAAAGTGTTGTCTAAAAACTCCAAATTCATCCCGAACTCTTACAATTAGTCAAATGCATTGGATTGTCAAACATTCTGACCCTAGAAACAGTAACAATGCTGCTTACAGCTTAGAATCAATGTTTTCTCGGTTTAAGCCTGTTTTGGGATAAAACGGGTTTAAGTATTGTCTAAACACTCCAAATTCATCTCGAATTCTTAAAATTAGTCAAATGCATTGGACTGTTACATATTTTGACTCTAAAAATAGTAATATATCTGTTTACTGCTTCCAAACAATGTTTTCTCTCGGTTTTAGCCTGTTTCTCGTTTTAAGCATGTTTTGGGATAAAACGGGTTTAAGTGTTGTCTAAACACTCCAAATTCATCCCGAACTCTTACAATTAGTCAAATGCATTGGATTGTCACATATTATGACCCTAGAAACAGTAACAAAGCTGTTTACTGCTTTCAATCAATGTTTTCTCGGCTTTAGCCTGTTTTCTCGGTTTAAGAATGTTTTGGGATAAAACGGGTTTAAGTGTTGTCTAAACACTCCAAATTCATCCTGAACTCTTACAATTAGTCAAATGCATTGGATTGTCACATATTAAGATCCTAAAAACAGTAAAAATCTGTTTACTGCTTACAATCAATGTTTTCTCGGTTTTAGCCTGTTTTCTCGATTTAAGCATGTTTTGGGATAAAACGGGTTTAAGTGTTGTCTAAACACTCCAAATTCATCTCGAATTCTTAAAATTAGTCAAATTCATTGGATTGTTACATATTTTGACTCTAAAAATAGTAACATATCTGTTTACTGCTTCCAAACAATGTTTTCTCTCGGTTTTAGCCTGTTTCTCGTTTTAAGCATGTTTTGGGATAAAACGGGTTTAAGTGTTGTCTAAACACTCCAAATTCATCCCGAACTCTTACAGTTAGTCAAATGCATTGGATTGTCACACATTATGACCCTAGAAACAGTAACAAAGCTGTTTACTGCTTAGAATCAACGTTTTCTCAGTTTTAGCCTGTTTCGGGACAAAATGGGTATAAGTGTTGTCTAAACACTCCAAATTCATCCCGAACTCTTATAATTAGTCAAATGCATTGGATTGTCATACATTCTGACCCGAAAAAGAGTAACAAAGCTGCTTACTTCTTAGAATCAATGTTTTCTCGGTTTTAGCCTGTTTTGGGATAAAACGCGTTTAAGTGTTGTCTAAACACTCCAAATTCATCCTGAACTCTTACAATTAGTCAAATGCATTGGATTGTCACACATTATGACCCTAGAGACAGTAACAAAGCTGTTTACTGCTTCCAATCAATTTTTTCTTGGTTTTAGCCTGTTTTCTCGGTTTAAGCATGTTTTGGGATAAAACGGGTTTAAGTGTTGTCTAAACACTCCAAATTCATCCCGAACTCTTACAATTAGTCAAATGCATTGGATTGTCACACATTATGACCCTAGAAACAGTAACAAAGCTGTTTACTGCTTTCAATCAATGTTTTCTCGGCTTTAGCCTGTTTTCTCGGTTTAAGAATGTTTTGGGATAAAACGGGTTTAAGTGTTGTCTAAACACTCCAAAATCATCCCGAACTCTTACAATTAGTCAAATGCATTGGATTGTCACACATTATGACCCTAGAGACAGTAATAAAGCTGTTTACTGCTTCCAATCAATTTTTTCTTGGTTTTAGCCTGTTTTCTCGGTTTAAGCATGTTTTGGGATAAAACGGGTTTAAGTGTTGTCTAAACACTCCAAATTCATCCCGAACTCTTACAATTAGTCAAATGCATTGGATTATCACATATTAAGATCCTAAAAACAGTAAAAATCTGTTTACTGCTTACAATCAATGTTTTCTCGGTTTTAGCCTGTTTTCTCGATTTAAGCATGTTTTGGGATAAAACGGGTTTAAGTGTTGTCTAAACACTCCAAATTCATCCCGAACTTTTTCAATTAGTCAAATGCATTGGATTGTCACACATTCTGACCCTAGAAACAGTAACAAAGTTGTTTACTGCTTAGAATCAACGTTTTCTCAGTTTTAGCCTGTTTCGGGACAAAATGGGTATAAGCGTTGTCTAAACACTCCAAATTCATCCCGAACTCTTATAATTAGTCAAATGCATTGGATTGTCATACATTCTGACCCGAAAAAGAGTAACAAAGCTGCTTACTTCTTAGAATCAATGTTTTCTCGGTTTTAGCCTGTTTTGGGATAAAACGCGTTTAAGTGTTATCTAAACACTCCAAATTCATCCCGAACTCTTACAATTAGTCAAATGCATTGGATTGTCACATATTAAGATCCTAGAGACAGTAAAAATCTGTTTACTGCTTACAATCAATGTTTTCTTGGTTTTAGCCTGTTTTCTCGGTTTAAGCATGTTTTGGGATAAAACGGGTTTAAGTGTTGTCTAAACACTCCAAATTCATCCTGAACTCTTACAATTAGTCAAATGCATTGGATTATCACATATTATGACCCTAAAAACAGTAAAAATCTGTTTACTGCTTCCAATCAATTTTTTCTTGGTTTTAGCCTGTTTTCTCGATTTAAGCATGTTTTGGGATAAAACGGGTTTAAGTGTTGTCTAAACACTCCAAATTCATCCCGAACTCTTACAATTAGTCAAATGCATTGGATTATCACATATTAAGATCCTAAAAACAGTAAAAATCTGTTTACTGCTTACAATCAATGTTTTCTCGGTTTTAGCCTGTTTTCTCGATTTAAGCATGTTTTGGGATAAAACGGGTTTAAGTGTTGTCTAAACACTCCAAATTCATCCCGAACTTTTTCAATTAGTCAAATGCATTGGATTGTCACACATTCTGACCCTAGAAACAGTAACAAAGTTGTTTACTGCTTAGAATCAACGTTTTCTCAGTTTTAGCCTGTTTCGGGACAAAATGGGTATAAGTGTTGTCTAAACACTCCAAATTCATCCCGAACTCTTATAATTAGTCAAATGCATTTGATTGTCATACATTCTGACCCGAAAAAGAGTAACAAAGCTGCTTACTTCTTAGAATCAATGTTTTCTCGGTTTAAGCATGTTTTGGGATAAAACGGGTTTAAGTGTTGTCTAAACACTCCAAATTCATCCCGAACTCTTACAATTAGTCAAATGCATTGGATTGTCACACATTATGACCCTAGAGACAGTAACAATGCTGCTTACTGCTTAGAATCAACGTTTTCTCAGTTTTAGCTTGTTTCGGGACAAAGTGGGTAAAAGTGTTGTCTAAAAACTCCAAATTCATCCCGAACTCTGACAATTAGTCAAATGCATTGGATTGTCAAACATTCTGACCCTAGAAACAGTAACAATGCTGCTTACAGCTTAGAATCAATGTTTTCTCGGTTTAAGCCTGTTTTGGGATAAAACGGGTTTAAGTGTTGTCTAAACACTCCAAATTCATCTCGAATTCTTAAAATTAGTCAAATGCATTTGATTGTTACATATTTTGACCCTAAAAAGAGTAACATATCTGTTTACTGCTTCCAAACAATGTTTTCTCTCGGTTTTAGCCTGTTTCTCGTTTTAAGCATGTTTTGGGATAAAACGGTTTTAAGTGTTGTCTAAACACTCCAAATTCATCCTAAATTCTTACAATTAATCCAATGCATTGGATTGTCATACATGCTGAACCTAAAAACAGTGACAAAGCTGCTTACTTCTTAGAATCAATGTTTTCTCAGTTTTAGCCTGTTTTGGGATAAAACAGGTTTAAGTGTTGTCTCAACACTCCAAATTCATCCCAAACTCTTACAATTAGTCAAATGCATTGGATTGTCACACATTATGACCCTAGAAACAGTAACAAAGCTATTTACTGCTTCCAATTAATTTTTTCTCGGTTTTAGCCTGTTTTCTCGGTTTAAGCATGTTTTGGGATAAAACCGGTTTAAGTGTTGTCTAAACACTCCAAAATCATCCCGAACTCTTACAATTAGTCAAATGCATCAGATTGTCACACATTATGACCCTAGAAACATTAACAATGCTGCTTACTGCTTAGAATCAACGTTTTCTCAGTTTTAGCTTGTTTCGGGACAAAATGGGTAAAAGTGTTGTCTAAAAACTCCAAATTCATCCCGAACTCTTACAATTAATCAAATGCATTGGATTGTCAAACATTCTGACCCTAGAAACAGTAACAATGCTGCTTACAGCTTAGAATCAATGTTTTCTCGGTTTAAGCCTGTTTTGGGATAAAACGGGTTTAAGTGTTGTCTAAACACTCCAAATTCATCTCGAATTCTTAAAATTAGTCAAATTCATTGGATTGTTACATATTTTGACTCTAAAAATAGTAACATATCTGTTTACTGCTTCCAAACAATGTTTTCTCTCGGTTTTAGCCTGTTTCTCGTTTTAAGCATGTTTTGGGATAAAACGGGTTTAAGTGTTGTCTAAACACTCCAAATTCATCCCGAACTCTTACAATTAGTCAAATGCATTGGATTGTCACACATTATGACCCTAGAAACAGTAACAAAGCTGTTTACTGCTTTCAATCAATGTTTTCTCGGTTTTAGCCTGTTTTCTCGGTTTAAGCATGTTTTGGGATAAAACGGGTTTAAGTGTTGTCTAAACACTCCAAATTCATCCCGAACTCTTACAATTAGTCAAATGCATTGGATTGTCACATATTAAGATCCTAAAAACAGTAAAAATCTGTTTACTGCTTACAATCAATGTTTTCTCGGTTTTAGCCTGTTTTCTCGATTTAAGCATGTTTTGGGATAAAACGGGTTTAAGTGTTGTCTAAACACTCCAAAATCATCCCGAACTCTTACAGTTAGTCAAATGCATCGGATTATCACACATTATGACCCTAGAAACATTAACAATGCTGCTTACTGCTTAGAATCAACGTTTTCTCAGTTTTAGCTTGTTTCGGGACAAAATGGGTAAAAGTGTTGTCTAAAAACTCCAAATTCATTCCGAACTCTTACAATTAATCAAATGCATTGGATTGTCAAACATTCTGACCCTAGAAACAGTAACAATGCTGCTTACAGCTTAGAATCAATGTTTTCTCGGTTTAAGCCAGTTTTGGGATAAAACGGGTTTAAGTGTTGTCTAAACACTCCAAATTCATCTCGAATTCTTAAAATTAGTCAAATGCATTGGATTGTTACATATTTTGGCTCTAAAAATAGTAACATATCTGTTTACTGCTTCCAAACAATGTTTTCTCTCGGTTTTAGCCTGTTTCTCGTTTTAAGCATGTTTTGGGATAAAACGGGTTTAAGTGTTGTCTAAACACTCCAAATTCTTCCCGAACTCTTACAATTAGTCAAATGCATTGGATTGTCACACATTATGACCCTAGAAACAGTAACAAAGCTGTTTACTGCTTTCAATCAATGTTTTCTCGGTTTTAGCCTGTTTTCTCGGTTTAAGCATGTTTTGGGATAAAACGGGTTTAAGTGTTGTCTAAACACTCCAAATTCATCCCGAACTCTTACAATTAGTCAAATGCATTGGATTGTCACATATTAAGATCCTAAAAACAGTAAAAATCTGTTTACTGCTTACAATCAATGTTTTCTCGGTTTTAGCCTGTTTTCTCGATTTAAGCATGTTTTGGGATAAAACCGGTTTAAGTGTTGTCTAAACACTCCAAAATCATCCCGAACTCTTACAATTAGTCAAATGCATCGGATTGTCACACATTATGACCCTAGAAACATTAACAATGCTGCTTACTGCTTAGAATCAACGTTTTCTCAGTTTTAGCTTGTTTCGGGACAAAATGGGTAAAAGTGTTGTCTAAAAACTCCAAATTCATCCCGAACTCTTACAATTAATCAAATGCATTGGATTGTCAAATATTCTGACCCTAGAAACAGTAACAATGCTGCTTACAGCTTAGAATCAATGTTTTCTCGGTTTAAGCCAGTTTTGGGATAAAACGGGTTTAAGTGTTGTCTAAACACTCCAAATTCATCTCGAATTCTTAAAATTAGTCAAATTCATTGGATTGTTACATATTTTGACTCTAAAAATAGTAACATATCTGTTTACTGCTTCCAAACAATGTTTTCTCTCGGTTTTAGCCTGTTTCTCGTTTTAAGCATGTTTTGGGATAAAACGGGTTTAAGTGTTGTCTAAACACTCCAAATTCATCCCGAACTCTTACAATTAGTCAAATGCATTGGATTGTCACACATTATGACCCTAGAAACAGTAACAAAGCTGTTTACTGCTTTCAATCAATGTTTTCTCGGTTTTAGCCTGTTTTCTCGGTTTAAGCATGTTTTGGGATAAAACGGGTTTAAGTGTTGTCTAAACACTCCAAATTCATCCCGAACTCTTACAATTAGTCAAATGCATTGGATTGTCACATATTAAGATCCTAAAAACAGTAAAAATCTGTTTACTGCTTACAATCAATGTTTTCTCGGTTTTAGCCTGTTTTCTCGATTTAAGCATGTTTTGGGATAAAACGGGTTTAAGTGTTGTCTAAACACTCCAAAATCATCCCGAAATCTTACAGTTAGTCAAATGCATCGGATTATCACACATTATGACCCTAGAAACATTAACAATGCTGCTTACTGCTTAGAATCAACGTTTTCTCAGTTTTAGCTTGTTTCGGGACAAAATGGGTAAAAGTGTTGTCTAAAAACTCCAAATTCATTCCGAACTCTTACAATTAATCAAATGCATTGGATTGTCAAACATTCTGACCCTAGAAACAGTAACAATGCTGCTTACAGCTTAGAATCAATGTTTTCTCGGTTTAAGCCAGTTTTGGGATAAAACGGGTTTAAGTGTTGTCTAAACACTCCAAATTCATCTCGAATTCTTAAAATTAGTCAAATGCATTGGATTGTTACATATTTTGGCTCTAAAAATAGTAACATATCTGTTTACTGCTTCCAAACAATGTTTTCTCTCGGTTTTAGCCTGTTTCTCGTTTTAAGCATGTTTTGGGATAAAACGGGTTTAAGTGTTGTCTAAACACTCCAAATTCATCCCGAACTCTTACAATTAGTCAAATGCATTGGATTGTCACACATTATGACCCTAGAAACAGTAACAAAGCTGTTTACTGCTTTCAATCAATGTTTTCTCGGTTTTAGCCTGTTTTCTCGGTTTAAGCATGTTTTGGGATAAAACGGGTTTAAGTGTTGTCTAAACACTCCAAATTCATCCCGAACTCTTACAATTAGTCAAATGCATTGGATTGTCACATATTAAGATCCTAAAAACAGTAAAAATCTGTTTACTGCTTACAATCAATGTTTTCTCGGTTTTAGCCTGTTTTCTCGATTTAAGCATGTTTTGGGATAAAACGGGTTTAAGTGTTGTCTAAACACTCCAAAATCATCCCGAAATCTTACAGTTAGTCAAATGCATCGGATTATCACACATTATGACCCTAGAAACATTAACAATGCTGCTTACTGCTTAGAATCAACGTTTTCTCAGTTTTAGCTTGTTTCGGGACAAAATGGGTAAAAGTGTTGTCTAAAAACTCCAAATTCATTCCGAACTCTTACAATTAATCAAATGCATTGGATTGTCAAACATTCTGACCCTAGAAACAGTAACAATGCTGCTTACAGCTTAGAATCAATGTTTTCTCGGTTTAAGCCAGTTTTGGGATAAAACGGGTTTAAGTGTTGTCTAAACACTCCAAATTCATCTCGAATTCTTAAAATTAGTCAAATGCATTGGATTGTTACAGATTTTGGCTCTAAAAATAGTAACATATCTGTTTACTGCTTCCAAACAATGTTTTCTCTCGGTTTTAGCCTGTTTCTCGTTTTAAGCATGTTTTGGGATAAAACGGGTTTAAGTGTTGTCTAAACACTCCAAATTCTTCCCGAACTCTTACAATTAGTCAAATGCATTGGATTGTCACACATTATGACCCTAGAAACAGTAACAAAGCTGTTTACTGCTTTCAATCAATATTTTCTCGGTTTTAGCCTGTTTTCTCGGTTTAAGCATGTTTTGGGATAAAACGGGTTTAAGTGTTGTCTAAACACTCCAAATTCATCCCGAACTCTTACAATTAGTCAAATGCATTGGATTGTCACATATTAAGATCCTAAAAACAGTAAAAATCTGTTTACTGCTTACAATCAATGTTTTCTCGGTTTTAGCCTGTTTTCTCGATTTAAGCATGTTTTGGGATAAAACCGGTTTAAGTGTTGTCTAAACACTCTAAAATCATCCCGAACTCTTACAATTAGTCAAATGCATCGGATTGTCACACATTATGACCCTAGAAACATTAACAATGCTGCTTACTGCTTAGAATCAACGTTTTCTCAGTTTTAGCTTGTTTCGGGACAAAATGGGTAAAAGTGTTGTCTAAAAACTCCAAATTCATCCCGAACTCTTACAATTAATCAAATGCATTGGATTGTCAAACATTCTGACCCTAGAAACAGTAACAATGCTGCTTACAGCTTAGAATCAATGTTTTCTCGGTTTAAGCCAGTTTTGGGATAAAACGGGTTTAAGTGTTGTCTAAACACTCCAAATTCATCTCGAATTCTTAAAATTAGTCAAATTCATTGGATTGTTACACATTTTGACTCTAAAAATAGTAACATATCTGTTTACTGCTTCCAAACAATGTTTTCTCTCGGTTTTAGCCTGTTTCTCGTTTTAAGCATGTTTTGGGATAAAACGGGTTTAAGTGTTGTCTAAACACTCCAAATTCATCCCGAACTCTTACAATTAGTCAAATGCATTGGATTGTCACACATTATGACCCTAGAAACAGTAACAAAGCTGTTTACTGCTTTCAATCAATGTTTTCTCGGTTTTAGCCTGTTTTCTCGGTTTAAGCATGTTTTGGGATAAAACGGGTTTAAGTGTTGTCTAAACACTCCAAATTCATCCCGAACTCTTACAATTAGTCAAATGCATTGGATTGTCACATATTAAGATCCTAAAAACAGTAAAAATCTGTTTACTGCTTACAATCAATGTTTTCTCGGTTTTAGCCTGTTTTCTCGATTTAAGCATGTTTTGGGATAAAACGGGTTTAAGTGTTGTCTAAACACTCCAAAATCATCCCGAACTCTTACAATTAGTCAAATGCATCGGATTGTCACACATTATGACCCTAGAAACATTAACAATGCTGCTTACTGCTTAGAATCAACGTTTTCTCAGTTTTAGCTTGTTTCGGGACAAAATGGGTAAAAGTGTTGTCTAAAAACTCCAAATTCATTCCGAACTCTTACAATTAATCAAATGCATTGGATTGTCAAACATTCTGACCCTAGAAACAGTAACAATGCTGCTTACAGCTTAGAATCAATGTTTTCTCGGTTTAAGCCTGTTTTGGGATAAAACGGGTTTAAGTGTTGTCTAAACACTCCAAATTCATCTCGAATTCTTAAAATTAGTCAAATGCATTGGATTGTTACATATTTTGACTCTAAAATTAGTAACATATCTGTTTACTGCTTCCAAACAATGTTTTCTCTCGGTTTTAGCCTGTTTCTCGTTTTAAGCATGTTTTAGGATAAAACGGGTTTAGGTGTTGTCTAAACACTCCAAATTCATCCCGAACTCTTACAATTAGTCAAATGCATTGGATTGTCACACATTATGACCCTAGAAACAGTAACAAAGCTGTTTACTGCTTTCAATCAATGTTTTCTCGGTTTTAGCCTGTTTTCTCGGTTTAAGCATGTTTTGGGATAAAACGGGTTTAAGTGTTGTCTAAACACTCCAAATTCATCCCGAACTCTTGCAATTAGTCAAATGCATTGGATTGTCACATATTAAGATCCTAAAAACAGTAAAAATCAGTTTAATGCTTACAATCAATGTTTTCTCGGTTTTAGCCTGTTTTCTCGATTTAAGCATGTTTTGGGATAAAACGGGTTTAAGTGTTGTCTAAACACTCCAAATTCATCCCGAACTTTTTCAATTAGTCAAATGCATTGGATTGTCACACATTCTGACCCTAGAAACAGTAACAAAGTTGTTTACTGCTTAGAATCAACGTTTTCACAGTTTTAGCCTGTTTCGGGACAAAAGGGTATAAGTGTTGTCTAAACACTCCAAATTCATCCCGAACTCTTATAATTAGTCAAATGCATTGGATTGTCATACATTATGACCCGAAAAAGAGTAACAAAGCTGCTTACTTCTTAGAATCAATGTTTTCTCGGTTTTAGCCTGTTTTGGGATAAAACGCGTTTAAGTGTTATCTAAACACTCCAAATTCATCCTGAACGCTTACAATTAGTCAAATGCATTGGATTGTCACACATTATGACCCTAGAGACAGTAACAAGGCTGTTTACTGCTTCCAATCAATTTTTTCTTGGTTTTAGCCTATTTTCTCGGTTTAAGCATGTTTTGGGATAAAACGGGTTTAAGTGTTGTCTAAACACTCCAAATTCATCCCGAACTCTTACAATTAGTCAAATGCATTAGATTGTCACATATTAAGATCCTAAAAACAGTAAAAATCTGTTTACTGCTTACAATCAATGTTTTCTCGGTTTTAGCCTGTTTTCTCGGTTTAAGCATGTTTTGGGATAAAACGGGTTTAAGTGTTGTCTAAACACTCCAAATTCATTCCGAACTCTTACAATTAGTCAAATGCATTGGATTGTCACATATTATGACCCTAGAAACAGTAACAAAGCTATTTACTGCTTCCAATCAATTTTTTCTCGGTTTTAGCCTGTTTTCTCGGTTTAAGCATGTTTTGGGATAAAACGGGTTTAAGTGTTGTCTAAACACTCCAAAATCATCCCGAACTCTTACAATTAGTCAAATGCATCGGATTGTCACACATTATGACCCTAGAAACATTAACAATGCTGCTTACTGCTTAGAATCAACGTTTTCTCAGTTTTAGCTTGTTTCGGGACAAAATGGGTAAAAGTGTTGTCTAAAAACTCCAAATTCATCCCGAACTCTTACAATTAATCAAATGCATTGGATTGTCAAACATTCTGACCCTAGAAACAGTAACAATGCTGCTTACAGCTTAGAATCAATGTTTTCTCGGTTTAAGCCTGTTTTGGGATAAAACGGGTTTAAGTGTTGTCTAAACACTCCAAATTCATCTCGAATTCTTAAAATTAGCCAAATGCATTGGATTGTTACATATTTTGACTCTAAAAATAGTAACATATCTGTTTACTGCTTCCAAACAATGTTTTCTCTCGGTTTTAGCCTGTTTCTCGTTTTAAGCATGTTTTGGGATAAAACGGGTTTAAGTGTTGTCTAAACACTCCAAATTCTTCCCGAACTCTTACAATTAGTCAAATGCATTGGATTGTCACACATTATGACCCTAGAAACAGTAACAAAGCTGTGTCTTGCTTTCAATCAATGTTTTCTCGGTTTTAGCCTGTTTTCTCGGTTTAAGCATGTTTTGGGATAAAACGGGTTTAAGTGTTGTCTAAACACTCCAAATTCATCCCGAACTCTTACAATTAGTCAAATGCATTGGATTGTCACATATTAAGATCCTAAAAACAGTAAAAATCTGTTTACTGCTTACAATCAATGTTTTCTCGGTTTTAGCCTGTTTTCTCGATTTAAGCATGTTTTGGGATAAAACGGGTTTAAGTGTTGTCTAAACACTCCAAATTCATCCCAAACTTTTTCAATTAGTCAAATGCATTGGATTGTCACACATTCTGACCCTAGAAACAGTAACAAAGCTGTTTACTGCTTCGAATCAACGTTTTCTCAGTTTTAGCCTGTTTCGAGACAAAATGGGTATAAGTGTTGTCTAAACACTCCAAATTCATCCCGAACTCTTACAATTAGTCAAATGCATTGGATTGTCATACATTCTGACCCGAAAAAGAGTAACAAAGCTGCTTACTTCTTAGAATCAATGTTTTCTCGGTTTTAGCCGCTTTTGGGATAAAACGCGTTTAAGTGTTGTCTAAACACCCAAATTCATCCCGAACTCTTACAATTAGTCAAATGCATTGGATTGTCACACATTATGACCCTAGAAACAGTAACAAAGCTGTTTACTGCTTCCAATCAATTTTTTCTTGGTTTTAGCCTGTTTTCTCGGGTTAAGCATGTTTTGGGATAAAACGGGTTTAAGTGTTGTCTAAACACTCCAAATTCATCCCGAACTTTTTCAATTAATCAAATGCATTGGATTGTCACACATTCTGACCCTAGAAACAGTAACAAAGTTGTTTACTGCTTAGAATCAACGTTTTCTCAGTTTTAGCCTGTTTTGGGATAAAACGGGTTTAAGTGTTGTCTAAACACTCCAAATTCATCCCAAACTTTTTCAATTAGTCAAATGCATTGGATTGTCACACATTCTGACCCTAGAAACAGTAACAAAGCTGTTTACTGCTTCGAATCAACGTTTTCTCAGTTTTAGCCTGTTTCGAGACAAAATGGGTATAAGTGTTGTCTAAACACTCCAAATTCATCCCGAACTCTTACAATTAGTCAAATGCATTGGATTGTCATACATTCTGACCCGAAAAAGAGTAACAAAGCTGCTTACTTCTTAGAATCAATGTTTTCTCGGTTTTAGCCGCTTTTGGGATAAAACGCGTTTAAGTGTTGTCTAAACACCCAAATTCATCCCGAACTCTTACAATTAGTCAAATGCATTGGATTGTCACACATTATGACCCTAGAAACAGTAACAAAGCTGTTTACTGCTTCCAATCAATTTTTTCTTGGTTTTAGCCTGTTTTCTCGGGTTAAGCATGTTTTGGGATAAAACGGGTTTAAGTGTTGTCTAAACACTCCAAATTCATCCCGAACTTTTTCAATTAATCAAATGCATTGGATTGTCACACATTCTGACCCTAGAAACAGTAACAAAGTTGTTTACTGCTTAGAATCAACGTTTTCTCAGTTTTAGCCTATTTCGGGACAAAATGGGTATAAGTGTTGTCTAAACACTCCAAATTCATCCCGAACTCTTATAATTAGTCAAATGCATTGGATTGTCATACATTCTGACCCGAAAAAGAGTAACAAATCTGCTTACTTCTTAGAATCAATGTTTTCTCAGTTTTAGCCTGTTTTGGGATAAAACAGGTTTAAGTGTTGTCTAAACACTCCAAATTCATCCCAAACTCTTACAATTAGTCAAATGCATTGGATTGTCACACATTATGACCCTAGAAACAGTAACAAAGCTATTTACTGCTTCCAATCAATTTTTTCTCGGTTTTAGCCTGTTTTCTCGGTTTAAGCATGTTTTGGGATAAAACCGGTTTAAGTGTTGTCTAAACACTCCAAAATCATACCGAACTCTTACAATTAGTCAAATGCATCGGATTGTCACACATTATGACCCTAGAAACATTAACAATGCTGCTTACTGCTTAGAATCAACGTTTTCTCAGTTTTAGCTTGTTTCGGGACAAAATGGGTAAAAGTGTTGTCTAAAAACTCCAAATTCATCCCGAACTCTTACAATTAATCAAATGCATTGGATTGTCAAACATTCTGACCCTAGAAACAGTAACAATGCTGCTTACAGCTTAGAATCAATGTTTTCTCGGTTTAAGCCTGTTTTGGGATAAAACGGGTTTAATTGTTGTCTAAACACTCCAAATTCATCTCGAATTCTTAAAATTAGTCAAATTCATTGGATTGTTACATATTTTGACTCTAAAAATAGTAACATATCTGTTTACTGCTTCCAAACAATGTTTTCTCTCGGTTTTAGCCTGTTTCTCGTTTTAAGCATGTTTTGGGATAAAACGGGTTTAAGTGTTGTCTAAACACTCCAAATTCAGCCCGAACTCTTACAATTAGTCAAATGCATTGGATTGTCACACATTATGACCCTAGAAACAGTAACAAAGCTGTTTACTGCTTTCAATCAATGTTTTCTCGGTTTTAGCCTGTTTTCTCGGTTTAAGCATGTTTTGGGATAAAACGGGTTTAAGTGTTGTCTAAACACTCCAAATTCATCCCGAACTCTTACAATTAGTCAAATGCATTGGATTGTCACATATTAAGATCCTAAAAACAGTAAAAATCTGTTTACTGCTTACAATCAATGTTTTCTCGGTTTTAGCCTGTTTTCTCGATTTAAGCATGTTTTGGGATAAAACGGGTTTAAGTGTTGTCTAAACACTCCAAAATCATCCCGAACTCTTACAATTAGTCAAATGCATCGGATTGTCACACATTATGACCCTAGAAACATTAACAATGCTGCTTACTGCTTAGAATCAACGTTTTCTCAGTTTTAGCTTGTTTCGGGACAAAATGGGTAAAAGTGTTGTCTAAAAACTCCAAATTCATCCCGAACTCTTACAATTAATCAAATGCATTGGATTGTCAAACATTCTGACCCTAGAAACAGTAACAATGCTGCTTACAGCTTAGAATCAATGTTTTCTCGGTTTAAGCCTGTTTTGGGATAAAACGGGTTTAAGTGTTGTCTAAACACTCCAAATTCATCTCGAATTCTTAAAATTAGTCAAATGCATTGGATTGTTACATATTTTGACTCTAAAAATAGTAACATATCTGTTTACTGCTTCCAAACAATGTTTTCTCTCGGTTTTAGTCTGTTTCTCGTTTTAAGCATGTTTTGGGATAAAACGGGTTTAAGTGTTGTCTAAACACTCCAAATTCTTCCCGAACTCTTACAATTAGTCAAATGCATTGGATTGTCACACATTATGACCCTAGAAACAGTAACAAAGCTGTTTCTTGCTTTCAATCAATGTTTTCTCGGTTTTAGCCTGTTTTCTCGGTTTAAGCATGTTTTGGGATAAAACGGGTTTAAGTGTTGTCTAAACACTCCAAATTCATCCCGAACTCTTACAATTAGTCAAATGCATTGGATTGTCACATATTAAGATCCTAAAAACAGTAAAAATCTGTTTACTGCTTACAATCAATGTTTTCTCGGTTTTAGCCTGTTTTCTCGATTTAAGCATGTTTTGGGATAAAACGGGTTTAAGTGTTGTCTAAACACTCCAAATTCATCCCAAACTTTTTCAATTAGTCAAATGCATTGGATTGTCACACATTCTGACCCTAGAAACAGTAACAAAGCTGTTTACTGCTTCGAATCAACGTTTTCTCAGTTTTAGCCTGTTTCGAGACAAAATGGGTATAAGTGTTGTCTAAACACTCCAAATTCATCCCGAACTCTTACAATTAGTCAAATGCATTGGATTGTCATACATTCTGACCCGAAAAAGAGTAACAAAGCTGCTTACTTCTTAGAATCAATGTTTTCTCGGTTTTAGCCGCTTTTGGGATAAAACGCGTTTAAGTGTTGTCTAAACACCCAAATTCATCCCGAACTCTTACAATTAGTCAAATGCATTGGATTGTCACACATTATGACCCTAGAAACAGTAACAAAGCTGTTTACTGCTTCCAATCAATTTTTTCTTGGTTTTAGCCTGTTTTCTCGGGTTAAGCATGTTTTGGGATAAAACGGGTTTAAGTGTTGTCTAAACACTCCAAATTCATCCCGAACTTTTTCAATTAATCAAATGCATTGGATTGTCACACATTCTGACCCTAGAAACAGTAACAAAGTTGTTTACTGCTTAGAATCAACGTTTTCTCAGTTTTAGCCTGTTTTGGGATAAAACGGGTTTAAGTGTTGTCTAAACACTCCAAATTCATCCCAAACTTTTTCAATTAGTCAAATGCATTGGATTGTCACACATTCTGACCCTAGAAACAGTAACAAAGCTGTTTACTGCTTCGAATCAACGTTTTCTCAGTTTTAGCCTGTTTCGAGACAAAATGGGTATAAGTGTTGTCTAAACACTCCAAATTCATCCCGAACTCTTACAATTAGTCAAATGCATTGGATTGTCATACATTCTGACCCGAAAAAGAGTAACAAAGCTGCTTACTTCTTAGAATCAATGTTTTCTCGGTTTTAGCCGCTTTTGGGATAAAACGCGTTTAAGTGTTGTCTAAACACCCAAATTCATCCCGAACTCTTACAATTAGTCAAATGCATTGGATTGTCACACATTATGACCCTAGAAACAGTAACAAAGCTGTTTACTGCTTCCAATCAATTTTTTCTTGGTTTTAGCCTGTTTTCTCGGGTTAAGCATGTTTTGGGATAAAACGGGTTTAAGTGTTGTCTAAACACTCCAAATTCATCCCGAACTTTTTCAATTAATCAAATGCATTGGATTGTCACACATTCTGACCCTAGAAACAGTAACAAAGTTGTTTACTGCTTAGAATCAACGTTTTCTCAGTTTTAGCCTATTTCGGGACAAAATGGGTATAAGTGTTGTCTAAACACTCCAAATTCATCCCGAACTCTTATAATTAGTCAAATGCATTGGATTGTCATACATTCTGACCCGAAAAAGAGTAACAAATCTGCTTACTTCTTAGAATCAATGTTTTCTCAGTTTTAACCTGTTTTGGGATAAAACAGGTTTAAGTGTTGTCTAAACACTCCAAATTCATCCCAAACTCTTACAATTAGTCAAATGCATTGGATTGTCACACATTATGACCCTAGAAACAGTAACAAAGCTATTTACTGCTTCCAATCAATTTTTTCTCGGTTTTAGCCTGTTTTCTCGGTTTAAGCATGTTTTGGGATAAAACCGGTTTAAGTGTTGTCTAAACACTCCAAAATCATACCGAACTCTTACAATTAGTCAAATGCATCGGATTGTCACACATTATGACCCTAGAAACATTAACAATGCTGCTTACTGCTTAGAATCAACGTTTTCTCAGTTTTAGCTTGTTTCGGGACAAAATGGGTAAAAGTGTTGTCTAAAAACTCCAAATTCATCCCGAACTCTTACAATTAATCAAATGCATTGGATTGTCAAACATTCTGACCCTAGAAACAGTAACAATGCTGCTTACAGCTTAGAATCAATGTTTTCTCGGTTTAAGCCTGTTTTGGGATAAAACGGGTTTAATTGTTGTCTAAACACTCCAAATTCATCTCGAATTCTTAAAATTAGTCAAATTCATTGGATTGTTACATATTTTGACTCTAAAAATAGTAACATATCTGTTTACTGCTTCCAAACAATGTTTTCTCTCGGTTTTAGCCTGTTTCTCGTTTTAAGCATGTTTTGGGATAAAACGGGTTTAAGTGTTGTCTAAACACTCCAAATTCAGCCCGAACTCTTACAATTAGTCAAATGCATTGGATTGTCACACATTATGACCCTAGAAACAGTAACAAAGCTGTTTACTGCTTTCAATCAATGTTTTCTCGGTTTTAGCCTGTTTTCTCGGTTTAAGCATGTTTTGGGATAAAACGGGTTTAAGTGTTGTCTAAACACTCCAAATTCATCCCGAACTCTTACAATTAGTCAAATGCATTGGATTGTCACATATTAAGATCCTAAAAACAGTAAAAATCTGTTTACTGCTTACAATCAATGTTTTCTCGGTTTTAGCCTGTTTTCTCGATTTAAGCATGTTTTGGGATAAAACGGGTTTAAGTGTTGTCTAAACACTCCAAAATCATCCCGAACTCTTACAATTAGTCAAATGCATCGGATTGTCACACATTATGACCCTAGAAACATTAACAATGCTGCTTACTGCTTAGAATCAACGTTTTCTCAGTTTTAGCTTGTTTCGGGACAAAATGGGTAAAAGTGTTGTCTAAAAACTCCAAATTCATCCCGAACTCTTACAATTAATCAAATGCATTGGATTGTCAAACATTCTGACCCTAGAAACAGTAACAATGCTGCTTACAGCTTAGAATCAATGTTTTCTCGGTTTAAGCCTGTTTTGGGATAAAACGGGTTTAAGTGTTGTCTAAACACTCCAAATTCATCTCGAATTCTTAAAATTAGTCAAATGCATTGGATTGTTACATATTTTGACTCTAAAAATAGTAACATATCTGTTTACTGCTTCCAAACAATGTTTTCTCTCGGTTTTAGTCTGTTTCTCGTTTTAAGCATGTTTTGGGATAAAACGGGTTTAAGTGTTGTCTAAACACTCCAAATTCTTCCCGAACTCTTACAATTAGTCAAATGCATTGGATTGTCACACATTATGACCCTAGAAACAGTAACAAAGCTGTTTCTTGCTTTCAATCAATGTTTTCTCGGTTTTAGCCTGTTTTCTCGGTTTAAGCATGTTTTGGGATAAAACGGGTTTAAGTGTTGTCTAAACACTCCAAATTCATCCCGAACTCTTACAATTAGTCAAATGCATTGGATTGTCACATATTAAGTATTAGAATGTACCAAGGAGGAGAGAGGAGAGGCCGGTAAGGCCGAACCTTGGAAGAAGAGAAGAAAGGCCGGAAAGGCCATGTAAAGGCCGGTAAGGCCATGTCCGTGTCCGTGAGCGACCATGTACCGTGTCCGGTACCATGTACCGTGTCCGTGAACGGACCCATGTCCGGAGAGCGGCCAGTTAGGCCGTGAACACATTGAAGAGCAGGCCCGTCCGTACAGGCCCGTCCGTACAGGCCCGTCCGTACAGGCCCGTCCGTACAGGCCCGTCCGTACTATTAGTATATATGAAGGAGAAGAGAGAGTGAGGCCGGTGAGGCCGAGCTGCACAAGGAAGAAGAGAGTGGCCGGTAAGGCTGCTAGTACAAGAAGTGTGGCCGGTAAGGCCATGAGTGGTGTGGGAGCGGCCAGTAAGGCCGTGAGCACAATAAGAGTGGCCAATAAGGCCATGTGGGCCGTGAGAGCAAGGAGAGTGGTCAGCAAGGCCATAAGTGCAATATAAGAAGAACAAAGGCCTTATAAGAAGAAGAAGCCCAAGAAGAAGGAAATATCTCACAAGGAAGGGAAGAAGGATCCAATGGCCATAAGGGAAGGAGATCTAACGGTCACAAGGCATGGAAGGGAAGGAAATCACGTGTGGCTTTGGTTGGGAAGCATAGCGAGTCAACCAAAGACAAGGAGCTGTCCCTTTCATCTCTCCTTTGAATCCCTTGTGTGCCTAACGGCTCTATGCCTTTGTTTTCTCTATATTAAGCTGTAATTCTCTCATATGTAATCATTACAATATTATTCAATAAGAGAATCCGATTTCCCCTCTTTTATCTTGTGTTCTTGTTCTAGCTTCAATGTAGATAGTTTAGGGAATCGGTTAGAGGCTGCCCTTAAGGCAGCCTATTCTCTTCCCAAATCTCACCTAAAGTCTTCTTATTTACTCTTTCATATAGCCTAGATTACTGATTCTTAATCCTCCTCTCCTAAGTACACAAACTCTTAGTGTTGTGTTACTAGAACAAGGATAAGTCTCAAACTAGTGCTTCTCCTAGTTAGGATCCGCTTACTCTCTAGTATTTGGGTTCTATCTAGCTTGTTTATGGGGAGTTCATCACAAGTTGATGTTCTCTCCTCCCCCTTGAGAATGAGTTAGTTTGTTGTGGGTAAAGGGGGATTCATTCACCAAGTGTTTGTCTACCCTCTCTTGTGAGCTTTGTCTCATAAATCCCAACATGGTATCAGAGCAGGTTCTGTTCTTGGTGATTTAAACTCATTCTCAAAGTCGTTTTCTTAGGAGTTAGCTTAGTTAAAGTTTTAGACTTTGCTTAGGTGTTAAATCGCTTAGCTTAGTTTCTTTAAAGCTTTAATTTTGCTTTTGTTGATTAAATCGATTCTCTAGCAGCTCATTGTTGAGTAAGCTTGGTCTCTTGTCTTGTTAGAATTTGTAGACCAAGTGTGTGGAAAGAAATCGATTTTACAAGCCCCATCCTTAAGCTTTACCGATTTGGTAATAGCTTTGTTTATTTTGGGATGTGTGGGAAGTGATGAACCATTGAGCAAATTGTGTTGTTCATGGTGAGGATTCACGGTTCTTGTGTGCTTGTATGAGCCACGAAATTCTTAGGATTTAGCTCTCTTAGGATTTAGTTAATTTTCCTCTAAAGGTTTAATTTTGCTTTTGTGAAATTTCCTTTAAAGGCTTAATTACTAAATTGCTACTTCTTCTTCTCAATGTTGAGAAAGCTTTGTTTCTGGCCCTATGGTGTGTCAAGATTCAAGCTTGAAGAAGAGAGAGATCTTAATTTTCGCATCTCATGTCCGCTTGGTCAACTAGACTAAAGCTGTTCAAAGATGCATTCTTTTAACCGTTGGACAATAGGTTGTTCCAAAGGCTTTTGTTGTTTCTTCTTTGCTTGGGACCACGAAAAACATCTTCTATATGTTATTTTCGTGGATCTAAAGCCTTAAGATCTTGGAGAACACTTTGTTTAAGTGATTCTACCATGAGTTAGGTCCAAACCGTTGGAGAAATTAATTTTCCAAACGGTCCATGTGTTTCAGCCATTAAAGCACCAAAGTCTTGTTGAATGTTGGATGCTCTTGGCTGTCAAAGCTTCTGCAAACTCAAGAAAACAGAGTATAACTCTGTCCATAAGAACTCTTGAGCAAATTCTCTATTCTACTCTCCACTCACCTTATACTTCCGCCCATATACTCTACTATACTCTATACTCTTGGTTACTAATTCTCTGGTTACTTATTCTCTAAATTCTATTTTATTTTCAGTAATATTCTATATTCTCTATTCTCTAATCTCTAACAATCTCTTGTTTAGAATCTGTTCCATTGAATTTGGTTTCAGCTTCAGCCTTGAAGATTGTGTGGAGCTCGCTCACTATCTCAAGGAGAAGAAGTGGCGAGGTTGAAGGCTACAAGATAGCCATGTAAGAGCGCAGCACAATGCCTGGAGTTAGAACCAAGGGCCACCAAGTCTTTGTTAAGCTGGTGGAAGGTGATGAATCAGTCCAAGAGCATGTGTGTTAGTGCCAAGTTGTTGATCGGATGTGCACAATGGTCTTTAGGAAAGGTGATGCACAAGGTTTCAACTGTTGATTGGATGTGCACAAGAACGGTGATGCACAAGGCTTCAACTGAGGTGATGAGGTTTCAGCCCATCATCAAGTAAAGGTTACGGGGGAGATCAAGTGACTTCAGACCGTACCTCACAGATTCTGCTCGGCCACAAGCAAAAGTCTTTACTTAAAGCTCAGCCGAAGCGTCTCAAAGATCGACTCGGACGAAACCCTTCCACTGCGATTCGGCTTCCGCGTTCTTCATTAAAGTTCGAGACCACAGAGTCATCTTGCCAGTGGAAGTGGAATCATACCAATCCGAGCAGCCGTTCGAAAGTTATGTCCGATTCAGTGGGCATGTGTCAGTCTGACAAATAAAACTGACCAGGTTTAAAAACCATGGTTAGAGTAGGAGCGGTCTCAAGGAGGAATTCCAAACCGCAACAGTGATCAACTCTCTCCCTCCTATCCATCAAAACACCATAAAGGCTGTGCTCTAAACTCTTCTCTATTTTAATTCATAAATTCATTACCTTAGTTTCATTACTAGTCTTTAGTCTTTAATATGTTCTCTTAAATTGTCACACTTTTAGAAATTTTCTTTGATATTCCTCATAGCAAACACTTATTCTTTTCTTCTTTATCACTTGTTTAAGGGGTAAAGGAGACTATGAGAGCCTCAAAGAAATTCTAAAGGCGCAAGGATGGAGATCATAAGGAATGTGCTAAAGGCAAGGTGGGCTAAGGAGTAGGAGCGGTTCAAATCATGAAGAGAAGGGAGCTAGTTCTTTGCAAACCAAGGTCAAGGGACATCATGGATAGTGGAGTCTATACTCTTTTTCCCTTAACAAAGTTTTATCCCAAGAGGTTTTCTTTGTTGAGGTTTTTTTTAATGAGGTAGATGACACTAGTCCACCCTTGATCTTTGGTCCCCATGGTGTCCCACCGATCAAGCGTGCGGGGGAGTATTAGAATGTACCAAGGAGGAGAGAGGAGAGGCCGGTAAGGCCGAACCTTGGAAGAAGAGAAGAAAGGCCGGAAAGGCCATGTAAAGGCCGGTAAGGCCATGTCCGTGTCCGTGAGCGACCATGTACCGTGTCCGGTACCATGTACCGTGTCCGTGAACGGACCCATGTCCGGAGAGCGGCCAGTTAGGCCGTGAACACATTGAAGAGCAGGCCCGTCCGTACAGGCCCGTCCGTACAGGCCCGTCCGTACAGGCCCGTCCGTACAGGCCCGTCCGTACTATTAGTATATATGAAGGAGAAGAGAGAGTGAGGCCGGTGAGGCCGAGCTGCACAAGGAAGAAGAGAGTGGCCGGTAAGGCTGCTAGTACAAGAAGTGTGGCCGGTAAGGCCATGAGTGGTGTGGGAGCGGCCAGTAAGGCCGTGAGCACAATAAGAGTGGCCAATAAGGCCATGTGGGCCGTGAGAGCAAGGAGAGTGGTCAGCAAGGCCATAAGTGCAATATAAGAAGAACAAAGGCCTTATAAGAAGAAGAAGCCCAAGAAGAAGGAAATATCTCACAAGGAAGGGAAGAAGGATCCAATGGCCATAAGGGAAGGAGATCTAACGGTCACAAGGCATGGAAGGGAAGGAAATCACGTGTGGCTTTGGTTGGGAAGCATAGCGAGTCAACCAAAGACAAGGAGCTGTCCCTTTCATCTCTCCTTTGAATCCCTTGTGTGCCTAACGGCTCTATGCCTTTGTTTTCTCTATATTAAGCTGTAATTCTCTCATATGTAATCATTACAATATTATTCAATAAGAGAATCCGATTTCCCCTCTTTTATCTTGTGTTCTTGTTCTAGCTTCAATGTAGATAGTTTAGGGAATCGGTTAGAGGCTGCCCTTAAGGCAGCCTATTCTCTTCCCAAATCTCACCTAAAGTCTTCTTATTTACTCTTTCATATAGCCTAGATTACTGATTCTTAATCCTCCTCTCCTAAGTACACAAACTCTTAGTGTTGTGTTACTAGAACAAGGATAAGTCTCAAACTAGTGCTTCTCCTAGTTAGGATCCGCTTACTCTCTAGTATTTGGGTTCTATCTAGCTTGTTTATGGGGAGTTCATCACAAGTTGATGTTCTCTCCTCCCCCTTGAGAATGAGTTAGTTTGTTGTGGGTAAAGGGGGATTCATTCACCAAGTGTTTGTCTACCCTCTCTTGTGAGCTTTGTCTCATAAATCCCAACATTAAGATCCTAAAAACAGTAAAAATCTGTTTACTGCTTACAATCAATGTTTTCTCGGTTTTAGCCTGTTTTCTCGATTTAAGCATGTTTTGGGATAAAACGGGTTTAAGTGTTGTCTAAACACTCCAAATTCATCCCAAACTTTTTCAATTAGTCAAATGCATTGGATTGTCACACATTCTGACCCTAGAAACAGTAACAAAGCTGTTTACTGCTTCGAATCAACGTTTTCTCAGTTTTAGCCTGTTTCGAGACAAAATGGGTATAAGTGTTGTCTAAACACTCCAAATTCATCCCGAACTCTTACAATTAGTCAAATGCATTGGATTGTCATACATTCTGACCCGAAAAAGAGTAACAAAGCTGCTTACTTCTTAGAATCAATGTTTTCTCGGTTTTAGCCGCTTTTGGGATAAAACGCGTTTAAGTGTTGTCTAAACACCCAAATTCATCCCGAACTCTTACAATTAGTCAAATGCATTGGATTGTCACACATTATGACCCTAGAAACAGTAACAAAGCTGTTTACTGCTTCCAATCAATTTTTTCTTGGTTTTAGCCTGTTTTCTCGGGTTAAGCATGTTTTGGGATAAAACGGGTTTAAGTGTTGTCTAAACACTCCAAATTCATCCCGAACTTTTTCAATTAATCAAATGCATTGGATTGTCACACATTCTGACCCTAGAAACAGTAACAAAGTTGTTTACTGCTTAGAATCAACGTTTTCTCAGTTTTAGCCTGTTTTGGGATAAAACGGGTTTAAGTGTTGTCTAAACACTCCAAATTCATCCCAAACTTTTTCAATTAGTCAAATGCATTGGATTGTCACACATTCTGACCCTAGAAACAGTAACAAAGCTGTTTACTGCTTCGAATCAACGTTTTCTCAGTTTTAGCCTGTTTCGAGACAAAATGGGTATAAGTGTTGTCTAAACACTCCAAATTCATCCCGAACTCTTACAATTAGTCAAATGCATTGGATTGTCATACATTCTGACCCGAAAAAGAGTAACAAAGCTGCTTACTTCTTAGAATCAATGTTTTCTCGGTTTTAGCCGCTTTTGGGATAAAACGCGTTTAAGTGTTGTCTAAACACCCAAATTAATCCCGAACTCTTACAATTAGTCAAATGCATTGGATTGTCACACATTATGACCCTAGAAACAGTAACAAAGCTGTTTACTGCTTCCAATCAATTTTTTCTTGGTTTTAGCCTGTTTTCTCGGGTTAAGCATGTTTTGGGATAAAACGGGTTTAAGTGTTGTCTAAACACTCCAAATTCATCCCGAACTTTTTCAATTAATCAAATGCATTGGATTGTCACACATTCTGACCCTAGAAACAGTAACAAAGTTGTTTACTGCTTAGAATCAACGTTTTCTCAGTTTTAGCCTATTTCGGGACAAAATGGGTATAAGTGTTGTCTAAACACTCCAAATTCATCCCGAACTCTTATAATTAGTCAAATGCATTGGATTGTCATACATTCTGACCCGAAAAAGAGTAACAAATCTGCTTACTTCTTAGAATCAATGTTTTCTCAGTTTTAGCCTGTTTTGGGATAAAACAGGTTTAAGTGTTGTCTAAACACTCCAAATTCATCCCAAACTCTTACAATTAGTCAAATGCATTGGATTGTCACACATTATGACCCTAGAAACAGTAACAAAGCTATTTACTGCTTCCAATCAATTTTTTCTCGGTTTTAGCCTGTTTTCTCGGTTTAAGCATGTTTTGGGATAAAACCGGTTTAAGTGTTGTCTAAACACTCCAAAATCATACCGAACTCTTACAATTAGTCAAATGCATCGGATTGTCACACATTATGACCCTAGAAACATTAACAATGCTGCTTACTGCTTAGAATCAACGTTTTCTCAGTTTTAGCTTGTTTCGGGACAAAATGGGTAAAAGTGTTGTCTAAAAACTCCAAATTCATCCCGAACTCTTACAATTAATCAAATGCATTGGATTGTCAAACATTCTGACCCTAGAAACAGTAACAATGCTGCTTACAGCTTAGAATCAATGTTTTCTCGGTTTAAGCCTGTTTTGGGATAAAACGGGTTTAATTGTTGTCTAAACACTCCAAATTCATCTCGAATTCTTAAAATTAGTCAAATTCATTGGATTGTTACATATTTTGACTCTAAAAATAGTAACATATCTGTTTACTGCTTCCAAACAATGTTTTCTCTCGGTTTTAGCCTGTTTCTCGTTTTAAGCATGTTTTGGGATAAAACGGGTTTAAGTGTTGTCTAAACACTCCAAATTCAGCCCGAACTCTTACAATTAGTCAAATGCATTGGATTGTCACACATTATGACCCTAGAAACAGTAACAAAGCTGTTTACTGCTTTCAATCAATGTTTTCTCGGTTTTAGCCTGTTTTCTCGGTTTAAGCATGTTTTGGGATAAAACGGGTTTAAGTGTTGTCTAAACACTCCAAATTCATCCCGAACTCTTACAATTAGTCAAATGCATTGGATTGTCACATATTAAGATCCTAAAAACAGTAAAAATCTGTTTACTGCTTACAATCAATGTTTTCTCGGTTTTAGCCTGTTTTCTCGATTTAAGCATGTTTTGGGATAAAACGGGTTTAAGTGTTGTCTAAACACTCCAAAATCATCCCGAACTCTTACAATTAGTCAAATGCATCGGATTGTCACACATTATGACCCTAGAAACATTAACAATGCTGCTTACTGCTTAGAATCAACGTTTTCTCAGTTTTAGCTTGTTTCGGGACAAAATGGGTAAAAGTGTTGTCTAAAAACTCCAAATTCATCCCGAACTCTTACAATTAATCAAATGCATTGGATTGTCAAACATTCTGACCCTAGAAACAGTAACAATGCTGCTTACAGCTTAGAATCAATGTTTTCTCGGTTTAAGCCTGTTTTGGGATAAAACGGGTTTAAGTGTTGTCTAAACACTCCAAATTCATCTCGAATTCTTAAAATTAGTCAAATGCATTGGATTGTTACATATTTTGACTCTAAAAATAGTAACATATCTGTTTACTGCTTCCAAACAATGTTTTCTCTCGGTTTTAGTCTGTTTCTCGTTTTAAGCATGTTTTGGGATAAAACGGGTTTAAGTGTTGTCTAAACACTCCAAATTCATCCCGAACTCTTACAATTAGTCAAATGCATTGGATTGTCACACATTATGACCCTAGAAACAGTAACAAAGCTGTTTACTGCTTTCAATCAATGTTTTCTCGGTTTTAGCCTGTTTTCTCGGTTTAAGCATGTTTTGGGATAAAACGGGTTTAAGTGTTGTCTAAACACTCCAAATTCATCCCGAACTCTTACAATTAGTCAAATGCATTGGATTGTCACATATTAAGATCCTAAAAACAGTAAAAATCTGTTTACTGCTTACAATCAATGTTTTCTCGGTTTTAGCCTGTTTTCTCGATTTAAGCATGTTTTGGGATAAAACGGGTTTAAGTGTTGTCTAAACACTCCAAAATCATCCCGAACTCTTACAATTAGTCAAATGCATCGGATTGTCACACATTATGACCCTAGAAACATTAACAATGCTGCTTACTGCTTAGAATCAACGTTTTCTCAGTTTTAGCTTGTTTCGGGACAAAATGGGTAAAAGTGTTGTCTAAAAACTCCAAATTCAGCCCGAACTCTTACAATTAATCAAATGCATTGGATTGTCAAACATTCTGACCCTAGAAACAGTAACAATGCTGCTTACAGCTTAGAATCAATGTTTTCTCGGTTTAAGCCTGTTTTGGGATAAAACGGGTTTAAGTGTTGTCTAAACACTCCAAATTCATCTCGAATTCTTAAAATTAGTCAAATGCATTGGATTGTTACATATTTTGACTCTAAAAATAGTAACATATCTGTTTACTGCTTCCAAACAATGTTTTCTCTCGGTTTTAGTCTGTTTCTCGTTTTAAGCATGTTTTGGGATAAAACGGGTTTAAGTGTTGTCTAAACACTCCAAATTCACCCGAACTCTTACAATTAGTCAAATGCATTGGATTGTCACACATTATGACCCTAGAAACAGTAACAAAGCTGTTTACTGCTTTCAATCAATGTTTTCTCGGTTTTAGCCTGTTTTCTCGGTTTAAGCATGTTTTGGGATAAAACGGGTTTAAGTGTTGTCTAAACACTCCAAATTCATCCCGAACTCTTACAATTAGTCAAATGCATTGGATTGTCACATATTAAGATCCTAAAAACAGTAAAAATCTGTTTACTGCTTACAATCAATGTTTTCTCGGTTTAGCCTGTTTTCTCGATTTAAGCATGTTTTGGGATAAAACGGGTTTAAGTGTTGTCTAAACACTCCAAATTAATCCCGAACTCTTACAATTAGTCAAATGCATTGGATTGTCACACATTATGACCCTAGAGACAGTAACAATGCTGCTTACTGCTTAGAATCAAAGTTTTCTCAGTTTTAGCTTGTTTCGGGACAATATGGGTAAAAGTGTTGTCTAAAAACTCCAAATTCATCCCGAACTCTTACAATTAGTCAAATGCATTGGATTGTCATACATTCTGACCCGAAAAACAGTAACAAAGCTGCTTACTTCTTAGAATCAATGTTTTCTCGGTTTTAGCCTGTTTTGGGATAAAACGGGTGTAAGTGTTGTCTAAACACTCCAAATTCATCCCGAACTCTTACAATTAGTCAAATGCATTGGATTGTCACACATTATGACTCTAGAAACAGAAACAAAGCTGTTTACTGCTTCCAATCAATGTTTTCTCGGTTTTAGCCTGTTTTCTCGGTTTAAGCATGTTTTGGGATAAAACGGGTTTAAGTGTTGTCTAAACACTCCAAATTCATCCCGAACTCTTACAATTAGTCAAATGCATCGTATTGTCACATATTAAGATCCTAGAAACAGTAAAAATCTGTTTACTGCTTACAATCAATGTTTTCTCAGTTTTAGCCTGTTTTCTCGATTTATGCATGTTTTGGGATAAAACGGGTTTAAGTGTTGTCCAAACACTCCAAATTCATCCCAAACTTTTTCAATTAGTCAAATGCATTGGATTGTCACACATTCTGACCCTAGAAACAGTAACAAAGCTGTTTACTGCTTAGAATCAACGTTTTCTCAGTTTTAGCCTGTTTCGGGACAAAATGGGTATAAGTGTTGTCTAAACACTCCAAATTCATCCTGAACTCTTACAATTAGTCAAATGCATTGGATTGTCATACATTCTGACCCGAAAAAGAGTAACAAAGCTGCTTACTTCTTAGAATCAATGTTTTCTCGGTTTTAGCCTGTTTTGGGATAAAACGGGTTTAAGTGTTGTCTAAACACTCCAAATTCATCCCGAACTCTTACAATTAGTCAAATGCATTGGATTGTCACACATTATGACCCTAGAAACAGTAACAAAGTTGTTTACTGCTTCCAATCAATGTTATCTCGGTTTTAGCCTGTTTTCTCGGTTTAAGCCCGTTTTGGGACAATATGGGTAAAAGTGTTGTCTAAAAACTCCAAATTCATCCCGAACTCTTACAATTAGTCAAATGCATTGGATTGTCATACATTCTGACCCGAAAAACAGTAACAAAGCTGCTTACTTCTTAGAATCAATGTTTTCTCGGTTTTAGCCTGTTTTGGGATAAAACGGGTGTAAGTGTTGTCTAAACACTCCAAATTCATCCCGAACTCTTACAATTAGTCAAATGCATTGGATTGTCACACATTATGACTCTAGAAACAGAAACAAAGCTGTTTACTGCTTCCAATCAATGTTTTCTCGGTTTTAGCCTGTTTTCTCGGTTTAAGCATGTTTTGGGATAAAACGGGTTTAAGTGTTGTCTAAACACTCCAAATTCATCCCGAACTCTTACAATTAGTCAAATGCATCGTATTGTCACATATTAAGATCCTAGAAACAGTAAAAATCTGTTTACTGCTTACAATCAATGTTTTCTCAGTTTTAGCCTGTTTTCTCGATTTATGCATGTTTTGGGATAAAACGGGTTTAAGTGTTGTCCAAACACTCCAAATTCATCCCAAACTTTTTCAATTAGTCAAATGCATTGGATTGTCACACATTCTGACCCTAGAAACAGTAACAAAGCTGTTTACTGCTTAGAATCAACGTTTTCTCAGTTTTAGCCTGTTTCGGGACAAAATGGGTATAAGTGTTGTCTAAACACTCCAAATTCATCCTGAACTCTTACAATTAGTCAAATGCATTGGATTGTCATACATTCTGACCCGAAAAAGAGTAACAAAGCTGCTTACTTCTTAGAATCAATGTTTTCTCGGTTTTAGCCTGTTTTGGGATAAAACGGGTTTAAGTGTTGTCTAAACACTCCAAATTCATCCCGAACTCTTACAATTAGTCAAATGCATTGGATTGTCACACATTATGACCCTAGAAACAGTAACAAAGTTGTTTACTGCTTCCAATCAATGTTATCTCGGTTTTAGCCTGTTTTCTCGGTTTAAGCCCGTTTTGGGATAAAACGGGTTTAAGTGTTGTCTAAACACTCCAAATTCATCCCGAACTCTTACAATTAGTCAAATGCATTGGATTGTCACATATTTTGACTCTAGAAACAGTAACAAAGCTGTTTACTGCTTTCAATCAATGTTTTCTCGGTTTTAGCCTGTTTTCTCGGTTTAAGCATGTTTTGGGATAAAACGGGTTTAAGTGTTGTCTAAACACTCCAAATTCATCCCGAACTCTTACAATTAGTCAAATGCATTGGATTGTCACATATTAAGATCCTAAAAACAGTAAAAATCTGTTTACTGCTTACAATCAATGTTTTCTCGGTTTTAGCCTGTTTTCTCGATTTAAGCATGTTTTGGGATAAAACGGGTTTAAGTGTTGTCTAAACACTCCAAAATCATCCCGAACTCTTACAATTAGTCAAATGCATCGGATTGTCACACATTATGACCCTAGAAACATTAACAATGCTGCTTACTGCTTAGAATCAACGTTTTCTCAGTTTTAGCTTGTTTCGGGACAAAATGGGTAAAAGTGTTGTCTAAAAACTCCAAATTCATCCCGAACTCTTACAATTAATCAAATGCATTGGATTGTCAAACATTCTGACCCTAGAAACAGTAACAATGCTGCTTACAGCTTAGAATCAATGTTTTCTCGGTTTAAGCCTGTTTTGGGATAAAACGGGTTTAAGTGTTGTCTAAACACTCCAAATTCATCTCGAATTCTTAAAATTAGTCAAATGCATTGGATTGTTACATATTTTGACTCTAAAAATAGTAACATATCTGTTTACTGCTTCCAAACAATGTTTTCTCTCGGTTTTAGCCTGTTTCTCGTTTTAAGCATGTTTTGGGATAAAACGGGTTTAAGTGTTGTCTAAACACTCCAAATTCATCCCGAACTCTTACAATTAGTCAAATGCATTGGATTGTCACACATTATGACCCTAGAAACAGTAACAAAGCTGTTTACTGCTTTCAATCAATGTTTTCTCGGCTTTAGCCTGTTTTCTCGGTTTAAGCATGTTTTGGGATAAAACGGGTTTAAGTGTTGTCTAAACACTCCAAATTCATCCCGAACTCTTACAATTAGTCAAATGCATTGGATTGTCACATATTAAGATCCTAAAAACAGTAAAAATCTGTTTACTGCTTACAATCAATGTTTTCTCGGTTTAGCCTGTTTTCTCGATTTAAGCATGTTTTGGGATAAAACGGGTTTAAGTGTTGTCTAAACACTCCAAATTCATCCCAAACTTTTTCAATTAGTCAAATCCATTGGATTGTCACACATTCTGACCCTAGAAACAGTAACAAAGTTGTTTACTGCTTAGAATCAACGTTTTCTCAGTTTTAGCCTGTTTTGGGACAAAATGGGTATAAGTGTTGTCTAAACACTCCAAATTCATCCCGAACTCTTATAATTAGTCAAATGCATTGGATTGTCATACATTCTGACCCGAAAAAGAGTAACAAAGCTGCTTACTTCTTAGAATCAATGTTTTCTCGGTTTTAGCCTGTTTCGGGATAAAACGCGTTTAAGTGTTGTCTAAACACTCCAAATTAATCCCGAACTCTTACAATTAGTCAAATGCATTGGATTGTCACACATTATGACCCTAGAGACAGTAACAATGCTGCTTACTGCTTAGAATCAACGTTTTCTCAGTTTTAGCTTGTTTCGGGACAATATGGGTAAAAGTGTTGTCTAAAAACTCCAAATTCATCCCGAACTCTTACAATTAGTCAAATGCATTGGATTGTCATACATTCTGACCCGAAAAACAGTAACAAAGCTGCTTACTTCTTAGAATCAATGTTTTCTCGGTTTTAGCCTGTTTTGGGATAAAACGGGTGTAAGTGTTGTCTAAACACTCCAAATTCATCCCGAACTCTTACAATTAGTCAAATGCATTGGATTGTCACACATTATGACTCTAGAAACAGAAACAAAGCTGTTTACTGCTTCCAATCAATGTTTTCTCGGTTTTAGCCTGTTTTCTCGGTTTAAGCATGTTTTGGGATAAAACGGGTTTAAGTGTTGTCTAAACACTCCAAATTCATCCCGAACTCTTACAATTAGTCAAATGCATCGTATTGTCACATATTAAGATCCTAGAAACAGTAAAAATCTGTTTACTGCTTACAATCAATGTTTTCTCAGTTTTAGCCTGTTTTCTCGATTTATGCATGTTTTGGGATAAAACGGGTTTAAGTGTTGTCCAAACACTCCAAATTCATCCCAAACTTTTTCAATTAGTCAAATGCATTGGATTGTCACACATTCTGACCCTAGAAACAGTAACAAAGCTGTTTACTGCTTAGAATCAACGTTTTCTCAGTTTTAGCGTGTTTTCTCGGTTTAAGCATGTTTTGGGATAAAACGGGTTTAAGTGTTGTCTAAACACTCCAAATTCATCCCGAACTCTTACAATTAGTCAAATGCATTGGATTGTCACATATTAAGATCCTAAAAACAGTAAAAATCTGTTTACTGCTTACAATCAATGTTTTCTCGGTTTTAGCCTGTTTTCTCGATTTAAGCATGTTTTGGGATAAAACGGGTTTAAGTGTTGTCTAAACACTCCAAAATCATCCCGAACTCTTACAATTAGTCAAATGCATCGGATTGTCACACATTATGACCCTAGAAACATTAACAATGCTGCTTACTGCTTAGAATCAACGTTTTCTCAGTTTTAGCTTGTTTCGGGACAAAATGGGTAAAAGTGTTGTCTAAAAACTCCAAATTCATCCCGAACTCTTACAATTAATCAAATGCATTGGATTGTCAAACATTCTGACCCTAGAAACAGTAACAATGCTGCTTACAGCTTAGAATCAATGTTTTCTCGGTTTAAGCCTGTTTTGGGATAAAACGGGTTTAAGTGTTGTCTAAACACTCCAAATTCATCTCGAATTCTTAAAATTAGTCAAATGCATTGGATTGTTACATATTTTGACTCTAAAAATAGTAACATATCTGTTTACTGCTTCCAAACAATGTTTTCTCTCGGTTTTAGCCTGTTTCTCGTTTTAAGCATGTTTTGGGATAAAACGGGTTTAAGTGTTGTCTAAATACTCCAAATTCATCCCGAACTCTTACAATTAGTCAAATGCATTGGATTGTCACACATTATGACCCTAGAAACAGTAACAAAGCTGTTTACTGCTTTCAATCAATGTTTTCTCGGCTTTAGCCTGTTTTCTCGGTTTAAGCATGTTTTGGGATAAAACGGGTTTAAGTGTTGTCTAAACACTCCAAATTCATCCCGAACTCTTACAATTAGTCAAATGCATTGGATTGTCACATATTAAGATCCTAAAAACAGTAAAAATCTGTTTACTGCTTACAATCAATGTTTTCTCGGTTTAGCCTGTTTTCTCGATTTAAGCATGTTTTGGGATAAAACGGGTTTAAGTGTTGTCTAAACACTCCAAATTCATCCCAAACTTTTTCAATTAGTCAAATCCATTGGATTGTCACACATTCTGACCCTAGAAACAGTAACAAAGTTGTTTACTGCTTAGAATCAACGTTTTCTCAGTTTTAGCCTGTTTTGGGACAAAATGGGTATAAGTGTTGTCTAAACACTCCAAATTCATCCCGAACTCTTATAATTAGTCAAATGCATTGGATTGTCATACATTCTGACCCGAAAAAGAGTAACAAAGCTGCTTACTTCTTAGAATCAATGTTTTCTCGGTTTTAGCCTGTTTCGGGATAAAACGCGTTTAAGTGTTGTCTAAACACTCCAAATTAATCCCGAACTCTTACAATTAGTCAAATGCATTGGATTGTCACACATTATGACCCTAGAGACAGTAACAATGCTGCTTACTGCTTAGAATCAACGTTTTCTCAGTTTTAGCTTGTTTCGGGACAATATGGGTAAAAGTGTTGTCTAAAAACTCCAAATTCATCCCGAACTCTTACAATTAGTCAAATGCATTGGATTGTCATACATTCTGACCCGAAAAACAGTAACAAAGCTGCTTACTTCTTAGAATCAATGTTTTCTCGGTTTTAGCCTGTTTTGGGATAAAACGGGTGTAAGTGTTGTCTAAACACTCCAAATTCATCCCGAACTCTTACAATTAGTCAAATGCATTGGATTGTCACACATTATGACTCTAGAAACAGAAACAAAGCTGTTTACTGCTTCCAATCAATGTTTTCTCGGTTTTAGCCTGTTTTCTCGGTTTAAGCATGTTTTGGGATAAAACGGGTTTAAGTGTTGTCTAAACACTCCAAATTCATCCCGAACTCTTACAATTAGTCAAATGCATCGTATTGTCACATATTAAGATCCTAGAAACAGTAAAAATCTGTTTACTGCTTACAATCAATGTTTTCTCAGTTTTAGCCTGTTTTCTCGATTTATGCATGTTTTGGGATAAAACGGGTTTAAGTGTTGTCCAAACACTCCAAATTCATCCCAAACTTTTTCAATTAGTCAAATGCATTGGATTGTCACACATTCTGACTCTAGAAACAGTAACAAAGCTGTTTACTGCTTAGAATCAACGTTTTCTCAGTTTTAGCCTGTTTCGGGACAAAATGGGTATAAGTGTTGTCTAAACACTCCAAATTCATCCTGAACTCTTACAATTAGTCAAATGCATTGGATTGTCATACATTCTGACCCGAAAAAGAGTAACAAAGCTGCTTACTTCTTAGAATCAATGTTTTCTCGGTTTTAGCCTGTTTTGGGATAAAACGGGTTTAAGTGTTGTCTAAACACTCCAAATTCATCCCGAACTCTTACAATTAGTCAAATGCATTGGATTGTCACACATTATGACCCTAGAAACAGTAACAAAGTTGTTTACTGCTTCCAATCAATGTTATCTCGGTTTTAGCCTGTTTTCTCGGTTTAAGCCCGTTTTGGGATAAAACGGGTTTAAGTGTTGTCTAAACACTCCAAATTCATCCCGAACTCTTACAATTAGTTAAATGCATTGGATTGTCACATATTTTGACTCTAGAAACAGTAACAAAGCTGTTTACTGCTTTCAATCAATGGTTTCTCGGTTTTAGCCTGTTTTCTCGGTTTAAGCATGTTTTGGGATAAAACGGGTTTAAGTGTTGTCTAAACACTCCAAATTCATCCCGAACTCTTACAATTAGTCAAATGCATTGGATTGTCACATATTAAGATCCTAAAAACAGTAAAAATCTGTTTACTGCTTACAATCAATGTTTTCTCGGTTTTAGCCTGTTTTCTCGATTTAAGCATGTTTTGGGATAAAACGGGTTTAAGTGTTGTCTAAACACTCCAAAATCATCCCGAACTCTTACAATTAGTCAAATGCATCGGATTGTCACACATTATGACCCTAGAAACATTAACAATGCTGCTTACTGCTTAGAATCAACGTTTTCTCAGTTTTAGCTTGTTTCGGGACAAAATGGGTAAAAGTGTTGTCTAAAAACTCCAAATTCATCCCGAACTCTTACAATTAATCAAATGCATTGGATTGTCAAACATTCTGACCCTAGAAACAGTAACAATGCTGCTTACAGCTTAGAATCAATGTTTTCTCGGTTTAAGCCTGTTTTGGGATAAAACGGGTTTAAGTGTTGTCTAAACACTCCAAATTCATCTCGAATTCTTAAAATTAGTCAAATGCATTGGATTGTTACATATTTTGACTCTAAAAATAGTAACATATCTGTTTACTGCTTCCAAACAATGTTTTCTCTCGGTTTTAGCCTGTTTCTCGTTTTAAGCATGTTTTGGGATAAAACGGGTTTAAGTGTTGTCTAAACACTCCAAATTCATCCCGAACTCTTACAATTAGTCAAATGCATTGGATTGTCACACATTATGACCCTAGAAACAGTAACAAAGCTGTTTACTGCTTTCAATCAATGTTTTCTCGGTTTTAGCCTGTTTTCTCGGTTTAAGCATGTTTTGGGATAAAACGGGTTTAAGTGTTGTCTAAACACTCCAAATTCATCCCGAACTCTTACAATTAGTCAAATGCATTGGATTGTCACATATTAAGATCCTAAAAACAGTAAAAATCTGTTTACTGCTTACAATCAATGTTTTCTCGGTTTTAGCCTGTTTTCTCGATTTAAGCATGTTTTGGGATAAAACGGGTTTAAGTGTTGTCTAAACACTCCAAATTCATCCCGAACTTTTTCAATTAGTCAAATGCATTGGATTGTCACACATTCTGACCCTAGAAACAGTAACAAAGTTGTTTACTGCTTAGAATCAACGTTTTCACAGTTTTAGCCTGTTTCGGGACAAAATGGTTATAAGTGTTGTCTAAACACTCCAAATTCATCCCGAACTCTTATAATTAGTCAAATGCATTGGATTGTCATACATTCTGACCCGAAAAAGAGTAACAAAGCTGCTTACTTCTTAGAATCAATGTTTTCTCGGTTTTAGCCTGTTTTGGGATAAAACGCGTTTAAGTGTTATCTAAACACTCCAAATTCATCCTGAACGCTTACAATTAGTCAAATGCATTGGATTGTCACACATTATGACCCTAGAGACAGTAACAAAGCTGTTTACTGCTTCCAATCAATTTTTTCTTGGTTTTAGCCTGTTTTCTCGGTTTAAGCATGTTTTGGGATAAAACGGGTTTAAGTGTTGTCTAAACACTCCAAATTCATCCCGAACTCTTACAATTAGTCAAATGCATTAGATTGTCACATATTAAGATCCTAAAAACAGTAAAAATCTGTTTACTGCTTACAATCAATGTTTTCTCGGTTTTAGCCTGTTTTCTCGATTTAAGCATGTTTTGGGATAAAACGGGTTTAAGTGTTGTCTAAACACTCCAAATTCATCCCGAACTTTTTCAATTAATCAAATGCATTGGATTGTCACACATTCTGACCCTAGAAACAGTAACAAAGTTGTTTACTGCTTAGAATCAACGTTTTCTCAGTTTTAGCCTATTTCGGGACAAAATGGGTATAAGTGTTGTCTAAACACTCCAAATTCATCCCGAACTCTTATAATTAGTCAAATGCATTGGATTGTCATACATTCTGACCCGAAAAAGAGTAACAAATCTGCTTACTTCTTAGAATCAATGTTTTCTCAGTTTTAGCCTGGTTTGGGATAAAACAGGTTTAAGTGTTGTCTAAACACTCCAAATTCATCCCAAACTCTTACAATTAGTCAAATGCATTGGATTGTCACACATTATGACCCTAGAAACAGTAACAAAGCTATTTACTGCTTCCAATCAATTTTTTCTCGGTTTTAGCCTGTTTTCTCGGTTTAAGCATGTTTTGGGATAAAACCGGTTTAAGTGTTGTCTAAACACTCCAAAATCATCCCGAACTCTTACAATTAGTCAAATGCATCGGATTGTCACACATTATGACCCTAGAAACATTAACAATGCTGCTTACTGCTTAGAATCAACGTTTTCTCAGTTTTAGCTTGTTTCGGGACAAAATGGGTAAAAGTGTTGTCTAAAAACTCCAAATTCATCCCGAACTCTTACAATTAATCCAATTCATTGGATTGTCAAACATTCTGACCCTAGAAACAGTAACAATGCTGCTTACAGCTTAGAATCAATGTTTTCTCGGTTTAAGCCTGTTTTGGGATAAAACGGGTTTAAGTGTTGTCTAAACACTCCAAATTCATCTCGAATTCTTAAAATTAGTCAAATGCATTGGATTGTTACATATTTTGACTCTAAAAATAGTAACATATCTGTTTACTGCTTCCAAACAATGTTTTCTCTCGGTTTTAGCCTGTTTCTTGTTTTAAGCATGTTTTGGGATAAAACGGGTTTAAGTGTTGTCTAAACACTCCAAATTCATCCCGAACTCTTACAATTAGTCAAATGCATTGGATTGTCACACATTATGACCCTAGAAACAGTAACAAAGCTGTTTACTGCTTTCAATCAATGTTTTCTCGGTTTTAGCCTGTTTTCTCGGTTTAAGCATGTTTTGGGATAAAACGGGTTTAAGTGTTGTCTAAACACTCCAAATTCATCCCGAACTCTTCAATTAGTCAAATGCATTGGATTGTCACATATTAAGATACTAAAAACAGTAAAAATCTGTTTACTGCTTACAATCAATGTTTTCTCGGTTTTAGCCTGTTTTCTCGATTTAAGCATGTTTTGGGATAAAACGGGTTTAAGTGTTGTCTAAACACTCCAAATTCATCCCGAACTTTTTCAATTAGTCAAATGCATTGGATTGTCACACATTCTGACCCTAGAAACAGTAACAAAGTTGTTTACTGCTTAGAATCAACGTTTTCACAGTTTTAGCCTGTTTCGGGACAAAATGGTTATAAGTGTTGTCTAAACACTCCAAATTCATCCCAAACTCTTATAATTAGTCAAATGCATTGGATTGTCATACATTCTGACCCGAAAAAGAGTAACAAAGCTGCTTACTTCTTAGAATCAATGTTTTCTCGGTTTTAGCCTGTTTTGGGATAAAACGCGTTTAAGTGTTATCTAAACACTCCAAATTCATCCTGAACGCTTACAATTAGTCAAATGCATTGGATTGTCACACATTATGACCCTAGAGACAGTAACAAAGCTGTTTACTGCTTCCAATCAATTTTTTCTTGGTTTTAGCCTGTTTTCTCGGTTTAAGCATGTTTTGGGATAAAACGGGTTTAAGTGTTGTCTAAACACTCCAAATTCATCCCGAACTCTTACAATTAGTCAAATGCATTAGATTGTCACATATTAAGATCCTAAAAACAGTAAAAATCTGTTTACTGCTTACAATCAATGTTTTCTCGGTTTTAGCCTGTTTTCTCGATTTAAGCATGTTTTGGGATAAAACGGGTTTAAGTGTTGTCTAAACACTCCAAATTCATCCCGAACTTTTTCAATTAATCAAATGCATTGGATTGTCACACATTCTGACCCTAGAAACAGTAACAAAGTTGTTTACTGCTTAGAATCAACGTTTTCTCAGTTTTAGCCTATTTCGGGACAAAATGGGTATAAGTGTTGTCTAAACACTCCAAATTCATCCCGAACTCTTATAATTAGTCAAATGCATTGGATTGTCATACATTCTGACCCGAAAAAGAGTAACAAAGCTGCTTACTTCTTAGAATCAATGTTTTCTCGGTTTTAGCCTGTTTTGGGATAAAACGCGTTTAAGTGTTATCTAAACACTCCAAATTCATCCCAAACTCTTACAATTAGTCAAATGCATTGGATTGTCACACATTATGACCCTAGAGACAGTAACAAAGCTGTTTACTGCTTCCAATCAATTTTTTCTTGGTTTTAGCCTGTTTTCTCGGTTTAAGCATGTTTTGGGATAAAACGGGTTTAAGTGTTGTCTAAACACTCCAAATTCATCCCGAACTCTTACAATTAGTCAAATGCATTAGATTGTCACATATTAAGATCCTAAAAACAGTAAAAATCTGTTTACTGCTTACAATCAATGTTTTCTCGGTTTTAGCCTGTTTTCTCGATTTAAGCATGTTTTGGGATAAAACGGGTTTAAGTGTTGTCTAAACACTCCAAATTCATCCCGAACTTTTTCAATTAATCAAATGCATTGGATTGTCACACATTCTGACCCTAGAAACAGTAACAAAGTTGTTTACTGCTTAGAATCAACGTTTTCTCAGTTTTAGCCTATTTCGGGACAAAATGGGTATAAGTGTTGTCTAAACACTCCAAATTCATCCCGAACTCTTATAATTAGTCAAATGCATTGGATTGTCATACATTCTGACCCGAAAAAGAGTAACAAATCTGCTTACTTCTTAGAATCAATGTTTTCTCAGTTTTAGCCTGGTTTGGGATAAAACAGGTTTAAGTGTTGTCTAAACACTCCAAATTCATCCCAAACTCTTACAATTAGTCAAATGCATTGGATTGTCACACATTATGACCCTAGAAACAGTAACAAAGCTATTTACTGCTTCCAATCAATTTTTTCTCGGTTTTAGCCTGTTTTCTCGGTTTAAGCATGTTTTGGGATAAAACCGGTTTAAGTGTTGTCTAAACACTCCAAAATCATCCCGAACTCTTACAATTAGTCAAATGCATCGGATTGTCACACATTATGACCCTAGAAACATTAACAATGCTGCTTACTGCTTAGAATCAACGTTTTCTCAGTTTTAGCTTGTTTCGGGACAAAATGGGTAAAAGTGTTGTCTAAAAACTCCAAATTCATCCCGAACTCTTACAATTAATCCAATTCATTGGATTGTCAAACATTCTGACCCTAGAAACAGTATTAATGCTGCTTACAGCTTAGAATCAATGTTTTCTCGGTTTAAGCCTGTTTTGGGATAAAACGGGTTTAAGTGTTGTCTAAACACTCCAAATTCATCTCGAATTCTTAAAATTAGTCAAATGCATTGGATTGTTACATATTTTGACTCTAAAAATAGTAACATATCTGTTTACTGCTTCCAAACAATGTTTTCTCTCGGTTTTAGCCTGTTTCTTGTTTTAAGCATGTTTTGGGATAAAACGGGTTTAAGTGTTGTCTAAACACTCCAAATTCATCCCGAACTCTTACAATTAGTCAAATGCATTGGATTGTCACACATTATGACCCTAGAAACAGTAACAAAGCTGTTTACTGCTTTCAATCAATGTTTTCTCGGTTTTAGCCTGTTTTCTCGGTTTAAGCATGTTTTGGGATAAAACGGGTTTAAGTGTTGTCTAAACACTCCAAATTCATCCCGAACTCTTACAATTAGTCAAATGCATTGGATTGTCACATATTAAGATCCTAAAAACAGTAAAAATCTGTTTACTGCTTACAATCAATGTTTTCTCGGTTTTAGCCTGTTTTCTCGATTTAAGCATGTTTTGGGATAAAACGGGTTTAAGTTCTGAAATGGGAAACCACCGTTCGTACGGCCGTACGGACGTCCGTACTGTTATCAAAGTGGGCCGTCCGTACAACCATCGAGAATATCAGGTCCAGCCCATCAGTGAGAGCCTCCAACGGTCACAAGCCTTCGAGATCCTTCCTCCTTCATAACCGTTGACAAGCTGTGCAAGTGGAAGGGAAAGGAAGATCACATGTTGTGATTAAGGAGGTGTCACTATCTCCATTTGTAAATGTGTATAGCATCTTAGAGGAATATTCTTGTATGTATGACTATAATAAGGATGTAACTAGGTTACTAATAAAGTAAGAAGAGAAAATATCTCTTTCTCCAATTCTCTCCATGCGCCTACTCTCTTCCCTTCTCTATCCGATCTCTATTCTTAGTTACTCTCAAATCTCTCTAATTTAAAACTTACATGGTATCAGAGCAGATTGTTCCTGTTCTTTGACTTCATCTCCATCACAATCTTCCGCATTCTCTCTATCTTGTGCTTTCAAATCTCTTTGTTCCCAAAATTTCTTTTAACCGTTGGGTAAACACCTAAACCACCGAATTCATCATGGAAAACACCAAAACTATGATTGTTCCGGTTACTCTCAAGGGAGAGAACTACTTACTGTGGGCTAGAACCACGAAGACAGCCCTATGCGGCCGAGGACTTTGGTCCCATGTTGAAGCGAGTGAGGCTCCAAGTGGCGAGGCCACCAAAGACGACAAGGATCTTGTCGCAGACGAAAGGAACAAGTGGTTTCAAGAAGACCAAGGAGTCCTAGCCATTATTCAAAACTCCCTAGATGCCCCCATCCTTGAAGCTTACTCCTATTGCGAAACTGCAAAGGACTTATGGGACACTCTTAAGAATGTCTTTGGAAATGTTACTAACGTGAACCGGATCTTCGAGATTAAGAGAACCATCAACAATCTCAACCAGGAAGACATGGAGTTCACTAAACACTTTGGAAAGTTTAGGTCACTTTGGGCTGAACTAGAGATGCTCCGGCCGGCGACCGTAGATCCAGCCATCTTGAACGAAAGGCGTGAACAAGATAAAGTGTTCGGCTTACTCTTAACGTTGAACCCCTCCTACAACGACCTTATCAAGCATATCCTACGATCTGACAAGCTTCCTAGCCTAGACGACGTATGTAACCAAATTCAAAAGGAACATGGTTCCATGGGGCTATTCGGAGGCAAAGGGGAGTTAATAACTGTCAACAAGGTGGAAATGGCATCGGCTAACCGAGGATACTACAAGCCGGACGACAAGAATCCACCAGTATGTGAACATTGTAAGAAAGTGGGTCACTTCAAGAGCCGCTGCTGGATCCTTCACCCACACCTTCGCCGTGGAGGACCAAACCGTGGAGGACCACCAAGAGCCCATCAAGCCGCTGTAATGGGAGAAACACCAACCGAACCATCCCAACAAGCTACTGCACTCACGGCGTCCTCCGAGCTGGTGAGGAAGTCCGACCTTGATGCGCTCATCAAAGCCCTCAAGGAGGCCTCCGGTAAATCTTTTCTCGCCCTAAACAAAACTAAACCTCTTATTGTTGATTCCGGTGCATCTCATCACATGATTAGTGATTCTAGATTAATAAGTGATATTACACCGGCAAATGGTAATGTTGTTATAGCTAATGGCGAGAAGGTACCGGTTAAAGGTGTAGGAAATTTGAAATTGTTTGACAAAGTAACCAAGGCTTTTTATATGCCAACTTTCACATCAAATTTACTATCCGTTAAGAGAGCTACCACTGATTTGAATTGTTATGCAATATTTAGTCCTAACAAGGTTCATTTTCAGGATATTGAAACAAGTAAAGTTCTTGGACAAGGAGGTTCTAAGGATGATCTCTATGTGCTTGAGGACTTGAATCTATCTTCTACTTCTGCATCTTGTTTTAAATCGGTTGTTGTTAAACCTAATGACTCTATTCTTCATGCTAGATTAGGACATCCTCACACTAGAGCCTTAACCTTGATGTTTCCTAGTATTTCTTTTAAAAATGATGAATGTGAGGCTTGTATCCTTGGTAAACATTGCAAAGCTGTTTTTCCTAAATCTATTACTATGTATGAAAACTGTTTTGATTTAGTCCATTCTGATGTTTGGACATCTCCTTGCCTTTCTAGAGAAAATCAAAAGTATTTTGTTATTTTTATTGATGAAAAATCGAAATATACTTGGTTGACCTTACTCCCTTCTAAGGATAGAGTTCTTGAGGCCTTTACTAATTTCCAAAATTATGTTACTAACCACTATCATGCAAAGATTAAAATTTTGAGATCAGATAATGGTGGAGAGTACACAAGTCATGCCTTTAAACAACATCTAGCCAAACATGGAATTCTTCACCAAACTAGTTGCCCATACACACCACAACAAAATGGAGTGGCTGAGAGGAAGAATAGGCATCTCATGGAGGTTGCAAGGTCTATGATGTTCCATACAACGGTTCCAAAGCGCTTTTGGGGTGATGCTGTCCTTGCGGCCTGTTACCTTATTAATCGCACACCAACGAAGATCCTTAATGACATATCCCCATTTGAGGTATTAAACAAGGCTAAACCTACATTTGACCATCTAAGGGTGTTTGGTTGTGTTTGTTATGTGTTGCGACCAGGTGAACTACGAGACAAACTCGATGCCAAGAGTGTTAAGAGCATGTTTATCGGCTACTCCACAACACAAAAGGGCTATAAGTGCTATGATCCGGCGACAAGGAGAGTTCTCATATCTCGTGATGTCAAGTTTGTGGAGACAAAAGGATTCTATGACGAGCCCAACTGGGATGAACTACGTAACCTATCAACCACCCCATCGGATCGAACGCGGAACCTACGTGTCATCCTTGAGCGGCTAGGCATTGAAAACGATCGGGCCGCCAATGATCCTGCCGAGCCAACTGAACCTTCTGTCCCATCTACTGATCCTGTTCCTGTCGAGCCAAATGCACCAGAAACATCTATGGAAGATCATGGTACCGCGGACTCCGGACACGGACACGGACACGGACACGGACACGGACACGGACATGGACATGGACACGGACACGGACACGGACACGGACATGGACACGGACACGGACACGGACACGGACACGGTACCACGGACACGGACACGGACACGGACACGGACACAGTACCATTCACGGAACCGGAAGTTCCAGTCAGTGCTGAGTCCGAGGCTGGGCCTATCGTTCCTCTCCGACGAAGTCAGCGCATCAAGTTTCACCCCAACAACTGGACGAACACTCGAGTGTACTACAACAACATGGCCGTCGCGCACCCAATTCAGGCCGTATGTTCACTTGCTCATCTCCCGATTGATCATCAAGTCTTTCTTGGCCACATTGATGCGAACTGGATTCCCCAGACCTATGCTGAGGCCAAGGACCACAAGGAATGGCAAGATGCGATCAACGCTGAAAACACGGCCATGGTCCAAAACCGTACGTGGGATGAAGCCGATTTGCCCAACGGCAAGAAGGCCGTTACCTCGCGTTATATCTTCACCATCAAATACAAGAGCAATGGTGAGATCGAACGCTACAAAGCCCGGCTTGTTGCACGAGGATTCACACAAACGTATGGGGAGGACTATCTTGATACGTTTGCTCCGGTGGCCAAGCTTCACACCGTTCGAGTCGTTCTCTCTCTTGCCACCAACCTCGATTGGGAACTTTGGCAAATGGATGTTAAGAACGCCTTCTTGCAAGGAGAGCTTGAAGACGAAGTGTATATGCGGCCACCACCGGGCTTAGAAGACACCATTAGTCCGGGCAAGGTGTTAAAACTCAACAAAGCAATCTATGGCCTAAAACAGTCTCCAAGAGCATGGTACCACAAGCTAAGCACCACTCTCCTTGACAAAGGATTCCGAAAATCCGAGGCTGATCATACTCTATTCACGCTAACAAGCACAAAAGGTATAATAGTCATTCTAGTGTATGTTGATGATATCATCATCACTGGAAGTGACTCGGTAGGTATTCAAACCACTAAAACCTTTTTGAAATCAGTTTTTGATATTAAAGACCTTGGAGAGTTGAAATATTTTCTTGGGATAGAAGTTTACAGATCGGATAAAGGTCTATTCTTGTCACAAAGGAAATATGCACTTGACTTGTTGAGTGAAACAGGAAAATTAGGTTCAAAAGCGGTGTCTACACCCCTTGAAGAGAACTACAAGGCCGGAGGACAGGGGGAGCTTGATACAGCTCCGTTCAAGGACGTTAGCCTATACCGGCGCCTAGTAGGTAAGCTTATCTACTTAACGATCACACGACCTGATATTTGTTTTGCTGTGAACCAGGCCAGCCAGCATATGAAGAACCCAACGATCCATCATTGGAACATGGTGACACGAATCCTCAAGTACATCAAAGGCTCACCGGGACAAGGCATTTGGATGGGACGCAATAAGAACACCGAACTAGTGGGCTATTGCGATGCTGACTATGCCGGAGATCGAGAGGACCGCCGCTCAACTACAGGCTACTGCACGTTCCTTGGTGGTAACTTGGTCACTTGGAAGAGCAAGAAGCAAAAGGTCGTATCACTTTCAAGTGCGGAGTCCGAGTATAGAGCTATGAGGAAACTAACAACGGAACTGATGTGGTTAAAGGCACTCCTCAAGGATCTTGGAATTGAATCACCGAAACCAATCACTATGCATTGTGATAATGAAGCCGCCATCCATATCGCCACCAATTCAGTGTTTCATGAGAGAACCAAGCATATTGAAGTCGATTGTCATAAAGTTAGAGAGCAAATCAAGCTTGGGGTTGTCCTACCATGTCATACCGAAAGCAAAGAACAACTGGCTGACATCCTCACCAAAGCAGCAAGCCCACAAGTGTGTGAATACATTCACTCGAAGCTTGGCCTCATAGACCTTACTCGGCCATGAGATCCTAAATCGGCACCTACACTCTTTTTCCCTTGTGTATAGTTTTTCCCAAGTGGTTTTCTATACTAAGGTTTTTAATGAGGTGGGTGCCCATTTAGTCAAGCTTGATCCATGGCCTTAGTCAAGCTTGAGGGGGAGTCTGAAATGGGACACCACCGTCCGTACGGCCGTACGGACGTCCGTACTGTTATCAAAGTGGGCCGTCCGTACAACCATCGAGAATATCAGGTCCAGCCCATCAGTGAGAGCCTCCAACGGTCACAAGCCTTCGAGATCCTTCCTCCTTCATAACCGTTGACAAGCTGTGCAAGTGGAAGGGAAAGGAAGATCACATGTTGTGATTAAGGAGGTGTCACTATCTCCATTTGTAAATGTGTATAGCATCTTAGAGGAATATTCTTGTATGTATGACTATAATAAGGATGTAACTAGGTTACTAATAAAGTAAGAAGAGAAAATATCTCTTTCTCCAATTCTCTCCATGCGCCTACTCTCTTCCCTTCTCTATCCGATCTCTATTCTTAGTTACTCTCAAATCTCTCTAATTTAAAACTTACATAAGTGTTGTCTAAACACTCCAAATTCATCCCGAACTTTTTCAATTAGTCAAATGCATTGGATTGTCACACATTCTGACCCTAGAAACAGTAACAAAGTTGTTTACTGCTTAGAATCAACGTTTTCACAGTTTTAGCCTGTTTCGGGACAAAATGGTTATAAGTGTTGTCTAAACACTCCAAATTCATCCCAAACTCTTATAATTAGTCAAATGCATTGGATTGTCATACATTCTGACCCGAAAAAGAGTAACAAAGCTGCTTACTTCTTAGAATCAATGTTTTCTCGGTTTTAGCCTGTTTTGGGATAAAACGCGTTTAAGTGTTATCTAAACACTCCAAATTCATCCTGAACTCTTACAATTAGTCAAATGCATTGGATTGTCACACATTATGACCCTAGAAACAGTAACAAAGATGTTTACTGCTTTCAATCAATGTTTTCTCGGTTTTAGCCTGTTTTCTCGGTTTAAGCATGTTTTGGGATAAAACGGGTTTAAGTGTTGTCTAAACACTCCAAATTCATCCCGAACTCTTACAATTAGTCAAATGCATTAGATTGTCACATATTAAGATCCTAAAAACAGTAAAAATCTGTTTACTGCTTACAATCAATGTTTTCTCGGTTTTAGCCTGTTTTCTCGATTTAAGCATGTTTTGGGATAAAACGGGTTTAAGTGTTGTCTAAACACTCCAAATTCATCCCGAACTTTTTCAATTAATCAAATGCATTGGATTGTCACACATTCTGACCCTAGAAACAGTAACAAAGTTGTTTACTGCTTAGAATCAACGTTTTCTCAGTTTTAGCCTATTTCGGGACAAAATGGGTATAAGTGTTGTCTAAACACTCCAAATTCATCCCGAACTCTTATAATTAGTCAAATGCATTGGATTGTCATACATTCTGACCCGAAAAAGAGTAACAAATCTGCTTACTTCTTAGAATCAATGTTTTCTCAGTTTTAGCCTGGTTTGGGATAAAACAGGTTTAAGTGTTGTCTAAACACTCCAAATTCATCCCAAACTCTTACAATTAGTCAAATGCATTGGATTGTCACACATTATGACCCTAGAAACAGTAACAAAGCTATTTACTGCTTCCAATCAATTTTTTCTCGGTTTTAGCCTGTTTTCTCGGTTTAAGCATGTTTTGGGATAAAACCGGTTTAAGTGTTGTCTAAACACTCCAAAATCATCCCGAACTCTTACAATTAGTCAAATGCATCGGATTGTCACACATTATGACCCTAGAAACATTAACAATGCTGCTTACTGCTTAGAATCAACGTTTTCTCAGTTTTAGCTTGTTTCGGGACAAAATGGGTAAAAGTGTTGTCTAAAAACTCCAAATTCATCCCGAACTCTTACAATTAATCCAATTCATTGGATTGTCAAACATTCTGACCCTAGAAACAGTAACAATGCTGCTTACAGCTTAGAATCAATGTTTTCTCGGTTTAAGCCTGTTTTGGGATAAAACGGGTTTAAGTGTTGTCTAAACACTCCAAATTCATCTCGAATTCTTAAAATTAGTCAAATGCATTGGATTGTTACATATTTTGACTCTAAAAATAGTAACATATCTGTTTACTGCTTCCAAACAATGTTTTCTCTCGGTTTTAGCCTGTTTCTTGTTTTAAGCATGTTTTGGGATAAAACGGGTTTAAGTGTTGTCTAAACACTCCAAATTCATCCCGAACTCTTACAATTAGTCAAATGCATTGGATTGTCACACATTATGACCCTAGAAACAGTAACAAAGCTGTTTACTGCTTTCAATCAATGTTTTCTCGGTTTTAGCCTGTTTTCTCGGTTTAAGCATGTTTTGGGATAAAACGGGTTTAAGTGTTGTCTAAACACTCCAAATTCATCCCGAACTCTTACAATTAGTCAAATGCATTGGATTGTCACATATTAAGATCCTAAAAACAGTAAAAATCTGTTTACTGCTTACAATCAATGTTTTCTCGGTTTTAGCCTGTTTTCTCGATTTAAGCATGTTTTGGGATAAAACGGGTTTAAGTGTTGTCTAAACACTCCAAATTCATCCCGAACTTTTTCAATTAGTCAAATGCATTGGATTGTCACACATTCTGACCCTAGAAACAGTAACAAAGTTGTTTACTGCTTAGAATCAACGTTTTCACAGTTTTAGCCTGTTTCGGGACAAAATGGTTATAAGTGTTGTCTAAACACTCCAAATTCATCCCAAACTCTTATAATTAGTCAAATGCATTGGATTGTCATACATTCTGACCCGAAAAAGAGTAACAAAGCTGCTTACTTCTTAGAATCAATGTTTTCTCGGTTTTAGCCTGTTTTGGGATAAAACGCGTTTAAGTGTTATCTAAACACTCCAAATTCATCCTGAACTCTTACAATTAGTCAAATGCATTGGATTGTCACACATTATGACCCTAGAAACAGTAACAAAGATGTTTACTGCTTTCAATCAATGTTTTCTCGGTTTTAGCCTGTTTTCTCGGTTTAAGCATGTTTTGGGATAAAACGGGTTTAAGTGTTGTCTAAACACTCCAAATTCATCCCGAACTCTTACAATTAGTCAAATGCATTGGATTGTCACATATTAAGATCCTAAAAACAGTAAAAATCTGTTTACTGCTTACAATCAATGTTTTCTCGGTTTTAGCCTGTTTTCTCGATTTAAGCATGTTTTGGGATAAAACGGGTTTAAGTGTTGTCTAAACACTCCAAATTCATCCCGAACTTTTTCAATTAGTCAAATGCATTGGATTGTCACACATTCTGACCCTAGAAACAGTAACAAAGTTGTTTACTGCTTAGAATCAACGTTTTCACAGTTTTAGCCTGTTTCGGGACAAAATGGTTATAAGTGTTGTCTAAACACTCCAAATTCATCCCAAACTCTTATAATTAGTCAAATGCATTGGATTGTCATACATTCTGACCCGAAAAAGAGTAACAAAGCTGCTTACTTCTTAGAATCAATGTTTTCTCGGTTTTAGCCTGTTTTGGGATAAAACGCGTTTAAGTGTTATCTAAACACTCCAAATTCATCCTGAACGCTTACAATTAGTCAAATGCATTGGATTGTCACACATTATGACCCTAGAGACAGTAACAAAGCTGTTTACTGCTTCCAATCAATTTTTTCTTGGTTTTAGCCTGTTTTCTCGGTTTAAGCATGTTTTGGGATAAAACGGGTTTAAGTGTTGTCTAAACACTCCAAATTCATCCCGAACTCTTACAATTAGTCAAATGCATTAGATTGTCACATATTAAGATCCTAAAAACAGTAAAAATCTGTTTACTGCTTACAATCAATGTTTTCTCGGTTTTAGCCTGTTTTCTCGATTTAAGCATGTTTTGGGATAAAACGGGTTTAAGTGTTGTCTAAACACTCCAAATTCATCCCGAACTTTTTCAATTAATCAAATGCATTGGATTGTCACACATTCTGACCCTAGAAACAGTAACAAAGTTGTTTACTGCTTAGAATCAACGTTTTCTCAGTTTTAGCCTATTTCGGGACAAAATGGGTATAAGTGTTGTCTAAACACTCCAAATTCATCCCGAACTCTTATAATTAGTCAAATGCATTGGATTGTCATACATTCTGACCCGAAAAAGAGTAACAAATCTGCTTACTTCTTAGAATCAATGTTTTCTCAGTTTTAGCCTGGTTTGGGATAAAACAGGTTTAAGTGTTGTCTAAACACTCCAAATTCATCCCAAACTCTTACAATTAGTCAAATGCATTGGATTGTCACACATTATGACCCTAGAAACAGTAACAAAGCTATTTACTGCTTCCAATCAATTTTTTCTCGGTTTTAGCCTGTTTTCTCGGTTTAAGCATGTTTTGGGATAAAACCGGTTTAAGTGTTGTCTAAACACTCCAAAATCATCCCGAACTCTTACAATTAGTCAAATGCATCGGATTGTCACACATTATGACCCTAGAAACATTAACAATGCTGCTTACTGCTTAGAATCAACGTTTTCTCAGTTTTAGCTTGTTTCGGGACAAAATGGGTAAAAGTGTTGTCTAAAAACTCCAAATTCATCCCGAACTCTTACAATTAATCCAATTCATTGGATTGTCAAACATTCTGACCCTAGAAACAGTAACAATGCTGCTTACAGCTTAGAATCAATGTTTTCTCGGTTTAAGCCTGTTTTGGGATAAAACGGGTTTAAGTGTTGTCTAAACACTCCAAATTCATCTCGAATTCTTAAAATTAGTCAAATGCATTGGATTGTTACATATTTTGACTCTAAAAATAGTAACATATCTGTTTACTGCTTCCAAACAATGTTTTCTCTCGGTTTTAGCCTGTTTCTTGTTTTAAGCATGTTTTGGGATAAAACGGGTTTAAGTGTTGTCTAAACACTCCAAATTCATCCCGAACTCTTACAATTAGTCAAATGCATTGGATTGTCACACATTATGACCCTAGAAACAGTAACAAAGCTGTTTACTGCTTTCAATCAATGTTTTCTCGGTTTTAGCCTGTTTTCTCGGTTTAAGCATGTTTTGGGATAAAACGGGTTTAAGTGTTGTCTAAACACTCCAAATTCATCCCGAACTCTTACAATTAGTCAAATGCATTGGATTGTCACATATTAAGATCCTAAAAACAGTAAAAATCTGTTTACTGCTTACAATCAATGTTTTCTCGGTTTTAGCCTGTTTTCTCGATTTAAGCATGTTTTGGGATAAAACACTCCAAATTCATCCCGAACTTTTTCAATTAGTCAAATGCATTGGATTGTCACACATTCTGACCCTAGAAACAGTAACAAAGTTGTTTACTGCTTAGAATCAACGTTTTCACAGTTTTAGCCTGTTTCGGGACAAAATGGTTATAAGTGTTGTCTAAACACTCCAAATTCATCCCAAACTCTTATAATTAGTCAAATGCATTGGATTGTCATACATTCTGACCCGAAAAAGAGTAACAAAGCTGCTTACTTCTTAGAATCAATGTTTTCTCGGTTTTAGCCTGTTTTGGGATAAAACGCGTTTAAGTGTTATCTAAACACTCCAAATTCATCCTGAACTCTTACAATTAGTCAAATGCATTGGATTGTCACACATTATGACCCTAGAAACAGTAACAAAGATGTTTACTGCTTTCAATCAATGTTTTCTCGGTTTTAGCCTGTTTTCTCGGTTTAAGCATGTTTTGGGATAAAACGGGTTTAAGTGTTGTCTAAACACTCCAAATTCATCCCGAACTCTTACAATTAGTCAAATGCATTGGATTGTCACATATTAAGATCCTAAAAACAGTAAAAATCTGTTTACTGCTTACAATCAATGTTTTCTCGGTTTTAGCCTGTTTTCTCGATTTAAGCATGTTTTGGGATAAAACGGGTTTAAGTGTTGTCTAAACACTCCAAATTCATCCCGAACTTTTTCAATTAGTCAAATGCATTGGATTGTCACACATTCTGACCCTAGAAACAGTAACAAAGTTGTTTACTGCTTAGAATCAACGTTTTCACAGTTTTAGCCTGTTTCGGGACAAAATGGTATAAGTGTTGTCTAAACACTCCAAATTCATCCCAAACTCTTATAATTAGTCAAATGCATTGGATTGTCATACATTCTGACCCGAAAAAGAGTAACAAAGCTGCTTACTTCTTAGAATCAATGTTTTCTCGGTTTTAGCCTGTTTTGGGATAAAACGCGTTTAAGTGTTATCTAAACACTCCAAATTCATCCTGAACGCTTACAATTAGTCAAATGCATTGGATTGTCACACATTATGACCCTAGAGACAGTAACAAAGCTGTTTACTGCTTCCAATCAATTTTTTCTTGGTTTTAGCCTGTTTTCTTGGTTTAAGCATGTTTTGGGATAAAACGGGTTTAAGTGTTGTCTAAACACTCCAAATTCATCCCGAACTCTTACAATTAGTCAAATGCATTAGATTGTCACATATTAAGATCCTAAAAACAGTAAAAATCTGTTTACTGCTTACAATCAATGTTTTCTCGGTTTTAGCCTGTTTTCTCGATTTAAGCATGTTTTGGGATAAAACGGGTTTAAGTGTTGTCTAAACACTCCAAATTCATCCCGAACTTTTTCAATTAATCAAATGCATTGGATTGTCACACATTCTGACCCTAGAAACAGTAACAAAGTTGTTTACTGCTTAGAATCAACGTTTTCTCAGTTTTAGCCTATTTCGGGACAAAATGGGTATAAGTGTTGTCTAAACACTCCAAATTCATCCCGAACTCTTATAATTAGTCAAATGCATTGGATTGTCATACATTCTGACCCGAAAAAGAGTAACAAATCTGCTTACTTCTTAGAATCAATGTTTTCTCAGTTTTAGCCTGGTTTGGGATAAAACAGGTTTAAGTGTTGTCTAAACACTCCAAATTCATCCCAAACTCTTACAATTAGTCAAATGCATTGGATTGTCACACATTATGACCCTAGAAACAGTAACAAAGCTATTTACTGCTTCCAATCAATTTTTTCTCGGTTTTAGCCTGTTTTCTCGGTTTAAGCATGTTTTGGGATAAAACCGGTTTAAGTGTTGTCTAAACACTCCAAAATCATCCCGAACTCTTACAATTAGTCAAATGCATCGGATTGTCACACATTATGACCCTAGAAACATTAACAATGCTGCTTACTGCTTAGAATCAACGTTTTCTCAGTTTTAGCTTGTTTCGGGACAAAATGGGTAAAAGTGTTGTCTAAAAACTCCAAATTCATCCCGAACTCTTACAATTAATCCAATTCATTGGATTGTCAAACATTCTGACCCTAGAAACAGTAACAATGCTGCTTACAGCTTAGAATCAATGTTTTCTCGGTTTAAGCCTGTTTTGGGATAAAACGGGTTTAAGTGTTGTCTAAACACTCCAAATTCATCTCGAATTCTTAAAATTAGTCAAATGCATTGGATTGTTACATATTTTGACTCTAAAAATAGTAACATATCTGTTTACTGCTTCCAAACAATGTTTTCTCTCGGTTTTAGCCTGTTTCTTGTTTTAAGCATGTTTTGGGATAAAACGGGTTTAAGTGTTGTCTAAACACTCCAAATTCATCCCGAACTCTTACAATTAATCAAATGCATTGGATTGTCACACATTATGACCCTAGAAACAGTAACAAAGCTGTTTACTGCTTTCAATCAATGTTTTCTCGGTTTTAGCCTGTTTTCTCGGTTTAAGCATGTTTTGGGATAAAACGGGTTTAAGTGTTGTCTAAACACTCCAAATTCATCCCGAACTTTTTCAATTAGTCAAATGCATTGGATTGTCACACATTCTGACCCTAGAAACAGTAACAAAGTTGTTTACTGCTTAGAATCAACGTTTTCACAGTTTTAGCCTGTTTCGGGACAAAATGGTTATAAGTGTTGTCTAAACACTCCAAATTCATCCCAAACTCTTATAATTAGTCAAATGCATTGGATTGTCATACATTCTGACCCGAAAAAGAGTAACAAAGCTGCTTACTTCTTAGAATCAATGTTTTCTCGGTTTTAGCCTGTTTTGGGATAAAACGCGTTTAAGTGTTATCTAAACACTCCAAATTCATCCTGAACGCTTACAATTAGTCAAATGCATTGGATTGTCACACATTATGACCCTAGAGACAGTAACAAAGCTGTTTACTGCTTCCAATCAATTTTTTCTTGGTTTTAGCCTGTTTTCTCGGTTTAAGCATGTTTTGGGATAAAACGGGTTTAAGTGTTGTCTAAACACTCCAAATTCATCCCGAACTCTTACAATTAGTCAAATGCATTAGATTGTCACATATTAAGATCCTAAAAACAGTAAAAATCTGTTTACTGCTTACAATCAATGTTTTCTCGGTTTTAGCCTGTTTTCTCGATTTAAGCATGTTTTGGGATAAAACGGGTTTAAGTGTTGTCTAAACATTCCAAATTCATCCCGAACTTTTTCAATTAATCAAATGCATTGGATTGTCACACATTCTGACCCTAGAAACAGTAACAAAGTTGTTTACTGCTTAGAATCAACGTTTTCTCAGTTTTAGCCTATTTCGGGACAAAATGGGTATAAGTGTTGTCTAAACACTCCAAATTCATCCCGAACTCTTATAATTAGTCAAATGCATTGGATTGTCATACATTCTGACCCGAAAAAGAGTAACAAAGCTGCTTACTTCTTAGAATCAATGTTTTCTCGGTTTTAGCCTGTTTTGGGATAAAACGCGTTTAAGTGTTATCTAAACACTCCAAATTCATCCTGAACGCTTACAATTAGTCAAATGCATTGGATTGTCACACATTATGACCCTAGAGACAGTAACAAAGCTGTTTACTGCTTCCAATCAATTTTTTCTTGGTTTTAGCCTGTTTTCTCGGTTTAAGCATGTTTTGGGATAAAACGGGTTTAAGTGTTGTCTAAACACTCCAAATTCATCCCGAACTCTTACAATTAGTCAAATGCATTAGATTGTCACATATTAAGATCCTAAAAACAGTAAAAATCTGTTTACTGCTTACAATCAATGTTTTCTCGGTTTTAGCCTGTTTTCTCGATTTAAGCATGTTTTGGGATAAAACGGGTTTAAGTGTTGTCTAAACACTCCAAATTCATCCCGAACTTTTTCAATTAATCAAATGCATTGGATTGTCACACATTCTGACCCTAGAAACAGTAACAAAGTTGTTTACTGCTTAGAATCAACGTTTTCTCAGTTTTAGCCTATTTCGGGACAAAATGGGTATAAGTGTTGTCTAAACACTCCAAATTCATCCCGAACTCTTATAATTAGTCAAATGCATTGGATTGTCATACATTCTGACCCGAAAAAGAGTAACAAATCTGCTTACTTCTTAGAATCAATGTTTTCTCAGTTTTAGCCTGGTTTGGGATAAAACAGGTTTAAGTGTTGTCTAAACACTCCAAATTCATCCCAAACTCTTACAATTAGTCAAATGCATTGGATTGTCACACATTATGACCCTAGAAACAGTAACAAAGCTATTTACTGCTTCCAATCAATTTTTTCTCGGTTTTAGCCTGTTTTCTCGGTTTAAGCATGTTTTGGGATAAAACCGGTTTAAGTGTTGTCTAAACACTCCAAAATCATCCCGAACTCTTACAATTAGTCAAATGCATCGGATTGTCACACATTATGACCCTAGAAACATTAACAATGCTGCTTACTGCTTAGAATCAACATTTTCTCAGTTTTAGCTTGTTTCGGGACAAAATGGGTAAAAGTGTTGTCTAAAAACTCCAAATTCATCCCGAACTCTTACAATTAATCCAATTCATTGGATTGTCAAACATTCTGACCCTAGAAACAGTAACAATGCTGCTTACAGCTTAGAATCAATGTTTTCTCGGTTTAAGCCTGTTTTGGGATAAAACGGGTTTAAGTGTTGTCTAAACACTCCAAATTCATCTCGAATTCTTAAAATTAGTCAAATGCATTGGATTGTTACATATTTTGACTCTAAAAATAGTAACATATCTGTTTACTGCTTCCAAACAATGTTTTCTCTCGGTTTTAGCCTGTTTCTTGTTTTAAGCATGTTTTGGGATAAAACGGGTTTAAGTGTTGTCTAAACACTCCAAATTCATCCCGAACTCTTACAATTAGTCAAATGCATTGGATTGTCACACATTATGACCCTAGAAACAGTAACAAAGCTGTTTACTGCTTTCAATCAATGTTTTCTCGGTTTTAGCCTGTTTTCTCGGTTTAAGCATGTTTTGGGATAAAACGGGTTTAAGTGTTGTCTAAACACTCCAAATTCATCCCGAACTCTTACAATTAGTCAAATGCATTGGATTGTCACATATTAAGATCCTAAAAACAGTAAAAATCTGTTTACTGCTTACAATCAATGTTTTCTCGGTTTTAGCCTGTTTTCTCGATTTAAGCATGTTTTGGGACAAAACGGGTTTAAGTGTTGTCTAAACACTCCAAATTCATCCCGAACTTTTTCAATTAGTCAAATGCATTGGATTGTCACACATTCTGACCCTAGAAACAGTAACAAAGTTGTTTACTGCTTAGAATCAACGTTTTCACAGTTTTAGCCTGTTTCGGGACAAAATGGTTATAAGTGTTGTCTAAACACTCCAAATTAATCCCAAACTCTTATAATTAGTCAAATGCATTGGATTGTCATACATTCTGACCCGAAAAAGAGTAACAAAGCTGCTTACTTCTTAGAATCAATGTTTTCTCGGTTTTAGCCTGTTTTGGGATAAAACGCGTTTAAGTGTTATCTAAACACTCCAAATTCATCCTGAACGCTTACAATTAGTCAAATGCATTGGATTGTCACACATTATGACCCTAGAGACAGTAACAAAGCTGTTTACTGCTTCCAATCAATTTTTTCTTGGTTTTAGCCTGTTTTCTCGGTTTAAGCATGTTTTGGGATAAAACGGGTTTAAGTGTTGTCTAAACACTCCAAATTCATCCCGAACTCTTACAATTAGTCAAATGCATTAGATTGTCACATATTAAGATCCTAAAAACAGTAAAAATCTGTTTACTGCTTACAATCAATGTTTTCTCGGTTTTAGCCTGTTTTCTCGATTTAAGCATGTTTTGGGATAAAACGGGTTTAAGTGTTGTCTAAACACTCCAAATTCATCCCGAACTTTTTCAATTAATCAAATGCATTGGATTGTCACACATTCTGACCCTAGAAACAGTAACAAAGCTATTTACTGCTTCCAATCAATTTTTTCTCGGTTTTAGCCTGTTTTCTCGGTTTAAGCATGTTTTGGGATAAAACCGGTTTAAGTGTTGTCTAAACACTCCAAAATCATCCCGAACTCTTACAATTAGTCAAATGCATCGGATTGTCACACATTATGACCCTAGAAACATTAACAATGCTGCTTACTGCTTAGAATCAACGTTTTCTCAGTTTTAGCTTGTTTCGGGACAAAATGGGTAAAAGTGTTGTCTAAAAACTCCAAATTCATCCCGAACTCTTACAATTAATCCAATTCATTGGATTGTCAAACATTCTGACCCTAGAAACAGTAACAATGCTGCTTACAGCTTAGAATCAATGTTTTCTCGGTTTAAGCCTGTTTTGGGATAAAACGGGTTTAAGTGTTGTCTAAACACTCCAAATTCATCTCGAATTCTTAAAATTAGTCAAATGCATTGGATTGTTACATATTTTGACTCTAAAAATAGTAACATATCTGTTTACTGCTTCCAAACAATGTTTTCTCTCGGTTTTAGCCTGTTTCTTGTTTTAAGCATGTTTTGGGATAAAACGGGTTTAAGTGTTGTCTAAACACTCCAAATTCATCCCGAACTTTTTCAATTAATCAAATGCATTGGATTGTCACACATTCTGACCCTAGAAACAGTAACAAAGCTATTTACTGCTTCCAATCAATTTTTTCTCGGTTTTAGCCTGTTTTCTCGGTTTAAGCATGTTTTGGGATAAAACCGGTTTAAGTGTTGTCTAAACACTCCAAAATCATCCCGAACTCTTACAATTAGTCAAATGCATCGGATTGTCACACATTATGACCCTAGAAACATTAACAATGCTGCTTACTGCTTAGAATCAACGTTTTCTCAGTTTTAGCTTGTTTCGGGACAAAATGGGTAAAAGTGTTGTCTAAAAACTCCAAATTCATCCCGAACTCTTACAATTAATCCAATTCATTGGATTGTCAAACATTCTGACCCTAGAAACAGTAACAATGCTGCTTACAGCTTAGAATCAATGTTTTCTCGGTTTAAGCCTGTTTTGGGATAAAACGGGTTTAAGTGTTGTCTAAACACTCCAAATTCATCTCGAATTCTTAAAATTAGTCAAATGCATTGGATTGTTACATATTTTGACTCTAAAAATAGTAACATATCTGTTTACTGCTTCCAAACAATGTTTTCTCTCGGTTTTAGCCTGTTTCTTGTTTTAAGCATGTTTTGGGATAAAACGGGTTTAAGTGTTGTCTAAACACTCCAAATTCATCCCGAACTCTTACAATTAGTCAAATGCATTGGATTGTAACACATTATGACCCTAGAAACAGTAACAAAGCTGTTTACTGCTTTCAATCAATGTTTTCTCGGTTTTAGCCTGTTTTCTCGGTTTAAGCATGTTTTGGGATAAAACGGGTTTAAGTGTTGTCTAAACACTCCAAATTCATCCCGAACTCTTACAATTAGTCAAATGCATTGGATTGTCACATATTAAGATCCTAAAAACTTTAAAAATCTGTTTACTGCTTACAATCAATGTTTTCTCGGTTTTAGCCTGTTTTCTCGGTTTAAGCATGTTTTGGGATAAAACCGGTTTAAGTGTTGTCTAAACACTCCAAATTTATCACGAACTCTTACAATTAGTCAAATGCATTGGATTGTCACACATTATGACCCTAGAAACAGTAACAATGCTGCTTATTGCTTAGAATCAACGTTTTCTCAGTTTTAGCTTGTTTCGGGACAAAATGGGTAAAAGTGTTGTCTAAAAACTCCAAATTCATCCTGAACTCTTACAATTAGTCAAATGCATTGGATTGTCAAACATTCTGACCCTAGAAACAGTAACAATGCTGCTTACAGCTTAGAATCAATGTTTTCTCGGTTTAAGCCTGTTTTGGGATAAAACGGGTTTAAGTGTTGTCTAAACACTTCAAATTCATCCCGAACTCTTACAATTAGTCAAATGCATTGGATTGTCACACATTCTGACCCTAGAAACAGTAAAAAAGCTGTTTACTGCGTACAATCAATGTTTTCTCGGTTTTAGCCTGTTTTCTCGGTTTAAGCATGTTTTGGGATAAAACCGGTTTAAGTGTTGTCTAAACACTCCAAATTTATCACGAACTCTTACAATTAGTCAAATGCATTGGATTGTCACACATTATGACCCTAGAAACAGTAACAATGCTGCTTATTGCTTAGAATCAACGTTTTCTCAGTTTTAGCTTGTTTCGGGACAAAATGGGTAAAAGTGTTGTCTAAAAACTCCAAATTCATCCTGAACTCTTACAATTAGTCAAATGCATTGGATTGTCAAACATTCTGACCCTAGAAACAGTAACAATGCTGCTTACAGCTTAGAATCAATGTTTTCTCGGTTTAAGCCTGTTTTGGGATAAAACGGGTTTAAGTGTTGTCTAAACACTCCAAATTCATCTCGAATTCTTAAAATTAGTCAAATGCATTGGATTGTTACATATTTTGACCCTAAAAATAGTAACATATCTGTTTACTGCTTCCAAACAATGTTTTCTCTCGGTTTTAGCCTGTTTCTCGTTTTAAGCATGTTTTGGGATAAAACGGGTTTAAGTGTTGTCTAAACACTCCAAATTCATCCCGAACTATTACAATTAGTCAAATGCATTGGATTGTCACACATTATGACCCTAGAAACAGTAACAAAGCTGTTTACTGCTTCCAATCAATGTTTTCTCGGTTTTAGCCTGTTTTCTCGGTTTAAGCATGTTTTGGGATAAAACAGGTTTAAGTGTTGTCTAAACACTCCAAATTCATCCCGAACTCTTACAATTAGTCAAATGCATTGTATTGTCACATATTAAGATCCTAGAAACAGTATAAATCTGTTTACTGCTTACAATCAATGTTTTCTCGGTTTTAGCCTGTTTTCTCGATTTAAGCATGTTTTGGGATAAAACGGGTTTAAATGTTGTCTAAACACTCCAAATTCATCCCAAACTTTTTCAATTAGTCAAATGCGTTGGATTGTCACACATTCTGACCCTAGAAACAGTAACAAAGCTGTTTACTGCTTAGAATCAACGTTTTCTCAGTTTTAGCCTGTTTCGGGACAAAATGGGTATAAGTGTTGTCTAAACACTCCAAATTCATCCCGAACTCTTACAATTAGTCAAATGCATTGGATTATCATACATTCTGACCCGAAAAAGAGTAACAAAGCTGCTTACTTCTTAGAATCAATGTTTTCTCGGTTTTAGCCTGTTTTGGGATAAAACGGGTTTAAGTGTTGTCTAAACACTCCAAATTCATCCCGAACTCTTACAATTAGTCAAATGCATTGGATTGTCACACATTATGACCCTAGAAACAGTAACAAAGCTGTTTACTGCTTCCAATCAATGTTTTCTCGGTTTTAGCCTGTTTTCTCGGTTTAAGCATGTTTTGGGATAAAACGGGTTTAAGTGTTGTCTAAACACTCCAAATTCATCCCGAACTCTTACAATTAGTCAAATGCATTGGATTGTCACACATTATGACCCTAGAGACAGTAACAAAGCTGTTTACTGCTTCCAATCAATGTTTTCTCGGTTTTAGCCTGTTTTCTCGGTTTAAGCATGTTTTGGGATAAAACAGGTTTAAGTGTTGTCTAAACACTCCAAATTCATCCCGAACTCTTACAATTAGTCAAATGCATTGTATTGTCACATATTAAGATCCTAGAAACAGTAAAAATCTGTTTACTGCTTACAATCAATGTTTTCTCGGTTTTAGCCTGTTTTCTCGATTTAAGCATGTTTTGGGATAAAACGGGTTTAAGTGTTGTCTAAACACTCCAAATTCATCCCGAACTTTTTCAATTAATCAAATGCATTGGATTGTCACACATTCTGACCCTAGAAACAGTAACAAAGCTATTTACTGCTTCCAATCAATTTTTTCTCGGTTTTAGCCTGTTTTCTCGGTTTAAGCATGTTTTGGGATAAAACCGGTTTAAGTGTTGTCTAAACACTCCAAAATCATCCCGAACTCTTACAATTAGTCAAATGCATCGGATTGTCACACATTATGACCCTAGAAACATTAACAATGCTGCTTACTGCTTAGAATCAACGTTTTCTCAGTTTTAGCTTGTTTCGGGACAAAATGGGTAAAAGTGTTGTCTAAAAACTCCAAATTCATCCCGAACTCTTACAATTAATCCAATTCATTGGATTGTCAAACATTCTGACCCTAGAAACAGTAACAATGCTGCTTACAGCTTAGAATCAATGTTTTCTCGGTTTAAGCCTGTTTTGGGATAAAACGGGTTTAAGTGTTGTCTAAACACTCCAAATTCATCTCGAATTCTTAAAATTAGTCAAATGCATTGGATTGTTACATATTTTGACTCTAAAAATAGTAACATATCTGTTTACTGCTTCCAAACAATGTTTTCTCTCGGTTTTAGCCTGTTTCTTGTTTTAAGCATGTTTTGGGATAAAACGGGTTTAAGTGTTGTCTAAACACTCCAAATTCATCCCGAACTTTTTCAATTAATCAAATGCATTGGATTGTCACACATTCTGACCCTAGAAACAGTAACAAAGCTATTTACTGCTTCCAATCAATTTTTTCTCGGTTTTAGCCTGTTTTCTCGGTTTAAGCATGTTTTGGGATAAAACCGGTTTAAGTGTTGTCTAAACACTCCAAAATCATCCCGAACTCTTACAATTAGTCAAATGCATCGGATTGTCACACATTATGACCCTAGAAACATTAACAATGCTGCTTACTGCTTAGAATCAACGTTTTCTCAGTTTTAGCTTGTTTCGGGACAAAATGGGTAAAAGTGTTGTCTAAAAACTCCAAATTCATCCCGAACTCTTACAATTAATCCAATTCATTGGATTGTCAAACATTCTGACCCTAGAAACAGTAACAATGCTGCTTACAGCTTAGAATCAATGTTTTCTCGGTTTAAGCCTGTTTTGGGATAAAACGGGTTTAAGTGTTGTCTAAACACTCCAAATTCATCTCGAATTCTTAAAATTAGTCAAATGCATTGGATTGTTACATATTTTGACTCTAAAAATAGTAACATATCTGTTTACTGCTTCCAAACAATGTTTTCTCTCGGTTTTAGCCTGTTTCTTGTTTTAAGCATGTTTTGGGATAAAACGGGTTTAAGTGTTGTCTAAACACTCCAAATTCATCCCGAACTCTTACAATTAGTCAAATGCATTGGATTGTAACACATTATGACCCTAGAAACAGTAACAAAGCTGTTTACTGCTTTCAATCAATGTTTTCTCGGTTTTAGCCTGTTTTCTCGGTTTAAGCATGTTTTGGGATAAAACGGGTTTAAGTGTTGTCTAAACACTCCAAATTCATCCCGAACTCTTACAATTAGTCAAATGCATTGGATTGTCACATATTAAGATCCTAAAAACTTTAAAAATCTGTTTACTGCTTACAATCAATGTTTTCTCGGTTTTAGCCTGTTTTCTCGGTTTAAGCATGTTTTGGGATAAAACCGGTTTAAGTGTTGTCTAAACACTCCAAATTTATCACGAACTCTTACAATTAGTCAAATGCATTGGATTGTCACACATTATGACCCTAGAAACAGTAACAATGCTGCTTATTGCTTAGAATCAACGTTTTCTCAGTTTTAGCTTGTTTCGGGACAAAATGGGTAAAAGTGTTGTCTAAAAACTCCAAATTCATCCTGAACTCTTACAATTAGTCAAATGCATTGGATTGTCAAACATTCTGACCCTAGAAACAGTAACAATGCTGCTTACAGCTTAGAATCAATGTTTTCTCGGTTTAAGCCTGTTTTGGGATAAAACGGGTTTAAGTGTTGTCTAAACACTTCAAATTCATCCCGAACTCTTACAATTAGTCAAATGCATTGGATTGTCACACATTCTGACCCTAGAAACAGTAAAAAAGCTGTTTACTGCGTACAATCAATGTTTTCTCGGTTTTAGCCTGTTTTCTCGGTTTAAGCATGTTTTGGGATAAAACCGGTTTAAGTGTTGTCTAAACACTCCAAATTTATCACGAACTCTTACAATTAGTCAAATGCATTGGATTGTCACACATTATGACCCTAGAAACAGTAACAATGCTGCTTATTGCTTAGAATCAACGTTTTCTCAGTTTTAGCTTGTTTCGGGACAAAATGGGTAAAAGTGTTGTCTAAAAACTCCAAATTCATCCTGAACTCTTACAATTAGTCAAATGCATTGGATTGTCAAACATTCTGACCCTAGAAACAGTAACAATGCTGCTTACAGCTTAGAATCAATGTTTTCTCGGTTTAAGCCTGTTTTGGGATAAAACGGGTTTAAGTGTTGTCTAAACACTCCAAATTCATCTCGAATTCTTAAAATTAGTCAAATGCATTGGATTGTTACATATTTTGACCCTAAAAATAGTAACATATCTGTTTACTGCTTCCAAACAATGTTTTCTCTCGGTTTTAGCCTGTTTCTCGTTTTAAGCATGTTTTGGGATAAAACGGGTTTAAGTGTTGTCTAAACACTCCAAATTCATCCCGAACTATTACAATTAGTCAAATGCATTGGATTGTCACACATTATGACCCTAGAAACAGTAACAAAGCTGTTTACTGCTTCCAATCAATGTTTTCTCGGTTTTAGCCTGTTTTCTCGGTTTAAGCATGTTTTGGGATAAAACAGGTTTAAGTGTTGTCTAAACACTCCAAATTCATCCCGAACTCTTACAATTAGTCAAATGCATTGTATTGTCACATATTAAGATCCTAGAAACAGTATAAATCTGTTTACTGCTTACAATCAATGTTTTCTCGGTTTTAGCCTGTTTTCTCGATTTAAGCATGTTTTGGGATAAAACGGGTTTAAATGTTGTCTAAACACTCCAAATTCATCCCAAACTTTTTCAATTAGTCAAATGCGTTGGATTGTCACACATTCTGACCCTAGAAACAGTAACAAAGCTGTTTACTGCTTAGAATCAACGTTTTCTCAGTTTTAGCCTGTTTCGGGACAAAATGGGTATAAGTGTTGTCTAAACACTCCAAATTCATCCCGAACTCTTACAATTAGTCAAATGCATTGGATTATCATACATTCTGACCCGAAAAAGAGTAACAAAGCTGCTTACTTCTTAGAATCAATGTTTTCTCGGTTTTAGCCTGTTTTGGGATAAAACGGGTTTAAGTGTTGTCTAAACACTCCAAATTCATCCCGAACTCTTACAATTAGTCAAATGCATTGGATTGTCACACATTATGACCCTAGAAACAGTAACAAAGCTGTTTACTGCTTCCAATCAATGTTTTCTCGGTTTTAGCCTGTTTTCTCGGTTTAAGCATGTTTTGGGATAAAACGGGTTTAAGTGTTGTCTAAACACTCCAAATTCATCCCGAACTCTTACAATTAGTCAAATGCATTGGATTGTCACACATTATGACCCTAGAAACAGTAACAAAGCTGTTTACTGCTTCCAATCAATGTTTTCTCGGTTTTAGCCTGTTTTCTCGGTTTAAGCATGTTTTGGGATAAAATGGGTTTAAGTGTTGTCTAAACACTTCAAATTCATCCCGAACTCTTACAATTAGTCAAATGCATTGGATTGTCACACATTCTGACCCTAGAAACAGTAAAAAAGCTGTTTACTGCGTACAATCAATGTTTTCTCGGTTTTAGCCTGTTTTCTCGGTTTAAGCATGTTTTGGGATAAAACCGGTTTAAGTGTTGTCTAAACAATCCAAATTTATCACGAACTCTTACAATTAGTCAAATGCATTGGATTGTCACACATTATGACCCTAGAAACAGTAACAATGCTGCTTATTGCTTAGAATCAACGTTTTCTCAGTTTTAGCTTGTTTCGGGACAAAATGGGTAAAAGTGTTGTCTAAAAACTCCAAATTCATCCTGAACTCTTACAATTAGTCAAATGCATTGGATTGTCAAACATTCTGACCCTAGAAACAGTAACAATGCTGCTTACAGCTTAGAATCAATGTTTTCTCGGTTTAAGCCTGTTTTGGGATAAAACGGGTTTAAGTGTTGTCTAAACACTCCAAATTCATCTCGAATTCTTAAAATTAGTCAAATGCATTGGATTGTTACATATTTTGACCCTAAAAATAGTAACATATCTGTTTACTGCTTCTGAACAATGTTTTCTCTCGGTTTTAGCTTGTTTCTCGTTTTAAGCATGTTTTGGGATAAAACGGGTTTAAGTGTTGTCTAAACACTCCAAATTCATCCCGAACTCTTTCAATTAAACAAATGCATTGGATTGTCATACATGCTGACCCTAAAAACAGTAACAAAGCTGCTTACTTCTTAGAATCAATATTTTCTCAGTTTTAGCCTGTTTTGGGATAAAACAGGTTTAAGTGTTGTCTAAACACTCCAAATTCATCCCAAACTCTTACAATTAGTCAAATGCATTGGATTGTCACACATTATGACCCTAGAGACAGTAACAAAGCTGTTTACTGCTTCCAATCAATGTGTACTCGGTTTTAGCCTGTTTTCTCGGTTTAAGCATGTTTTGGGATAAAACAGGTTTAAGTGTTGTCTAAACACTCCAAATTCATCCCGAACTCTTACAATTAGTCAAATGCATTGGATTGTCACACATTCTGACCCTAGAAACAGTAACAAAGCTGTTTACTGCTTAGAATCAATGTTTTCTCAGTTTTAGCCTGTTTCGGGACAAAATGGGTATAAGTGTTGTCTAAACACTACAAATTCAACCCGAACTCTTACAATTAGTCAAATGCATTGGATTGTCATACATTCTGACCCGAAAAAGAGTAACAAAGCTGCTTACTTCTTAGAATCAATGTTTTCTCGGTTTTAGCCTGTTTTGGGATAAAACGGGTTTAAGTGTTGTCTAAACACTCCAAATTCATCCCGAACTCTTACAATTAGTCAAATGCATTGGATTGTCACACATTATGACCCTAGAGACAGTAACAAAGCTGTTTACTGCTTCCAATCAATGTTTTCTCGGTTTTAGCCTGTTTTCTCGGTTTAAGCATGTTTTGGGATAAAACAGGTTTAAGTGTTGTCTAAACACTCCAAATTCATCCCGAACTCTTACAATTAGTCAAATGCATTGGATTGTCACACATTATGACCCTAGAGACAGTAACAAAGCTGTTTACTGCTTCCAATCAATGTTTACTCGGTTTTAGCCTGTTTTCTCGGTTTAAGCATGTTTTGAGATAAAACAGGTTTAAGTGTTGTCTAAACACTCCAAATTCATCCCGAACTCTTACAATTAGTCAAATGCATTGGATTGTCACACATTCTGACCCTAGAAACAGTAACAAAGCTGTTTACTGCTTAGAATCAATGTTTTCTCAGTTTTAGCCTGTTTCGGGACAAAATGGGTATAAGTATTGTCTAAACACTACAAATTCAACCCGAACTCTTACAATTTGTCAAATGCATTGGATTGTCATACATTCTGACCCGAAAAAGAGTAACAAAGCTGCTTACTTCTTAGAATCAATGTTTTCTCGGTTTTAGCCTGTTTTGGGATAAAACGGGTTTAAGTGTTGTCTAAACACTCCAAATTCATCCCGAACTCTTACAATTAGTCAAATGCATTGGATTGTCACACATTATGACCCTAGAGACAGTAACAAAGCTGTTTACTGCTTCCAATCAATGTTTTCTCGGTTTTAGCCTGTTTTCTCGGTTTAAGCATGTTTTGGGATAAAACAGGTTTAAGTGTTGTCTAAACACTCCAAATTCATCCCGAACTCTTACAATTAGTCAAATGCATTGTATTGTCACATATTAAGATCCTAGAAACAGTAAAAATCTGTTTACTGCTTACAGTCAATGTTTTCTCGGTTTTAGCTTGTTTTCTCGATTTAAGCATGTTTTGGGATAAAACGGGTTTAAGTGTTGTATAAACACTCCAAATTCATCCCAAACTTTTTCAATTAGTCAAATGCATTGGATTGTCACACATTCTGACCCTAGAAACCGTAACAAAGCTGTTTACTGCTTAGAATCAACGTTTTCTCAGTTTTAGCCTGTTTCGGGACAAAATGGATATAAGTGTTGTCTAAACACTCCAAATTCATCCCGAACTCTTACAATTAGTCAAATGCATTGGATTGTCATACATTCTGACCCGAAAAAGAGTAACAAAGCTGCTTACTTCTTAGAATCAATGTTTTCTCGGTTTAAGCATGTTTTGGGATAAAACGGGTTTAAGTGTTGTCTAAACACTCCAAATTCATCCCGAACTCTTACAATTAGTCAAATGCATTGGATTGTCACACATTATGACCCTAGAAACAGTAACAAAGCTGTTTACTGCTTCCAATCAATGTTTTCTCGGTTTTAGCCTGTTTTCTCGGTTTAAGCATGTTTTGGGATAAAACGGGTTTAAGTGTTGTCTAAACACTTCAAATTCATCCCGAACTCTTACAATTAGTCAAATGCATTGGATTGTCACACATTCTGACCCTAGAAACAGTAAAAAAGCTGTTTACTGCGTACAATCAATGTTTTCTCGGTTTTAGCCTGTTTTCTCGGTTTAAGCATGTTTTGGGATAAAACCGGTTTAAGTGTTGTCTAAACACTCCAAATTTATCACGAACTCTTACAATTAGTCAAATGCATTGGATTGTCACACATTATGACCCTAGAAACAGTAACAATGCTGCTTATTGCTTAGAATCAACGTTTTCTCAGTTTTAGCTTGTTTCGGGACAAAATGGGTAAAAGTATTGTCTAAAAACTCCAAATTCATCCCGAACTCTTACAATTAGTCAAATGCATTGGATTGTCAAACATTCTGACCCTAGAAACAGTAACAATGCTGCTTACAGCTTAGAATCAATGTTTTCTCGGTTTAAGCCTGTTTTGGGATAAAACGGGTTTATGAGTTGTCTAAACACTCCATATTCATCTCGAATTCTTAAAATTAGTCAAATGCATTGGATTGTTACATATTTTGACCCTAAAAAGAGTAACATATCTGTTTACTGCTTCCAAACAATGTTTTCTCTCGGTTTTAGCCTGTTTCTCGTTTTAAGCATGTTTTGGGATAAAACGGGTTTAAGTGTTGTCTAAACACTCCAAATTCATCCCGAACTCTTACAATTAGTCAAATGCATTGGATTGTCATACATGCTGACCCTAAAAACAGTAACAAAGCTGCTTACTTCTTAGAATCAATATTTTCTCAGTTTTAGCCTGTTTTGGGATAAAACAGGTTTAAGTGTTGTCTAAACACTCCAAATTCATCCCAAACTCTTACAATTAGTCAAATACATTGGATTGTCACACATTATGACCCTAGAGACAGTAAAAAAGCTGTTTACTGCTTCCAATCAATGTTTTCTCGGTTTTAGCCTGTTTTCTCGGTTTAAGCATGTTTTGGGATAAAACAGGTTTAAGTGTTTTCTAAACACTCCAAATTCATCCCGAACTCTTACAATTAGTCAAATGCATTGTATTGTCACATATTAAGATCCTAGAAACAGTAAAAATCTGTTTACTGCTTACAATCAATGTTTTCTCGGTTTTAGCCTGTTTTCTCGATTTAAGCATGTTTTGGGATAAAACGGGGTTAAGTGTTGTCTAAACACTCCAAATTCATCCCAAACTTTTTCAATTAGTCAAATGCATTGGATTGTCACATATTCTGACCCTAGAAACAGTAACAAAGCTGTTTACTGCTTAGAATCAACGTTTTCTCAGTTTTAGCCTGTTTCGGGACAAAATGGGTATAAGTGTTGTCTAAACACTACAAATTCATCCCGAACTCTTACAATTAGTCAAATGCATTGGATTGTCATACATTCTGACCCGAAAAAGAGTAACAAATCTGCTTACTTCTTAGAATCAATGTTTTCTCGGTTTTAGCCTGTTTTGGGATAAAACGGGTTTAAGTGTTGTCTAAACACTCCAAATTCATCCCGAACTCTTACAATTAGTCAAATGCATTGGATTGTCACACATTATGACCCTAGAGACAGTAACAAAGCTGTTTACTGCTTCCAATCAATGTTTTCTCGGTTTTAGCCTGTTTTCTCGGTTTAAGCATGTTTTGGGATAAAACAGGTTTAAGTGTTGTCTAAACACTCCAAATTCATCCCGAACTCTTACAATTAGTCAAATGCATTGTATTGTCACATATTAAGATCCTAGAAACAGTAAAAATCTGTTTACTGCTTACAATCAATGTTTTCTCGGTTTTAGCCTGTTTTCTCGATTTAAGCATGTTTTGGGATAAAACGGGTTTAAGTGTTGTCTAAACACTCCAAATTCATCCCAAACTTTTTCAATTAGTCAAATGCATTGGATTGTCACACATTCTGACCCTAGAAACAGTAACAAAGCTGTTTACTGCTTAGAATCAATGTTTTCTCAGTTTTAGCCTGTTTCGGGACAAAATGGGTATAAGTGTTGTCTAAACACTCCAAATTCATCCCGAACTCTTTCAATTAAACAAATGCATTGGATTGTCATACATTCTGACCCGAAAAAGAGTAACAAAGCTGCTTACTTCTTAGAATCAATGTTTTCTCGGTTTTAGCCTGTTTTGGGATAAAACGGGTTTAAGTGTTGTCTAAACACTCCAAATTCATCCCAAACTCTTACAATTAGTCAAATGCATTGGATTGTCACACATTATGACCCTAGAGACAGTAACAAAGCTGTTTACTGCTTCCAATCAATGTTTTCTCGGTTTTAGCCTGTTTCTCGGTTTAAGCATGTTTTGGGATAAAACAGGTTTAAGTGTTTTCTAAACACTCCAAATTCATCCCGAACTCTTAAAATTAGTCAAATGCATTGTATTGTCACATATTAAGATCCTAGAAACAGTAAAAATCTGTTTACTGCTTACAATCAATGTTTTCTCGGTTTTAGCCTGTTTTCACGATTTAAGCATGTTTTGGGATAAAACGGGTTTAAGTGTTGTCTAAACACTCCAAATTCATCCCAAACTTTTTAAATTAGTCAAATGCATTGGATTGTCACACATTCTGACCCTAGAAACAGTAACAAAGCTGTTTACTGCTTAGAATCAACGTTTTCTCAGTTTTAGCCTGTTTCGGGACAAAATGGGTATAAGTGTTGTCTAAACACTACAAATTCATCCCGAACTCTTACAATTAGTCAAATGCATTGGATTGTCATACATTCTGACCCGAAAAAGAGTAACAAAGCTGCTTACTTCTTAGAATCAATGTTTTCTCGGTTTTAGCCTGTTTTGGGATAAAACGGGTTTAAGTGTTGTCTAAACACTCCAAATTCATCCCGAACTCTTACAATTAGTCAAATGCATTGGATTGTCACACATTATGACCCTAGAGACAGTAACAAAGCTGTTTACTGCTTCCAATCAATGTTTTCTCGGTTTTAGCCTGTTTTCTCGGTTTAAGCATGTTTTGGGATAAAACAGGTTTAAGTGTTGTCTAAACACTCCAAATTCATCCCGAACTCTTACAATTAGTCAAATGCATTGTATTGTCACATATTAAGATCCTAGAAACAGTAAAAATCTGTTTACTGCTTACAATCAATGTTTTCTCGGTTTTAGCCTGTTTTCTCGATTTAAGCATGTTTTGGGATAAAACGGGTTTAAGTGTTGTCTAAACACTCCAAATTCATCCCAAACTTTTTCAATTAGTCAAATGCATTGGATTGTCACACATTCTAACCCTAGAAACAGTAACAAAGCTGTTTACTGCTTAGAATCAACGTTTTCTCAGTTTTAGCCTGTTTCGGGACAAAATGGGTATAAGTGTTGTCTAAACACTACAAATTCATCCCGAACTCTTACAATTAGTCAAATGCATTGGATTGTCATACATTCTGACCCGAAAAAGAGTAACAAAGCTGCTTACTTCTTAGAATCAATGTTTTCTTGGTTTTAGCCTGTTTTGGGATAAAACGGGTTTAAGTGTTGTCTAAACACTCCAAATTCATCCCGAACTCTTACAATTAGTCAAATGCATTGGATTGTCACACATTATGACCCTAGAGACAGTAACAAAGCTGTTTACTGCTTCCAATCAATGTTTTCTCGGTTTTAGCCTGTTTTCTCGGTTTAAGCATGTTTTGGGATAAAACAGGTTTAAGTGTTGTCTAAACACTCCAAATTCATCCCGAACTCTTACAATTAGTCAAATGCATTGTATTGTCACATATTAAGATCCTAGAAACAGTAAAAATCTGTTTACTGCTTACAATCAATGTTTTCTCGGTTTTAGCCTGTTTTCTCGATTTAAGCATGTTTTGGGATAAAACGGGTTTAAGTGTTGTCTAAACACTCCAAATTCATCCCAAACTTTTTCAATTAGTCAAATGCATTGGATTGTCACACATTCTGACCCTAGAAACAGTAACAAAGCTGTTTACTGCTTAGAATCAACGTTTTCTCAGTTTTAGCCTGTTTCGGGACAAAATGGGTATAAGTGTTGTCTAAACACTCCAAATTCATCCCGAACTCTTTCAATTAAACAAATGCATTGGATTGTCATACATTCTGACCCGAAGAAGAGTAACAAAGCTGCTTACTTCTTAGAATCAATGTTTTCTCGGTTTTAGCCTGTTTTGGGATAAAACGGGTTTAAGTGTTGTCTAAACACTCCAAATTCATCCCGAACTCTTACAATTAGTCAAATGCATTGGATTGTCATACATTATGACCCTAGAAACAGTAACAAAGCTGTTTACTGCTTCCAATCAATGTTTTCTCGGTTTTAGCCTGTTTTCTCGGTTTAAGCATGTTTTGGGATAAAACGGGTTTAAGTGTTGTCTAAACACTTCAAATTCATCCCGAACTCTTACAATTAGTCAAATGCATTGGATTGTCACACATTCTGACCCTAGAAACAGTAAAAAAGCTGTTTACTGCGTACAATCAATGTTTTCTCGGTTTTAGCCTGTTTTCTCGGTTTAAGCATGTTTTGGGATAAAACCGGTTTAAGTGTTGTCTAAACACTCCAAATTTATCCCGAACTCTTACAATTAGTCAAATGCATTGGATTGTCACACATTATGACCCTAGAAACAGTAACAATGCTGCTTATTGCTTAGAATCAACGTTTTCTCAGTTTTAGCTTGTTTCGGGACAAAATGGGTAAAAGTGTTGTCTAAAAACTCCAAATTCATCCCGAACTCTTACAATTAGTCAAATGCATTGGATTGTCAAACATTCTGACCCTAGAAACAGTAACAATGCTGCTTACAGCTTAGAATCAATGTTTTCTCGGTTTAAGCCTGTTTTGGGATAAAACGGGTTTAAGAGTTGTCTAAACACTCCATATTCATCTCGAATTCTTAAAATTAGTCAAATGCATTGGATTGTTACATATTTTGACCCTAAAAAGAGTAACATATCTGTTTACTGCTTCCAAACAATGTTTTCTCTCGGTTTTAGCTTGTTTCTCGTTTTAAGCATGTTTTGGGATAAAACGGGTTTAACTGTTGTCTAAACACTCCAAATTCATCCCGAACTCTTACAATTAGTCAAATGCATTGGATTGTCATACATGCTGACCCTAAAAACAGTAACAAAGCTGCTTCATGCTTAGAATCAATATTTTCTCAGTTTTAGCCTGTTTTGGGATAAAACAGGTTTAAGTGTTGTCTAAACACTCCAAATTCATCCCAAACTCTTACAATTAGTCAATTGCATTGGATTGTCACACATTATTACCCTAGAGACAGTAACAAAGCTGTTTACTGCTTCCAATCAATGTTTTCTCGGTTTTAGCCTGTTTCTCGGTTTAAGCATGTTTTGGGATAAAACAGGTTTAAGTGTTTTCTAAACACTCCAAATTCATCCCGAACTCTTAAAATTAGTCAAATGCATTGTATTGTCACATATTAAGATCCTAGAAACAGTAAAAATCTGTTTACTGCTTACAATCAATGTTTTCTCGGTTTTAGCCTGTTTTCTCGATTTAAGCTTGTTTTGGGATAAAACGGGTTTAAGTGTTGTCTAAACACTCCAAATTCATCCCAAACTTTTTCAATTAGTCAATTGTCACACATTCTGACCCTAGAAACAGTAACAAAGCTGTTTACTGCTTAGAATCAACGTTTTCTCAGTTTTAGCCTGTTTCGGGACAAAATGGGTATAAGTGTTGTCTAAACACTACAAATTCATCCCGAACTCTTACAATTAGTCAAATGCATTGGATTGTCATACATTCTGACCCGAAAAAGAGTAACAAAGCTGCTTACTTCTTAGAATCAATGTTTTCTCGGTTTTAGCCTGTTTTGGGATAAAACGGGTTTAAGTGTTGTCTAAACACTCCAAATTCATCCCGAACTCTTACAATTAGTCAAATGCATTGGATTGTCACACATTATGACCCTAGAGACAGTAACAAAGCTGTTTACTGCTTCCAATCAATGTTTTCTCGGTTTTAGCCTGTTTTCTCGGTTTAAGCATGTTTTGGGATAAAACAGGTTTAAGTGTTGTCTAAACACTCCAAATTCATCCCGAACTCTTACAATTAGTCAAATGCATTGTATTGTCACATATTAAGATCCTAGAAACAGTAAAAATCTGTTTACTGCTTACAATCAATGTTTTCTCGGTTTTAGCCTGTTTTCTCGATTTAAGCATGTTTTGAGATAAAACGGGTTTAAGTGTTGTCTAAACACTCCAAATTCATCCCAAACTTTTTCAATTAGTCAAATGCATTGGATTGTCACACATTCTGACCCTAGAAACAGTAACAAAGCTGTTTACTGCTTAGAATCAACGTTTTCTCAGTTTTAGCCTGTTTCGGGACAAAATGGGTATAAGTGTTGTCTAAACACTCCAAATTCATCCCAAACTCTTTCAATTAAACAAATGCATTGGATTGTCACACATTCTGACCCTAGAAACAGTAACAAAGCTGTTTACTGCTTAGAATCAACGTTTTCTCAGTTTTAGCCTGTTTCGGGACAAAATGGGTATAAGTGTTGTCTAAACACTCCAAATTCATCCCGAACTCTTACAATTAAACAAATGCATTGGATTGTCATACATTCTGACCCGAAAAAGAGTAACAAAGCTGCTTACTTCTTAGAATCAATGTTTTCTCGGTTTTAGCCTGTTTTGGGATAAAACGGGTTTAAGTGTTGTCTAAACACTCCAAATTCATCCCGAACTCTTACAATTAGTCAAATGCATTGGATTGTCATACATTATGACCCTAGAAACAGTAACAAAGCTGTTTACTGCTTCCAATCAATGTTTTCTCGGTTTTAGCCTGTTTTGGGATAAAACGGGTTTAAGTGTTGTCTAAACCCTTCAAATTCATCCCGAACTCTTACAATTAGTCAAATGCATTGGATTGTCACACATTCTGACCCTAGAAACAGTAAAAAAGCTGTTTACTGCGTACAATCAATGTTTTCTCGGTTTTAGCCTGTTTTCTCGGCTTAAGCATGTTTTGGGATAAAACCGGTTTAAGTGTTGTCTAAACACTCCAAATTTATCCCGAACTCTTACAATTAGTCAAATGCATTGGATTGTCACACATTATGACCCTAGAAACAGTAACAATGCTGCTTATTGCTTAGAATCAACGTTTTCTCAGTTTTAGCTTGTTTCGGGACAAAATGGGTAAAAGTGTTGTCTAAAAACTCCAAATTCATCCCGAACTCTTACAATTAGTCAAATGCATTGGATTGTCAAACATTCTGACCCTAGAAACATTAACAATGCTGCTTACAGCTTAGAATCAATGTTTTCTCGGTTTAAGCCTGTTTTGGGATAAAACGGGTTTAAGAGTTGTCTAAACACTCCATATTCATCTCGAATTCTTAAAATTAGTCAAATGCATTGGATTGTTACATATTTTGACCCTAAAAAGAGTAACATATCTGTTTACTGCTTCCAAACAATGTTTTCTCTCGGTTTTAGCTTGTTTCTCGTTTTAAGCATGTTTTGGGATAAAACGGGTTTAACTGTTGTCTAAACACTCCAAATTCATCCCGAACTCTTACAATTAGTCAAATGCATTGGATTGTCATACATGCTGACCCTAAAAACAGTAACAAAGCTGCTTCATGCTTAGAATCAATATTTTCTCAGTTTTAGCCTGTTTTGGGATAAAACAGGTTTAAGTGTTGTCTAAACACTCCAAATTCATCCCAAACTCTTACAATTAGTCAATTGCATTGGATTGTCACACATTATGACCCTAGAGACAGTAACAAAGCTGTTTACTGCTTCCAATCAATGTTTTCTCGGTTTTAGCCTGTTTCTCGGTTTAAGCATGTTTTGGGATAAAACAGGTTTAAGTGTTTTCTAAACACTCCAAATTCATCGCGAACTCTTAAAATTAGTCAAATGCATTGTATTGTCACATATTAAGATCCTAGAAACAGTAAAAATCTGTTTACTGCTTACAATCAATGTTTTCTCGGTTTTAGCCTGTTTTCTCGATTTAAGCTTGTTTTGGGATAAAACGGGTTTAAGTGTTGTCTAAACACTCCAAATTCATCCCAAACTTTTTCAATTAGTCAATTGTCACACATTCTGACCCTAGAAACAGTAACAAAGCTGTTTACTGCTTAGAATCAACGTTTTCTCAGTTTTAGCCTGTTTCGGGACAAAATGGGTATAAGTGTTGTCTAAACACTACAAATTCATCCCGAACTCTTACAATTAGTCAAATGCATTGGATTGTCATACATTCTGACCCGAAAAAGAGTAACAAAGCTGCTTACTTCTTAGAATCAATGTTTTCTCGGTTTTAGCCTGTTTTGGGATAAAACGGGTTTAAGTGTTGTCTAAACACTCCAAATTCATCCCGAACTCTTACAATTAGTCAAATGCATTGGATTGTCACACATTATGACCCTAGAGACAGTAACAAAGCTGTTTACTGCTTCCAATCAATGTTTTCTCGGTTTTAGCCTGTTTTCTCGGTTTAAGCATGTTTTGGGATAAAACCGGTTTAAGTGTTGTCTAAACACTCCAAAATCATCCCGAACTCTTACAATTAGTCAAATGCATCGGATTGTCACACATTATGACCCTAGACACATTAACAATGCTGCTTACTGCTTAGAATCAACGTTTTCTCAGTTTTAGCTTGTTTCGGGACAAAATGGGTAAAAGTGTTGTCTAAAAACTCCAAATTCATCCCGAACTCTTACAATTAATCAAATGCATTGGATTGTCAAACATTCTGACCCTAGAAACAGTAACAATGCTGCTTATAGCTTAGAATCAATGTTTTCTCGGTTTAAGCCTGTTTTGGGTAAACGGGTTTAAGTGTTGTCTAAACACTCCAAATTCATCTCGAATTATTAAAATTAGTCAAATGCATTGGATTGTTACATATTTTGACTCTAAAAATAGTAACATATCTGTTTACTGCTTCCAAACAATGTTTTCTCTCGGTTTTAGCCTTTTTCTCGTTTTAAGCATGTTTTGGGATAAAACGGGTTTAAGTGTTGTCTAAACACTCCAAATTCATCCCGAACTCTTACAATTAGTCAAATGCATTGGATTGTCACACATTATGACCCTAGAAACAGTAACAAAGCTGTTTACTGCTTTCAATCAATGTTTTCTCGGTTTTAGCCTGTTTTCTCGGTTTAAGCATGTTTTGGGATAAAACGGGTTTAAGTGTTGTCTAAACACTCCAAAATCATCACGAACTCTTACAATTAGTCAAATGCATCGGATTGTCATACATTCTGACCCTAGAAATAGTAACACAGCTGCTTACTTCTTAGAATCAATGTTTTCTCGGTTTTAGCCTGTTTTGGGATAAAACGCGTTTAAGTGTTGTCTAAACACTCCAAATTCATCCCGAACTCTTATAATTAGTCAAATGCATTGGATTTTCATACATTCTGACCCGAAAAAGAGTAACAAAGCTGCTTACTTCTTAGAATCAATGTTTTCTCGGTTTAAGCCTGTTTTGGGATAAAACGGGTTTAAGTGTTGTCTAAACACTCCAAATTCATCTCGAATTCTTAAAATTAGTCAAATGCATTGGATTGTTACATATTTTGACTCTAAAAATAGTAACATATCTGTTTACTGCTTCCAAACAATGTTTTCTCTTGGTTTTAGCCTGTTTCTCGTTTTAAGCATGTTTTGGGATAAAACGGTTTTAAGTGTTGTCTACACACTCCAAATTCATCCCGAACTCTTAAAATTAGTCCAATGCATTGGATTGTCATACATGCTGACGCTAAAAACAGTAACAAAGCTGCTCACTTCTTAGAATCAATGTTTTCTCAGTTTTAGCTTGTTTTGGGATAAAACAGGTTTAAGTGTTGTCTAAACACTCCAAATTCATCCCAAACTATTACAATTAGTCAAATGCATTGGATTGTCACACATTATGACCCTAGAAACAGTAATAAAGCTGTTTACTGCTTCCAATCAATTATTTCTCGGTTTTAGCCTGTTTTCTCGGTTTAAGCATGTTTTGGGATAAAACAGGTTTAAGTGTTGTCTAAACACTCCAAATTCATCCCAAACTCTTACAATTAGTCAAATGCATTGTATTGTCACATATTAAGATCCTAGAAACAGTAAAATCTGTTTACTGCTTACAATCAATGTTTTCTCGGTTTTAGCCTGTTTTCTCGATTTAAGCATGTTTTGGGATAAAACGGGTTTAAGTGTTGTCTAAACACTCCAAATTCATCCCAAACATTTTCAATTAGTCAAATGCATTGGATTGTCACACATTCTGACCCTAGAAACAGTAACAAAGCTGTTTACTGCTTAGAATCAACGTTTTCTCAGTTTTAGCCTGTTTCGGGACAAAATGGGTATAAGTGTTGTCTAAACACTCCAAATTCATCCCGAACTCTTACAATTAGTCAAATGCATTGGATTATCGTACATTCTGACCCGAAAAAGAGTAACAAAGCTGCTTACTTCTTAGAATCAATGTTTTCTCGGTTTTAGCCTGTTTTGGGATAAAACGCGTTTAAGTGTTGTCTAAACACTCCAAATTCATCCCGAACTCTAATAATTAGTCAAATGCATTGGATTTTCATACATTCTGACCCGAAAAAGAGTAACAAAGCTGCTTACTTCTTAGAATCAATGTTTTCTCGGTTTAAGCCTAATTTTGGGATAAAACGGGTTTAAGTGTTGTCTAAACACTCCAAATTCATCTCGAATTCTTAAAATTAGTCAAATGCATTGGATTGTTACATATTTTGACTCTAAAAATAGTAACATATCTGTTTACTGCTTCCAAACAATGTTTTCTCTTGGTTTTAGCCTGTTTCTCGTTTTAAGCATGTTTTGGGATAAAACGGGTTTAAGTGTTGTCTATATGAAACCGCACACACACCTTGTCCGTACATCCGTCCGTACAACCATCACCATTGGGCCGTCCGTACAGCTAAAGGCCTACCAAGCTCAACCCATGAGGATCACGAGTCCATTCCATGTTCACCAGCCTCCAACGGTCACAAGAGCTTCTCGATCCTTCTCCTCATAGCCGTTAGTGTAGAGTGCGCAAGTGGGAAGGATCACATGTCTTCTTAAGGACATGTCGCTATCTTTATATGTAAATGTGCCTAGGATCATCTTAGTATATTCTTTTGTATATGTCTATAAGTAGATTGTAATTATGTTCTAAATGAGGTAAGAAGAGATAATATCTCTTTCTCCACAATACTCTCTCTATACTTTCTTACTATACTCTCAACGATTCTCACTCTCTTGTTATTCAAATCTTCTCACTAAACTCATAATCGATCCTATTAATTCTTTCATGGTATCAGAGCCTGGTTGCTCGTCATTCTAAAGTTTTTGATCATCACTTACTTCCGCTTCTCCTTCTCTCTCATTTTCTGTTTTTGACTTGAAAGTCATTTTCTTTAACCGTTGGATAATAGCTTTACCTAACGGTCTCTTCATCATGGAAAGTGTCAAAACCATGGTTGTTCCGGTGACTCTCAAGGGAGAGAACTATCTGCTGTGGGCGAGGACCACGAAAACTGCCCTTTGTGGCCGAGGCCTTTGGTCTCACGTTGAGAAGAGCGAAGCTCCGAGTGGTGAGGCCACCAAGGACGGCAAGGAACTTGCCGGAGATGAAAAGAACAAATGGTTCCAAGAAGACCAAGGGGTCTTAGCCATCATTCAAAACTCTCTAGATGCCCCCATTCTTGAAGCCTACTCCTACTGCGAGACGGCGAAGGACTTGTGGGACACCCTCAAGAACGTTTTTGGTAATATTACCAATGTCAATCGTATCTTCGAGATTAAAAGGGCCATCAATAACCTCAACCAAGAGGATATGGAGTTTACAAAGCATTTTGGGAAGTTTAGGTCCCTTTGGGCTGAACTAGAAATGCTGCGACCGGCGACAATTGATCCGGCCATACTGAACGAGAGGCGTGAACAAGACAAAGTGTTTGGGCTGCTCTTGACCCTAAACCCCTCCTACAATGATCTCATCAAACACATCTTGCGGTCAGATAAACTCCCAAGCCTTGATGATGTTTGTAACCAAATTCAAAAGGAGCATGGCTCCATGGGATTGTTCGGCAGCAAGGGAGAGCTGGTGACCGCTAACAAAGCTGAGATGGCATCAGCAAACAAAGGCTACTACCGACCGGAGGACAAGAACAACCCGCCGGTTTGTGAGCACTGTAAGAAACTTGGCCACTTCAAGAGCCGCTGCTGGATCCTACATCCGCATCTAGCACCACCACCGGGAACAATCCGAGGTGGACGACCAAACCGCGGAGGACAACCGAGAGCTCACCAAGCAACTGCCGTGGGGGAGCCATTGATCTCTGAGCAGCCTCAACAAGTGACCGGTGGAACTGCTCTTGCTGCAGCATCGTCCGAGCTGGTAAGGCGGTCCGACCTTGATGCGCTCATCAAAGCCCTCAAGGAGGCCACCGGTAAGGCGTTTCTTACTTCAAACAAAACTAAGTCTCTTATTGTTGATTCTGGTGCATCTCATCACATGATTAGTGATTCTAGGTTAATGAGTGATATTAAGCCTGCTAATGGTAATGTTGTGATAGCTAATGGTGAGAAAGTTCCAATTAAAGGCATAGGGAATTTAAAGTTATTTAACAAAGAAACTAAAGCTTTCTATATGCCAAATTTCACATCTAATTTGCTATCAGTTAAGAGGGCCACCACTGATTTAAATTGTTATGCAATATTTGGTCCTAACAAGGTTCATTTTCAGGATATTGAGACAAGTAAAGTTCTTGGTCAAGGAGGTTCCAAGGATGATCTATATGTGCTTGAGGACTTGAATCTATCTTCTTCTACTGCATCTTGTTTTAATTCGGTTATTATTAAACCTAGTGATTCTATTTTACATGCTAGGCTAGGACATCCTCATACTAGAGCTTTATCATTAATGTTTCCTAATATTTCTTTTAAAAATGATGAGTGTGAGGCATGTATTCTTGGTAAACATTGCAAGGCTGTTTTTCCTAAATCTATGACTATTTATGAAAATTGTTTTGATTTAATCCATTCAGATGTTTGGACTTCCCCTTGCTTGTCTAGAGAAAATCAAAAATATTTTGTGACTTTTATTGATGAAAAATCAAAATATACTTGGCTGACCTTGCTTCCTTCTAAAGATAGAGTTCTTGAAGCCTTCACTAATTTTCAAAAATATGTGACTAATCATTATAATGCAAAGATTAAAATTTTGAGATCAGATAATGGAGGAGAGTATACAAGCCATGCCTTCAAACAATACCTAGCAAACCATGGGATTATTCATCAAACAAGCTGTCCATATACACCCCAACAAAATGGTGTTGCTGAAAGGAAGAATAGGCACCTCATGGAAGTGGCAAGATCCATGATGTTTCACACCAATGTTCCAAAGAAGTTTTGGGGAGATGCTGTTCTTGCGGCTTGCTACCTCATTAACCGGACACCAACCAAAGTTCTTCAAGACAGTTCACCGTTTGAGGTAATAAACAAGGTAAAACCCTCATTTGATCATTTAAGAGTATTTGGCTGCGTGTGTTATGTGTTGAAGCCAGGAGAACTGCGCGACAAGCTTGATGCTAAGAGTGTTAAGAGCATGTTCCTTGGGTACTCGACGACTCAAAAAGGCTACAAGTGCTACGAGCCGAACATGAAGCGCGTTTTTGTCTCTCGTGATGTTAAGTTCGTGGAGTCTAAAGGCTTCTATGAGGAAAAGAACTGGGAGAGCCTTCGAGACTTGTCCACCTCACCATCTGACCGAGCTAACAACCTTCGCATCCTTCTCGAGAGACTCGGTGTTGACAATGCCCCCGCGTCAACACCTGCACCCCCAGTCAATACACCGGCCACTTCACCGCCGGAGTCTCTAGACTATGATCCCTCGGCTGCCCTTGATGAACACTCGGCTGAACTTGATGAACAATCCGATGATGAAAATGGTTTAAATTCAGTTCCGGTGGACAATGCTTCCGGTGATGAGGATTATGTGCCCACCGAGGAAGACAATGACGATGAGGCCACACCACAGGAAGTTATCCCACTTCGCCGCAGTGAACGCCTCAAGTTTCCCCCCTCCAATTGGCGAAACACTCGGGTCTACTACAACAACGTTGCTGTAGCTCATCCGATTCAAGCGGTATGCACCTTGGCTCATTTTCCTCCACACCATCAAGTGTTTCTTGGCAAGATTGATGCTCATTGGATTCCCAAAGACTATGAAGAAGCCAAGAATCATAAGGAATGGTGTGATGCTGTCAATGCCGAGAAGAATGCAATGGAGGCCAATCATACATGGGACGAGGCTGACTTACCCAAAGGCAAGAAGGCTGTGACATCCAGGTGGATCTTTACCATTAAATATAAGAGTGATGGGGAGATCGAACGCTACAAAGCCAGACTCGTTGCAAGGGGGTTCACTCAAACGTATGGGGAGGACTACCAAGATACGTTTGCACCGGTGGCCAAACTTCACACGGTTCGAGTTGTTCTCTCTCTTGCAACCAACCTTGACTGGGACTTGTGGCAAATGGATGTTAAGAACGCCTTCTTACAAGGAGAGCTCGAGGATGAAGTTTATATGAGGCCACCTCCGGGTTTAGAAGACATCATTGGTCCCGGGAAAGTATTAAAACTGAACAAGGCGATTTATGGACTCAAACAGTCCCCTAGGGCTTGGTATCAGAAGTTAAGCACCACACTCCTTGAGAAAGGCTTCCGCAAATCAGAGGCTGACCACACTCTATTCACCTTACCAAGTGAAAAAGGTATTATAGTCATTCTAGTTTATGTTGATGATATCATCATAACTGGAAGTGACAAGGTAGGCATTCAAGAGACTAAGGCTTACCTTAAGTCAGTTTTTGATATCAAAGACCTAGGAGAACTTAAATATTTTCTTGGTATAGAAGTATATAGGACTAATGAAGGATTGTTTTTATCACAAAGAAAATATGCTCTTGATTTATTGAGTGAAGCAGGGAAGCTAGGTTCAAAAGCTGTATCTACACCCCTTGATGAAAACTATAAGGCCGGAGGAAAGGGGGAGTTTGATGCAGCTCCATTTCAAGACGTCAAGCGATACCGGCGGCTAGTAGGTAAGCTTATATACCTTACTATCACTAGACCTGATATTTGCTTTGCTGTTAATCAGGTGAGCCAACACATGCAAAGTCCTACCGTGCATCATTGGGGTATGGTGAACCGCATCCTCAAATATCTCAAGGGCTCGCCGGGGCAAGGCATATGGATGGGTCGAAATGAAAGCACGGAGCTAGTAGGGTATTGTGATGCGGATTACGCCGGAGACCGTGGAGACCGTCGCTCCACTACAGGCTATTGCACGTTCCTAGGAGGCAACTTGATCACATGGAAGAGCAAGAAACAAAAGGTGGTATCCCTATCAAGTGCTGAATCGGAGTATAGAGCCATGAGAAAGTTAACAACCGAGTTGATGTGGCTCAAGGCACTCATCAAGGACCTTGGAATCGAGTCACCTAAGCCTATTACTATGCATTGCGACAATGAGGCAGCTATTCACATCGCAACAAACTCGGTGTTCCATGAGAGAACCAAGCACATTGAAGTCGACTGCCACAAAGTCCGAGAGCAAATTAAACTTGGAGTTGTTCTACCATGTCACACCGAGAGCTCTGAACAATTGGCTGACGTTTTCACCAAGGCGGCCAGTCCACAAGTGTGTGAGTACATTCACTCCAAACTTGGCCTCAAAGATCTTACTCGGCCATGATTGTCTTCACATGATGCCCACACTCTTTTTCCCTTAAGTATAGTTTTTCCCAAGTGGTTTTCTATACTAAGGTTTTTAATGAGGTGGGTGTGCATGAGTCCAAGCTTGATCAATGCTCATGATCAAGCTTGAGGGGGAGTATGAAACCGCACACACACCTTGTCCGTACATCCGTCCGTACAACCATCACCATTGGGCCGTCCGTACAGCTAAAGGCCTACCAAGCTCAACCCATGAGGATCACGAGTCCATTCCATGTTCACCAGCCTCCAACGGTCACAAGAGCTTCTCGATCCTTCTCCTCATAGCCGTTAGTGTAGAGTGCGCAAGTGGGAAGGATCACATGTCTTCTTAAGGACATGTCGCTATCTTTATATGTAAATGTGCCTAGGATCATCTTAGTATATTCTTTTGTATATGTCTATAAGTAGATTGTAATTATGTTCTAAATGAGGTAAGAAGAGATAATATCTCTTTCTCCACAATACTCTCTCTATACTTTCTTACTATACTCTCAACGATTCTCACTCTCTTGTTATTCAAATCTTCTCACTAAACTCATAATCGATCCTATTAATTCTTTCAGTCTAAACACTCCAAATTCATCCCGAACTCTTACAATTAGTCAAATGCATTGGATTGTCACACATTATGACCCTAGAAACAGTAACAAAGCTGCTTACTGCTTTCAATCAATGTTTTCTCGGTTTTAGCCTGTTTTCTCGGTTTAAGCATGTTTTGGGATAAAACGGGTTTAAGTGTTGTCTAAACACTCCAAAATCATCCCGAACTCTTACAATTAGTCAAATGCATCGGATTGTCATACATTCTGACCCTAGAAACAGTAACACAGCTGCTTACTTCTTAGAATCAATGTTTTCTCGGTTTTAGCCTGTTTTGGGATAAAACGCGTTTAAGTGTTGTCTAAACACTCCAAATTTATCCCGAACTCTTATAATTAGTCAAATGCATTGGATTTTCATACATTCTGACCCGAAAAAGAGTAACAAAGCTGCTTACTTCTTAGAATCAATGTTTTCTCGGTTTAAGCCTGTTTTGGGATAAAACGGGTTTAAGTGTTGTCTAAACACTCCAAATTCATCTCGAATTCTTAAAATTAGTCAAATGCATTGGATTGTTACATATTTTGACTCTAAAAATAGTAACATATCTGTTTACTGCTTCCAAACAATGTTTTCTCTTGGTTTTAGCCTGTTTCTCGTTTTAAGCATGTTTTGGGATAAAACGGTTTTAAGTGTTGTCTACACACTCCAAATTCATCCCGAACTCTTAAAATTAGTCCAATGCATTGGATTGTCATACATGCTGACGCTAAAAACAGTAACAAAGCTGCTCACTTCTTAGAATCAATGTTTTCTCAGTTTTAGCTTGTTTTGGGATAAAACAGGTTTAAGTGTTGTCTAAACACTCCAAATTCATCCCAAACTATTACAATTAGTCAAATGCATTGGATTGTCACACATTATGACCCTAGAAACAGTAATAAAGCTGTTTACTGCTTCCAATCAATGTTTTCTCGGTTTTAGCCTGTTTTCTCGGTTTAAGCATGTTTTGGGATAAAACCGGTTTAAGTGTTGTCTAAACACTCCAAATTCATCCCAAACTCTTACAATTAGTCAAATGCATTGGATTGTCACACATTATGACCCTAGAAACAGTAACAAAGCTGTTTACTGCTTTCAATCAATGTTTTCTCGGTTTTAGCCTGTTTTCTCGGTTTAAGAATGTTTTGGGATAAAACGGGTTTAAGTGTTGTCTAAACACTCCAAATTCATCCCGAACTCTTACATTTAGTCAAATGCATTGGATTGTCATACATTCTGACCCGAAAAACAGTAACAAAGCTGCTTACTTCTTAGAATCAATGTTTTCTCGGTTTTAGCCTGTTTTGGGATAAAACGGGTTTAAGTGTTGTCTAAACACTCCAAATTCATCCCGAACTCTTACAATTAGTCAAATGCATTGGATTGTCACATATTATGACCCTAGAAACAGTAACAAAGCTGTTTACTGCTTCCAATCAATGTTTTCTCGGTTTTAGCCTGTTTTCTTGGTTTAAGCATGTTTTGGGATAAAACGGGTTTAAGTGTTGTGTAAACACTCCAAATTCATCCCGAACTCTTACAATTAGTCAAATGCATTGGATTGACACACACTCTGACCCTAGAAACAGTAAAAAAGCTGTTTACTGCGTACAATCAATGTTTTCTCGGTTTTAGCCTGTTTTCTCGGTTTACGCATGTTTTGGGATAAAACCGGTTTAAGTGTTGTCTAAACACTCCAAATTTATCCCGAACTCTTACAATTAGTCAAATGCATTGGATTGTCACACATTCTGACTCTAGAAACAGTAACAATGCTGCTTACTGCTTAGAATCAATGTTTTCTCAGTTTTAGCTTGTTTCGGGACAAAATGGGTAAAATTGTTGTCTAAAAACTCCAAATTCATCACGAACTCTTACAATTAGTCAAATGCATTGGATTGTCAAACATTCTGACCCTAGAAACAGTAACAATGCTGCTTACAGCTTAGAATCAATGTTTTCTCGGTTTAAGCCTGTTTTGGGATAAAACGGGTTTAAGAGTTGTCTAAACACTCCATATTCATCTCGAATTCTTAAAATTAGTCAAATGCATTGGATTGTTACATATTTTGACCCTAAAAAGAGTAACATATCTGTTTACTGCTTCCAAACAATGTTTTCTCTCAGTTTTAGCCTGTTTCTCGTTTTAACCATGTTTTGGGATAAAACAGGTTTAAGTGTTGTCTAAACACTCCAAATTCATCGTGAACTCTTACAATTAGTCAAATGCATTGGATTGTCACATATTATGACCCTAGAAACAGTAACAAAGCTGTTTACTGCTTCCAATCAATGTTTTCTCGGTTTTAGCCTGTTTTCTCGGTTTAAGCATGTTTTGGGATAAAACGGGTTTAAGTGTTATCTAAACACTCCAAATTCATCCTGAACTCTTACAATTAGTCAAATGCATTGTATTGTCACATATTAAGATCCTAGAAACAGTAAAAATCTGTTTACTGCTTACAATCAATGTTTTCTCGGTTTTAGCCTGTTTTCTCGATTTAAGCATGTTTTGGGATAAAACGGGTTTAAGTGTTGTCTAAACACTCCAAATTCATCCCAAACTTTTTCAATTAGTCAAATGCATTGGATTGTCACACATTCTGACCCTAGAAACAGTAACAAAGCTGTTTACTGCTTAGAATCAACGTTTTCTCAGTTTTAACTTGTTTCGGGACAAAATGGGTATAAGTGTTGTCTAAACACTCCAAATTCATCCCGAACTCTTACATTTAGTCAAATGCATTGGATTGTCATACATTCTGACCCGAAAAACAATAACAAAGCTGCTTACTTCTTAGAATCAATGTTTTCTCGGTTTTAGCCTGTTTTGGGATAAAACGGGTTTAAGTGTTGTCTAAACACTCCAAATTCATCCCGAACTCTTACAATTAGTCAAATGCATTGGATTGTCACATATTATGACCCTAGAAACAGTAACAAAGCTGTTTACTGCTTCCAATCAATGTTTTCTTGGTTTTAGCCTGTTTTCTCGGTTTAAGCATGTTTTGGGATAAAACGGGTTTAAGTGTTGTGTAAACACTCCAAATTCATCCCGAACTCTTACAATTAGTCAAATGCATTGGATTGTCACACATTCTGACCCTAGAAACAGTAAAAAAGCTGTTTACTGCGTACAATCAATGTTTTCTCGGTTTTAGCCTGTTTTCTCGGTTTAAGCATGTTTTGGGATAAAACCGGTTTAAGTGTTGTCTAAACACTCCAAATTTATCCCGAACTCTTACAATTAGTCAAATGCATTGGATTGTCACACATTCTGACCCTAGAAACAGTAACAATGCTGCTTACTGCTTAGAATCAATGTTTTCTCAGTTTTAGCTTGTTTCGGGACAAAATGGGTAAAATTGTTGTCTAAAAACTCCAAATTCATCACGAACTCTTACAATTAGTCAAATGCATTAGATTGTCAAACATTCTGACCCTAGAAACAGTAACAATGCTGCTTACAGCTTAGAATCAATGTTTTCTCGGTTTAAGCCTGTTTTGGGATAAAACGGGTTTAAGAGTTGTCTAAACACTCCATATTCATCTCGAATTCTTAAAATTAGTCAAATGCATTGGATTGTTACATATTTTGACCCTAAAAAGAGTAACATATCTGTTTACTGCTTCCAAACAATGTTTTCTCTCGGTTTTAGCCTGTTTCTCGTTTTAACCATGTTTTGGGATAAAACAGGTTTAAGTGTTGTCAAAACACTCCAAATTCATCGTGAACTCTTACAATTAGTCAAATGCATTGGATTGTCACATATTATGACCCTAGAAACAGTAACAAAGCTGTTTACTGCTTCCAATCAATGTTTTCTCGGTTTTAGCCTGTTTTCTCGGTTTAAGCATGTTTTGGGATAAAACGGGTTTAAGTGTTGTCTAAACACTCCAAATTCATCCTGAACTCTTACAATTAGTCAAATGCATTGGATTGTCACACATTATGACCCTAGAAACAGTAACAAAGCTGTTTACTGCTTCCAATCAATGTTTTCTCGGTTTTAGCCTGTTTTCTCGGTTTAAGCATGTTTTGGGATAAAACGGGTTTAAGTGTTGTCTAAACACTCCAAATTCATCCCGAACTCTTACAATTAGTCAAATGCATTGGATTGTCATACATTATGACCCTAGAAACAGTAACAAAGCTGTTTACTGCTTCCAATCAATGTTTTCTCGGTTTTAGCCTGTTTTCTCGGTTTAAGCATGTTTTGGGATAAAACGGGTTTAAGTGTTGTCTAAACACTCCAAATACATCCCAAACTCTTACAATTAGTCAAATGCATTGGATTGTCACACATTCTGACCCTAGAAACAGTAACAAAGCTGTTTACTGCGTACAATCAATGTTTTCTCGGTTTTAGCCTGTTTTCTCGGTTTAAGCATGTTTTGGGATAAAACTGGTTTAAGTGTTGTCTAAACACTCCAAATTCATCCCGAACTCTTACAATTAGTCAAATGCATTGGATTGTCACACATTCTAACCCTAGAAACAGTAACAATGCTGCTTACTGCTTAGAATCAACGTTTTCTCAGTTTTAGCTTGTTTCGGGACAAAATGGGTAAAAGTGTTGTCTAAAAACTCCAAATTCATTCCGAACTCTTACAATTAGTCAAATGCATTGGATTGTCACACATTATGACCCTAGAAACATTAACAATGCTGCTTACTGCTTAGAATCAACGTTTTCTCAGTTTTAGCTTGTTTCGGGACAAATTGGGTAAAATTGTTGTCTAAAATCCAAATTCATCCCGAACTCTTACAATTAGTCAAATGCATTGGATTGTCAAACATTCTGACCCTAGAAACAGTAACAATAATGCTTACAGCTTAGAATCAATGTTTTCTCGGTTTAAGCCTGTTTTGGGATAAAACGGGTTTAAGTGTTGTCTAAACACTCCAAATTTATCTCGAATTCTTAAAATTAGTCAAATGCATTGGATTGTTACATATTTTGACCCTAAAAGGAGTAACATATCTGTTTACTGCTTCCAAACAATGTTTTCTCTCGGTTTTAGCCTGTTTCTCGTTTTAAGCATGTTTTGGGATAAAACGGGTTTAAGTGTTGTCTAAACACTCCAAATTCATCCCGAACTCTTACAATTAGTCAAATGCATTGGATTGTCACACATTATGACCCTAGAAACAGTAACAAAGCTGCTTACTGCTTTCAATCAATGTTTTCTCGGTTTTAGCCTGTTTTCTCGGTTTAAGCATGTTTTGGGATAAAACGGGTTTAAGTGTTGTCTAAACACTCCAAAATCATCCCGAACTCTTACAATTAGTCAAATGCATCGGATTGTCATACATTCTGACCCTAGAAACAGTAACACAGCTGCTTACTTCTTAGAATCAATGTTTTCTCGGTTTTAGCCTGTTTTGGGATAAAACGCGTTTAAGTGTTGTCTAAACACTCCAAATTCATCCCGAACTCTTATAATTAGTCAAATGCATTGGATTTTCATACATTCTGACCCGAAAAAGAGTAACAAAGCTGCTTACTTCTTAGAATCAATGTTTTCTCGGTTTAAGCCTGTTTTGGGATAAAACGGGTTTAAGTGTTGTCTAAACACTCCAAATTCATCTCGAATTCTTAAAATTAGTCAAATGCATTGGATTGTTACATATTTTGACTCTAAAAATAGTAACATATCTGTTTACTGCTTCCAAACAATGTTTTCTCTTGGTTTTAGCCTGTTTCTCGTTTTAAGCATGTTTTGGGATAAAACGGTTTTAGGTGTTGTCTACACACTCCAAATTCATCCCGAACTCTTAAAATTAGTCCAATGCATTGGATTGTCATACATGCTGACGCTAAAAACAGTAACAAAGCTGCTCACTTCTTAGAATCAATGTTTTCTCAGTTTTAGCTTGTTTTGGGATAAAACAGGTTTAAGTGTTGTCTAAACACTCCAAATTCATCCCAAACTATTACAATTAGTCAAATGCATTGGATTGTCACACATTATGACCCTAGAAACAGTAATAAAGCTGTTTACTGCTTCCAATCAATGTTTTCTCGGTTTTAGCCTGTTTTCTCGGTTTAAGCATGTTTTGGGATAAAACCGGTTTAAGTGTTGTCTAAACACTCCAAATTCATCCCAAACTCTTACAATTAGTCAAATGCATTGGATTGTCACACATTATGACCCTAGAAACAGTAACAAAGCTGTTTACTGCTTTCAATCAATGTTTTCTTGGTTTTAGCCTGTTTTCTCGGTTTAAGAATGTTTTGGGATAAAACGGGTTTAAGTGTTGTCTAAACACTCCAAATTCATCCCGAACTCTTACATTTAGTCAAATGCATTGGATTGTCATACATTCTGACCCGAAAAACAGTAACAAAGCTGCTTACTTCTTAGAATCAATGTTTTCTCGGTTTTAGCCTGTTTTGGGATAAAACGGGTTTAAGTGTTGTCTAAACACTCCAAATTCATCCCGAACTCTTACAATTAGTCAAATGCATTGGATTGTCACATATTATGACCCTAGAAACAGTAACAAAGCTGTTTACAGCTTCCAATCAATGTTTTCTCGGTTTTAGCCTGTTTTCTCGGTTTAAGCATGTTTTGGGATAAAACGGGTTTAAGTGTTGTCTAAACACTCCAAATTTATCCCGAACTCTTACAATTAGTCAAATGCATTGGATTGTCACACATTCTGACCCTAGAAACAGTAACAATGCTGCTTACTGCTTAGAATCAATGTTTTCTCAGTTTTAGCTTGTTTCGGGACAAAATGGGTAAAATTGTTGTCTAAAAACTCCAAATTCATCACGAACTCTTACAATTAGTCAAATGCATTGGATTGTCAAACATTCTGACCCTAGAAACAGTAACAATGCTGCTTACAGCTTAGAATCAATGTTTTCTCGGTTTAAGCCTATTTTGGGATAAAACGGGTTTAAGAGTTGTCTAAACACTCCATATTCATCTCGAATTCTTAAAATTAGTCAAATGCATTGGATTGTTACATATTTTGACCCTAAAAAGAGTAACATATCTGTTTACTGCTTCCAAACAATGTTTTCTCTCAGTTTTAGCCTGTTTCTCGTTTTAACCATGTTTTGGGATAAAACAGGTTTAAGTGTTGTCTAAACACTCCAAATTCATCGTGAACTCTTACAATTAGTAAAATGCATTGGATTGTCACATATTATGACCCTAGAAACAGTAACAAAGCTGTTTACTGCTTCCAATCAATGTTTTCTCGGTTTTAGCCTGTTTTCTCGGTTTAAGCATGTTTTGGGATAAAACGGGTTTAACTGTTATCTAAACACTCCAAATTCATCCTGAACTCTTACAATTAGTCAAATGCATTGTATTGTCACATATTAAGATCCTAGAAACAGTAAAAATCTGTTTACTGCTTACAATCAATGTTTTCTCGGTTTTAGCCTGTTTTCTCGATTTAAGCATGTTTTGGGATAAAACGGGTTTAAGTGTTGTCTAAACACTCCAAATTCATCCCAAACTTTTTCAATTAGTCAAATGCATTGGATTGTCACACATTCTGACCCTAGAAACAGTAACAAAGCTGTTTACTGCTTAGAATCAACGTTTTCTCAGTTTTAGCTTGTTTCGGGACAAAATGGGTATAAGTGTTGTCTAAACACTCCAAATTCATCCCGAACTCTTACATTTAGTCAAATGCATTGGATTGTCATACATTCTGACCCGAAAAACAGTAACAAAGCTGCTTACTTCTTAGAATCAATGTTTTCTCGGTTTTAGCCTGTTTTGGGATAAAACGGGTTTAAGTGTTGTCTAAACACTCCAAATTCATCCCGAACTCTTACAATTAGTCAAATGCATTGGATTGTCACATATTATGACCCTAGAAACAGTAACAAAGCTGTTTACTGCTTCCAATCAATGTTTTCTTGGTTTTAGCCTGTTTTCTCGGTTTAAGAATGTTTTGGGATAAAACGGGTTTAAGTGTTGTGTAAACACTCCAAATTCATCCCGAACTCTTACAATTAGTCAAATGCATTGGATTGTCACACATTCTGACCCTAGAAACAGTAAAAAAGCTGTTTACTGCGTACAATCAATGTTTTCTCGGTTTTAGCCTGTTTTCTCGGTTTAAGCATGTTTTGGGATAAAACCGGTTTAAGTGTTGTCTAAACACTCCAAATTTATCCCGAACTCTTACAATTAGTCAAATGCATTGGATTGTCACACATTCTGACCCTAGAAACAGTAACAATGCTGCTTACTGCTTAGAATCAATGTTTTCTCAGTTTTAGCTTGTTTCGGGACAAAATGGGTAAAATTGTTGTCTAAAAACTCCAAATTCATCACGAACTCTTACAATTAGTCAAATGCATTAGATTGTCAAACATTCTGACCCTAGAAACAGTAACAATGCTGCTTACAGCTTAGAATCAATGTTTTCTCGGTTTAAGCCTGTTTTGGGATAAAACGGGTTTAAGAGTTGTCTAAACACTCCATATTCATCTCGAATTCTTAAAATTAGTCAAATGCATTGGATTGTTACATATTTTGACCCTAAAAAGAGTAACATATCTGTTTACTGCTTCCAAACAATGTTTTCTCTCGGTTTTAGCCTGTTTCTCGTTTTAACCATGTTTTGGGATAAAACAGGTTTAAGTGTTGTCTAAACACTCCAAATTCATCGTGAACTCTTACAATTAGTCAAATGCATTGGATTGTCACAAATTATGACCCTAGAAACAGTAACAAAGCTGTTTACTGCTTCCAATCAATGTTTTCTCGGTTTTAGCCTGTTTTCTCGGTTTAAGCATGTTTTGGGATAAAACGGGTTTAAGTGTTGTCTAAACACTCCAAATTCATCCTGAACTCTTACAATTAGTCAAATGCATTGGATTGTCACACATTATGACCCTAGAAACAGTAACAAAGCTGTTTACTGCTTCCAATCAATGTTTTCTCGGTTTTAGCCTGTTTTCTCGGTTTAAGCATGTTTTGGGATAAAACGGGTTTAAGTGTTGTCTAAACACTCCAAATTCATCCCGAACTCTTACAATTAGTCAAATGCATTGGATTGTCATATATTATGACCCTAGAAACAGTAACAAAGCTGTTTACTGCTTCCAATCAATGTTTTCTCGGTTTTAGCCTGTTTTCTCGGTTTAAGCATGTTTTGGGATAAAACGGGTTTAAGTGTTGTCTAAACACTCCAAATACATCCCAAACTCTTACAATTAGTCAAATGCATTGGATTGTCACACATTCTGACCCTAGAAACAGTAACAAAGCTGTTTACTGCGTACAATCAATGTTTTCTCGGTTTTAGCCTGTTTTCTCGGTTTAAGCATGTTTTGGGATAAAACTGGTTTAAGTGTTGTCTAAACACTCCAAATTCATCCCGAACTCTTACAATTAGTCAAATGCATTGGATTCTCACACATTCTAACCCTAGAAACAGTAACAATGCTGCTTACTGCTTAGAATCAACGTTTTCTCAGTTTTAGCATGTTTCGGGACAAAATGGGTAAAAGTGTTGTCTAAAAACTCCAAATTCATTCCGAACTCTTACAATTAGTCAAATGCATTGGATTGTCACACATTATGACCCTAGAAACATTAACAATGCTGCTTACTGCTTAGAATCAACGTTTTCTCAGTTTTAGCTTGTTTCGGGACAAATTGGGTAAAATTGTTGTCTAAAATCCAAATTCATCCCGAACTCTTACAATTAGTCAAATGCATTGGATTGTCAAACATTCTGACCCTAGAAACAGTAACAATAATGCTTACAGCTTAGAATCAATGTTTTCTCGGTTTAAGCCTGTTTTGGGATAAAACGGGTTTAAGTGTTGTCTAAACACTCCAAATTTATCTCGAATTCTTAAAATTAGTCAAATGCATTGGATTGTTACATATTTTGACCCTAAAAGGAGTAACATATCTGTTTACTGCTTCCAAACAATGTTTTCTCTCGGTTTTAGCCTGTTTCTCGTTTTAACCATGTTTTGGGATAAAACAGGTTTAAGTGTTGTCTAAACACTCCAAATTCATCGTGAACTCTTACAATTAGTCAAATGCATTGGATTGTCACATATTATGACCCTAGAAACAGTAACAAAGCTGTTTACTGCTTCCAATCAATGTTTTCTCGATTTAGCCTGTTTTCTCAGATTTAGCCTGTTTTGGGATAAAACAGGTTTAAGTGTTGTCTAAACACTCCAAATTCATCCCAAACTCTTACAATTAGTCAAATGCATTGGATCTTCACACATTATGACCCTAGAAACAGTAATAAAGCTGTTTACTGCTTCCAATCAATGTTTTCTCGGTTTTAGCCTGTTTTCTCGGTTTAAGCATGTTTTGGGATAAAACGGGTTTAAGAGTTGTCTAAACACTCCATATTCATCTCGAATTCTTAAAATTAGTCAAATGCATTGGATTGTTACATATTTTGACCCTAAAAAGAGTAACATATCTGTTTACTGCTTCCAAACAATGTTTTCTCTCGGTTTTAGCTTGTTTCTCGGTTTAAGCATGTTTTGGGATAAAATGGGTATAAGTGTTGTCTAAACACTCCAAATTCATCCCGAACTCTTACAATTAGTTAAATGCATTGGATTGTCACACATTCTGACCCTAGAAACAGTAAAAAAGCTGTTTACTGCGTACAATCAATGTTTTCTCGGTTTTAGCCTGTTTTCTCGGTTTAAGCATGTTTTGGGATAAAACCGGTTTAAGTGTTGTCTAAACACTCCAAATTTATCCTGAACTCTTACAATTAGTCAAATGCATTGGATTGTCACACATTCTGACCCTAGAAACAGTAACAATGCTGCTTTCTGCTTAGAATCAATGTTTTCTCAGTTTTAGCTTGTTTCGGGACAAAATGGGTAAAATTGTTGTCTAAAAACTCCAAATTCATCACGAACTCTTACAATTAGTCAAATGCATTAGATTGTCAAACATTCTGACCCTAGAAACAGTAACAATGCTGTTTACAGCTTAGAATCAATGTTTTCTCGGTTTAAGCCTGTTTTGGGATAAAACGGGTTTAAGAGTTGTCTAAACACTCCATATTCATCTCGAATTCTTAAAATTAGTCAAATGCATTGGATTGTTACATATTTTGACCCTAAAAAGAGTAACATATCTGTTTACTGCTTCCAAACAATGTTTTCTCTCGGTTTTAGCCTGTTTCTCGTTTTAACCATGTTTTGGGATAAAACAGGTTTAAGTGTTGTCTAAACACTCCAAATTCATCGTGAACTCTTACAATTAGTCAAATGCATTGGATTGTCACATATTATGACCCTAGAAACAGTAACAAAGCTGTTTACTGCTTCCAATCAATGTTTTCTCGGTTTTAGCCTGTTTTCTCGGTTTAAGCATGTTTTGGGATAAACCGGGTTTAAGTGTTGTCTAAACACTCCAAATTCATCCTGAACTCTTACAATTAGTCAAATGCATTCGATTGTCACACATTATGACCCTAGAAACAGTAACAAAGCTGTTTACTGCTTCCAATCAATGTTTTCTCGGTTTTAGCCCGTTTTCTCGGTTTAAGCATGTTTTGGGATAAAACGGGTTTAAGTGTTGTCTAAACACTCCAAATTCATTCCGAACTCTTACAATTAGTCAAATGCATTGGATTGTCATACATTATGACCCTAGAAACAGTAACAAAGCTGTTTACTGCTTCCAATCAATGTTTTCTCGGTTTTAGCCTGTTTTCTCGGTTTAAGCATGTTTTGGGATAAAACGGGTTTAAGTGTTGTCTAAACACTCCAAATACATCCCAAACTCTTACAATTAGTCAAATGCATTGGATTGTCACACATTCTGACCCTAGAAACAGTAAAAAAGCTGTTTACTGCGTACAATCAATGTTTTCTCGGTTTTAGCCTGTTTTCTCGGTTTAAGCATGTTTTGGGATAAAACCGGTTTAAGTGTTGTCTAAACACTCCAAATTTATCCCGAACTCTTACAATTAGTCAAATGCATTGGATTGTCACACATTCTGACCCTAGAAACAGTAACAATGCTGCTTACTGCTTAGAATCAATGTTTTCTCAGTTTTAGCTTGTTTCGGGACAAAATGGGTAAAATTGTTGTCTAAAAACTCCAAATTCATCACGAACTCTTACAATTAGTCAAATGCATTAGATTGTCAAACATTCTGACCCTAGAAACAGTAACAATGCTGCTTACAGCTTAGAATCAATGTTTTCTCGGTTTAAGCCTGTTTTGGGATAAAACGGGTTTAAGAGTTGTCTAAACACTCCATATTCATCTCGAATTCTTAAAATTAGTCAAATGCATTGGATTGTTACATATTTTGACCCTAAAAAGAGTAACATATCTGTTTACTGCTTCCAAACAATGTTTTCTCTCGGTTTTAGCCTGTTTCTCGTTTTAACCATGTTTTGGGATAAAACAGGTTTAAGTGTTGTCTAAACACTCCAAATTCATCGTGAACTCTTACAATTAGTCAAATGCATTGGATTGTCACATATTATGACCCTAGAAACAGTAACAAAGCTGTTTACTGCTTCCAATCAATGTTTTCTCGGTTTTAGCCTGTTTTCTCGGTTTAAGCATGTTTTGGGATAAAACGGGTTTAAGTGTTGTCTAAACACTCCAAATTCATCCTGAACTCTTACAATTAGTCAAATGCATTGGATTGTCACACATTATGACCCTAGAAACAGTAACAAAGCTGTTTACTGCTTCCAATCAATGTTTTCTCGGTTTTAGCCTGTTTTCTCGGTTTAAGCATGTTTTGGGATAAAACGGGTTTAAGTGTTGTCTAAACACTCCAAATTCATCCCGAACTCTTACAATTAGTCAAATGCATTGGATTGTCATACATTATGACCCTAGAAACAGTAACAAAGCTGTTTACTGCTTCCAATCAATGTTTTCTCGGTTTTAGCCTGTTTTCTCGGTTTAAGCATGTTTTGGGATAAAACGGGTTTTAGTGTTGTCTAAACACTCCAAATTCATCCCGAACTTTTTCAATTAGTCAAATGCATTGGATTGTCACACATTCTGACCCTAGAAACAGTAACAAAGCTGTTTACTGCTTAGAATCAATGTTTTCTCAGTTTTAGCCTGTTTCGGGACAAAATGGGTATAAGTGTTGTCTAAACACTCCAAATTCATCCCGAACTCTTACAATTAGTCAAATGCATTGGATTGTCATACATTATGACCCGAAAAACAGTATAAAAGCTGCTTACTTCTTAGAATCAATGTTTTCTCGGTTTTAGCCTGTTTTGGGATAAAACGGGTTTAAGTGTTGTGTAAACACTCCAAATTCATCCCGAACTCTTAAAATTTGTCAAATGCATTGGATTGTCACACATTATGACCCTAGAAACAGTAACAAAGCTGTTTACTGCTTCCAATTAAAGTTTTCTCGGTTTTAGCCTGTTTTCTCGGTTTAAGCATGTTTTGGGATAAAACGGGTTTAAGTGTTGTCTAAACACTCCAAATTCATCCCGAACTCTTACAATTAGTCAAATGCATTGGATTGTCACACATTCTGACCCTAGAAACAGTAAAAAAGCTGTTTACTGCGTACAATCAATGTTTTCTCGGTTTTAGCCTGTTTTCTCGGTTTAAGCATGTTTTGGGATAAAACTGGTTTAAGTGTTGTCTAAACACTCCAAATTCATCCCGAACTCTTACAATTAGTCAAATGCATTGGATTGTCACACATTCTAACCCTAGAAACAGTAACAATGCTGCTTACTGCTTAGAATCAACGTTTTCTCAGTTTTAGCTTGTTTCGGGACAAAATGGGTAAAAGTGTTGTCTAAAAACTCCAAATTCATTCCGAACTCTTACAATTAGTCAAATGCATTGGATTGTCACACATTATGACCCTAGAAACATTAACAATGCTGCTTACTGCTTAGAATCAACGTTTTCTCAGTTTTAGCTTGTTTCGGGACAAATTGGGTAAAATTGTTGTCTAAAATCCAAATTCATCCCGAACTCTTACAATTAGTCAAATGCATTGGATTGTCAAACATTCTGACCCTAGAAACAGTAACAATAATGCTTACAGCTTAGAATCAATGTTTTCTCGGTTTAAGCCTGTTTTGGGATAAAACGGGTTTAAGTGTTGTCTAAACACTCCAAATTTATCTCGAATTCTTAAAATTAGTCAAATGCATTGGATTGTTACATATTTTGACCCTAAAAGGAGTAACATATCTGTTTACTGCTTCCAAACAATGTTTTCTCTCGGTTTTAGCCTGTTTCTCGTTTTAACCATGTTTTGGGATAAAACAGGTTTAAGTGTTGTCTAAACACTCCAAATTCATCGTGAACTCTTACAATTAGTCAAATGCATTGGATTGTCACATATTATGACCCTAGAAACAGTAACAAAGCTGTTTACTGCTTCCAATCAATGTTTTCTCGGTTTTAGCCTGTTTTCTCGGTTTAAGCATGTTTTGGGATAAAACGGGTTTAAGTGTTGTCTAAACACTCCAAATTCATCCTGAACTCTTACAATTAGTCAAATGCATTCGATTGTCACACATTATGACCTTAGAAACAGTAACAAAGCTGTTTACTGCTTCCAATCAATGTTTTCTCGGTTTTAGCCCGTTTTCTCGGTTTAAGCATGTTTTGGGATAAAACGGGTTTAAGTGTTGTCTAAACACTCCAAATTCATCCCGAACTCTTACAATTAGTCAAATGCATTGGATTGTCATACATTATGACCCTAGAAACAGTAACAAAGCTGTTTACTGCTTCCAATCAATGTTTTCTCGGTTTTAGCCTGTTTTCTCGGTTTAAGCATGTTTTGGGATAAAACGGGTTTAAGTGTTGTCTAAACACTCCAAATACATCCCAAACTCTTACAATTAGTCAAATGCATTGGATTGTCACACATTCTGACCCTAGAAACAGTAAAAAAGCTGTTTACTGCGTACAATCAATGTTTTCTCGGTTTTAGCCTGTTTTCTCGGTTTAAGCATGTTTTGGGATAAAACCGGTTTAAGTGTTGTCTAAACACTCCAAATTTATCCCGAACTCTTACAATTAGTCAAATGCATTGGATTGTCACACATTCTGACCCTAGAAACAGTAACAATGCTGCTTACTGCTTAGAATCAATGTTTTCTCAGTTTTAGCTTGTTTCGGGACAAAATGGGTAAAATTGTTGTCTAAAAACTCCAAATTCATCACGAACTCTTACAATTAGTCAAATGCATTAGATTGTCAAACATTCTGACCCTAGAAACAGTAACAATGCTGCTTACAGCTTAGAATCAATGTTTTCTCGGTTTAAGCCTGTTTTGGGATAAAACGGGTTTAAGAGTTGTCTAAACACTCCATATTCATCTCGAATTCTTAAAATTAGTCAAATGCATTGGATTGTTACATATTTTGACCCTAAAAAGAGTAACATATCTGTTTACTGCTTCCAAACAATGTTTTCTCTCGGTTTTAGCCTGTTTCTCGTTTTAACCATGTTTTGGGATAAAACAGGTTTAAGTGTTGTATAAACACTCCAAATTCATCGTGAACTCTTACAATTAGTCAAATGCATTGGATTGTCACATATTATGACCCTAGAAACAGTAACAAAGCTGTTTACTGCTTCCAATCAATGTTTTCTCGGTTTTAGCCTGTTTTCTCGGTTTAAGCATGTTTTGGGATAAAACGGGTTTAAGTGTTGTCTAAACACTCCAAATTCATCCTGAACTCTTACAATTAGTCAAATGCATTCGATTGTCACACATTATGACCCTAGAAACAGTAACAAAGCTGTTTACTGCTTCCAATCAATGTTTTCTCGGTTTTAGCCCGTTTTCTCGGTTTAAGCATGTTTTGGGATAAAACGGGTTTAAGTGTTGTCTAAACACTCCAAATTCATCCCGAACTCTTACAATTAGTCAAATGCATTGGATTGTCATACATTATGACCCTAGAAACAGTAACAAAGCTGTTTACTGCTTCCAATCAATGTTTTCTCGGTTTTAGCCTGTTTTCTCGGTTTAAGCATGTTTTGGGATAAAACGGGTTTAAGTGTTGTCTAAACACTCCAAATACATCCCAAACTCTTACAATTAGTCAAATGCATTGGATTGTCACACATTCTGACCCTAGAAGCAGTAACAAAGCTGTTTACTGCGTACAATCAATGTTTTCTCGGTTTTAGCCTGTTTTCTCGGTTTAAGCATGTTTTGGGATAAAACTGGTTTAAGTGTTGTCTAAACACTCCAAATTCATCCCGAACTCTTACAATTAGTCAAATGCATTGGATTATCACACATTCTAACCCTAGAAACAGTAACAATGCTGCTTACTGCTTAGAATCAACGTTTTCTCAGTTTTAGCTTGTTTCGGGACAAAATGGGTAAAAGTGTTGTCTAAAAACTCCAAATTCATTCCGAACTCTTACAATTAGTCAAATGCATTGGATTGTCACACATTATGACCCTAGAAACATTAACAATGCTGCTCACTGCTTAGAATCAACGTTTTCTCAGTTTTAGCTTGTTTCGGGACAAATTGGGTAAAATTGTTGTCTAAAATCCAAATTCATCCCGAACTCTTACAATTAGTCAAATGCATTGGATTGTCAAACATTCTGACCCTAGAAACAGTAACAATGCTGCTTACAGCTTAGAATCAATGTTTTCTCGGTTTAAGCCTGTTTTGGGATAAAACGGGTTTAAGTGTTGTCTAAACACTCCAAATTTATCTCGAATTCTTAAAATTAGTCAAATGCATTGGATTGTTACATATTTTGACCCTAAAAGGAGTAACATATCTGTTTACTGCTTCCAAACAATGTTTTCTCTCGGTTTTAGCCTGTTTCTCGTTTTAACCATGTTTTGGGATAAAACAGGTTTAAGTGTTGTCTAAACACTCCAAATTCATCGTGAACTCTTACAATTAGTCAAATGCATTGGATTGTCACATATTATGACCCTAGAAACAGTAACAAAGCTGTTTACTGCTTCCAATCAATGTTTTCTCGGTTTTAGCCTGTTTTCTCGGTTTAAGCATGTTTTGGGATAAAACGGGTTTAAGTGTTGTCTAAACACTCCAAATTCATCCCGAACTCTTACAATTAGTCAATTACATTGGATTGTCACATATTAAGATCCTAAAAACAGTAAAAATCTGTTTACTGCTTACAATCAATGTTTTCTCGGTTTTAGCCTGTTTTCTCGATTTAAGCATGTTTTGGGATAAAACGGGTTTAAGTGTTGTCTAAACACTCCAAATTCATCCCGAACTTTTACAATTAGTCAAATGCATTGGATTGTCACACATTCTGACCCTAGAAACAGTAAAAAAGCTGTTTACTGCTTAGAATCAACGTTTTCTCAGTTTTAGCCTGTTTTCTCGGTTTAAGCATGTTTTGGGATAAAACGGGTTTAAGTGTTGTCTAAACACTCCAAATTTATCCCGAACTCTTACAATTAGTCAAATGCATTGGATTGTCACACATTTTGACCCTAGAAACAGTAACAATGCTGCTTACTGCTTAGAATCAATGTTTTCTCAGTTTTAGCTTGTTTCGGGACAAAATGGGTAAAAGTGTTGTCTAAAAACTCCAAATTCATCACGAACTCTTACAATTAGTCAAATGCATTGGATTGTCAAACATTCTGACCCTAGAAACAGTAACAATGCTGCTTACAGCTTAGAATCAATGTTTTCTCGGTTTAAGCCTGTTTTGGGATAAAACGGGTTTAAGAGTTGTCTAAACACTCCATATTCATCTCGAATTCTTAAAATTAGTCAAATGCATTGGATTGTTACATATTTTGACCCTAAAAAGAGTAACATATCTGTTTACTGCTTCCAAACAATGTTTTCTCTCGGTTTTAGCCTGTTTCTCGTTTTAAGCATGTTTTGGGATAAAACGGGTTTAAGTGTTGTCTAAACACTCCAAATTCATCCCGAACTCTTACAATTAGTCATATGCATTGGATTGTCACACATTCTAACCCTAGAAACAGTAACAATGCTGCTTAGTGCTTAGAATCAACGTTTTCTCAGTTTTAGCTTGTTTCGGGACAAAATGGGTAAAAGTGTTGTCTAAAAACTCCAAATTCATTCTGAACTCTTACAATTAGTCAAATGCATTGGATTGTCACACATTATGACCCTAGAAACATTAACAATGCTGCTTACTGCTTAGAATCAACGTTTTCTCAGTTTTAGCTTGTTTCGGGACAAATTGGGTAAAATTGTTGTCTAAAATCCAAATTCATCCAGAACTCTTACAATTAGTCAAATGCATTGGATTGTCAAACATTCTGACCCTAGAAACAGTAACAATGCTGCTTACAGCTTAGAATCAATGTTTTCTCGGTTTAAGCATGTTTTGGGATAAAACGGGTTTAAGTGTTGTCTAAACACTCCAAATTTATCCCGAACTCTTACAATTAGTCAAATGCATTGGATTGTCACACATTTTGACCCTAGAAACAGTAACAATGCTGCTTACTGCTTAGAATCAATGTTTTCTCAGTTTTAGCTTGTTTCGGGACAAAATGGGTAAAAGTGTTGTCTAAAAACTCCAAATTCATCACGAACTCTTACAATTAGTCAAATGCATTGGATTGTCAAACATTCTGACCCTAGAAACAGTAACAATGCTGCTTACAGCTTAGAATCAATGTTTTCTCGGTTTAAGCCTGTTTTGGGATAAAACGGGTTTAAGAGTTGTCTAAACACTCCATATTCATCTCGAATTCTTAAAATTAGTCAAATGCATTGGATTGTTACATATTTTGACCCTAAAAAGAGTAACATATCTGTTTACTGCTTCCAAACAATGTTTTCTCTCGGTTTTAGCCTGTTTCTCGTTTTAAGCATGTTTTGGGATAAAACGGGTTTAAGTGTTGTCTAAACACTCCAAATTCATCCCGAACTCTTACAATTAGTCAAATGCATTGGATTGTCACACATTCTAACCCTAGAAACAGTAACAATGCTGCTTACTGCTTAGAATCAACGTTTTCTCAGTTTTAGCTTGTTTCGGGACAAAATGGGTAAAAGTGTTGTCTAAACACTCCAAATTCATCCCGAACTCTTACAATTAGTCAAATGCATTGGATTGTCACACATTATGACCCTAGAAACATTAACAATGCTGCTTACTGCTTAGAATCAACGTTTTCTCAGTTTTAGCTTGTTTCGGGACAAATTGGGTAAAATTGTTGTCTAAAATTCAAATTCATCCCGAACTCTTACAATTAGTCAAATGCATTGGATTGTCAAACATTCTGACCGTAGAAACAGTAACAATGCTGCTTACAGCTTAGAATCAATGTTTTCTCGGTTTAAGCCGGTTTTGGGATAAAACGGGTTTGAGTGTTGTCTAAACACTCCAAATTCATCTTGAATTCTTAAAATTAGTCAAATGCATTGGATTGTTACATATTTTGACCCTAAAAAGAGTAACATATCTGTTTACTGCTTCCAAACAATGTTTTCTCTCGGTTTTAGCCTGTTTCTCGTTTTAAGCATGTTTTGGGATAAAACGGTTTTAAGTGTTGTCTAAACACTCCAAATTCATCCCGAACTCTTACAATTACTCAAATGCATTGGATTGTCATACATTCTGACCCTAAAAACAGTAACAAAACTGCTTACTTCTTAGAATCAATATTTTCTCAGTTTTAACCTGTTTTGGAATAAAACAGGTTTAAGTGTTGTCTAAACACTCCAAATTCATCCCGAACTCTTACAATTAGTCAAATGCATTGGATTGTCACACATTATGACCCTAGAAACAGTAAAAAAGTTGTTTACTGCTTCCAATCAATGTTTTCTCGGTTTAAGCATGTTTTGGGATAAAACGGGTTTAAGTGTTGTCTAAACACTCCAAATTCATCTCGAATTCTTAAAATTAGTCAAATGCATTGGATTGTTACATATTTTGACCCTAAAAAGAGTAATATATCTGTTTACTGCTTCCAAACAATGTTTTCTCTCGGTTTTAGCCTGTTTCTCGTTTTAACCATGTTTTGGGATAAAACGGTTTTAAGTGTTGTCTAAACACTCCAAATTCATCCCGAACTCTTACAATTAGTCTAATGCATTGGATTGTCATACATGCTGACCCTATAAACAGTAACAAAACTGCTTACTTCTTAGAATCAATATTTTCTCGGTTTTAGCCTGTTTTGGAATAAAACAGGTTTAAGTGTTGTCTAAACACGCCAAATTCATCCCGAACTCTTACAATTAGTCAAATGCATTGGATTGTCACATATTATGACCCTAGAAACAGTAACAAAGCTGTTTACTGCTTCCAATCAATGTTTTCTCGGTTTTAGCGTGTTTTCTCGGTTTTAGCGTATTTTCTCGGTTTAAGCATGTTTTGGGATAAAACGGGTTTAAGTGTTGTCTAAACACTCCAAATTCATCCCGAACTCTTACAATTAGTCAATTGCATTGGATTGTCACATATTAAGATCCTAAAAACAGTAAAAATCTGTTTACTGCTTACAATCAATGTTTTCTCGGTTTTAGCCTGTTTTCTCGGTTTAAGCATGTTTTGGGATAAAACCGGTTTAAGTGTTGTCTAAACACTCCAAATTCATCCCGAACTCTTACAATTAGTCAAATGCATTGGATTGTCACACATTATGACCCTAGAAACATTAACAATGCTGCTTACTGCTTAGAATCAACGTTTTCTCAGTTTTAGCTTGTTTCGGGACAAATTAGGTAAAATTGTTGTCTAAAATCCAAATTCATCCCGAACTCTTACAATTAGTCAAATGCATTGGATTTTCAAACATTCTGACCCTAGAAACAGTAACAATGCTGCTTACAGCTTAGAATCAATGTTTTCTCGGTTTAAGCCGGTTTTGGGATAAAACGGGTTTAAGTGTTGTCTAAACACTCCAAATTCATCTCGAATTCTTAAAATTAGTCAAATGCATTGGATTGTTACATATTTTGACCCTAAAAAGAGTAACATATCTGTTTACTGCTTCCAAACAATGTTTTCTCTCGGTTTTAGCCTGTTTCTCGTTTTAACCATGTTTTGGGATAAAACGGTTTTAAGTGTTGTCTAAACACTCCAAATTCATCCCGAACTCTTACAATTAGTCCAATGCATTGGATTGTCATACATTCTGACCCTAATAACAGTAACAAAGCTGCTTACTTCTTAGAATCAATGTTTTCTCGGTTTTAGCCTGTTTTGGGATAAAACGGGTTTAAGTGTTGTCTAAACACTCCAAATTCATCCCGAACTCTTACAATTAGTCAAATGGATTGGATTATCACACATTATGACCCTAGAAACAGTAAAAAAGTTGTTTACTGCTTCCAATCAATGTTTTCTCGCTTTAAGCATGTTTTGGGATAAAACGGGTTTAAGTGTTGTCTAAACACTCCAAATTCATCTCGAATTCTTAAAATTAGTCAAATGCATTGGATTGTTTCATATTTTGACCCTAAAAAGAGTAACATATCAGTTTACTGCTTCCAAACAATGTTTTCTCTCGGTTTTAGCCTGTTTCTCGTTTTAACCACGTTTTGGGATAAAACGGTTTTAAGTGTTGTCTAAACACTCCAAATTCATCCCGAACTCTTACAATTAGTCCAATGCATTGGATTGTCATACATTCTGACCCTAAAAACAGTAACAAAGATGCTTACTTCTTAGAATCAATGTTTTCTCGGTTTTAGCCTGTTTTGGGATAAAAACAGGTTTAAGTGTTGTCTAAACACTCCAAATTCATCGTGAACTCTTACAATTAGTCAAATGCATTGGAGTGTCACATATTATGACCCTAGAAACAATAACAAAGCTGTTTACTGCTTCCAATCAATGTTTTCTCGGTTTTAGCCTGTTTTCTCGGTTTAAGCATGTTTTGGGATAAAACGGGTTTTAGTGTTGTCTAAACACTCCAAATTCATCCCGAACTCTTACAATTAGTCAAATGCATTGGATTGTCACATATTAAGATCCTAAAAACAGTAAAAATCTGTTTACTGCTTACAATCAATGTTTTCTCGGTTTTAGCCTGTTTTCTCGATTTAAGCATGTTTTGGGATAAAACGGGTTTAAGTGTTGTCTAAACACTCCAAATTCATCCCAAACTTTTTCAATTAGTCAAATGCATTGGATTGTCACACATTCTGACCCTAGAAACAGTAACAAAGCTGTTTACTGGTTAGAATCAACGTTTTCTCAGTTTTAGCTTGTTTCGGGACAAAATGGGTATAAGTGTTGTCTAAACACTCCAAATTCATCCCGAACTCTTACAATTAGTCAAATGCATTGGATTGTCATACATTCTGACCCGAAAAACAGTAACAAAGCTGCTTACTTCTTAGAATCAATGTTTTCTCGGTTTTAGCCTGTTTTGGGATAAAACGGGTTTAAGTGTTGTCTAAACACTCCAAATTCATCCCGAACTCTTACAATTAGTTAAATGCATTGGATTGTCACACATTATGACCCTAGAAACAGTAACAAAGCTGTTTACTGCTTCCAATCAATGTTTTCTCGGTTTTAGCCTGTTTTCTCGGTTTAAGCATGTTTTGGAATAAAACGGGTTTAAGTGTTGTCTAAACACTCCAAATTCATCCCGAACTCTTACAATTAGTCAAATGCATTGGATTGTCACACGTTCTGACCCTAGAAACAGTAAAAAAGCTGTTTACTGCGTACAATCAATGTTTTCTCGGTTTTAGCCTGTTTTCTCGGTTTAAGCATGTTTTGGGATAAAACCGGTTTAAGTGTTGTCTAAACACTCCAAATTTATCCCGAACTCTTACAATTAGTCAAATGCATTGGATTGTCACACATTCTGACCCTAGAAACAGTAACAATGCTGCTTACTGCTTAGAATCAACGTTTTCTCAGTTTTAGCTTGTTTCGGGACAAAATGGGTAAAAGTGTTGTCTAAAAACTCCAAATTCATCCCGAACTCTTACAATTAGTCAAATGCATTGGATTGTCAAACATTCTGACCCTAGAAACAGTAACAATGCTGCTTACAGCTTAGAATCAATGTTTTCTCGGTTTAAGCCTGTTTTGGGATAACACGGGTTTAAGAGTTGTCTAAACACTCCATATTCATCTCGAATTCTTAAAATTAGTCAAATGCATTGGATTGTTACATATTTTGACCCTAAAAAGAGTAACATATCTGTTTACTGCTTCCAAACAATGTTTTCTCTCGGTTTTAGCCTGTGTCTCGTTTTAACCATGTTTTGGGATAAAACGGTTTTAAGTGTTGTCTAAACACTCCAAATTCATCCCGAACTCTTACAATTAGTCCAATGCATTGGATTGTCATACATTCTGACCCTAAAAACAGTAACAAAGCTGCTTACTTCTTAGAATCAATGTTTTCTCGGTTTTAGCCTGTTTTGGGATAAAACGGGTTTAAGTGTTGTCTAAACACTCCAAATTCATCCCGAACTCTTACAATTAGTCAAATGGATTGGATTATCACACATTATGACCCTAGAAACAGTAAAAAAGTTGTTTACTGCTTCCAATCAATGTTTTCTCGCTTTAAGCATGTTTTGGGATAAAACGGGTTTAAGTGTTGTCTAAACACTCCAAATTCATCTCGAATTCTTAAAATTAGTCAAATGCATTGGATTGTTACATATTTTGACCCTAAAAAGAGTAACATATCAGTTTACTGCTTCCAAACAATGTTTTCTCTCGGTTTTAGCCTGTTTCTCGTTTTAACCACGTTTTGGGATAAAACGGTTTTAAGTGTTGTCTAAACACTCCAAATTCATCCCGAACTCTTACAATTAGTCCAATGCATTGGATTGTCATACATTCTGACCCTAAAAACAGTAACAAAGATGCTTACTTCTTAGAATCAATGTTTTTTCGGTTTTAGCCTGTTTTGGGATAAAAACAGGTTTAAGTGTTGTCTAAACACTCCAAATTCATCGTGAACTCTTACAATTAGTCAAATGCATTGGAGTGTCACATATTATGACCCTAGAAACAGTAACAAAGCTGTTTACTGCTTCCAATCAATGTTTTCTCGGTTTTAGCCTGTTTTCTCGGTTTAAGCATGTTTTGGGATAAAACGGGTTTTAGTGTTGTCTAAACACTCCAAATTCATCCCGAACTCTTACAATTAGTCAAATGCATTGGATTGTCACATATTAAGATCCTAAAAACAGTAAAAATCTGTTTACTGCTTACAATCAATGTTTTCTCGGTTTTAGCCTGTTTTCTCGATTTAAGCATGTTTTGGGATAAAACGGGTTTAAGTGTTGTCTAAACACTCCAAATTCATCCCAAACTTTTTCAATTAGTCAAATGCATTGGATTGTCACACATTCTGACCCTAGAAACAGTAACAAAGCTGTTTACTGGTTAGAATCAACGTTTTCTCAGTTTTAGCTTGTTTCGGGACAAAATGGGTATAAGTGTTGTCTAAACACTCCAAATTCATCCCGAACTCTTACAATTAGTCAAATGCATTGGATTGTCATACATTCTGACCCGAAAAACAGTAACAAAGCTGCTTACTTCTTAGAATCAATGTTTTCTCGGTTTTAGCCTGTTTTGGGATAAAACGGGTTTAAGTGTTGTCTAAACACTCCAAATTCATCCCGAACTCTTACAATTAGTTAAATGCATTGGATTGTCACACATTATGACCCTAGAAACAGTAACAAAGCTGTTTACTGCTTCCAATCAATGTTTTCTCGGTTTTAGCCTGTTTTCTCGGTTTAAGCATGTTTTGGGATAAAACGGGTTTAAGTGTTGTCTAAACACTCCAAATTCATCCCGAACTCTTACAATTAGTCAAATGCATTGGATTGTCACACGTTCTGACCCTAGAAACAGTAAAAAAGCTGTTTACTGCGTACAATCAATGTTTTCTCGGTTTTAGCCTGTTTTCTCGGTTTAAGCATGTTTTGGGATAAAACCGGTTTAAGTGTTGTCTAAACACTCCAAATTTATCCCGAACTCTTACAATTAGTCAAATGCATTGGATTGTCACACATTCTGACCCTAGAAACAGTAACAATGCTGCTTACTGCTTAGAATCAACGTTTTCTCAGTTTTAGCTTGTTTCGGGACAAAATGGGTAAAAGTGTTGTCTAAAAACTCCAAATTCATCCCGAACTCTTACAATTAGTCAAATGCATTGGATTGTCAAACATTCTGACCCTAGAAACAGTAACAATGCTGCTTACAGCTTAGAATCAATGTTTTCTCGGTTTAAGCCTGTTTTGGGATAACACGGGTTTAAGAGTTGTCTAAACACTCCATATTCATCTCGAATTCTTAAAATTAGTCAAATGCATTGGATTGTTACATATTTTGACCCTAAAAAGAGTAACATATCTGTTTACTGCTTCCAAACAATGTTTTCTCTTGGTTTTAGCCTGTTTCTCGTTTTAACCATGTTTTGGGATAAAACGGTTTTAAGTGTTGTCTAAACGATCCAAATTCATGCCGAACTCTTACAATTAGTCCAATACATTGGATTGTCATATATGCTGACCCTAAAAACAGTAACAAAGCTGCTTACTTCTTAGAATCAATGTTTTCTCAGTTTTAGCTTGTTTTGGGATAAAACGGGTTTAAGTATTGTCTAAACACTCCAAATTCATCTCGAATTCTTAAAATTAGTCAAATGCATTGGATTGTTACATATTTTGACCCTAAAAAGAGTAACATATCAGTTTACTGCTTCCAAACAATGTTTTCTCTCGGTTTTAGCCTGTTTCTCGTTTTAACCACGTTTTGGGATAAAACGGTTTTAAGTGTTGTCTAAACACTCCAAATTCATCCCGAACTCTTACAATTAGTCAAATGCATTGGATTGTCACACATTATGACCTTAGAAACATTAACAAAGAGGTTTACTGCTTCCAATCAATGTTTTCTCGGTTTTAGCTTGTTTCGGGACATATTGGGTAAATTGTTGTCTAAAATCCAAATTCATCCCGAACTCTTACAATTAGTCAAATGCATTGGATTGTCAAACATTCTGACCCTAGAAACAGTAACAATGCTGGTTACAGCTTAGAATCAATGTTTTCTCGGTTTAAGCCTGTTTTGGGATAAAACGGGTTTAAGTGTTGTCTAAACACTCCAAATTCATCTTGAATTCTTAAAATTAGTCAAATGTATGAAACCGCACACACACCTTGTCCGTACATCCGTCCGTACAACCATCACCATTGGGCCGTCCGTACAGCTAAAGGCCTACCAAGCTCAACCCATGAGGATCACGAGTCCATTCCATGCTCACCAGCCTCCAACGGTCACAAGAGCTTCTCGATCCTTCTCCTCATAGCCGTTAGTGTAGAGTGCGCAAGTGGGAAGGATCACATGTCTTCTTAAGGACATGTCGCTATCTTTATATGTAAATGTGCCTAGGATCATCTTAGTATATTCTTTTGTATATGTCTATAAGTAGATTGTAATTATGTTCTAAATGAGGTAAGAAGAGATAATATCTCTTTCTCCACAATACTCTCTCTATACTCTCTTACTATACTCTCAACGATTCTCACTCTCTTGTTATTCAAATCTTCTCACTAAACTCATAATCGATCCTATTAATTCTTACATGGTATCAGAGCCTGGTTGCTCGTCATTCTAAAGTTTTTGATCATCACTTACTTCCGCTTCTCCTTCTCTCTCATTTTCTGTTTTTTGACTTGAAAGTCATTTTCTTTAACCGTTGGATAATAGCTTTACCTAACGGTCTCTTCATCATGGAAAGTGTCAAAACCATGGTTGTTCCGGTGACTCTCAAGGGAGAGAACTATCTGCTGTGGGCGAGGACCACGAAAACTGCCCTTTGTGGCCGAGGCCTTTGGTCTCACGTTGAGAAGAGCGAAGCTCCGAGTGGTGAGGCCACCAAGGACGGCAAGGAACTTGCCGGAGATGAAAAGAACAAATGGTTCCAAGAAGACCAAGGGGTCTTAGCCATCATTCAAAACTCTCTAGATGCCCCCATTCTTGAAGCCTACTCCTACTGCGAGACGGCGAAGGACTTGTGGGACACCCTCAAGAACGTTTTTGGTAATATTACCAATGTCAATCGTATCTTCGAGATTAAAAGGGCCATCAATAACCTCAACCAAGAGGATATGGAGTTTACAAAGCATTTTGGGAAGTTTAGGTCCCTTTGGGCTGAACTAGAAATGCTGCGACCGGCGACAATTGATCCGGCCATACTGAACGAGAGGCGTGAACAAGACAAAGTGTTTGGGCTGCTCTTGACCCTAAACCCCTCCTACAATGATCTCATCAAACACATCTTGCGGTCAGATAAACTCCCAAGCCTTGATGATGTTTGTAACCAAATTCAAAAGGAGCATGGCTCCATGGGATTGTTCGGCAGCAAGGGAGAGCTGGTGACCGCTAACAAAGCTGAGATGGCATCAGCAAACAAAGGCTACTACCGACCGGAGGACAAGAACAACCCGCCGGTTTGTGAGCACTGTAAGAAACTTGGCCACTTCAAGAGCCGCTGCTGGATCCTACATCCGCATCTAGCACCACCACCGGGAACAATCCGAGGTGGACGACCAAACCGCGGAGGACAACCGAGAGCTCACCAAGCAACTGCCGTGGGGGAGCCATTGATCTCTGAGCAGCCTCAACAAGTGACCGGTGGAACTGCTGCAGCATCGTCCGAGCTGGTAAGGCGGTCCGACCTTGATGCGCTCATCAAAGCCCTCAAGGAGGCCACCGGTAAGGCGTTTCTTACTTCAAACAAAACTAAGTCTCTTATTGTTGATTCTGGTGCATCTCATCACATGATTAGTGATTCTAGGTTAATGAGTGATATTAAGCCTGCTAATGGTAATGTTGTGATAGCTAATGGTGAGAAAGTTCCAATTAAAGGCATAGGGAATTTAAAGTTATTTAACAAAGAAACTAAAGCTTTCTATATGCCAAATTTCACATCTAATTTGCTATCAGTTAAGAGGGCCACCACTGATTTAAATTGTTATGCAATATTTGGTCCTAACAAGGTTCATTTTCAGGATATTGAGACAAGTAAAGTTCTTGGTCAAGGAGGTTCCAAGGATGATCTATATGTGCTTGAGGACTTGAATCTATCTTCTTCTACTGCATCTTGTTTTAATTCGGTTATTATTAAACCTAGTGATTCTATTTTACATGCTAGGCTAGGACATCCTCATACTAGAGCTTTATCATTAATGTTTCCTAATATTTCTTTTAAAAATGATGAGTGTGAGGCATGTATTCTTGGTAAACATTGCAAGGCTGTTTTTCCTAAATCTATGACTATTTATGAAAATTGTTTTGATTTAATCCATTCAGATGTTTGGACTTCCCCTTGCTTGTCTAGAGAAAATCAAAAATATTTTGTGACTTTTATTGATGAAAAATCAAAATATACTTGGCTGACCTTGCTTCCTTCTAAAGATAGAGTTCTTGAAGCCTTCACTAATTTTCAAAAATATGTGACTAACCATTATAATGCAAAGATTAAAATTTTGAGATCAGATAATGGAGGAGAGTATACAAGCCATGCCTTCAAACAATACCTAGCAAACCATGGGATTATTCATCAAACAAGCTGTCCATATACACCCCAACAAAATGGTGTTGCTGAAAGGAAGAATAGGCACCTCATGGAAGTGGCAAGATCCATGATGTTTCACACCAATGTTCCAAAGAAGTTTTGGGGAGATGCTGTTCTTGCGGCTTGCTACCTCATTAACCGGACACCAACCAAAGTTCTTCAAGACAGTTCACCGTTTGAGGTAATAAACAAGGTAAAACCCTCATTTGATCATTTAAGAGTATTTGGCTGCGTGTGTTATGTGTTGAAGCCAGGAGAACTGCGCGACAAGCTTGATGCTAAGAGTGTTAAGAGCATGTTCCTTGGGTACTCGACGACTCAAAAAGGCTACAAGTGCTACGAGCCGAACATGAAGCGCGTTTTTGTCTCTCGTGATGTTAAGTTCGTGGAGTCTAAAGGCTTCTATGAGGAAAAGAACTGGGAGAGCCTTCGAGACTTGTCCACCTCACCATCTGACCGAGCTAACAACCTTCGCATCCTTCTCGAGAGACTCGGTGTTGACAATGCCCCCGCGTCAACACCTGCACCCCCAGTCAATACACCGGCCACTTCACCGCCGGAGTCTCTAGACTATGATCCCTCGGCTGCACTTGATGAACACTCGGCTGAACTTGATGAACAATCCGATGATGAAAATGGTTTAAATTCAGTTCCGGTGGACAATGCTTCCGGTGATGAGGATTATGTGCCCACCGAGGAAGACAATGACGATGAGGCCACACCACAGGAAGTTATCCCACTTCGCCGCAGTGAACGCCTCAAGTTTCCCCCCTCCAATTGGCGAAACACTCGGGTCTACTACAACAACGTTGCTGTAGCTCATCCGATTCAAGCGGTATGCACCTTGGCTCATTTTCCTCCACACCATCAAGTGTTTCTTGGCAAGATTGATGCTCATTGGATTCCCAAAGACTATGAAGAAGCCAAGAATCATAAGGAATGGTGTGATGCTGTCAATGCCGAGAAGAATGCAATGGAGGCCAATCATACATGGGACGAGGCTGACTTACCCAAAGGCAAGAAGGCTGTGACATCCAGGTGGATCTTTACCATTAAATATAAGAGTGATGGGGAGATCGAACGCTACAAAGCCAGACTCGTTGCAAGGGGGTTCACTCAAACGTATGGGGAGGACTACCAAGATACGTTTGCACCGGTGGCCAAACTTCACACGGTTCGAGTTGTTCTCTCTCTTGCAACCAACCTTGACTGGGACTTATGGCAAATGGATGTTAAGAACGCCTTCTTACAAGGAGAGCTCGAGGATGAAGTTTATATGAGGCCACCTCCGGGTTTAGAAGACATCATTGGTCCCGGGAAAGTATTAAAACTGAACAAGGCGATTTATGGACTCAAACAGTCCCCTAGGGCTTGGTATCACAAGTTAAGCACCACACTCCTTGAGAAAGGCTTCCGCAAATCAGAGGCTGACCACACTCTATTCACCTTACCAAGTGAAAAAGGTATTATAGTCATTCTAGTTTATGTTGATGATATCATCATAACTGGAAGTGACAAGGTAGGCATTCAAGAGACTAAGGCTTACCTTAAGTCAGTTTTTGATATCAAAGACCTAGGAGAACTTAAATATTTTCTTGGTATAGAAGTATATAGGACTAATGAAGGATTGTTTTTATCACAAAGAAAATATGCTCTTGATTTATTGAGTGAAGCAGGGAAGCTAGGTTCAAAAGCTGTATCTACACCCCTTGATGAAAACTATAAGGCCGGAGGAAAGGGGGAGTTTGATGCAGCTCCATTTCAAGACGTCAAGCGATACCGGCGGCTAGTAGGTAAGCTTATATACCTTACTATCACTAGACCTGATATTTGCTTTGCTGTTAATCAGGTGAGCCAACACATGCAAAGTCCTACCGTGCATCATTGGGGTATGGTGAACCGCATCCTCAAATATCTCAAGGGCTCGCCGGGGCAAGGCATATGGATGGGTCGAAATGAAAGCACGGAGCTAGTAGGGTATTGTGATGCGGATTACGCCGGAGACCGTGGAGACCGTCGCTCCACTACAGGCTATTGCACGTTCCTAGGAGGCAACTTGATCACATGGAAGAGCAAGAAACAAAAGGTGGTATCCCTATCAAGTGCTGAATCGGAGTATAGAGCCATGAGAAAGTTAACAACCGAGTTGATGTGGCTCAAGGCACTCATCAAGGATCTTGGAATCGAGTCACCTAAGCCTATTACTATGCATTGCGACAATGAGGCAGCTATTCACATCGCAACAAACTCGGTGTTCCATGAGAGAACCAAGCACATTGAAGTCGACTGCCACAAAGTCCGAGAGCAAATTAAACTTGGAGTTGTTCTACCATGTCACACCGAGAGCTCTGAACAATTGGCTGACGTTTTCACCAAGGCGGCCAGTCCACAAGTGTGTGAGTACATTCACTCCAAACTTGGCCTCAAAGATCTTACTCGGCCATGATTGTCTTCACATGATGCCCACACTCTTTTTCCCTTAAGTATAGTTTTTCCCAAGTGGTTTTCTATACTAAGGTTTTTAATGAGGTGGGTGTGCATGAGTCCAAGCTTGATCAATGCTCATGATCAAGCTTGAGGGGGAGTATGAAACCGCACACACACCTTGTCCGTACATCCGTCCGTACAACCATCACCATTGGGCCGTCCGTACAGCTAAAGGCCTACCAAGCTCAACCCATGAGGATCACGAGTCCATTCCATGCTCACCAGCCTCCAACGGTCACAAGAGCTTCTCGATCCTTCTCCTCATAGCCGTTAGTGTAGAGTGCGCAAGTGGGAAGGATCACATGTCTTCTTAAGGACATGTCGCTATCTTTATATGTAAATGTGCCTAGGATCATCTTAGTATATTCTTTTGTATATGTCTATAAGTAGATTGTAATTATGTTCTAAATGAGGTAAGAAGAGATAATATCTCTTTCTCCACAATACTCTCTCTATACTCTCTTACTATACTCTCAACGATTCTCACTCTCTTGTTATTCAAATCTTCTCACTAAACTCATAATCGATCCTATTAATTCTTACAAAATGCATTGGATTGTTACATATTTTGACCCTAAAAAGAGTAACATATCTGTTTACTGCTTCCAAACAATGTTTTCTCTCGGTTTTAGCCTGTTTCTCGTTTTAACCATGTTTTGGGATAAAACGGTTTTAAGTGTTGTCTAAACACTCCAAATTCATCCCGAACTCTTACAATTAGTCAAATGCATTGGATTGTCATACATGCTGACCCTAAAAACCGTAACAAAGCTGCTTACTTCTTAGAATCAATATTTTCTCAGTTTTAACCTGTTTTGGGATAAAACAGGTTTAAGTGTTGTCTAAACACTCCAAATTCATCCCAAACTCTTAAAATTAGTCAAATGCATTGGATTGTCACACATTATGACCCTAGAAACAGTAACAAAGCTGTTTACTGCTTCCAATCAATGTTTTCTCGGTTTTAGCCTGTTTTCTCGGTTTAAGCATGTTTTGGGATAAAACAGGTTTAAGTGTTGTCTAAACACTCCAAATTCATCCCGAACTCTTACAATTAGTCAAATGCATTGTATTGTCATATATTAAGATCCTAGAAACAGTAAAAATCTGTTTACTGCTTACAATCAATGTTTTCTCGGTTTTAGCCTGTTTTCTCGATTTAAGGATGTTTTGGGATAAAACGGGTTTAAGTGTTGTCTAAACACTCCAAATTCATCCCAAACTTTTTCCATTAGTCAAATACATTGGATTGTCACACATTCTGACCCTAGAAACCGTAACAAAGCTGTTTACTGCTTAGAATCAACGTTTTCTCAGTTTTATCCTGTTTCGGGACAAAATGGGTATAAGTGTTGTCTAAACACTCCAAATTCATCCCGAACTCTTACAATTAGTCAAATGCATTGGATTGTCATACATTCTGACCCGAAAAAGAGTAACAAAGCTGCTTACTTCTTAGAATCAATGTTTTCTCGGTTTTAGCCTGTTTTGGGATAAAACGCGTTTAAGTGTTGTCTAAACACTCCAAATTCATCCCGAACTCTTACAATTAGTCAAATGCATTGGATTGTCAAACATTCTGACCCTAGAAACAGTAACAATGCTGCTTACAGCTTAGAATCAATGTTTTCTCGGTTTAAGCCTGTTTTGGGATAAAACGGGTTTAAGTGTTGTCTAAACACTCCAAATTCATCTCGAATTTTTAAAATTAGTCAAATGCATTGGATTGTTACATATTTTGACCCTAAAAAGAGTAACATATCTGTTTACTGCTTCCAAACAATGTTTTCTCTCGGTTTTCGCCTGTTTCTCGTTTTAAGCATGTTTTGGGATAAAACGGTTTTAAGTGTTGTCTAAACACTCCAAATTCATCCTGAACTCTTACAATTAGTCCAATGCATTGGATTGTCATACATGCTAACCCTAAAAACAGTAACAAAGCTGCTTACTTCTTAGAATCAATGTTTTCTCAGTTTTAGCCTGTTTTGGGATAAAACAGGTTTACGTGTTGTCTAAACACTCCAAATTCATCCCAAACTCTTACAATTAGTCAAATGCATTGGATCTTCACACATTATGACCCTAGAAACAATAATAAAGCTGTTTACTGCTTCCAATCAATGTTTTCTCGGTTTTAGCCTGTTTTCTCGGTATAAGCATGTTTTGGGATAAAACGGGTTTAAGTGTTGTCTAAACACTCCAAATTCATCCTGAACTCTTACAATTAGTCAAATGCATTGGATTGTCACATATTAAGATTCTAGAAACAGTAAAAATCTGTTTACTGCTGACAATCAATGTTTTCTCGGTTTTTGCCTGTTTTCTCGATTTAAGCATGTTTTGGGATAAAACAGGTTTAAGTGTTGTCTAAACACTCCAAATTCATCCCGAACTTTTTCAATTAGTCAAATGCATTGGATTGTTACACATTCTGACCCTAGAAACAGTAACAATGCTGCTTACTGCTTAGAATCAACGTTTTCTCAGTTTTAGCTTGTTTCGGGACAAAATGGGTAAAAGTGTTGTCTAAAAACTCCAAATTCATCCCGAACGCTGACAATTAGTCAAATGCATTGGATTGTCAAACATTCTGACCCTAGAAACAGTAACAATGCTGCTTACAGCTTAGAATCAATGTTTTCTCGGTTTAAGCCTGTTTTGGGATAAAACGGGTTTAAGAGTTGTCTAAACACTCCATATTCATCTCGAATTCTTAAAATTAGTCAAATGCATTGGATTGTTACATATTTTGACCCTAAAAAGAGTAACATATCTGTTTACTGCTTCCAAACAATGTTTTCTCTCGGTTTTAGCCTGTTTCTCGTTTTAAGCATGTTTTGGGATAAAACGGGTTTAAGTGTTGTCTAAACACTCCAAATTCATCCCTAACTCTTACAATTAGTCAAATGCATTGGATTGTCACACATTCTAACCCTAGAAACAGTAACAATGCTGCTTACTGCTTAGAATCAACGTTTTCTCAGTTTTAGCTTGTTTCGGGACAAAATGGGTAAAAGTGTTGTCTAAAAACTCCAAATTCATTCCGAACTCTTACAATTAGTCAAATGCATTGGATTGTCACACATTATGACCCTAGAAACATTAACAATGCTGCTTACTGCTTAGAATCAATGTTTTCTCGGTTTAAGCCTGTTTTGGGATAAAACGGGTTTAAGTGTTGTCTAAACACTCCAAATTCATCCCGAACTCTTACAATTAGTCAAATGCATTGGATTGTCACACATTCTGACCCCAGAAATAGTAACAAAGCTGTTTACTGCTTCCAAACAATGTTTTCTCTTCGTTTTAGCCTGTTTCTCGTTTTAACCATGTTTTGGGATAAAACGGTTTTAAATGTTGTCTAAACACTCCAAAATCATCCCGAACTCTTACAATTAGTCCAATGCATTAGATTGTCATACATGCTGACCCTAAAAACAGTAACAAAGCTGCTTACTTCTTAGAATCAATGTTTTCTCAGTTTTAGCCTGTTTTGGGATAAAACAGGTTTAAGTGTTGTCTAAACACTCCAAATTCATCCCGAACTCTTACAATTAGTCAAATGCATTGGATTGTCACATATTATGACCCTAGAAACAGTAACAAAGCTGTTTACTGCTTCCAATCAATGTTTTCTCGGTTTTAGCCTGTTTTCTCGGTTTAAGCATGTTTTGGGATAAAACGGGTTTAAGTGTTGTCAAAACACTCCAAATTCATCCCGAACTCTTACAATTAGTCAATTGCATTGGATTGTCACATATTAAGATCCTAAAAACAGTAAAAATCTGTTACTGCTTACAATCAATGTTTTCTCGGTTTTAGCCTGTTTTCTCGATTTAAGCCTGTTTTGGGATAAAACGGGTTTAAGTGTTGTCTAAACACTCCAAATTCATCTCGAATTTTTAAAATTAGTCAAATACATTGGATTGTTACATATTTTGACCCTAAAAAGAGTAACATATCTGTTTACTGCTTCCAAACAATGTTTTCTCTCGGTTTTCGCCTGTTTCTCGTTTTAAGCATGTTTTGGGATAAAACGGTTTTAAGTGTTGTCTAAACACTCCAAATTCATCCTGAACTCTTACAATTAGTCCAATGCATTGGATTGTCATACATGCTGACCCTAAAAACAGTAACAAAGCTGCTTACTTCTTAGAATCAATGTTTTCTCAGTTTTAGCCTGTTTTGGGATAAAACAGGTTTACGTGTTGTCTAAACACTCTAAATTCATCCCAAACTCTTACAATTAGTCAAATGCATTGGATCTTCACACATTATGACCCTAGAAACAATAATAAAGCTGTTTACTGCTTCCAATCAATGTTTTCTCGGTTTTAGCCTGTTTTCTCGGTTTAAGCATGTTTTGGGATAAAACGGGTTTAAGTGTTGTCTAAACACTCCAAATTCATCCTGAACTCTTACAATTAGTCAAATGCATTGGATTGTCACATATTAAGATTCTAGAAACAGTAAAAATCTGTTTACTGCTGACAATCAATGTTTTCTCGGTTTTTGCCTGTTTTCTCGATTTAAGCATGTTTTGGGATAAAACAGGTTTAAGTGTTGTCTAAACACTCCAAATTCATCCCGAACTTTTTCAATTAGTCAAATGCATTGGATTGTTACACATTCTGACCCTAGAAACAGTAACAATGCTGCTTACTGCTTAGAATCAACGTTTTCTCAGTTTTAGCTTGTTTCGGGACAAAATGGGTAAAAGTGTTGTCTAAAAACTCCAAATTCATCCCGAACTCTGACAATTAGTCAAATGCATTGGATTGTCAAACATTCTGACCCTAGAAACAGTAACAATGCTGCTTACAGCTTAGAATCAATGTTTTCTCGGTTTAAGCCTGTTTTGGGATAAAACGGGTTTAAGAGTTGTCTAAACACTCCATATTCATCTCGAATTCTTAAAATTAATCAAATGCATTGGATTGTTACATATTTTGACCCTAAAAAGAGTAACATATCTGTTTACTGCTTCCAAACAATGTTTTCTTTCGGTTTTAGCCTGTTTCTCGTTTTAAGCATGTTTTGGGATAAAACGGGTTTAAGTGTTGTCTAAACACTCCAAATTCATCCCTAACTCTTACAATTAGTCAAATGCATTGGATTGTCACACATTCTAACCCTAGAAACAGTAACAATGCTGCTTACTGCTTAGAATCAACGTTTTCTCAGTTTTAGCTTGTTTCGGGACAAAATGGGTAAAAGTGTTGTCTAAAAACTCCAAATTCATTCCGAACTCTTACAATTAGTCAAATGCATTGGATTGTCACACATTATGACCCTAGAAACATTAACAATGCTGCTTACTGCTTAGAATCAATGTTTTCTCGGTTTAAGCCTGTTTTGGGATAAAACGGGTTTAAGTGTTGTCTAAACACTCCAAATTCATCCCGAACTCTTACAATTAGTCAAATGCATTGGATTGTCACACATTCTGACCCCAGAAATAGTAACAAAGCTGTTTACTGCTTCCAAACAATGTTTTCTCTTCGTTTTAGCCTGTTTCTCGTTTTAACCATGTTTTGGGATAAAACGGTTTTAAATGTTGTCTAAACACTCCAAAATCATCCCGAACTCTTACAATTAGTCCAATGCATTGGATTGTCATACATGCTGACCCTAAAAACAGTAACAAAGCTGCTTACTTCTTAGAATCAATGTTTTCTCAGTTTTAGCCTGTTTTGGGATAAAACAGGTTTAAGTGTTGTCTAAACACTCCAAATTCATCCCGAACTCTTACAATTAGTCAAATGCATTGGATTGTCACATATTATGACCCTAGAAACAGTAACAAAGCTGTTTACTGCTTCCAATCAATGTTTTCTCGGTTTTAGCCTGTTTTCTCGGTTTAAGCATGTTTTGGGATAAAACGGGTTTAAGTGTTGTCTAAACACTCCAAATTCATCCCGAACTCTTACAATTAGTCAATTGCATTGGATTGTCACATATTAAGATCCTAAAAACAGTAAAAATCTGTTTACTGCTTACAATCAATGTTTTCTCGGTTTTAGCCTGTTTTCTCGATTTAAGCATGTTTTGGGATAAAACGGGTTTAAGTGTTGTCTAAACACTCCAAATTCATCCCAAACTCTTTCAATTAGTCAAATGCATTGGATTGTCACACATTCTGACCCTAGAAACAGTAACAAAGCTGTTTACTGCTTAGAATCAACGTTTTCTCAGTTTTAGCTTGTTTCGGGACAAAATGGGTATAAGTGTTGTCTAAACACTCCAAATTCATCCCGAACTCTTACAATTAGTCAAATGCATTGGATTGTCATACAGTCTGACCCGAAAAACAGTAACAAAGCTGCTTACTTCTTAGAATCAATGTTTTCTCGGTTTTAGCCTGTTTTGGGATAAAACGGGTTTAAGTGTTGTCTAAACACTCCAAATTCATCCCGAACTCTAACAATTAGTCAAATGCATTGGATTGTCACACATTCCGACCCTAGAAACAGTAACAAAGCTGTTTACTGCTTCCAATCAATGTTTTCTCGGTTTTAGCCTGTTTTCTCGGTTTAAGCATTTTTTGGGATAAAACGGGTTTAAGTGTTGTCTAAACACTCCAAATTCATCCCGAACTCTTACAATTAGTCAAATGCATTGGATTGTCACACATTCTGACCCTAGAAGCAGTAAAAAAGTTGTTTACTGCGTACAATCAATGTTTTCTCGGTTTTAGCCTTTTTTCTCGGTTTAAGCATGTTTTGGGATAAAACCGGTTTAAGTGTTGTCTAAACACTCCAAATTTATCCCGAACTCTTACAATTAGTCCAATGCATTGGATTGTCATACATGCTGACCCTAAAAACAGTAACAAAGCTGCTTACTTCTTAGAATCAATGTTTTCTCAGTTTTAGCCTGTTTTGGGATAAAACAGGTTTACGTGTTGTCTAAACACTCCAAATTCATCCCAAACTCTTACAATTAGTCAAATGCATTGGATCTTCACACATTATGACCCTAGAAACAATAATAAAGCTGTTTACTGCTTCCAATCAATGTTTTCTCGGTTTTAGCCTGTTTTCTCGGTTTAAGCATGTTTTGGGATAAAACGGGTTTAAGTGTTGTCTAAACACTCCAAATTCATCCCGAACTCTTACAATTAGTCAAATGCATTGGATTGTCACATATTAAGATACTAGAAACAGTAAAAATCTGTTTACTGCTGACAATCAATGTTTTCTCGGTTTTTGCCTGTTTTCTCGATTTAAGCATGTTTTGGAATAAAACAGGTTTAAGTGTTGGCTAAACACTCCAAATTCATCCCGAACTTTTTCAATTAGTCAAATGCATTGGATTGTTACACATTCTGACCCTAGAAACAGTAACAATGCTGCTTACTGCTTAGAATCAACGTTTTCTCAGTTTTAGCTTGTTTCGGGACAAAATGGGTAAAAGTGTTGTCTAAAAACTCCAAATTCATCCCGAACTCTGACAATTAGTCAAATGCATTGGATTGTCAAACATTCTGACCCTAGAAACAGTAACAATGCTGCTTACAGCTTAGAATCAATGTTTTCTCGGTTTAAGCCTGTTTTGGGATAAAACGGGTTTAAGAGTTGTCTAAACACTCCATATTCATCTCGAATTCTTAAAATTAGTCAAATGCATTGGATTGTTACATATTTTGACCCTAAAAAGAGTAACATATCTGTTTATTGCTTCCAAACAATGTTTTCTCTCGGTTTTAGCCTGTTTCTCGTTTTAAGCATGTTTTGGGATAAAACGGGTTTAAGTGTTGTCTAAACACTCCAAATTCATCCCTAACTCTTACAATTAGTCAAATGCATTGGATTGTCACACATTATGACCCTAGAAACAGTAACAAAGCTGTTTACTACTTTCAATCAATGTTTTCTCGGACTAATTATAAGAGTTCGGGATGAATTTGGAGTGTTTAGACAACACTTATACCCATTTTGTCCCGAAACAGGATAAAACTGAGAAAACGTTAATTCTAAGCAGTAAACAACTTTGTTACTGTTTCTAGGGTCAGAATGTGTGACAATCCAATGCATTTGACTAATTGTAAGAGTTCGGGATGAATTTGGAGTGTTTAGACAACACTTAAACCCGTTTTATCCCAAAACATGCTTAAAACGAGAAAACAGGCTAAAACCAAGAAAAAATTGATTGGAAGCAGTAAACAGCTTTGTTACTGTCTCTAGGGTCATAATGTGTGACAATCCAATGCATTTGACTAATTGTAAGAGTTCGGGATGAATTTGGAGTGTTTAGACAACACTTAAACCCGTTTTATCCCAAAACATGCTTAAAACGAGAAACAGGCTAAAACCGAGAGAAAACATTGTTTGGAAGCAGTAAACAGATATGTTACTATTTTTAGAGTCAAAATATGTAACAATCCAATGCATTTGACTAATTTTAAGAATTCGAGATGAATTTGGAGTGTTTAGACAACACTTAAACCCGTTTTATCTCAAAACAGGCTTAAACCGAGAAAACATTGATTCTAAGCTGTAAGCAGCACTGTTACTGTTTCTAGGGTCAGAATGTTTGACAATCCAATGCATTTGACTAATTGTAAGAGTTCGGGATGAATTTGGAGTTTTTAGACAACACTTTTACCCATTTTGTCCCGAAACAAGCTAAAACTGAGAAAACGTTGATTCTAAGCAGTAAGCAGCATTGTTAATGTTTCTAGGGTCATAATGTGTGACAATCCGATGCATTTGACTAATTGTAAGAGTTCGGGATGATTTTAGAGTGTTTAGACAACACTTAAACCCGTTTTATCCCAAAACATGCTTAAACCGAGAAAACAGGCTAAAACCGAGAAAACATTGATTGAAAGCAGTAAACAGCTTTGTTACTGTTTCTAGGGTCATAATGTGTGACAATCCAATGCATTTGACTAATTGTAAGAGTTCGGGATGAATTTGGAGTGTTTAGACAACACTTAAACCCGTTTTATCCCAAAACATGCTTAAAACGAGAAACAGGCTAAAACCGAGAGAAAACATTGTTTGGAAGCAGTAAACAGATATGTTACTATTTTTAGAGTCAAAATATGTAACAATCCAATGCATTTGACTAATTTTAAGAATTCGAGATGAATTTGGAGTGTTTAGACAACACTTAAACCCGTTTTATCCCAAAACAGGCTTAAACCGAGAAAACATTGATTCTAAGCTGTAAGCAGCATTGTTACTGTTTCTAGGGTCAGAATGTTTGACAATCCAATGCATTTGATTAATTGTAAGAGTTCGGGATGAATTTGGAGTTTTTAGACAACACTTTTACCCATTTTGTCCCGAAGCAAGCTAAAACTGAGAAAACGTTGATTCTAAGCAGTAAGCAGCATTGTTAATGTTTCTAGGGTCATAATGTGTGACAATCCGATGCATTTGACTAATTGTAAGAGTTCGGGATGATTTTGGAGTGTTTAGACAACACTTAAACCGATTTTATCCCAAAACATGCTTAAACCGAGAAAACAGGCTAAAACCGAGAAAACATTGATTGGAAGCAGTAAACAGCTTTATTACTGTTTCTAGGGTCATAATGTGTGACAATCCAATGCATTTGACTAATTGTAAGAGTTTGGGATGAATTTGGAGTGTTTAGACAACACTTAAACCTGTTTTATCCCAAAACAAGCTAAAACTGAGAAAACATTGATTCTAAGAAGTAAGCAGCTTTGTTACTGTTTTTAGGGTCAGCATGTATGACAATCCAATGCATTGGACTAATTGTAAGAGTTCGGGATGAATTTGGAGTGTTTAGACAACACTTAAAACCGTTTTATCCCAAAACATGCTTAAAACGAGAAACAGGCTAAAACCAAGAGAAAACATTGTTTGGAAGCAGTAAACAGATATGTTACTATTTTTAGAGTCAAAATATGTAACAATCCAATGCATTTGACTAATTTTAAGAATTCGAGATGAATTTGGAGTGTTTAGACAACACTTAAACCCGTTTTATCCCAAAACAGGCTTAAACCGAGAAAACATTGATTCTAAGAAGTAAGCAGCTTTGTTACTCTTTTTCGGGTCAGAATGTATGAAAACCCAATGCCTTTGACTAATTATTAGAGTTCGCGATGATTTTGGAGTGTTTAGACAACACTTAAACGCGTTTTATCCCAAAACAGGCTAAAACCGAGAAAACATTGATTCTAAGAAGTAAGCAGCTTTGTTACTGTTTCTAGGGTCAGAATGTGTGACAATCCGATGCATTTGACTAATTGTAAGAGTTCGGATGATTTTGGAGTGTTTAGACAACACTTAAACCCGTTTTATCCCAAAACATGCTTAAACCGAGAAAACAGGCTAAAACCGAGAAAACATTGATTGAAAGCAGTAAACAGCTTTGTTACTGTTTCTAGGGTCATAATGTGTGACAATCCAATGCATTTGACTAATTGTAAGAGTTCGGGATGAATTTGGAGTGTTTAGACAACACTTAAACCCGTTTTATCCCAAAACATGCTTAAACCGAGAAAACAGGCTAAAACCAAGAAAAAATTGATTGGAAGCAGTAAACAGCTTTGTTACTGTCTCTAGGGTCATAATGTGTGACAATCCAATGCATTTGACTAATTGTAAGAGTTCGGGATGAATTTGGAGTGTTTAGACAACACTTAAACGCGTTTTATCCCAAAACAGGCTAAAACCGAGAAAACATTGATTCTAAGAAGTAAGCAGCTTTGTTACTCTTTTTCGGGTCAGAATGTATGACAATCCAATGCATTTGACTAATTATAAGAGTTCGGGATGAATTTGGAGTGTTTAGACAACACTTATACCCATTTTGTCCCGAAACAGGCTAAAACTGAGAAAACGTTGATTCTAAGCAGTAAACAGCTTTGTTACTGTTTCTAGGGTCAGAATGTGTGACAATCCAATGCATTTGACTAATTGAAAAAGTTCGGGATGAATTTGGAGTGTTTAGACAACACTTAAACCCGTTTTATCCCAAAACATGCTTAAAACGAGAAAACAGGCTAAAACCAAGAAAAAATTGATTGGAAGCAGTAAACAGCTTTGTTACTGTCTCTAGGGTCATAATGTGTGACAATCCAATGCATTTGACTAATTGTAAGAGTTCGGGATGAATTTGGAGTGTTTAGACAACACTTAAACCCGTTTTATCCCAAAACATGCTTAAAACGAGAAACAGGCTAAAACCGAGAGAAAATATTGTTTGGAAGCAGTAAACAGATATGTTACTATTTTTAGAGTCAAAATATGTAACAATCCAATGCATTTGACTAATTTTAAGAATTCGAGATGAATTTGGAGTGTTTAGACAACACTTAAACCCGTTTTATCCCAAAACAGGCTTAAACCGAGAAAACATTGATTCTAAGCTGTAAGCAGCATTGTTACTGTTTCTAGGGTCAGAATGTTTGACAATCCAATGCATTTGACTAATTGTAAGAGTTCGGGATGAATTTGGAGTTTTTAGACAACACTTTTACCCATTTTGTCCCGAAACAAGCTAAAACTGAGAAAACGTTGATTCTAAGCAGTAAGCAGCATTGTTAATGTTTCTAGGGTCATAATGTGTGACAATCTGATGCATTTGACTAATTGTAAGAGTTCAGGATGATTTTAGAGTGTTTAGACAACACTTAAACCCGTTTTATCCCAAAACATGCTTAAACCGAGAAAACAGGCTAAAACCGAGAAAACATTGGATTGTTAGCATGTATGACAATCCAATGCATTGGACTAATTGTAAGAGTTCGGGATGAATTTGGAGTGTTTAGACAACACTTAAAACCGTTTTATCCCAAAACATGCTTAAAACGAGAAACAGGCTAAAACCAAGAGAAAACATTGTTTGGAAGCAGTAAACAGATATGTTACTATTTTTAGAGTCAAAATATGTAACAATCCAATGCATTTGACTAATTTTAAGAATTCGAGATGAATTTGGAGTGTTTAGACAACACTTAAACCCGTTTTATCCCAAAACAGGCTTAAACCGAGAAAACATTGATTCTAAGAAGTAAGCAGCTTTATTACTCTTTTTCGGGTCAGAATGTATGAAAATCCAATGCATTTGACTAATTATAAGAGTTCGGGATGAATTTGGAGTGTTTACACAACACTTATACCCATTTTGTCCCGAAACAGGCTAAAACTGAGAAAACGTTGATTCTAAGCAGTAAACAACTTTGTTACTGTTTCTAGGGTCAGAATGTGTGACAATCCAATGCATTTGACTAATTGAAAAAGTTCGGGATGAATTTGGAGTGTTTAGACAACACTTAAACCCGTTTTATCCCAAAACATGCTTAAATCGAGAAAACAGGCTAAAACCGAGAAAACATTGATTGTAAGCAGTAAACAGATTTTTACTGTTTTTAGGATCTTAATATGTGACAATCCAATGCATTTGACTAATTGTAAGAGTTCGGGATGAATTTGGAGTGTTTAGACAACACTTAAAACCGTTTTATCCCAAAACATGCTTAAAACGAGAAACAGGCTAAAACCGAGAGAAAACATTGTTTGGAAGCAGTTAACAGATATGTTACTATTTTTAGAGTCAAAATATGTAACAATCCAATGCATTTGACTAATTTTAAGAATTCGAGATGAATTTGGAGTGTTTAGACAACACTTAAACCCGTTTTATCCCAAAACAGGCTTAAACCGAGAAAACATTGATTCTAAGCTATAAGCAGCATTGTTACTGTTTCTAGGGTCAGAATGTTTGACAATCCAATGCATTTGATTAATTGTAAGAGTTCGGGATGAATTTGGAGTTTTTAGACAACACTTTTACCCATTTTGTCCCGAAACAAGCTAAAACTGAGAAAACGTTGATTCTAAGCAGTAAGCAGCATTGTTAATGTTTCTAGGGTCATAATGTGTGACAATCCGATGCATTTGACTAATTGTAAGAGTTCGGGATGATTTTGGAGTGTTTAGACAACACTTAAACCGGTTTTATCCCAAAACATGCTTAAACCGAGAAAACAGGCTAAAACCGAGAAACATTGATTGGAAGCAGTAAACAGCTTTATTACTGTTTCTAGGGTCATAATGTGTGACAATCCAATGCATTTGACTAATTGTAAGAGTTTGGGATGAATTTGGAGTGTTTAGACAACACTTAAACCTGTTTTATCCCAAAACAAGCTAAAACTGAGAAAACATTGATTCTAAGAAGTGAGCAGCTTTGTTACTGTTTTTAGCGTCAGCATGTATGACAATCCAATGCATTGGACTAATTTTAAGAGTTCGGGATGAATTTGGAGTGTGTAGACAACACTTAAAACCGTTTTATCCCAAAACATGCTTAAAACGAGAAACAGGCTAAAACCAAGAGAAAACATTGTTTGGAAGCAGTAAACAGATATGTTACTATTTTTAGAGTCAAAATATGTAACAATCCAATGCATTTGACTAATTTTAAGAATTCGAGATGAATTTGGAGTGTTTAGACAACACTTAAACCCGTTTTATCCCAAAACAGGCTTAAACCGAGAAAACATTGATTCTAAGAAGTAAGCAGCTTTGTTACTCTTTTTCGGGTCAGAATGTATGAAAATCCAATGCATTTAACTAATTATAAGAGTTCGGGATGAATTTGGAGTGTTTACACAACACTTATACCCATTTTGTCCCGAAACAGGCTAAAACTGAGAAAACGTTGATTCTAAGCAGTAAACAACTTTGTTACTGTTTCTAGGGTCAGAATGTGTGACAATCCAATGCATTTGACTAATTGAAAAAGTTCGGGATGAATTTGGAGTGTTTAGACAACACTTAAACCCGTTTTATCCCAAAACATGCTTAAATCGAGAAAACAGGCTAAAACCGAGAAAACATTGATTGTAAGCAGTAAACAGATTTTTACTGTTTTTAGGATCTTAATATGTGACAATCCAATGCATTTGACTAATTGTAAGAGTTCGGGATGAATTTGGAGTGTTTAGACAACACTTAAACCCGTTTTATCCCAAAACATGCTTAAAACGAGAAACAGGCTAAAACCGAGAGAAAACATTGTTTGGAAGCAGTAAACAGATATGTTACTATTTTTAGAGTCAAAATATGTAACAATCCAATGCATTTGACTAATTTTAAGAATTCGAGATGAATTTGGAGTGTTTAGACAACACTTAAACCCGTTTTATCCCAAAACAGGCTTAAACCGAGAAAACATTGATTCTAAGCTATAAGCAGCATTGTTACTGTTTCTAGGGTCAGAATGTTTGTCAATCCAATGCATTTGATTAATTGTAAGAGTTCGGGATGAATTTGGAGTTTTTAGACAACACTTTTACCCATTTTGTCCCGAAACAAGCTAAAACTGAGAAAACGTTGATTCTAAGCAGTAAGCAGCATTGTTAATGTTTCTAGGGTCATAATGTGTGACAATCCGATGCATTTGACTAATTGTAAGAGTTCGGGATGATTTTGGAGTGTTTAGACAACACTTAAACCGGTTTTATCCCAAAACATGCTTAAACCGAGAAAACAGGCTAAAACCGAGAAAACATTGATTGGAAACATTGATTGGAAGCAGTAAACAGCTTTATTACTGTTTCTAGGGTCATAATGTGTGACAATCCAATGCATTTGACTAATTGTAAGAGTTTGGGATGAATTTGGAGTGTTTAGACAACACTTAAACCTGTTTTATCCCAAAACAAGCTAAAACTGAGAAAACATTGATTCTAAGAAGTAAGCAGCTTTGTTACTGTTTTTAGGGTCAGCATGTATGACAATCCAATGCATTGGACTAATTGTAAGAGTTCGGGATGAATTTGGAGTGTTTAGACAACACTTAAAACCGTTTTATCCCAAAACATGCTTAAAACGAGAAACAGGCTAAAACCAAGAGAAAACATTGTTTGGAAGCAGTAAACAGATATGTTACTATTTTTAGAGTCAAAATATGTAACAATCCAATGCATTTGACTAATTTTAAGAATTCGAGATGAATTTGGAGTGTTTAGACAACACTTAAACCCGTTTTATCCCAAAACAGGCTTAAACCGAGAAAACATTGATTGTAAGAAGTAAGCAGCTTTGTTACTCTTTTTCGGGTCAGAATGTATGAAAATCCAATGCATTTGACTAATTATAAGAGTTCGGGATGAATTTGGAGTGTTTACACAACACTTATACCCATTTTGTCCCGAAACAGGCTAAAACTGAGAAAACGTTGATTCTAAGCAGTAAACAACTTTGTTACTGTTTCTAGGGTCAGAATGTGTGACAATCCAATGCATTTAACTAATTGAAAAAGTTCGGGATGAATTTGGAGTGTTTAGACAACACTTAAACCCGTTTTATCCCAAAACATGCTTAAATCGAGAAAACAGGCTAAAACCGAGAAAACATTGATTGTAAGCAGTAAACAGATTTTTACTGTTTTTAGGATCTTAATATGTGACAATCCAATGCACTTGACTAATTATAAGAGTTCGGGATGAATTTGGAGTGTTTACACAACACTTATACCCATTTTGTCCCGAAACATTCTTAAACCGAGAAAACAGGCTAAAACCGAGAAAACATTGATTGAAAGCAGTAAACAGCTTTGTTACTGTTTCTAGGGTCATAATGTGTGACAATCCAATGCATTTTTACTAATTGTAAGAGTTCGGGATGAATTTGGAGTGTTTAGACAACACTTAAACCGGTTTTATCCCAAAACATGCTTAAACCGAGAAAACAGGCTAAAACCGAGAAAACATTGATTGGAAGCAGTAAACAGCTTTATTACTGTTTCTAGGATCATAATGTGTGACAATCCACTGCATTTGACTAATTGTAATAGTTTGGGATGAATTTGGAGTGTTTAGACAACACTTAAACCTGTTTTATCCCAAAACAAGCTAAAACTGAGAAAACATTGATTCTAAGAAGTAAGCAGCTTTGTTACTGTTTTTAGGGTCAGCATGTATTACAATCCAATGCATTGGACTAATTGTAAGAGTTCGGGATGAATTTGGAGTGTTTAGACAACACTTAAAACCGTTTTATCCCAAAACATGCTTAAAACGAGAAACAGGCTAAAACCGAGAGAAAACATTGTTTGGAAGCAGTAAACAGATATGTTACTATTTTTAGAGTCAAAATATGTAACAATCCAATGCATTTGACTAATTTTAAGAATTGGAGATGAATTTGGAGTGTTTAGACAACACTTAAACCCGTTTTATCCCAAAACAGGCTTAAACCGAGAAAACATTGATTCTAAGAAGTAAGCAGCTTTGTTACTCTTTTTCGGGTCAGAATGTTTGACAATCCAATGCATTTGATTAATTGTAAGAGTTCGGGATGAATTTGGAGTTTTTAGACAACACTTTTACCCATTTTGTCCCGAAACAAGCTAAAACTGAGAAAACGTTGATTCTAAGCAGTAAGCAGCATTGTTAATGTTTCTAGGGTCATAATGTGTGACAATCCGATGCATTTGACTAATTGTAAGAGTTCGGGATGATTTTGGAGTGTTTAGACCACACTTAAACCGGTTTTATCCCAAAACATGCTTAAACCGAGAAAACAAGCTAAAACCGAGAAAACATTGATTGGAAGCAGTAAACAGCTTTATTACTGTTTTTAGGGTCATAATGTGTGACAATCCAATGCATTTGACTAATTGTAAGAGTTTGGGATGAATTTGGAGTGTTTAGACAACACTTAAACCTGTTTTATCCTAAAACAAGCTAAAACTGAGAAAACATTGATTCTAAGAAGTAAGCAGCTTTGTTGCTGTTTTTAGGGTCAGCATGTATGACAATCCAATGCATTGGACTAATTGTAAGAGTTCGGGATGAATTTGGAGTGTTTAGACAACACTTAAAACCGTTTTATCCCAAAACATGCTTAAAACGAGAAACAGGCTAAAACCAAGAGAAAACATTGTTTGGAAGCAGTAAACAGATATGTTACTATTTTTAGAGTCAAAATATGTAACAATCCAATGCATTTGACTAATTTTAAGAATTCGAGATGAATTTGGAGTGTTTAGACAACACTTAAACCCGTTTTATCCCAAAACAGGCTTAAACCGAGAAAACATTGATTCTAAGAAGTAAGCAGCTTTGTTACTCTTTTTCGGGTCAGAATGTATGACAATCCAATGCATTTGACTAATTATAAGAGTTCGGGATGAATTTGGAGTGTTTAGACAACACTTATACCCATTTGTCCCGAAACAGGCTAAAACTGAGAAAACGTTGATTCTAAGCAGTAAACAACTTTGTTACTGTTTCTAGGGTCAGAATGTGTGACAATCCAATGCATTTGACTAATTGAAAAAGTTCGGGATGAATTTGGAGTGTTTAGACAACACTTAAACCGGTTTTATCCCAAAACATGCTTAAACCGAGAAAACAGGCTAAAACCGAGAAAACATTGATTGGAAGCAGTAAACAGCTTTATTACTATTTCTAGGGTCATAATGTGTGACAATCCAATGCATTTGACTAATTGTAAGAGTTTGGGATGAATTTGGAGTGTTTAGACAACACTTAAACCTGTTTTATCCCAAAACAAGCTAAAACTGAGAAAACATTGATTCTAAGAAGTAAGCAGCTTTGTTACTGTTTTTAGGGTCAGCATGTATGACAATCCAATGCATTGGACTAATTGTAAGAGTTCGGGATGAATTTGGAGTGTTTAGACAACACTTAAAACCGTTTTATCCCAAAACATGCTTAAAACGAGACACAGGCTAAAACCGAGAGAAAACATTGTTTGGAAGCAGTAAACAGATATGTTACTATTTTTAGAGTCAAAATATGTAACAATCCAATGCATTTGACTAATTTTAAGAATTCGAGATGAATTTGGAGTGTTTAGACAACACTTAAACCCGTTTTATCCCAAAACAGGCTTAAACCGAGAAAACATTGATTCTAAGAAGTAAGCAGCTTTGTTACTCTTTTTCGGGTCAGAATGTATGACAATCCAATGCATTTGACTAATTATAAGAGTTCGGGATGAATTTGGAGTGTTTAGACAACACTTATACCCATTTTGTCCCGAAATAAGCTAAAACTGAGAAAACGTTGATTCTAAGCAGTAAACAACTTTGTTACTGTTTCTAGGGTCAGAATGTGTGAAAATCCAATGCATTTGACTAATTGTAAGAGTTCGGGATGATTTTGGAGTGTTTAGACAACACTTAAACCCGTTTTATCCCAAAACATTCTTAAACCGAGAAAACAGGCTAAAACCGAGAAAACATTGATTGAAAGCAGTAAACAGCTTTGTTACTGTTTCTAGGGTCATAATGTGTGACAATCCAATGCATTTGACTAATTGTAAGAGTTCGGGATGAATTTGGAGTGTTTAGACAACACTTTAACCCGTTTTATCCCAAAACATGCTTAAAACGAGAAACAGGCTAAAACCGAGAGAAAACATTGTTTGGAAGCAGTAAACAGATATGTTACTATTTTCAGGGTCAAAATATGTAACAATCCAATGCATTTGACTAATTTTAAGAATTCGAGATGAATTTGGAGTGTTTAGACAACACTTAAACCCGTTTTATCCCAAAACAGGCTTAAACCGAGAAAACATTGATTCTAAGCTGTAAGCAGCATTGTTACTGTTTCTAGGGTCAGAATGTTTGACAATCCAATGCATTTGATTAACTATAAGAGTTCGGGATGAATTTGGAGTTTTTAGACAACACTTTTACCCATTTTGTCCCGAAACAAGCTAAAACTGAGAAAACGTTGATTCTAAGCAGTAAGCAGCATTGTTAATGTTTCTAGGGTCATAATGTGTGACAATCCGATGCATTTGACTAATTGTAAGAGTCCGGGATGATTTTGGAGTGTTTAGACAACACTTAAACCCGTTTTATCCCAAAACATGCTTAAACCGAGAAAACAGGCTAAAACCGAGAAAACATTGATTGAAAGCAGTAAACAGCTTTGTTACTGTTTCTCGGGTCATAATGTGTGACAATCCAATGCATTTGACTAATTGTAAGAGTTCGGGATGAATTTGGAGTGTTTAGACAACACTTAAACCCGTTTTATCCCAAAACATGCTTAAAACGAGAAACAGGCTAAAACCGAGAGAAAACATTGTTTGGAAGCAGTAAACAGATATGTTACTATTTTTAGAGTCAAAATATGTATCAATCCAATGCATTTGACTAATTTTAAGAATTCGAGATGAATTTGGAGTGTTTAGACAACACTTAAACCCGTTTTATCCCAAAACAGGCTTAAACCGAGAAAACATTGATTCTAAGCTGTAAGCAGCATTGTTACTGTTTCTAGGGTCAGAATGTTTGACAATCCAATGCATTTGATTAATTGTAAGAGTTCGGGATGAATTTGGAGTTTTTAGACAACACTTTTACCCATTTTGTCCCGAAACAAGCTAAAACTGAGAAAACGTTGATTCTAAGCAGTAAGCAGCATTGTTAATGTTTCTAGGGTCATAATGTGTGACAATCCGATGCATTTGACTAATTGTAAGAGTTCGGGATGATTTTGGAGTGTTTAGACAACACTTAAACCGGTTTTATCCCAAAACATGCTTAAACCGAGAAAACAGGCTAAAACCGAGAAAACATTGATTGGAAGCAGTAAACAGCTTTATTACTGTTTCTAGGGTCATAATTGTTGGGATTTATGAGACAAAGCTCACAAGAGAGGGTAGACAAACACTTGGTGAATGAATCCCCCTTTACCCACAACAAACTAACTCATTCTCAAGGGGGAGGAGAGAACATCAACTTGTGATGAACTCCCCATAAACAAGCTAGATAGAACCCAAATACTAGAGAGTAAGCGGATCCTACCTAGGAGAAGCACTAGTTTGAGACTATCCCCTTCTAGTATCACAACACTTAGAGTTTGTGTACTTAGGAGAAGGAGGATTAGAATCAGTAATCTAGGCTAAGTAAAGCAGTAAATAAAGAAGAGTTTAGGTGGGTTTGAGAAGAGAATTAGGCTGCCATAAGGGCAGCCCCTAACCGCTAATCACCTAAACAATCTACATTGTGAATATGAACAAGAACACAAGTAGAGAGGGGAAATCGGATTCTCTTCTATTAATAATAATGTGATGTTTTACATATGAGAGATTACATCTTAATATAGAAAAAAACAAGGTCCTATGACCGTTAGACACAAAGAGAGAAGGGGAAGGTATGAAAGTGACTTGTAGCCGTTTGTCTCGAGTAGAGGAAGAAGAGAGCGACTTCTCTCTTCCTTCACCTAACCAAAAGCACACGTGAATCTCCCTTCCTTCCTTTTCCTTCTTCCTTCCTTTTCCTTGTGAGATGGGCCTCTCTCTCTTGTAAGGCCTCGTTTTCCTTCTCCTAAGCCACTCAAACTTCGGCCTTTCCATCACATGGACCGAGAGCAGCCCTAAGAGCACGACCGTACGGACGGGCCTTCTCTTCATCGTACGGACGGGCCTTCTCTTCATCGTACGGACGGGCCTGTACGGACGGGCCTGTACGGACGGGCCTGTACGGACGGGCCTGTACGGACGGGCCTTCTCTTCAATGTGTTCACGGCCTAACTGGCCGCTCACCGGACATGGGTCCGTTCACGGACCGTTACATGGTACCGGACACGGTACATGGTCGCTCACGGACACGGACATGGCCTTACCGGCCTTTACATGGCCTTTCCGGCCTTTCTTCTCTTCTTCCAAGGCTCGGCCTTACCGGCCTCTCCTCTCTCCTCCTTGGTACATTCTAATACTCCCCCGCACGCTTGATCGGTGGGACACCATGGGGACCAAAGATCAAGGGTGGACTAGTGTCATCTACCTCATTAAAAACCTCAACAAAGAAAACCTCTTGGGATAAAACTTTGTTAAGGGAAAAAGAGTATAGACTCCACTATCCATGATGTCCCTTGACCTTGGTTTGCAAAGAACTAGTTCCCTTCTCTTCATGATTTGAACCGCTCCTACTCCTTAGCCCACCTTGCCTTTAGCACATTCCTTATGATCTCCATCCTTGCGCCTTTAGAGTTTCTTTGAGGCTCTCATAGTCTCCTTTACCCCTTAAACAAGTGATAAAGAAGAAAAGAATAAGTGTTTGCTATGAGGAATATCAAAGAAAATTTCTAAAAATGTGACAATTTAAGAGAACATATTAAAGAGTAAAGACTAGTAATGAAGCTAAGGTAATGAATTTAAGAAATTTAAATAGAGTAGAGTTTAGAGCACAGCCTTTATGGTGTTTTGATGGATAGGAAGGAGAGAGTTGATCACTGATGCGGTTTGGAATTCCTCCTTGAGACCGCTTCTCTAACCATGGTTTTAAACCCGGCTAGCTTTATTCGTCAGACTGACATATGCCCACTGAATCAGGCATAACTTTCGAACGGCTGCTCGGATTGGTATGATTCCACTTCCACTGGCAAGATGACTCTGTGGTCTCGAACTTTAATGAAGAACGCGGAAGCCGAATCGCAGTGGAAGGGTTTCGTCCGAGTCGATCTTTGAGACGCTTCGGCTGAGCTTTAAGTAAAGACTTTTGCTTGTGGCCGAGCAGAATCTGTGAGGTACGGTCTGAAGTCACTTGATCTCCCCCGTAACCTTTACTTGATGATGGGCTGAAACCTCATCACCTCAGTTGAAGCCTTGTGCATCACCGTTCTTGTGCACATCCAATCAACAGTTGAAACCTTGTGCATCACCTTTCCTAAAGACCATTGTGCACATCCGATCAACAACTTGGCACTAACACACATGCTCTTGGACTGATTCATCACCTTCCACCAGCTTAACAAAGACTTGGTGGCCCTTGGTTCTAACTCCAGGCATTGTGCTGCGCTCTTACATGGCTATCTTGTAGCCTTCAACCTCGCCACTTCTTCTCCTTGAGATAGTGAGCGAACTCCACACAATCTTCAATGCTGAAACTGAAACCAAAAATCAATGGAACAGATTCTAAACAAGAGATTGTTAGAGATTAGAGTATAGAGAATAATACTGAAATTAAATAGAGAATTTAGAGAATTAATAAGAGTATATATGGAGAATAGAAAGTGAGAGTATAAGGGAGAGTATTGGCGGTAGTATAAGATGAATGGAGAGTAGAATAGAGAATCTGCTCAAGAGTTCTTATGGACAGAGTTTAACTCTGTTTTCTTGAGTTGAAAGAAGCTTTGACAGCCAAGAACATCCAAGAAGACAATCTCTTTTGGTGCTTTAATGGCTGAAACACAATGGACCTTATGGAAAATTAGTTTCTCCAAAGGTTTAACAACAAAACTCCTTGTAGAATCACTTAAACAAGTGTTCTTCAAGAGATTAAGGCTTTAGATCCACGAAGATAACATATAGAAGATGTTTTTCGTGGTCCCAAGCAAAGAAGAAACAACAAAAGCCTTTGGAACAGCCTATTGTCCAACGGTTAAAAGAATGCATCTTGGAACAGCTTTAGTCTAGTTGACCAAGCGGACATGAGATGCGAAAATTAAGATCTCTCTCTTCTTCAAGCTTGAATCTGGACACACCATAGGGCCAGAAACAAAACTTTCTCAACATTGAGAAGAAGAAGTAGCGATTTAGTAATTAAGCCTTTAAAGGAAATTTAACAAAAGCAAAATTAAACCTCTAGAGGAAAATTAACTAAATCCTAAGAGAACTAAATCCTAAGAATTTCGTGGCTCATACAAGCACACAAAAACGTGAATCCTTACCAAGAACAAAACCGATTTGCTCCTTGGTTCATCACCACCTCATTTAAACCCAAGCTTTCACCAAATCGGTAAGCCTAAAGATGAGGTTTTAAAATCGATTTCTTTCACACACTTGGTCTACAAATTCTAACAAGACAAGAGACCAAGCTTACTCAACAATGAGCTGCTAGAGAATCGATTTAACAACAAAAGCAAAATTAAAGCTTTAAAGAACTAAGCTAAGCGAATTAACACCTAAGCTAGGATTAAAACTTTAACTAAGCTAACTCCTAAGAAAACGACATTGAGAATGAGTTTGAATCACCAAGAACAGAACCTGCTCTGATACCATGTTGGGATTTATGAGACAAAGCTCACAAGAGAGGGTAGACAAACACTTGGTGAATGAATCCCCCTTTACCCACAACAAACTAACTCATTCTCAAGGGGGAGGAGAGAACATCAACTTGTGATGAACTCCCCATAAACAAGCTAGATAGAACCCAAATACTAGAGAGTAAGCGGATCCTACCTAGGAGAAGCACTAGTTTGAGACTATCCCCTTCTAGTATCACAACACTTAGAGTTTGTGTACTTAGGAGAAGGAGGATTAGAATCAGTAATCTAGGCTAAGTAAAGCAGTAAATAAAGAAGAGTTTAGGTGGGTTTGAGAAGAGAATTAGGCTGCCATAAGGGCAGCCCCTAACCGCTAATCACCTAAACAATCTACATTGTGAATATGAACAAGAACACAAGTAGAGAGGGGAAATCGGATTCTCTTCTATTAATAATAATGTGATGTTTTACATATGAGAGATTACATCTTAATATAGAAAAAAACAAGGTCCTATGACCGTTAGACACAAAGAGAGAAGGGGAAGGTATGAAAGTGACTTGTAGCCGTTTGTCTCGAGTAGAGGAAGAAGAGAGCGACTTCTCTCTTCCTTCACCTAACCAAAAGCACACGTGAATCTCCCTTCCTTCCTTTTCCTTCTTCCTTCCTTTTCCTTGTGAGATGGGCCTCTCTCTCTTGTAAGGCCTCGTTTTCCTTCTCCTAAGCCACTCAAACTTCGGCCTTTCCATCACATGGACCGAGAGCAGCCCTAAGAGCACGACCGTACGGACGGGCCTTCTCTTCATCGTACGGACGGGCCTTCTCTTCATCGTACGGACGGGCCTGTACGGACGGGCCTGTACGGACGGGCCTGTACGGACGGGCCTGTACGGACGGGCCTGTACGGACGGGCCTTCTCTTCAATGTGTTCACGGCCTAACTGGCCGCTCACCGGACATGGGTCCGTTCACGGACCGTTACATGGTACCGGACACGGTACATGGTCGCTCACGGACACGGACATGGCCTTACCGGCCTTTACATGGCCTTTCCGGCCTTTCTTCTCTTCTTCCAAGGCTCGGCCTTACCGGCCTCTCCTCTCTCCTCCTTGGTACATTCTAATAATAATGTGTGACAATCCAATGCATTTGACTCATTGTAAGAGTTTGGGATGAATCTGGAGTGTTTAGACAACACTTAAACCTGTTTTATCCCAAAACAAGCTAAAACTGAGAAAACATTGATTCTAAGAAGTAAGCAGCTTTGTTACTGTTTTTAGGGTCAGCATGTATGACAATCCAATGCATTGGACTAATTGTAAGAGTTCGGGATGAATTTGGAGTGTTTAGACAACACTTAAAACCGTTTTATCCCAAAACATGCTTAAAACGAGAAACAGGCTAAAACCGAGAGAAAACATTGTTTGGAAGCAGTAAACAGATATGTTACTCTTTTTAGGGTCAAAATATGTAACAATCCAATGCATTTGACTAATTTTAAGAATTCGAGATGAATTTGGAGTGTTTAGACAACACTTAAACCCGTTTTATCCCAAAACAGGCTTAAACCGAGAAAACATTGATTCTAAGCTGTAAGCAGCATTGTTACTGTTTCTAGGGTCAGAATGTTTGACAATCTGATATGATCCTCCCAAGGATTCGACGCCTTCGAGTTGGTTGATAGAGACACCTTGATTCTAAGTACGACGAAGCCTCAAGAATAAGGATGGTGGAATGAATGGTCGCACAAGAGTTGCGGAAAGACTCTTGATATACCGGTTTGATCTTTCAGCCTCGCACCAAAAAGATCGGATCTCTCAGCCTCGCACCAAGGAGATCGGGGTTTTGACTATCAGAATCACACTAAGTAGTCAGTTTTGATTGTTGGAATCACACCAAGCAATCGGTTTTGTTCACAAAGAACAGAAGAGAATCACTCTCAAAAAGAAAAGGTTTTGATAAAAAGTTGGATTGTTGATTATTTCTTTACTCTTACATGAGTTTATATAAGATAAGAAAATTTGGTAACAAAGCCAAGTATTATTCTTGAAACTAAAAACAATAAAGATAGATAGTTGAATGAAGATTCAACTCTTGAATTTTGTCTTCCCAAGGTTTCCTTCCCAAGGTGAGTTGAACTCCAATTTTCGTCACTTCTCTTTGACCACAAAATAAAGTGATTATTTTGGGCTTTCTTGGACTTGAATTAGGCTCAAACTGGGCTGGACTTGATAGGTATCATCCCCAAAATAATTTCCCATGCTCTCTTTTGCCATAAGTTCTTGTATTAGCCCATTAAGTACCTCCTTGATCTTTTTAACTCTCTTTGACTCCTTGATCCAATTTGCTGATGAGAAACAGCATGGGCTGTATCATTTCTTCATCTTGGGCTTAGTAGAAAACAACTCCTGGTTGCCAAACATAATTCTGGAAGCTCTTAAACCAACTGGACCTGAAACTCATCAAGTTAAGAAATAGATCCACCTCCTTTGGCTAATGGGACGTAACTCTGTGGTTTGTTGGCCAAATCTTGTGTTCTTGAGCTTGTTGGAAACATAAGAGATCCATTGAGATCCTCCAGTTGATTTCGTGTCCAAATTGATTCTGAGTTGGTCTGTGTAACACGATCTTTGGCTCAGACGCGAAAATGGAACTAGGACAGATCCACTAACTTGAAATATCCATATCTTTCAAGTATGAACTGATTTTAACGTGCTTCCAATTCTCAGTGGTTCTAGGATGGATCAAGATTTCAGAACAGTTTTGTTCATAGCTTGAGTAATTCTGGCTTGGTCGGAATCCTCCTTTGAATTCTCGTAGGTCTAAGTCGCGTAGCCATGAGTTCACCTGATTTGTAAAATGAATAACTCCTTCACCTAAACTCTGATTGGACTGATTCAACTTCGAGATATGCTCTAGATGAGGTAAGAATGCATCCCAAATAGCAGTTTGGTAGGAAGAGTTGATCTTTTACTTCGTTCGTGTTGAGCAAGACTCAAGGGTCGTCTTGGATGGTCTCATGATCATATCATACCCCTCCTCTTGAAAAAGTTTCGTCCTCGAAACTGTAAGACTTTGGGTTGGAGAGTGTTGAAGTGACTCTGGTGGCTTACCATGAGGAAGATTTGCACAGTTTATAGTGAGATCTTTCTTGGTTCCTACAAAAATCATCAACTTGCTCTATCTTGCTTGACGATAAATGTAATGTTGGCTTTTCTCTCCTTGTTGGTTCATCAGATGAATCATCCATACTATCAAGGTTGTTGATGATAATGCCTTTCTTCGCGGCTTCCTAACTCTGATCTTTGCTGATCTCTTTGTGCTTTGGTTCCTCGGCTTCTGTTTGCTCACTCGGTGATTTTGCTATTTCTAACAGATTTTTCTGAACCAACAACTCCTTGTGCTCCTTTGGTGATGGTAACGAAACAAAAGCAGCTTTCTCTTTTTTAAAAACAAGAGATGTCCTTTCTCGTTGGTAACTTGGTGTGACAGTAGACGCTCCATCAGTTGGTCTAGAAGGCCTCCTTAGAATATGATTTGAACCAAGATGGTGATGGTTGGGAACATATCGTTTCCTCAAAATAGACTTCAATTCTTCCCAAGTCTCAATAGGGTGTTCTCCATTTCTCCTCCTGCTTATCACCAACTGATCCCACCAAGTAATGGCATAATCACAAAATCCAGTGACTGCAACTCGTACCTTCTTCATTTCGCAATAGTTTTGACAACTAAATGTTAGAATAAGCGGAAGACTTAAGAGAATAAGAGAGGTTTTGATGTTGTAAGGTTAAATAAAAGAGAGAGATAAGTGTGTAACAAAGAGAATAATCGAATAGACTAGTATAGAATGTTTCTTATGTTGTTTACAAGACTAGATATAGTGAGAACAAGAAGAATTAGCCGTTAGGTACAAGAGAGAGGGAGAGAGCCACTTGTGTGGTCCATGGTCCAACATTAATGAGGTGAAAGCGACATGTCCTTGTTGGTTTGAATTGTGGAATCAACCACCAAGCCACCAAATGCACACGTGATTCTTCCTCCATTCGAGATCCTTCTTTCTAGTGGGCTTCTAGGGCCACCTCTTCCTTATTTCTCACTTCATGGCCTGATGGCCTTATGGCCTAGGCTATCCTGACCGTACGGACGGCCTATCGTACGGACGGCCTATCACATAAACGGCCATGGTCGGTCTATCACATACACGGCCATGGTCAATACTCCCCCTCAAGCTTAGCCGAATGAATTGGCTAAGCTTGGAACCCATGAAGCAGCACCTCATTAAAAACCTTGGTTTAGAAAACCTCATGGGACAAAACTAAGTCAAGGGAAAAAGAGTGTGCTGTCCACGGATTAGAGGAGTCGATCAAGGTCTTGTAATGTCTACAAGCCCAAGTTTGGTATGAATGTAGTCACAAACCTTAGGACTTGCAGATTTGGTGAAGATATCGGCCAACTGATCTTGACTCCGAGTGTGACACGGTAGTATAACTCCTTCCTCAATCTTCTCCCTAACTTTGTGTTAATCACTTTCAATGTGCTTGGTTCTCTCATGGAAGACAGAGTTGGTGGCTATGTGGATTGCAGCCTCATTGTCACAATGCATCGTAATCGGTTGTTTTGAGTCAATACCAAGATCCTTGAGAAGCCCCTTCAACCAAGTCAACTCGTTGGTTAGCTTCCTCATTGCTCGATACTCGGCTTTGGCGCTTGAGCAAGATACCACCTTCTGCTTCTTTGACTTCCATGTAACTAGGTTCCCACCGATGAAGGTGCAATATCCAGTGGTTGACCTCCTATCTAAAGTATCCCCATTGTAGTCCGCATCACAATAGCCTACTAGTTCAGTATTATCATTCTTGCCCATCCAAATGCCTTGACCCGGACTGCCTTTGAGATAGCTTAGAATTCTTTCGACCATGCTCCATTGATACTTGCTTGGAGCCTTCATGTGCTGACTAACCTGGTTCACAGCATAACATATGTCAGGTCGCATGATGGTAAGATATATTAACTTACCTACAAGCCAGCGATAGCGTGTGACATCCGGGAATGGTTCGTCCATGGGCTCTCGCGGCTTGCCTTCTTTTGCCCTAATGCTCTCCCCCTTTCGCTTGAGCCGGTAGTCCTCAGCTAGGGGCGTAGCCGCCGGAGACACACCAAGCTTACCGGTTTCAGCTAGCAAGTCAAGAGTATACTTGCGTTGGGAAAGAAAGAGTCCCTCCGGAGAGCGACAGATTTCAATCCCAAGGAAGTATTTGAGCTCGCCGAGGTCCTTGATCTCAAATGCAGACTTGAGAGATTGCTTGGTGTCTGCAATGCCAGCTTTATCATCGCCAGTCACAATAATGTCGTCGACATAGATAAGGACCACGACCAGGCCAAGGGATGTTTGAAGCGTAAAAAGGGTGTGATCGGCCTCTGATCGCATAAAACCGTGAGTTTTGAGGGTGGAGCTCAGCTTATGGTACCAGGCTTGCGGAGACTGCTTGAGGCCATAGATGGCCTTGCGCAGCCTTAAGACTTTCCCGGGAGCAACCAAGTCTTCAAGGCCCGGAGGAGGCGTCATATAAACCTCTTCGTCCAATTCGCCTTGGAGAAAGGCATTTTTGACATCCATTTGCCACAGATCCCACGAGAGGTTGACCGCGAGAGAGAGAACGACCCGAACCGTATGGAGCTTGGCCACCGGGGCAAATGTCTCCGTGTAGTCATCACCATATGTTTGGGTAAAACCTCGGGCGACCAGTCGAGCCTTGTGGCGTTCAATGGCGCATGTACTCAAGAACTTGATGGTGAAGACCCATTTGGAGCTCACAACCTTTTTACCCTTGGGAAGGTCAGCCTCATCCCACGTGTGGTTCCTGATCATGGCACCAGTTTCGTCTTGGACAGCAGCTAACCACTCTTGGTGTGCCTTAGCCTCATCATAAGTTTGAGGAACCCAATGAGCATCGACTTGGCCAAAGAAAGCTTGATGCTCGACCGGAAGCAGCTCAAGCGAACAAACGGCCTGAATAGGATGTGCAACGGCCTGGCTGTTGTAGTAGACTCGTTTGTCCTTCCATGTGGACGGGTGAGATCGAACACGTTCACTTCGGCGTAGACCCGGTTGAGAAGGCAGTTCTATTGGTTGTACGTCAACCGTGTCACTGACCGTGGAAGCCTCTTCCCGGTGGTCCGTAGTAGGTGTTAAGGAGACATCATGGGGTCCGGCCGGCAAAGTTGGCACAGGAAGAGCATGATCTGAAGGTAATTCATCCTCGAGGACGGCCGCGAGGTCCAGTCCATTCTCTGTACTGGTTGGACTTGACTCGAGCCGTGTAGGGGCCATCGGTGGAGATGAATTCCCAAGGTGATCGAGGAGGAATTTTAGGCTAGAGGCCCGGTCATTAGGTGAGGAGGAGAGGTCTTTGAGGCTGTTCCAGTCCTTGTTGTCGAAATAGCCCACATTTTCCATGAAGCGAACATCTCGAGAAACATACAAACGACTTGTCGTTGGATCATAGCACTTGTATCCCTTTTGAGTCGTGGAATAGCCAATGAACATGCACCTCACGCTTTTAGGATCAAGCTTACTCCGCTGTTCCCCTGGTACAAACATGAAACAAACACAACCGAATACGCGTAAGTGATCTAGGGATGGTTTAAATTTGTTCAATACCTCAAACGGTGACAAGTCACTAAGGACTTTGGTTGGTGTTCGATTAATCAAGTAACACGCCATCAGCACGGCATCGCCCCAATATCGTCTTGTCACATGTGAGTGGAACATCATGGACCGTGCGACCTCCATGAGGTGTCTGTTCTTCCTCTCGGCCACACCATTTTGTTGGGGTGTATATGGACAGCTGGTTTGGTGTAAAATGCCATGCTTAGCCAAGTGTTCTTTGAACTTGTGACTTGTATATTCTCCACCATTGTCTGATCTAAGTATCTTAATTTTAGCATTGAAATGATTAGTAACATAATTTTGGAAATTTATGAATGCATCAAACACTCTATCCTTTGAAGGTAACAAAGTAACCCATGTATACTTAGATTTTTCATCAATAAAAGTCACAAAGTATTTGTTATTATCTCTAGAAAGACATGGTGAGGTCCACACATCAGAATGCACTAGATCAAAGCAATGCTCATAAATAGTATTGGACTTAGGGAAAATAGATTTGCAATGTTTACCAAGAATACAAGACTCACACATTGAGTTATCAAAAGAAACATTTGGTAACATTAAAGCAAGAGCCCTAGAGTGAGGATGGCCTAGTCTAGCATGCCACATACTGTCCGAATTAACAACAAAACAAGACTTAATAGAAGTAGATAAGCTAGGTGAGGGTTTCTCTAGGACATAAAGATCTCCATTTCCTTGTCCTTCTCCAAGAACTTTCCCAGTCTCAATATCCTGAAAATGAACACTATTAGGACCAAAGATTGCATAACAATTCAAATCATTAGTAGCCCTCTTAACTGATAGGAGATTAGAAGTGAAGGTAGGCATAAAGAAAGCTTTTGATGTCTTATCAAATAGTTTCAATTCCCCTATCCCTTTCACAGGTATTTGTTCTCCATTAGCAATAATAACATTCCCTAAAGCCGGTTTTATGTTGTTAAGTAAACTAGGGTTACTAATCATGTGATGAGAAGCCCCTGAGTCAACAACAAGAGATTTACTCGGTTTAGAGGTAAAGAGAGAGATACCAGACTCTCTGAGTGAAGCAATGGAGCGAATGAGTGCTTCTAGGTCTGATTTCCTCACCACTTCTCCATAGGCTGCGGTCATGGCCGCCTCATCTCCTTGCTTGGATGAACCGGCTCCCTTGTCATTAGATGCTTCCTTTGATAGGTTAGCCTTAAACTTGGCCGGTTTGAGATGGGGATGGAGAATCCAGCACTTGTCTTTCATATGACCTCGCTTCTTGCAATGGTCACATATCCACACCTTCCTATCCTCTTGTTTGTACACTCCTTTGTTAGTTGTAACAAGCTCCCCCTTGCCGCTAAACAGGTCAAACGATCCTTGTTCTCTTTGGATTTGAGAGCAGATGTCTTCAAAGGAGGGTAGCTTCTCAGCCCTGAGGATGTGCTTCAAGAGGTCATTGAAAGATGGGTTTAAGGTAAGGAGAAGTCCAAAGACCTTGTCTTGCTCCTTCCTTTCGGTCAGCACCATTGGATCGAGTGTACTTGGCCGTAACATGTCAAGTTCGGACCATAGTGCTCTAAACTTCCCAAGATGTTTAGTGAACTCCACATCATCTTGATTGAGCTCATTTATAGCCTTCTTGACTTCAAAGACTCTAGTCAAGTTAGATACATTACCATAAACACTTTTACGTGTTTCCCAAAGCTCCTTGGCCGTTTCACAATAGGAGTAGGCTTCAAGGATTGATGTGTCAAGAGAGTTTTGGAGGACAGATAGAACAACTTGGTCTTCTTGAAACCACTTGGCCTTCCTCTCACTCTCTTCCTCTACTTCCACCTCGGAAGCGCCTTCATCTTCTCCTTTGTGGTTTTGCTTTGGAACATAGTCAGTTTCGACATGATTCCAAAGACCACGACCTCCAAGGGCAGTTCTTGTGGTTCTTGTCCACATCAGGTAGTTTGTTCCCCTAAGAACAATGGGAGTAACAATGGGTTTGGTGTTTTCCATGGTTTAAATGCTATGGACCGTTGGATAAACCGTTTACCCGGAGAATAAAAGAAAAAAAGACTAAAAAACAAGTGAACAGAGATGAAGAATGGAAGAATAGGAGAGTAGATTGTCAAGAACAATAACCTAGCTCTGATACCATGTTAGAATAAGCGGAAGACTTAAGAGAATAAGAGAGGTTTTGATGTTGTAAGGTTAAATAAAAGAGAGAGATAAGTGTGTAACAAAGAGAATAATCGAATAGACTAGAATAGAATGTTTCTTATGTTGTTTACAAGACTAGATATAGTGAGAACAAGAAGAATTAGCCATTAGGTACAAGAGAGAGGGAGAGAGCCACTTTTGTGGTCCATGGTCCAACATTAATGAGGTGAAAGCGACATGTCCTTGTTGGTTTGAATTGTGGAATCAACCACCAAGCCACCAAATGCACACGTGATTCTTCCTCCATTCGAGATCCTTCTTTCTAGTGGGCTTCTAGGGCCACCTCTTCCTTATTTCTCACTTCATGGCCTGATGGCCTTATGGCCTAGGCTATCCTGACCGTACGGACGGCCTATCGTACGGACGGCCTATCACATAAACGGCCATGGTCGGTCTATCACATACACGGCCATGGTCAATACTAAAAACCGACTCAATCTTTTTCTCCCACTCTAGGTATGCATCTGGGTCATTCCTGCCTTGAAAGGTAGGAATCTCCAACTTATTACCTCCAATGTTGTCATAAGTTTGATCCATGCCATCTCTGTGTTGTGGCCTCCTATGGCTTGTTCTTGATGATTGAGTAGTGTAATAATCGTCAGCCCTTAATACTCTAAGTTGATCTCTTTTTCTTCTATGCTGCAACATTTGTGGTTGTCTTTGTTGTGCCTCCACTTGAACTTCATCCAACCTCTTGTAGATTGCACTCATCTCAACCCTCATCAACCGTTGCATCTCTCCCATAAGTGCTTGAACTTGTGGATCATTAGACATTTTTTTCTTCTTTTTTTTTTTGCTTTTTTTTTCCTTTTTTTTTCTTCTCTGTTTTTTCTTTTTTTTCTTTTTTTTTCTTTTTTCTTTCTTTTTCTTTTTTTTTTTCTTCCTTCTTTTTTTTTCTCGTTTTTTTTTTTTTTTGCCTTTTTTTTTTTTAAAATAAAATAAATAGAAATAGAAGATGAAAAGATGAGAAGATGAAAATAAAGAAGATGGAAAGATAGAAAGATGAAAAGATGAGAAGATGAAAATAAAGAAGATGGAAAGATAGAAAGATGATAGATAGAAGATTGAAAGATAGAAAATGATAGGAAGAAGATGAACAGTTAGAAGATGATAGAATGATAGAATACCAAACTCAAGGGTGTGTTCTGATACCACTTGATATGATCCTCCCAAGGATTCGGCACCTTCGAGTTGGTTGATAGAGACACCTTGATTCTAAAGACGACGAAGCCTCAAGAATAAGGATGGTGGAATGAATGGTCACACAAGAGTTGCGGAAAGAATCTTGATATACCGGTTTGATCTTTCAGCCTCGCACCAAAAAGATCGGATCTCTCAGCCTCGCACCAAGGAGATCGGGGTTTTGACTATCGGAATCACACCAAGTAGTCGGTTTTGATTGTTGGAATCACACCGAGCAATCGGTTTTGTTCACAAAGAACAGAAGAGAATCACTCTCAAAAAGAAAAAGTTTTGATAAAAAGTTGGATTGTTGATTATTTCTTTACTCTTACATGAGTTTATATAAGATAAGAAAACTTGGTAACAAAGCCAAGTATTATTCTTGAAACTAAAAACAATAAAGATAGATAGTTGAATGAAGATTCAACTCTTGAATTTTGTCTTCCCAAGGTTTCCTTCCCAAGGTGAGTTGAACTCCAATTTTCGTCACTTCTCTTTGACCACAAAAAAGTGATTATTTTGGGCTTTCTTGAACTTGAATTAGGCTCAAACTGGGCTGGACTTGATAGGTATCATCCCCAAAATAATTTCCCATGCTCTCTTTTGCCATAAGTTCTTGTATTAGCCCATTAAGTACCTCCTTGATCTTTTTAACTCTCTTTGACTCCTTGATCCAATTTGCTGATGAGAAACAGCATGGGCTGTATCATTTCTTCATCTTGGGCTTAGTAGAAAACAACTCCTGGTTGCCAAACATAATTCTGGAAGCTCTTAAACCAACTGGACCTGAAACTCATCAAGTTAAGAAATAGATCCACCTCCTTTGGCAAATGGAACGTAACTCTGTGGTTTGTTGGCCAAATCTTGTGTTCTTGAGCTTGTTGGAAACATAAGAGATCCATTGAGATCCTCCAGTTGATTTCGTGTCCAAATTGATTCTGAGTTGGTCTGTGTAACACGATCTTTGGCTCAGACGCGAAAATGGAACTAGGACAGATCCACTGACTTGAAATATCCATATCTTTCAAGTATGAACTGATTTTAACGTGCTTCCAATTCTCAGTGGTTCTAGGATGGATCAAGATTTCAGAATAGTTTTGTTCATAGCTTGAGTACTTCTGGCTTGGTCGGAATCCTCCTTTGAATTCTCGTAGGTCTAAGTCGCGTAGCCATGAGTTCACCTGATTTGTAAAATGAATAACTCCTTCACCTAAACTCTGATTGGACTGATTCAACTTCGAGATATGCTCTAGATGAGGTAATAATGCATCCCAAATAGCAGTTTGGTAGGAAGAGTTGATCTTTGACTTCGTTCGTGTTGAGCAAGACTCAAGGGTCGTCTTGGATGGTCTCATGATCATATCACAATCCAATGCATTTGACTAATTGTAAGAGTTCGCGATGAATTTGGAGTTTTTAGACAACACTTTTATCCATTTTGTCCCGAAACAAGCTAAAACTGAGATAACGTTGATTCTAAGCAGTAAGCAGCATTGTTAATGTTTCTAGGGTCAAAATGTGTGACAATCCAATGCATTTGACTAATTGTAAGAGTTCGGGATGAACTTGGAGTGTTTAGACAACACTTAAACCCGTTTTATCCCAAAACATGCTTAACCCGAGAAAACAGGCTAAAACCAAGAAAAATTGATTGGAAGCAGTAAACAGCTTTCTTACTGTCTCTAGGGTCATAATGTGTGACAATCCAATGCATTTGACTAATTGTAAGAGTTCGGGATGAATTTGGAGTGTTTAGACAACACTTAAACGCGTTTTATCCCAAAACAGGCTAAAACCGAGAAAACATTGATTCTAAGAAGTAAGCAGCTTTGTTACTCTTTTTCGGGTCAGAATGTATGACAATCCAATGCATTTGACTAATTGTAAGAGTTCGGGATGAATTTGGAGTGTTTAGACAACACTTATACCCATTTTGTCCCGAAACAGGCTAAAACTGAGAAAACGTTGATTCTAAGCAGTAAACAGCTTTGTTACTGTTTCTAGGGTCAGAATGTGTGACAATCCAATGTATTTGACTAATTGAAAAAGTTCGGGATGAATTTGGAGTGTTTAGACAACACTTAAACCCGTTTTATCCCAAAACATGCCTAAATCGAGAAAACAGGCTAAAACCGAGAAAACATTGATTGTAAGCAGTAAACAGATTTTTACTGTTTTTAGGATCTTAATATGTGACAATCCAATGCATTTGACTAATTGTAAGAGTTCGGGATGAATTTGGAGTGTTTAGACAACACTTAAACCCGTTTTATCCCAAAACATGCTTAAACCGAGAAACAGGATAAAACCAAGAGAAAACATTGATTGGAAGCAGTAAACAGATATTTTACTCTTTTTAGGGTCAAAATATGTAACAATCCAATGCATTTGACTAATTTTAAAAATTCGAGATGAATTTGGAGTGTTAGAAAACACTTAAACCCGTTTTATCCCAAACCGAGAAAACATTGATTCTAAGCAGTAAGCAGCTTTGTTACTGCTTCTAGGGTCAGAATGTTTGACAATCCAATGCATTTGACTAATTGTAAGAGTTCGGGATGAATTTGGAGTGTATAGACAACACTTATACCCTTTTTTTCCCGAAACAGGCTAAAACTGCGAAAACGTTGATTCTAAGCAGTAAACAGCTTTGTTACTGTTTCTAGGGTTAGAATGTGTGATAATCCAATGCATTTGAATAATTGTAAGAGTTCGGGATGAATTTGGAGTGTTTAGACAACACTTAAACCCGTTTTATCCCAAAACATGCTTAAACCGAGAAAACAGGCTAAAACCGAGAAAACATTGATTGTAAGCAGTAGACAGCTTTGTTACTGTTTCTAGGGTCATAATGTGTGACAATCCAATGCATTTGACTAATTGTAAGAGTTCGGGATGAATTGGAGTGTTTAGACAACACTTATACCCATTTTGTCCCGAAACAGGCTAAAACTGAGAAAACGTTGATTCTAAGCAGTAAACAGCTTTGTTACTGTTTCTAGGGTCAGAATGTGTGACAATCCAATGTATTTGACTAATTGAAAAAGTTCAGGATGAATTTGGAGTGTTTAGACAACACTTAAACCCGTTTTATCCCAAAACATGCCTAAATCGAGAAAACAGGCTAAAACCGAGAAAACATTGATTGTAAGCAGTAAACTGATTTTTACTGTTTTTAGGATCTTAATATGTGACAATCCAATGCATTTGACTAATTGTAAGAGTTCGGGATGAATTTGGAGTGTTTAGACAACACTTAAACCCGTTTTATCCCAAAACATGCTTAAACCGAGAAAACAGGCTAAAACCGAGAAAACATTGATTGTAAGCAGTAGACAGCTTTGTTACTGTTTCTAGGGTCATAATGTGTGACAATCCAATGCATTTGACTAATTGTAAGAGTTCGGGATGAATTTGGAGTGTTTAGACAACACTTATACCCATTTTATCCCGAAACAGGCTAAAACTGAGAAAACGTTGATTCTAAGCAGTAAACAGCTTTGTTACTGTTTCTAGGGTCAGAATGTGTGACAATCCAATGTATTTGACTAATTGAAAAAGTTCGGGATGAATTTGGAGTGTTTAGACAACACTTAAACCCGTTTTATCCCAAAACATGCCTAAATCGAGAAAACAGGCTTAAACTGAGAAAACATTGATTGTAAGCAGTAAACAGATTTTTACTGTTTTTAGGATCTTAATATGTGACAATCCAATGCATTTGACTAATTGTAAGAGTTCGGGATGAATTTGGAGTGTTTAGACAACACTTAAACCCGTTTTATCCCAAAACATGCTTAAACCGAGAAAACAGGCTAAAACCGAGAAAACATTGATTGAAAGCAGTAAACAGCTTTGTTACTGTTTCTAGGGTCATAATGTGTGACAATCCAATGCATTTGACTAATTGTAAGAGTTCGGGATGAATTTGGAGTGTTTAGACAACACTTAAACCCGTTTTATCCCAAAACATGCTTAAAACGAGAAACAGGCTAAAACCGAGAGAAAACATTGTTTGGAAGCAGTAAACAGATATGTTACTATTTTTAGGGTCAAAATATGTAACAATCCAATGCATTTGACTAATTTTAAGAATTCGAGATGAATTTGGAGTGTTTAGACAACACTTAAACCCGTTTTATCCCAAAACAGGCTTAAACCGAGAAAACATTGATTCTAAGCTGTAGGCAGCATTGTTACTGTTTCTAGGGTCAGAATGTTTGACAATCCAATGCATTTGATTAATTGTAAGAGTTCGGGATGAATTTGGAGTTTTTAGACAACACTTTTACCCATTTTGTCCCGAAACAAGCTAAAACTGAGAAAACGTTCATTCTAAGCAGTAAGCAGCATTGTTAATGTTTCTAGGGTCATAATGTGTGACAATCCAATGCATTTGACTAATCGTAAGAGTTCGGGATGATTTTGGAGTGTTTAGACAACACTTAAACCCGTTTTATCCCAAAACATGCTTAAACCGAGAAAACAGGCTAAAACCGAGAAAAAATTGATTGGAAGCAGTAAATAGCTTTGTTACTGTTTCTAGGGTCATAATGTGTGACAATCCAATGCATTTGACTAATTGTAAGAGTTCGGGATGAATTTGGAGTGTTTAGACAACACTTAAACGCGTTTTATCCCAAAACAGGCGAAAACCGAGAAAACATTGATTCTAAGAAGTAAGCAGCTTTGTTACTCTTTTTCGGGTCAGAATGTATGACAATCCAATGCATTTGACTAATTGTAAGAGTTCGGGATGAATTTGGAGTGTTTAGACAACACTTATACCCATTTTGTCCCGAAACAGGCTAAAACTGAGAAAACGTTGATTCTAAGCAGTAAACAGCTTTGTTACTGTTTCTAGGGTCAGAATGTGTGACAATCCAATGCATTTGACTAATTGAAAAAGTTCGGGATGAATTTGGAGTGTTTAGACAACACTTAAACCCGTTTTATCCCAAAACATGCTTAAATCGAGAAAACAGGCTAAAACCGAGAAAACATTGATTGTAAGCAGTAAACAGATTTTTACTGTTTTTAGGATCTTAATATGTGACAATCCAATGCATTTGACTAATTGTAAGAGTTCGGGATGAATTTGGAGTGTTTAGACAACACTTAAACCCGTTTTATCCCAAAACATGCTTAAACCGAGAAAACAGGCTAAAGCCGAGAAAACATTGATTGAAAGCAGTAAACAGCTTTGTTACTGTTTCTAGGGTCATAATGTGTGACAATCCAATGCATTTGACTAATTGTAATAGTTCGGGATGAATTTGGAGTGTTTAGACAACACTTAAACCCGTTTTATCCCAAAACATGCTTAAAACGAGAAACAGGCTAAAACCGAGAGAAAACATTGTTTGGAAGCACTAAACAGATATGTTACTCTTTTTAGGGTCAAAATATGTAACAATCCAATGCATTTGACTAATTTTAAGAATTCGAGATGAATTTGGAGTGTTTAGACAACACTTAAACCCGTTTTATCCCAAAACAGGCTTAAACCGAGAAAACATTGATTCTAAGCTGTAAGCAGCATTGTTACTGTTTCTAGGGTCAGAATGTTTGACAATCCAATGCATTTGATTAATTGTAAGAGTTCGGGATGAATTTGGAGTTTTTAGACAACACTTTTACCCATTTTGTCCCGAAACAAGCTAAAACTGAGAAAACGTTGATTCTAAGCAGTAAGCAGCATTGTTAATGTTTCTAGGGTCATAATGTGTGACAATCCAATGCATTTGACTAATTGTAAGAGTTCGGGATGATTTTGGAGTGTTTAGACAACACTTAAACCCGTTTTATCCCAAAACATGCTTAAACCGAGAAAACAGGCTAAAACCGAGAAAAAATTGATTGGAAGCAGTAAATAGCTTTGTTACTGTTTCTAGGGTCATAATGTGTGACAATCCAATGCATTTGACTAATTGTAAGAGTTTGGGATGAATTTGGAGTGTTTAGACAACACTTAAACCTGTTTTATCCCAAAACAGGCTAAAACCGAGAAAACATTGATTGAAAGCAGTAAACAGCTTTGTTACTGTTTCTAGGGTCATAATGTGTGACAATCCAATGCATTTGACTAATTGTAATAGTTCGGGATGAATTTGGAGTGTTTAGACAACACTTAAACCCGTTTTATCCCAAAACATGCTTAAAACGAGAAACAGGCTAAAACCGAGAAAAATTGATTGGAAGCAGTAAACAGCTTTGTTACTGTTTCTAGGGTCATAATGTGTGACAATCCAATGCATTTGACTAATTGTAAGAGTTCGGGATGAATTTGGAGTGTTTAGACAACACTTAAACCCGTTTTATCCCAAAACAGGCTTAAACCGAGAAAACATTGATTCTAAGCTGTAAGCAGCATTGTTACTGTTTCTAGGGTCAGAATGTTTGACAATCCAATGCATTTGATTAATTGTAAGAGTTCGGGATGAATTGGAGTGTTTAGACAACACTTATACCCATTTTGTCCCGAAACAGGCTAAAACTGAGAAAACGTTGATTCTAAGCAGTAAACAGCTTTGTTACTGTTTCTAGGGTCAGAATGTGTGACAATCCAATGTATTTGACTAATTGAAAAAGTTCAGGATGAATTTGGAGTGTTTAGACAACACTTAAACCCGTTTTATCCCAAAACATGCCTAAATCGAGAAAACAGGCTAAAACCGAGAAAACATTGATTGTAAGCAGTAAACTGATTTTTACTGTTTTTAGGATCTTAATATGTGACAATCCAATGCATTTGACTAATTGTAAGAGTTCGGGATGAATTTGGAGTGTTTAGACAACACTTAAACCCGTTTTATCCCAAAACATGCTTAAACCGAGAAAACAGGCTAAAACCGAGAAAACATTGATTGTAAGCAGTAGACAGCTTTGTTACTGTTTCTAGGGTCATAATGTGTGACAATCCAATGCATTTGACTAATTGTAAGAGTTCGGGATGAATTTGGAGTGTTTAGACAACACTTATACCCATTTTATCCCGAAACAGGCTAAAACTGAGAAAACGTTGATTCTAAGCAGTAAACAGCTTTGTTACTGTTTCTAGGGTCAGAATGTGTGACAATCCAATGTATTTGACTAATTGAAAAAGTTCGGGATGAATTTGGAGTGTTTAGACAACACTTAAACCCGTTTTATCCCAAAACATGCCTAAATCGAGAAAACAGGCTTAAACTGAGAAAACATTGATTGTAAGCAGTAAACAGATTTTTACTGTTTTTAGGATCTTAATATGTGACAATCCAATGCATTTGACTAATTGTAAGAGTTCGGGATGAATTTGGAGTGTTTAGACAACACTTAAACCCGTTTTATCCCAAAACATGCTTAAACCGAGAAAACAGGCTAAAACCGAGAAAACATTGATTGAAAGCAGTAAACAGCTTTGTTACTGTTTCTAGGGTCATAATGTGTGACAATCCAATGCATTTGACTAATTGTAAGAGTTCGGGATGAATTTGGAGTGTTTAGACAACACTTAAACCCGTTTTATCCCAAAACATGCTTAAAACGAGAAACAGGCTAAAACCGAGAGAAAACATTGTTTGGAAGCAGTAAACAGATATGTTACTATTTTTAGGGTCAAAATATGTAACAATCCAATGCATTTGACTAATTTTAAGAATTCGAGATGAATTTGGAGTGTTTAGACAACACTTAAACCCGTTTTATCCCAAAACAGGCTTAAACCGAGAAAACATTGATTCTAAGCTGTAAGCAGCATTGTTACAGTTTCTAGGGTCAGAATAATTGACAATCCAATGCATTTGATTAATTGTAAGAGTTCGGGATGAATTTGGAGTTTTTAGACAACACTTTTACCCATTTTGTCCCGAAACAAGCTAAAACTGAGAAAACGTTCATTCTAAGCAGTAAGCAGCATTGTTAATGTTTCTAGGGTCATAATGTGTGACAATCCAATGCATTTGACTAATCGTAAGAGTTCGGGATGATTTTGGAGTGTTTAGACAACACTTAAACCCGTTTTATCCCAAAACATGCTTAAACCGAGAAAACAGGCTAAAACCGAGAAAAAATTGATTGGAAGCAGTAAATAGCTTTGTTACTGTTTCTAGGGTCATAATGTGTGACAATCCAATGCATTTGACTAATTGTAAGAGTTCGGGATGAATTTGGAGTGTTTAGACAACACTTAAACGCGTTTTATCCCAAAACAGGCGAAAACCGAGAAAACATTGATTCTAAGAAGTAAGCAGCTTTGTTACTCTTTTTCGGGTCAGAATGTATGACAATCCAATGCATTTGACTAATTGTAAGAGTTCGGGATGAATTTGGAGTGTTTAGACAACACTTATACCCATTTTGTCCCGAAACAGGCTAAAACTGAGAAAACGTTGATTCTAAGCAGTAAACAGCTTTGTTACTGTTTCTAGGGTCAGAATGTGTGACAATCCAATGCATTTGACTAATTGAAAAAGTTCGGGATGAATTTGGAGTGTTTAGACAACACTTAAACCCGTTTTATCCCAAAACATGCTTAAATCGAGAAAACAGGCTAAAACCGAGAAAACATTGATTGTAAGCAGTAAACAGATTTTTACTGTTTTTAGGATCTTAATATGCGACAATCCAATGCATTTGACTAATTGTAAGAGTTCGGGATGAATTTGGAGTGTTTAGACAACACTTAAACCCGTTTTATCCCAAAACATGCTTAAACCGAGAAAACAGGCTAAAACCGAGAAAACATTGATTGAAAGCAGTAAACAGCTTTGTTACTGTTTCTAGGGTCATAATGTGTGACAATCCAATGCATTTGACTAATTGTAATAGTTCGGGATGAATTTGGAGTGTTTAGACAACACTTAAACCCGTTTTATCCCAAAACATGCTTAAAACGAGAAACAGGCTAAAACCGAGAGAAAACATTGTTTGGAAGCACTAAACAGATATGTTACTCTTTTTAGGGTCAAAATATGTAACAATCCAATGCATTTGACTAATTTTAAGAATTCGAGATGAATTTGGAGTGTTTAGACAACACTTAAACCCGTTTTATCCCAAAACAGGCTTAAACCGAGAAAACATTGATTCTAAGCTGTAAGCAGCATTGTTACTGTTTCTAGGGTCAGAATGTTTGACAATCCAATGCATTTGATTAATTGTAAGAGTTCGGGATGAATTTGGAGTTTTTAGACAACACTTTTACCCATTTTGTCCCGAAACAAGCTAAAACTGAGAAAACGTTGATTCTAAGCAGTAAGCAGCATTGTTAATGTTTCTAGGGTCATAATGTGTGACAATCCAATGCATTTGACTAATTGTAAGAGTTCGGGATGATTTTGGAGTGTTTAGACAACACTTAAACCCGTTTTATCCCAAAACATGCTTAAACCGAGAAAACAGGCTAAAACCGAGAAAAAATTGATTGGAAGCAGTAAATAGCTTTGTTACTGTTTCTAGGGTCATAATGTGTGACAATCCAATGCATTTGACTAATTGTAAGAGTTTGGGATGAATTTGGAGTGTTTAGACAACACTTAAACCTGTTTTATCCCAAAACAGGCTAAAACCGAGAAAACATTGATAGAAAGCAGTAAACAGCTTTGTTACTGTTTCTAGGGTCATAATGTGTGACAATCCAATGCATTTGACTAATTGTAATAGTTCGGGATGAATTTGGAGTGTTTAGACAACACTTAAACCCGTTTTATCCCAAAACATGCTTAAAACGAGAAACAGGCTAAAACCGAGAGAAAACATTGTTTGGAAGCACTAAACAGATATGTTACTCTTTTTAGGGTCAAAATATGTAACAATCCAATGCATTTGACTAATTTTAAGAATTCGAGATGAATTTGGAGTGTTTAGACAACACTTAAACCCGTTTTATCCCAAAACAGGCTTAAACCGAGAAAACATTGATTCTAAGCTGTAAGCAGCATTGTTACTGTTTCTAGGGTCAGAATGTTTGACAATCCAATGCATTTGATTAATTGTAAGAGTTCGGGATGAATTTGGAGTTTTTAGACAACACTTTTACCCATTTTGTCCCGAAACAAGCTAAAACTGAGAAAACGTTGATTCTAAGCAGTAAGCAGCATTGTTAATGTTTCTAGGGTCATAATGTGTGACAATCCGATGCATTTGACTAATTGTAAGAGTTCGGGATGATTTTGGAGTGTTTAGACCACACTTAAACCGGTTTTATCCCAAAACATGCTTAAACCGAGAAAACAGGCTAAAACCGAGAAAACATTGATTGGAAGCAGTAAACAGCTTTATTACTGTTTTTAGGGTCATAATGTGTGACAATCCAATGCATTTGACTAATTGTAAGAGTTTGGGATGAATTTGGAGTGTTTAGACAACACTTAAACCTGTTTTATCCTAAAACAAGCTAAAACTGAGAAAACATTGATTCTAAGAAGTAAGCAGCTTTGTTGCTGTTTTTAGGGTCAGCATGTATGACAATCCAATGCATTGGACTAATTGTAAGAGTTCGAGATGAATTTGGAGTGTTTAGACAACACTTAAAACCGTTTTATCCCAAAACATGCTTAAAACGAGAAACAGGCTAAAACCAAGAGAAAACATTGTTTGGAAGCAGTAAACAGATATGTTACTATTTTTAGAGTCAAAATATGTAACAATCCAATGCATTTGACTAATTTTAAGAATTCGAGATGAATTTGGAGTGTTTAGACAACACTTAAACCCGTTTTATCCCAAAACAGGCTTAAACCGAGAAAACATTGATTCTAAGAAGTAAGCAGCTTTGTTACTCTTTTTCGGGTCAGAATGTATGACAATCCAATGCATTTGACTAATTATAAGAGTTCGGGATGAATTTGGAGTGTTTAGACAACACTTATACCCATTTGTCCCGAAACAGGCTAAAACTGAGAAAACGTTGATTCTAAGCAGTAAACAACTTTGTTACTGTTTCTAGGGTCAGAATGTGTGACAATCCAATGCATTTGACTAATTGAAAAAGTTCGGGATGAATTTGGAGTGTTTAGACAACACTTAAACCGGTTTTATCCCAAAACATGCTTAAACCGAGAAAACAGGCTAAAACCGAGAAAACATTGATTGGAAGCAGTAAACAGCTTTATTACTGTTTCTAGGGTCATAATGTGTGACAATCCAATGCATTTGACTAATTGTAAGAGTTTGGGATGAATTTGGAGTGTTTAGACAACACTTAAACCTGTTTTATCCCAAAACAAGCTAAAACTGAGAAAACATTGATTCTAAGAAGTAAGCAGCTTTGTTACTGTTTTTAGGGTCAGCATGTATGACAATCCAATGCATTGGACTAATTGTAAGAGTTTGGGATGAATTTGGAGTGTTTAGACAACACTTAAAACCGTTTTATCCCAAAACATGCTTAAAACGAGACACAGGCTAAAACCGAGAGAAAACATTGTTTGGAAGCAGTAAACAGATATGTTACTATTTTTAGAGTCAAAATATGTAACAATCCAATGCATTTGACTAATTTTAAGAATTCGAGATGAATTTGGAGTGTTTAGACAACACTTAAACCCGTTTTATCCCAAAACAGGCTTAAACCGAGAAAACATTGATTCTAAGAAGTAAGCAGCTTTGTTACTCTTTTTCGGGTCAGAATGTATGACAATCCAATGCATTTGACTAATTATAAGAGTTCGGGATGAATTTGGAGTGTTTAGACAACACTTATACCCATTTGTCCCGAAACAGGCTAAAACTGAGAAAACGTTGATTCTAAGCAGTAAACAACTTTGTTACTGTTTCTAGGGTCAGAATGTGTGACAATCCAATGCATTTGACTAATTGAAAAAGTTCGGGATGAATTTGGAGTGTTTAGACAACACTTAAACCGGTTTTATCCCAAAACATGCTTAAACCGAGAAAACAGGCTAAAACCGAGAAAACATTGATTGGAAGCAGTAAACAGCTTTATTACTGTTTCTAGGGTCATAATGTGTGACAATCCAATGCATTTGACTAATTGTAAGAGTTTGGGATGAATTTGGAGTGTTTAGACAACACTTAAACCTGTTTTATCCCAAAACAAGCTAAAACTGAGAAAACATTGATTCTAAGAAGTAAGCAGCTTTGTTACTGTTTTTAGGGTCAGCATGTATGACAATCCAATGCATTGGACTAATTGTAAGAGTTTGGGATGAATTTGGAGTGTTTAGACAACACTTAAAACCGTTTTATCCCAAAACATGCTTAAAACGAGACACAGGCTAAAACCGAGAGAAAACATTGTTTGGAAGCAGTAAACAGATATGTTACTATTTTTAGAGTCAAAATATGTAACAATCCAATGCATTTGACTAATTTTAAGAATTCGAGATGAATTTGGAGTGTTTAGACAACACTTAAACCCGTTTTATCCCAAAACAGGCTTAAACCGAGAAAACATTGATTCTAAGAAGTAAGCAGCTTTGTTACTCTTTTTCGGGTCAGAATGTATGACAATCCAATGCATTTGACTAATTATAAGAGTTCGGGATGAATTTGGAGTGTTTAGACAACACTTATACCCATTTGTCCCGAAACAGGCTAAAACTGAGAAAACGTTGATTCTAAGCAGTAAACAACTTTGTTACTGTTTCTAGGGTCAGAATGTGTGACAATCCAATGCATTTGACTAATTGAAAAAGTTCGGGATGAATTTGGAGTGTTTAGACAACACTTAAACCGGTTTTATCCCAAAACATGCTTAAACCGAGAAAACAGGCTAAAACCGAGAAAACATTGATTGGAAGCAGTAAACAGCTTTATTACTGTTTCTAGGGTCATAATGTGTGACAATCCAATGCATTTGACTAATTGTAAGAGTTTGGGATGAATTTGGAGTGTTTAGACAACACTTAAACCTGTTTTATCCCAAAACAAGCTAAAACTGAGAAAACATTGATTCTAAGAAGTAAGCAGCTTTGTTACTGTTTTTAGGGTCAGCATGTATGACAATCCAATGCATTGGACTAATTGTAAGAGTTCGGGATGAATTTGGAGTGTTTAGACAACACTTAAAACCGTTTTATCCCAAAACATGCTTAAAACGAGACACAGGCTAAAACCGAGAGAAAACATTGTTTGGAAGCAGTAAACAGATATGTTACTATTTTTAGAGTCAAAATATGTAACAATCCAATGCATTTGACTAATTTTAAGAATTCGAGATGAATTTGGAGTGTTTAGACAACACTTAAACCCGTTTTATCCCAAAACAGGCTTAAACCGAGAAAACATTGATTCTAAGAAGTAAGCAGCTTTGTTACTCTTTTTCGGGTCAGAATGTATGACAATCCAATGCATTTGACTAATTATAAGAGTTCGGGATGAATTTGGAGTGTTTAGACAACACTTATACCCATTTTGTCCCGAATTAGGCTAAAACTGAGAAAACGTTGATTCTAAGCAGTAAACAACTTTGTTACTGTTTCTAGGGTCAGAATGTGTGAAAATCCAATGCATTTGACTAATTGTAAGAGTTCGTGATGATTTTGGAGTGTTTAGACAACACTTAAACCCGTTTTATCCCAAAACATTCTTAAACCGAGAAAACAGGCTAAAACCGAGAAAACATTGATTGAAAGCAGTAAACAGCTTTGTTACTGTTTCTAGGGTCATAATGTGTGACAATCCAATGCATTTGACTAATTGTAAGAGTTCGGCATGAATTTGGAGTGTTTAGACAACACTTAAACCCGTTTTATCCCAAAACATGCTTAAACCGAGAAAACAGGCTAAAACCGAGAAAAAATTGATTGGAAGCAGTAAATAGCTTTGTTACTGTTTCTAGGGTCATAATGTGTGACAATCCAATGCATTTGACTAATTGTAAGAGTTTGGGATGAATTTGGAGTGTTTAGACAACACTTAAACCTGTTTTATCCCAAAACAGGCTAAAACCGAGAAAACATTGATTGAAAGCAGTAAACAGCTTTGTTACTGTTTCTAGGGTCATAATGTGTGACAATCCAATGCATTTGACTAATTGTAATAGTTCGGGATGAATTTGGAGTGTTTAGACAACACTTAAACCCGTTTTATCCCAAAACATGCTTAAAACGAGAAACAGGCTAAAACCGAGAGAAATAATTGTTTGGAAGTAGTAAACAGATATGTTACTCTTTTTAGGGTCAAAATATGTAACAATCCAATGCATTTGACTAATTTTAAGAATTCGAGATGAATTTGGAGTGTTTAGACAACACTTAAACCCGTTTTATCCCAAAACAGGCTTAAACCGAGAAAACATTGATTCTAAGCTGTAAGCAGCATTTTTACTGTTTCTAGGGTCAGAATGTTTGACAATCCAATGCATTGGACTAATTGTAAGAGTTTGGGATGAATTTGGAGTTTTTAGACAACACTTTTACCCATTTTGTCCCGAAACAAGCTAAAACTGAGAAAACGTTGATTCTAAGCAGTAAGCAGCATTGTTACTGTCTCTAGGGTCATAATGTGTGACAATCCAATGCATTTGACTAATTGTAAGAGTTCGGGATGAATTTGGAGTGTTTAGACAACACTTAAACGCGTTTTATCCCAAAACAGGCGAAAACCGAGAAAACATTGATTCTAAGAAGTAAGCAGCTTTGTTACTCTTTTTCGGGTCAGAATGTATGACAATCCAATGCATTTGACTAATTGTAAGAGTTCGGGATGAATTTGGAGTGTTTAGACAACACTTATACCCATTTTGTCCCGAAACAGGCTAAAACTGAGAAAACGTTGATTCTAAGCAGTAAACAGCTTTGTTACTGTTTCTAGGGTCAGAATGTGTGACAATCCAATGCATTTGACTAATTGAAAAAGTTCGGGATGAATTTGGAGTGTTTAGACAACACTTAAACCCGTTTTATCCCAAAACATGCTTAAATCGAGAAAACAGGCTAAAACCGAGAAAACATTGATTGTAAGCAGTAAACAGATTTTTACTGTTTTTAGGATCTTAATATGCGACAATCCAATGCATTTGACTAATTGTAAGAGTTCGGGATGAATTTGGAGTGTTTAGACAACACTTAAACCCGTTTTATCCCAAAACATGCTTAAACCGAGAAAACAGGCTAAAACCGAAAAAACATTGATTGAAAGCAGTAAACAGCTTTGTTACTGTTTCTAGGGTCATAATGTGTGACAATCCAATGCATTTGACTAATTGTAATAGTTCGGGATGAATTTGGAGTGTTTAGACAACACTTAAACCCGTTTTATCCCAAAACATGCTTAAAACGAGAAACAGGCTAAAACCGAGAGAAAACATTGTTTGGAAGCACTAAACAGATATGTTACTCTTTTTAGGGTCAAAATATGTAACAATCCAATGCATTTGACTAATTTTAAGAATTCGAGATGAATTTGGAGTGTTTAGACAACACTTAAACCCGTTTTATCCCAAAACAGGCTTAAACCGAGAAAACATTGATTCTAAGCTGTAAGCAGCATTGTTACTGTTTCTAGGGTCAGAATGTTTGACAATCCAATGCATTTGATTAATTGTAAGAGTTCGGGATGAATTTGGAGTTTTTAGACAACACTTTTACCCATTTTGTCCCGAAACAAGCTAAAACTGAGAAAACGTTGATTCTAAGCAGTAAGCAGCATTGTTAATGTTTCTAGGGTCATAATGTGTGACAATCCAATGCATTTGACTAATTGTAAGAGTTCGGGATGATTTTGGAGTGTTTAGACAACACTTAAACCCGTTTTATCCCAAAACATGCTTAAACCGAGAAAACAGGCTAAAACCGAGAAAAAATTGATTGGAAGCAGTAAATAGCTTTGTTACTGTTTCTAGGGTCATAATGTGTGACAATCCAATGCATTTGACTAATTGTAAGAGTTTGGGATGAATTTGGAGTGTTTAGACAACACTTAAACCTGTTTTATCCCAAAACAGGCTAAAACCGAGAAAACATTGATTGAAAGCAGTAAACAGCTTTGTTACTGTTTCTAGGGTCATAATGTGTGACAATCCAATGCATTTGACTAATTGTAATAGTTCGGGATGAATTTGGAGTGTTTAGACAACACTTAAACCCGTTTTATCCCAAAACATGCTTAAAACGAGAAACAGGCTAAAACCGAGAGAAAACATTGTTTGGAAGCACTAAACAGATATGTTACTCTTTTTAGGGTCAAAATATGTAACAATCCAATGCATTTGACTAATTTTAAGAATTCGAGATGAATTTGGAGTGTTTAGACAACACTTAAACCCGTTTTATCCCAAAACAGGCTTAAACCGAGAAAACATTGATTCTAAGCTGTAAGCAGCATTGTTACTGTTTCTAGGGTCAGAATGTTTGACAATCCAATGCATTTGATTAATTGTAAGAGTTCGGGATGAATTTGGAGTTTTTAGACAACACTTTTACCCATTTTGTCCCGAAACAAGCTAAAACTGAGAAAACGTTGATTCTAAGCAGTAAGCAGCATTGTTAATGTTTCTAGGGTCATAATGTGTGACAATCCGATGCATTTGACTAATTGTAAGAGTTCGGGATGATTTTGGAGTGTTTAGACCACACTTAAACCGGTTTTATCCCAAAACATGCTTAAACCGAGAAAACAGGCTAAAACCGAGAAAACATTGATTGGAAGCAGTAAACAGCTTTATTACTGTTTTTAGGGTCATAATGTGTGACAATCCAATGCATTTGACTAATTGTAAGAGTTTGGGATGAATTTGGAGTGTTTAGACAACACTTAAACCTGTTTTATCCTAAAACAAGCTAAAACTGAGAAAACATTGATTCTAAGAAGTAAGCAGCTTTGTTGCTGTTTTTAGGGTCAGCATGTATGACAATCCAATGCATTGGACTAATTGTAAGAGTTCGGGATGAATTTGGAGTGTTTAGACAACACTTAAAACCGTTTTATCCCAAAACATGCTTAAAACGAGAAACAGGCTAAAACCAAGAGAAAACATTGTTTGGAAGCAGTAAACAGATATGTTACTATTTTTAGAGTCAAAATATGTAACAATCCAATGCATTTGACTAATTTTAAGAATTCGAGATGAATTTGGAGTGTTTAGACAACACTTAAACCCGTTTTATCCCAAAACAGGCTTAAACCGAGAAAACATTGATTCTAAGAAGTAAGCAGCTTTGTTACTCTTTTTCGGGTCAGAATGTATGACAATCCAATGCATTTGACTAATTATAAGAGTTCGGGATGAATTTGGAGTGTTTAGACAACACTTATACCCATTTGTCCCGAAACAGACTAAAACTGAGAAAACGTTGATTCTAAGCAGTAAACAACTTTGTTACTGTTTCTAGGGTCAGAATGTGTGACAATCCAATGCATTTGACTAATTGAAAAAGTTCGGGATGAATTTGGAGTGTTTAGACAACACTTAAACCGGTTTTATCCCAAAACATGCTTAAACCGAGAAAACAGGCTAAAACCGAGAAAACATTGATTGGAAGCAGTAAACAGCTTTATTACTGTTTCTAGGGTCATAATGTGTGACAATCCAATGCATTTGACTAATTGTAAGAGTTTGGGATGAATTTGGAGTGTTTAGACAACACTTAAACCTGTTTTATCCCAAAACAAGCTAAAACTGAGAAAACATTGATTCTAAGAAGTAAGCAGCTTTGTTACTGTTTTTAGGGTCAGCATGTATGACAATCCAATGCATTGGACTAATTGTAAGAGTTCGGGATGAATTTGGAGTGTTTAGACAACACTTAAAACCGTTTTATCCCAAAACATGCTTAAAACGAGACACAGGCTAAAACCGAGAGAAAACATTGTTTGGAAGCAGTAAACAGATATGTTACTATTTTTAGAGTCAAAATATGTAACAATCCAATGCATTTGACTAATTTTAAGAATTCGAGATGAATTTGGAGTGTTTAGACAACACTTAAACCCGTTTTATCCCAAAACAGGCTTAAACCGAGAAAACATTGATTCTAAGAAGTAAGCAGCTTTGTTACTCTTTTTCGGGTCAGAATGTATGACAATCCAATGCATTTGACTAATTATAAGAGTTCGGGATGAATTTGGAGTGTTTAGACAACACTTATACCCATTTTGTCCCGAAACATGCTAAAACTGAGAAAACGTTGATTCTAAGCAGTAAACAACTTTGTTACTGTTTCTAGGGTCAGAATGTGTGAAAATCCAATGCATTTGACTAATTGTAAGAGTTCGGGATGAATTTGGAGTGTTTAGACAACACTTTAACCCGTTTTATCCCAAAACATGCTTAAAACGAGAAACAGGCTAAAACCGAGAGAAAACATTGTTTGGAAGCAGTAAACAGATATGTTACTATTTTCAGGGTCAAAATATGTAACAATCCAATGCATTTGACTAATTTTAAGAATTCGAGATGAATTTGGAGTGTTTAGACAACACTTAAACCCGTTTTATCCCAAAACAGGCTTAAACCGAGAAAACATTGATTCTAAGCTGTAAGCAGCATTGTTACTGTTTCTAGGGTCAGAATGTTTGACAATCCAATGCATTTGATTAACTATAAGAGTTCGGGATGAATTTGGAGTTTTTAGACAACACTTTTACCCATTTTGTCCCGAAACAAGCTAAAACTGAGAAAACGTTGATTCTAAGCAGTAAGCAGCATTGTTAATGTTTCTAGGGTCATAATGTATGACAATCCGATGCATTTGACTAATTGTAAGAGTCCGGGATGATTTTGGAGTGTTTAGACAACACTTAAACCCGTTTTATCCCAAAACATGCTTAAACCGAGAAAACAGGCTAAAACCGAGAAAACATTGATTGAAAGCAGTAAACAGCTTTGTTACTGTTTCTCGGGTCATAATGTGTGACAATCCAATGCATTTGACTAATTGTAAGAGTTCGGGATGAATTTGGAGTGTTTAGACAACACTTAAACCCGTTTTATCCCAAAACATGCTTAAAACGAGAAAAAGGCTAAAACCGAGAGAAAACATTGTTTGGAAGCAGTAAACAGATATGTTACTATTTTTAGAGTCAAAATATGTATCAATCCAATGCATTTGACTAATTTTAAGAATTCGAGATGAATTTGGAGTGTTTAGACAACACTTAAACCCGTTTTATCCCAAAACAGGCTTAAACCGAGAAAACATTGATTCTAAGCTGTAAGCAGCATTGTTACTGTTTCTAGGGTCAGAATGTTTGACAATCCAATGCATTTGGTTAATTGTAAGAGTTCGGGATGAATTTGGAGTTTTTAGACAACACTTTTACCCATTTTGTCCCGAAACAAGCTAAAACTGAGAAAACGTTGATTCTAAGCAGTAAGCAGCATTGTTAATGTTTCTAGGGTCATAATGTGTGACAATCCGATGCATTTGACTAATTGTAAGAGTTTGGGATGATTTTGGAGTGTTTAGACAACACTTAAACCGGTTTTATCCCAAAACATGCTTAAACCGAGAAAACAGGCTAAAACCGAGAAAACATTGATTGGAAGCAGTAAACAGCTTTATTACTGTTTCTAGGGTCATAATGTGTGACAATCCAATGCATTTGACTCATTGTAAGAGTTTGGGATGAATCTGGAGTGTTTAGACAACACTTAAACCTGTTTTATCCCAAAACAAGCTAAAACTGAGAAAACATTGATTCTAAGAAGTAAGCAGCTTTGTTACTGTTTTTAGGGTCAGCATGTATGACAATCCAATGCATTGGACTAATTGTAAGAGTTCGGGATGAATTTGGAGTGTTTAGACAACACTTAAAACCGTTTTATCCCAAAACATGCTTAAAACGAGAAACAGGCTAAAACCGAGAGAAAACATTGTTTGGAAGCAGTAAACAGATATGTTACTCTTTTTAGGGTCAAAATATGTAACAATCCAATGCATTTGACTAATTTTAAGAATTCGAGATGAATTTGGAGTGTTTAGACAACACTTAAACCCGTTTTATCCCAAAACAGGCTTAAACCGAGAAAACATTGATTCTAAGCTGTAAGCAGCATTGTTACTGTTTCTAGGGTCAGAATGTTTGACAATCTGATATGATCCTCCCAAGGATTCGACGCCTTCGAGTTGGTTGATAGAGACACCTTGATTCTAAGTACGACGAAGCCTCAAGAATAAGGATGGTGGAATGAATGGTCGCACAAGAGTTGCGGAAAGACTCTTGATATACCGGTTTGATCTTTCAGCCTCGCACCAAAAAGATCGGATCTCTCAGCCTCGCACCAAGGAGATCGGGGTTTTGACTATCAGAATCACACTAAGTAGTCAGTTTTGATTGTTGGAATCACACCAAGCAATCGGTTTTGTTCACAAAGAACAGAAGAGAATCACTCTCAAAAAGAAAAGGTTTTGATAAAAAGTTGGATTGTTGATTATTTCTTTACTCTTACATGAGTTTATATAAGATAAGAAAATTTGGTAACAAAGCCAAGTATTATTCTTGAAACTAAAAACAATAAAGATAGATAGTTGAATGAAGATTCAACTCTTGAATTTTGTCTTCCCAAGGTTTCCTTCCCAAGGTGAGTTGAACTCCAATTTTCGTCACTTCTCTTTGACCACAAAATAAAGTGATTATTTTGGGCTTTCTTGGACTTGAATTAGGCTCAAACTGGGCTGGACTTGATAGGTATCATCCCCAAAATAATTTCCCATGCTCTCTTTTGCCATAAGTTCTTGTATTAGCCCATTAAGTACCTCCTTGATCTTTTTAACTCTCTTTGACTCCTTGATCCAATTTGCTGATGAGAAACAGCATGGGCTGTATCATTTCTTCATCTTGGGCTTAGTAGAAAACAACTCCTGGTTGCCAAACATAATTCTGGAAGCTCTTAAACCAACTGGACCTGAAACTCATCAAGTTAAGAAATAGATCCACCTCCTTTGGCTAATGGGACGTAACTCTGTGGTTTGTTGGCCAAATCTTGTGTTCTTGAGCTTGTTGGAAACATAAGAGATCCATTGAGATCCTCCAGTTGATTTCGTGTCCAAATTGATTCTGAGTTGGTCTGTGTAACACGATCTTTGGCTCAGACGCGAAAATGGAACTAGGACAGATCCACTAACTTGAAATATCCATATCTTTCAAGTATGAACTGATTTTAACGTGCTTCCAATTCTCAGTGGTTCTAGGATGGATCAAGATTTCAGAACAGTTTTGTTCATAGCTTGAGTAATTCTGGCTTGGTCGGAATCCTCCTTTGAATTCTCGTAGGTCTAAGTCGCGTAGCCATGAGTTCACCTGATTTGTAAAATGAATAACTCCTTCACCTAAACTCTGATTGGACTGATTCAACTTCGAGATATGCTCTAGATGAGGTAAGAATGCATCCCAAATAGCAGTTTGGTAGGAAGAGTTGATCTTTTACTTCGTTCGTGTTGAGCAAGACTCAAGGGTCGTCTTGGATGGTCTCATGATCATATCATACCCCTCCTCTTGAAAAAGTTTCGTCCTCGAAACTGTAAGACTTTGGGTTGGAGAGTGTTGAAGTGACTCTGGTGGCTTACCATGAGGAAGATTTGCACAGTTTATAGTGAGATCTTTCTTGGTTCCTACAAAAATCATCAACTTGCTCTATCTTGCTTGACGATAAATGTAATGTTGGCTTTTCTCTCCTTGTTGGTTCATCAGATGAATCATCCATACTATCAAGGTTGTTGATGATAATGCCTTTCTTCGCGGCTTCCTAACTCTGATCTTTGCTGATCTCTTTGTGCTTTGGTTCCTCGGCTTCTGTTTGCTCACTCGGTGATTTTGCTATTTCTAACAGATTTTTCTGAACCAACAACTCCTTGTGCTCCTTTGGTGATGGTAACGAAACAAAAGCAGCTTTCTCTTTTTTAAAAACAAGAGATGTCCTTTCTCGTTGGTAACTTGGTGTGACAGTAGACGCTCCATCAGTTGGTCTAGAAGGCCTCCTTAGAATATGATTTGAACCAAGATGGTGATGGTTGGGAACATATCGTTTCCTCAAAATAGACTTCAATTCTTCCCAAGTCTCAATAGGGTGTTCTCCATTTCTCCTCCTGCTTATCACCAACTGATCCCACCAAGTAATGGCATAATCACAAAATCCAGTGACTGCAACTCGTACCTTCTTCATTTCGCAATAGTTTTGACAACTAAATGTTAGAATAAGCGGAAGACTTAAGAGAATAAGAGAGGTTTTGATGTTGTAAGGTTAAATAAAAGAGAGAGATAAGTGTGTAACAAAGAGAATAATCGAATAGACTAGTATAGAATGTTTCTTATGTTGTTTACAAGACTAGATATAGTGAGAACAAGAAGAATTAGCCGTTAGGTACAAGAGAGAGGGAGAGAGCCACTTGTGTGGTCCATGGTCCAACATTAATGAGGTGAAAGCGACATGTCCTTGTTGGTTTGAATTGTGGAATCAACCACCAAGCCACCAAATGCACACGTGATTCTTCCTCCATTCGAGATCCTTCTTTCTAGTGGGCTTCTAGGGCCACCTCTTCCTTATTTCTCACTTCATGGCCTGATGGCCTTATGGCCTAGGCTATCCTGACCGTACGGACGGCCTATCGTACGGACGGCCTATCACATAAACGGCCATGGTCGGTCTATCACATACACGGCCATGGTCAATACTCCCCCTCAAGCTTAGCCGAATGAATTGGCTAAGCTTGGAACCCATGAAGCAGCACCTCATTAAAAACCTTGGTTTAGAAAACCTCATGGGACAAAACTAAGTCAAGGGAAAAAGAGTGTGCTGTCCACGGATTAGAGGAGTCGATCAAGGTCTTGTAATGTCTACAAGCCCAAGTTTGGTATGAATGTAGTCACAAACCTTAGGACTTGCAGATTTGGTGAAGATATCGGCCAACTGATCTTGACTCCGAGTGTGACACGGTAGTATAACTCCTTCCTCAATCTTCTCCCTAACTTTGTGTTAATCACTTTCAATGTGCTTGGTTCTCTCATGGAAGACAGAGTTGGTGGCTATGTGGATTGCAGCCTCATTGTCACAATGCATCGTAATCGGTTGTTTTGAGTCAATACCAAGATCCTTGAGAAGCCCCTTCAACCAAGTCAACTCGTTGGTTAGCTTCCTCATTGCTCGATACTCGGCTTTGGCGCTTGAGCAAGATACCACCTTCTGCTTCTTTGACTTCCATGTAACTAGGTTCCCACCGATGAAGGTGCAATATCCAGTGGTTGACCTCCTATCTAAAGTATCCCCATTGTAGTCCGCATCACAATAGCCTACTAGTTCAGTATTATCATTCTTGCCCATCCAAATGCCTTGACCCGGACTGCCTTTGAGATAGCTTAGAATTCTTTCGACCATGCTCCATTGATACTTGCTTGGAGCCTTCATGTGCTGACTAACCTGGTTCACAGCATAACATATGTCAGGTCGCATGATGGTAAGATATATTAACTTACCTACAAGCCAGCGATAGCGTGTGACATCCGGGAATGGTTCGTCCATGGGCTCTCGCGGCTTGCCTTCTTTTGCCCTAATGCTCTCCCCCTTTCGCTTGAGCCGGTAGTCCTCAGCTAGGGGCGTAGCCGCCGGAGACACACCAAGCTTACCGGTTTCAGCTAGCAAGTCAAGAGTATACTTGCGTTGGGAAAGAAAGAGTCCCTCCGGAGAGCGACAGATTTCAATCCCAAGGAAGTATTTGAGCTCGCCGAGGTCCTTGATCTCAAATGCAGACTTGAGAGATTGCTTGGTGTCTGCAATGCCAGCTTTATCATCGCCAGTCACAATAATGTCGTCGACATAGATAAGGACCACGACCAGGCCAAGGGATGTTTGAAGCGTAAAAAGGGTGTGATCGGCCTCTGATCGCATAAAACCGTGAGTTTTGAGGGTGGAGCTCAGCTTATGGTACCAGGCTTGCGGAGACTGCTTGAGGCCATAGATGGCCTTGCGCAGCCTTAAGACTTTCCCGGGAGCAACCAAGTCTTCAAGGCCCGGAGGAGGCGTCATATAAACCTCTTCGTCCAATTCGCCTTGGAGAAAGGCATTTTTGACATCCATTTGCCACAGATCCCACGAGAGGTTGACCGCGAGAGAGAGAACGACCCGAACCGTATGGAGCTTGGCCACCGGGGCAAATGTCTCCGTGTAGTCATCACCATATGTTTGGGTAAAACCTCGGGCGACCAGTCGAGCCTTGTGGCGTTCAATGGCGCATGTACTCAAGAACTTGATGGTGAAGACCCATTTGGAGCTCACAACCTTTTTACCCTTGGGAAGGTCAGCCTCATCCCACGTGTGGTTCCTGATCATGGCACCAGTTTCGTCTTGGACAGCAGCTAACCACTCTTGGTGTGCCTTAGCCTCATCATAAGTTTGAGGAACCCAATGAGCATCGACTTGGCCAAAGAAAGCTTGATGCTCGACCGGAAGCAGCTCAAGCGAACAAACGGCCTGAATAGGATGTGCAACGGCCTGGCTGTTGTAGTAGACTCGTTTGTCCTTCCATGTGGACGGGTGAGATCGAACACGTTCACTTCGGCGTAGACCCGGTTGAGAAGGCAGTTCTATTGGTTGTACGTCAACCGTGTCACTGACCGTGGAAGCCTCTTCCCGGTGGTCCGTAGTAGGTGTTAAGGAGACATCATGGGGTCCGGCCGGCAAAGTTGGCACAGGAAGAGCATGATCTGAAGGTAATTCATCCTCGAGGACGGCCGCGAGGTCCAGTCCATTCTCTGTACTGGTTGGACTTGACTCGAGCCGTGTAGGGGCCATCGGTGGAGATGAATTCCCAAGGTGATCGAGGAGGAATTTTAGGCTAGAGGCCCGGTCATTAGGTGAGGAGGAGAGGTCTTTGAGGCTGTTCCAGTCCTTGTTGTCGAAATAGCCCACATTTTCCATGAAGCGAACATCTCGAGAAACATACAAACGACTTGTCGTTGGATCATAGCACTTGTATCCCTTTTGAGTCGTGGAATAGCCAATGAACATGCACCTCACGCTTTTAGGATCAAGCTTACTCCGCTGTTCCCCTGGTACAAACATGAAACAAACACAACCGAATACGCGTAAGTGATCTAGGGATGGTTTAAATTTGTTCAATACCTCAAACGGTGACAAGTCACTAAGGACTTTGGTTGGTGTTCGATTAATCAAGTAACACGCCATCAGCACGGCATCGCCCCAATATCGTCTTGTCACATGTGAGTGGAACATCATGGACCGTGCGACCTCCATGAGGTGTCTGTTCTTCCTCTCGGCCACACCATTTTGTTGGGGTGTATATGGACAGCTGGTTTGGTGTAAAATGCCATGCTTAGCCAAGTGTTCTTTGAACTTGTGACTTGTATATTCTCCACCATTGTCTGATCTAAGTATCTTAATTTTAGCATTGAAATGATTAGTAACATAATTTTGGAAATTTATGAATGCATCAAACACTCTATCCTTTGAAGGTAACAAAGTAACCCATGTATACTTAGATTTTTCATCAATAAAAGTCACAAAGTATTTGTTATTATCTCTAGAAAGACATGGTGAGGTCCACACATCAGAATGCACTAGATCAAAGCAATGCTCATAAATAGTATTGGACTTAGGGAAAATAGATTTGCAATGTTTACCAAGAATACAAGACTCACACATTGAGTTATCAAAAGAAACATTTGGTAACATTAAAGCAAGAGCCCTAGAGTGAGGATGGCCTAGTCTAGCATGCCACATACTGTCCGAATTAACAACAAAACAAGACTTAATAGAAGTAGATAAGCTAGGTGAGGGTTTCTCTAGGACATAAAGATCTCCATTTCCTTGTCCTTCTCCAAGAACTTTCCCAGTCTCAATATCCTGAAAATGAACACTATTAGGACCAAAGATTGCATAACAATTCAAATCATTAGTAGCCCTCTTAACTGATAGGAGATTAGAAGTGAAGGTAGGCATAAAGAAAGCTTTTGATGTCTTATCAAATAGTTTCAATTCCCCTATCCCTTTCACAGGTATTTGTTCTCCATTAGCAATAATAACATTCCCTAAAGCCGGTTTTATGTTGTTAAGTAAACTAGGGTTACTAATCATGTGATGAGAAGCCCCTGAGTCAACAACAAGAGATTTACTCGGTTTAGAGGTAAAGAGAGAGATACCAGACTCTTTGAGTGAAGCAATGGAGCGAATGAGTGCTTCTAGGTCTGATTTCCTCACCACTTCTCCATAGGCTGCGGTCATGGCCGCCTCATCTCCTTGCTTGGATGAACCGGCTCCCTTGTCATTAGATGCTTCCTTTGATAGGTTAGCCTTAAACTTGGCCGGTTTGAGATGGGGATGGAGAATCCAGCACTTGTCTTTCATATGACCTCGCTTCTTGCAATGGTCACATATCCACACCTTCCTATCCTCTTGTTTGTACACTCCTTTGTTAGTTGTAACAAGCTCCCCCTTGCCGCTAAACAGGTCAAACGATCCTTGTTCTCTTTGGATTTGAGAGCAGATGTCTTCAAAGGAGGGTAGCTTCTCAGCCCTGAGGATGTGCTTCAAGAGGTCATTGAAAGATGGGTTTAAGGTAAGGAGAAGTCCAAAGACCTTGTCTTGCTCCTTCCTTTCGGTCAGCACCATTGGATCGAGTGTACTTGGCCGTAACATGTCAAGTTCGGACCATAGTGCTCTAAACTTCCCAAGATGTTTAGTGAACTCCACATCATCTTGATTGAGCTCATTTATAGCCTTCTTGACTTCAAAGACTCTAGTCAAGTTAGATACATTACCATAAACACTTTTAAGTGTTTCCCAAAGCTCCTTGGCCGTTTCACAATAGGAGTAGGCTTCAAGGATTGATGTGTCAAGAGAGTTTTGGAGGACAGATAGAACAACTTGGTCTTCTTGAAACCACTTGGCCTTCCTCTCACTCTCTTCCTCTACTTCCACCTCGGAAGCGCCTTCATCTTCTCCTTTGTGGTTTTGCTTTGGAACATAGTCAGTTTCGACATGATTCCAAAGACCACGACCTCCAAGGGCAGTTCTTGTGGTTCTTGTCCACATCAGGTAGTTTGTTCCCCTAAGAACAATGGGAGTAACAATGGGTTTGGTGTTTTCCATGGTTTAAATGCTATGGACCGTTGGATAAACCGTTTACCCGGAGAATAAAAGAAAAAAAGACTAAAAAACAAGTGAACAGAGATGAAGAATGGAAGAATAGGAGAGTAGATTGTCAAGAACAATAACCTAGCTCTGATACCATGTTAGAATAAGCGGAAGACTTAAGAGAATAAGAGAGGTTTTGATGTTGTAAGGTTAAATAAAAGAGAGAGATAAGTGTGTAACAAAGAGAATAATCGAATAGACTAGAATAGAATGTTTCTTATGTTGTTTACAAGACTAGATATAGTGAGAACAAGAAGAATTAGCCATTAGGTACAAGAGAGAGGGAGAGAGCCACTTTTGTGGTCCATGGTCCAACATTAATGAGGTGAAAGCGACATGTCCTTGTTGGTTTGAATTGTGGAATCAACCACCAAGCCACCAAATGCACACGTGATTCTTCCTCCATTCGAGATCCTTCTTTCTAGTGGGCTTCTAGGGCCACCTCTTCCTTATTTCTCACTTCATGGCCTGATGGCCTTATGGCCTAGGCTATCCTGACCGTACGGACGGCCTATCGTACGGACGGCCTATCACATAAACGGCCATGGTCGGTCTATCACATACACGGCCATGGTCAATACTAAAAACCGACTCAATCTTTTTCTCCCACTCTAGGTATGCATCTGGGTCATTCCTGCCTTGAAAGGTAGGAATCTCCAACTTATTACCTCCAATGTTGTCATAAGTTTGATCCATGCCATCTCTGTGTTGTGGCCTCCTATGGCTTGTTCTTGATGATTGAGTAGTGTAATAATCGTCAGCCCTTAATACTCTAAGTTGATCTCTTTTTCTTCTATGCTGCAACATTTGTGGTTGTCTTTGTTGTGCCTCCACTTGAACTTCATCCAACCTCTTGTAGATTGCACTCATCTCAACCCTCATCAACCGTTGCATCTCTCCCATAAGTGCTTGAACTTGTGGATCATTAGACATTTTTTTCTTCTTTTTTTTTTTGCTTTTTTTTTCCTTTTTTTTTCTTCTCTGTTTTTTCTTTTTTTTTCTTTTTTTTTCTTTTTTCTTTCTTTTTCTTTTTTTTTTTCTTCCTTCTTTTTTTTTCTCGTTTTTTTTTTTTTTTTTGCCTTTTTTTTTTTTAAAATAAAATAAATAGAAATAGAAGATGAAAAGATGAGAAGATGAAAATAAAGAAGATGGAAAGATAGAAAGATGAAAAGATGAGAAGATGAAAATAAAGAAGATGGAAAGATAGAAAGATGATAGATAGAAGATTGAAAGATAGAAAATGATAGGAAGAAGATGAACAGTTAGAAGATGATAGAATGATAGAATACCAAACTCAAGGGTGTGTTCTGATACCACTTGATATGATCCTCCCAAGGATTCGGCACCTTCGAGTTGGTTGATAGAGACACCTTGATTCTAAAGACGACGAAGCCTCAAGAATAAGGATGGTGGAATGAATGGTCACACAAGAGTTGCGGAAAGAATCTTGATATACCGGTTTGATCTTTCAGCCTCGCACCAAAAAGATCGGATCTCTCAGCCTCGCACCAAGGAGATCGGGGTTTTGACTATCGGAATCACACCAAGTAGTCGGTTTTGATTGTTGGAATCACACCGAGCAATCGGTTTTGTTCACAAAGAACAGAAGAGAATCACTCTCAAAAAGAAAAAGTTTTGATAAAAAGTTGGATTGTTGATTATTTCTTTACTCTTACATGAGTTTATATAAGATAAGAAAACTTGGTAACAAAGCCAAGTATTATTCTTGAAACTAAAAACAATAAAGATAGATAGTTGAATGAAGATTCAACTCTTGAATTTTGTCTTCCCAAGGTTTCCTTCCCAAGGTGAGTTGAACTCCAATTTTCGTCACTTCTCTTTGACCACAAAAAAGTGATTATTTTGGGCTTTCTTGAACTTGAATTAGGCTCAAACTGGGCTGGACTTGATAGGTATCATCCCCAAAATAATTTCCCATGCTCTCTTTTGCCATAAGTTCTTGTATTAGCCCATTAAGTACCTCCTTGATCTTTTTAACTCTCTTTGACTCCTTGATCCAATTTGCTGATGAGAAACAGCATGGGCTGTATCATTTCTTCATCTTGGGCTTAGTAGAAAACAACTCCTGGTTGCCAAACATAATTCTGGAAGCTCTTAAACCAACTGGACCTGAAACTCATCAAGTTAAGAAATAGATCCACCTCCTTTGGCAAATGGAACGTAACTCTGTGGTTTGTTGGCCAAATCTTGTGTTCTTGAGCTTGTTGGAAACATAAGAGATCCATTGAGATCCTCCAGTTGATTTCGTGTCCAAATTGATTCTGAGTTGGTCTGTGTAACACGATCTTTGGCTCAGACGCGAAAATGGAACTAGGACAGATCCACTGACTTGAAATATCCATATCTTTCAAGTATGAACTGATTTTAACGTGCTTCCAATTCTCAGTGGTTCTAGGATGGATCAAGATTTCAGAATAGTTTTGTTCATAGCTTGAGTACTTCTGGCTTGGTCGGAATCCTCCTTTGAATTCTCGTAGGTCTAAGTTGCGTAGCCATGAGTTCACCTGATTTGTAAAATGAATAACTCCTTCACCTAAACTCTGATTGGACTGATTCAACTTCGAGATATGCTCTAGATGAGGTAATAATGCATCCCAAATAGCAGTTTGGTAGGAAGAGTTGATCTTTGACTTCGTTCGTGTTGAGCAAGACTCAAGGGTCGTCTTGGATGGTCTCATGATCATATCACAATCCAATGCATTTGACTAATTGTAAGAGTTCGCGATGAATTTGGAGTTTTTAGACAACACTTTTATCCATTTTGTCCCGAAACAAGCTAAAACTGAGATAACGTTGATTCTAAGCAGTAAGCAGCATTGTTAATGTTTCTAGGGTCAAAATGTGTGACAATCCAATGCATTTGACTAATTGTAAGAGTTCGGGATGAACTTGGAGTGTTTAGACAACACTTAAACCCGTTTTATCCCAAAACATGCTTAACCCGAGAAAACAGGCTAAAACCAAGAAAAATTGATTGGAAGCAGTAAACAGCTTTCTTACTGTCTCTAGGGTCATAATGTGTGACAATCCAATGCATTTGACTAATTGTAAGAGTTCGGGATGAATTTGGAGTGTTTAGACAACACTTAAACGCGTTTTATCCCAAAACAGGCTAAAACCGAGAAAACATTGATTCTAAGAAGTAAGCAGCTTTGTTACTCTTTTTCGGGTCAGAATGTATGACAATCCAATGCATTTGACTAATTGTAAGAGTTCGGGATGAATTTGGAGTGTTTAGACAACACTTATACCCATTTTGTCCCGAAACAGGCTAAAACTGAGAAAACGTTGATTCTAAGCAGTAAACAGCTTTGTTACTGTTTCTAGGGTCAGAATGTGTGACAATCCAATGTATTTGACTAATTGAAAAAGTTCGGGATGAATTTGGAGTGTTTAGACAACACTTAAACCCGTTTTATCCCAAAACATGCCTAAATCGAGAAAACAGGCTAAAACCGAGAAAACATTGATTGTAAGCAGTAAACAGATTTTTACTGTTTTTAGGATCTTAATATGTGACAATCCAATGCATTTGACTAATTGTAAGAGTTCGGGATGAATTTGGAGTGTTTAGACAACACTTAAACCCGTTTTATCCCAAAACATGCTTAAACCGAGAAACAGGATAAAACCAAGAGAAAACATTGATTGGAAGCAGTAAACAGATATTTTACTCTTTTTAGGGTCAAAATATGTAACAATCCAATGCATTTGACTAATTTTAAAAATTCGAGATGAATTTGGAGTGTTAGAAAACACTTAAACCCGTTTTATCCCAAACCGAGAAAACATTGATTCTAAGCAGTAAGCAGCTTTGTTACTGCTTCTAGGGTCAGAATGTTTGACAATCCAATGCATTTGACTAATTGTAAGAGTTCGGGATGAATTTGGAGTGTATAGACAACACTTATACCCTTTTTTTCCCGAAACAGGCTAAAACTGCGAAAACGTTGATTCTAAGCAGTAAACAGGTTTGTTACTGTTTCTAGGGTTAGAATGTGTGATAATCCAATGCATTTGAATAATTGTAAGAGTTCGGGATGAATTTGGAGTGTTTAGACAACACTTAAACCCGTTTTATCCCAAAACATGCTTAAACCGAGAAAACAGGCTAAAACCGAGAAAACATTGATTGTAAGCAGTAGACAGCTTTGTTACTGTTTCTAGGGTCATAATGTGTGACAATCCAATGCATTTGACTAATTGTAAGAGTTCGGGATGAATTGGAGTGTTTAGACAACACTTATACCCATTTTGTCCCGAAACAGGCTAAAACTGAGAAAACGTTGATTCTAAGCAGTAAACAGCTTTGTTACTGTTTCTAGGGTCAGAATGTGTGACAATCCAATGTATTTGACTAATTGAAAAAGTTCAGGATGAATTTGGAGTGTTTAGACAACACTTAAACCCGTTTTATCCCAAAACATGCCTAAATCGAGAAAACAGGCTAAAACCGAGAAAACATTGATTGTAAGCAGTAAACTGATTTTTACTGTTTTTAGGATCTTAATATGTGACAATCCAATGCATTTGACTAATTGTAAGAGTTCGGGATGAATTTGGAGTGTTTAGACAACACTTAAACCCGTTTTATCCCAAAACATGCTTAAACCGAGAAAACAGGCTAAAACCGAGAAAACATTGATTGTAAGCAGTAGACAGCTTTGTTACTGTTTCTAGGGTCATAATGTGTGACAATCCAATGCATTTGACTAATTGTAAGAGTTCGGGATGAATTTGGAGTGTTTAGACAACACTTATACCCATTTTATCCCGAAACAGGCTAAAACTGAGAAAACGTTGATTCTAAGCAGTAAACAGCTTTGTTACTGTTTCTAGGGTCAGAATGTGTGACAATCCAATGTATTTGACTAATTGAAAAAGTTCGGGATGAATTTGGAGTGTTTAGACAACACTTAAACCCGTTTTATCCCAAAACATGCCTAAATCGAGAAAACAGGCTTAAACTGAGAAAACATTGATTGTAAGCAGTAAACAGATTTTTACTGTTTTTAGGATCTTAATATGTGACAATCCAATGCATTTGACTAATTGTAAGAGTTCGGGATGAATTTGGAGTGTTTAGACAACACTTAAACCCGTTTTATCCCAAAACATGCTTAAACCGAGAAAACAGGCTAAAACCGAGAAAACATTGATTGAAAGCAGTAAACAGCTTTGTTACTGTTTCTAGGGTCATAATGTGTGACAATCCAATGCATTTGACTAATTGTAAGAGTTCGGGATGAATTTGGAGTGTTTAGACAACACTTAAACCCGTTTTATCCCAAAACATGCTTAAAACGAGAAACAGGCTAAAACCGAGAGAAAACATTGTTTGGAAGCAGTAAACAGATATGTTACTATTTTTAGGGTCAAAATATGTAACAATCCAATGCATTTGACTAATTTTAAGAATTCGAGATGAATTTGGAGTGTTTAGACAACACTTAAACCCGTTTTATCCCAAAACAGGCTTAAACCGAGAAAACATTGATTCTAAGCTGTAAGCAGCATTGTTACAGTTTCTAGGGTCAGAATAATTGACAATCCAATGCATTTGATTAATTATAAGAGTTCGGGATGAATTTGGAGTTTTTAGACAACACTTTTACCCATTTTGTCCCGAAACAAGCTAAAACTGAGAAAACGTTCATTCTAAGCAGTAAGCAGCATTGTTAATGTTTCTAGGGTCATAATGTGTGACAATCCAATGCATTTGACTAATCGTAAGAGTTCGGGATGATTTTGGAGTGTTTAGACAACACTTAAACCCGTTTTATCCCAAAACATGCTTAAACCGAGAAAACAGGCTAAAACCGAGAAAAAATTGATTGGAAGCAGTAAATAGCTTTGTTACTGTTTCTAGGGTCATAATGTGTGACAATCCAATGCATTTGACTAATTGTAAGAGTTTGGGATGAATTTGGAGTGTTTAGACAACACTTAAACCTGTTTTATCCCAAAATAGGCTAAAACTGACAAAAACATTGATTCTAAGAAGTAAGCAGCTTTGTTACTGTTTTTAGGGTCAGCATGTATGACAATCCAATGCATTGGACTAATTGTAAGAGTTCGGGATGAATTTGGAGTGTTTAGACAACACTTAAAACCGTTTTATCCCAAAACATGCTTAAAACGAGAAACAGGCTAAAACCGAGAGAAATAATTGTTTGGAAGTAGTAAACAGATATGTTACTCTTTTTAGGGTCAAAATATGTAACAATCCAATGCATTTGACTAATTTTAAGAATTCGAGATGAATTTGGAGTGTTTAGACAACACTTAAACCCGTTTTATCCCAAAACAGGCTTAAACCGAGAAAACATTGATTCTAAGCTGTAAGCAGCATTTTTACTGTTTCTAGGGTCAGAATGTTTGACAATCCAATGCATTGGACTAATTGTAAGAGTTTGGGATGAATTTGGAGTTTTTAGACAACACTTTTACCCATTTTGTCCAGAAACAAGCTAAAACTGAGAAAACGTTGATTCTAAGCAGTAAGCAGCATTGTTACTGTCTCTAGGGTCATAATGTGTGACAATCCAATGCATTTGACTAATTGTAAGAGTTCGGGATGAATTTGGAGTGTTTAGACAACACTTAAACGCGTTTTATCCCAAAACAGGCGAAAACCGAGAAAACATTGATTCTAAGAAGTAAGCAGCTTTGTTACTCTTTTTCGGGTCAGAATGTATGACAATCCAATGCATTTGACTAATTGTAAGAGTTCGGGATGAATTTGGAGTGTTTAGACAACACTTATACCCATTTTGTCCCGAAACAGGCTAAAACTGAGAAAACGTTGATTCTAAGCAGTAAACAGCTTTGTTACTGTTTCTAGGGTCAGAATGTGTGACAATCCAATGCATTTGACTAATTGAAAAAGTTCGGGATGAATTTGGAGTGTTTAGACAACACTTAAACCCGTTTTATCCCAAAACATGCTTAAATCGAGAAAACAGGCTAAAACCGAGAAAACATTGATTGTAAGCAGTAAACAGATTTTTACTGTTTTTAGGATCTTAATATGCGACAATCCAATGCATTTGACTAATTGTAAGAGTTCGGGATGAATTTGGAGTGTTTAGACAACACTTAAACCCGTTTTATCCCAAAACATGCTTAAACCGAGAAAACAGGCTAAAACCGAGAAAACATTGATTGAAAGCAGTAAACAGCTTTGTTACTGTTTCTAGGGTCATAATGTGTGAAAATCCAATGCATTTGACTAATTGTAATAGTTCGGGATGAATTTGGAGTGTTTAGACAACACTTAAACCCGTTTTATCCCAAAACATGCTTAAAACGAGAAACAGGCTAAAACCGAGAGAAAACATTGTTTGGAAGCACTAAACAGATATGTTACTCTTTTTAGGGTCAAAATATGTAACAATCCAATGCATTTGACTAATTTTAAGAATTCGAGATGAATTTGGAGTGTTTAGACAACACTTAAACCCGTTTTATCCTAAAACAGGCTTAAACCGAGAAAACATTGATTCTAAGCTGTAAGCAGCATTGTTACTGTTTCTAGGGTCAGAATGTTTGACAATCCAATGCATTTGATTAATTGTAAGAGTTCGGGATGAATTTGGAGTTTTTAGACAACACTTTTACCCATTTTGTCCCGAAACAAGCTAAAACTGAGAAAACGTTGATTCTAAGCAGTAAGCAGCATTGTTAATGTTTCTAGGGTCATAATGTGTGACAATCCAATGCATTTGACTAATTGTAAGAGTTCGGGATGAACTTGGAGTGTTTAGACAACACTTAAACCCGTTTTATCCCAAAACATGCTTAACCCGAGAAAACAGGCTAAAACCAAGAAAAAATTGATTGGAAGCAGTAAACAGCTTTGTTACTGTCTCTAGGGTCATAATGTGTGACAATCCAATGCATTTGACTAATTGTAAGAGTTCGGGATGAATTTGGAGTGTTTAGACAACACTTAAACGCGTTTTATCCCAAAACAGGCGAAAACCGAGAAAACATTGATTCTAAGAAGTAAGCAGCTTTGTTACTCTTTTTCGGGTCAGAATGTATGACAATCCAATGCATTTGACTAATTGTAAGAGTTCGGGATGAATTTGGAGTGTTTAGACAACACTTATACCCATTTTGTCCCGAAACAGGCTAAAACTGAGAAAACGTTGATTCTAAGCAGTAAACAGCTTTGTTACTGTTTCTAGGGTCAGAATGTGTGACAATCCAATGCATTTGACTAATTGAAAAAGTTCGGGATGAATTTGGAGTGTTTAGACAACACTTAAACCCGTTTTATCCCAAAACATGCTTAAATCGAGAAAACAGGCTAAAACCGAGAAAACATTGATTGTAAGCAGTAAACAGATTTTTACTGTTTTTAGGATCTTAATATGCGACAATCCAATGCATTTGACTAATTGTAAGAGTTCGGGATGAATTTGGAGTGTTTAGACAACACTTAAACCCGTTTTATCCCAAAACATGCTTAAACCGAGAAAACAGGCTAAAACCGAGAAAACATTGATTGAAAGCAGTAAACAGCTTTGTTACTGTTTCTAGGGTCATAATGTGTGACAATCCAATGCATTTGACTAATTGTAATAGTTCGGGATGAATTTGGAGTGTTTAGACAACACTTAAACCCGTTTTATCCCAAAACATGCTTAAAACGAGAAACATGCTAAAACCGAGAGAAAACATTGTTTGGAAGCACTAAACAGATATGTTACTCTTTTTAGGGTCAAAATATGTAACAATCCAATGCATTTGACTAATTTTAAGAATTCGAGATGAATTTGGTCTGAAATGGGACACCACCGTCCGTACGGCCGTACGGACGTCCGTACTGTTATCAAAGTGGGCCGTCCGTACAACCATCGAGGATATCAGGTCCAGCCCATCAGTGAGAGCCTCCAACGGTCACAAGCCTTCGAGATCCTTCCTCCTTCATAACCGTTGACAAGCTGTGCAAGTGGAAGGGAAAGGAAGATCACATGTTGTGATTAAGGAGGTGTCACTATCTCCATTTGTAAATGTGTATAGCATCTTAGAGGAATATTCTTGTATGTATGACTATAATAAGGATGTAACTAGGTTACTAATAAAGTAAGAAGAGAAAATATCTCTTTCTCCTATTCTCTCCATACGCCTACTCTCTTCCCTTCTCTATCCGATCTCTATTCTTAGTTACTCTCAAATCTCTCTAATTTAAAACTTACATGGTATCAGAGCAGATTGTTCCTGTTCTTTGACTTCATCTCCATCACAATCTTCCGCATTCTCTCTATCTTGTGCTTTCAAATCTCTTTGTTCCCAAAATTTCTGTTAACCGTTGGGTAAACACCTAAACCACCGAATTCATCATGGAAAACACCAAAACTATGATTGTTCCGGTTACTCTCAAGGGAGAGAACTACTTACTGTGGGCTAGAACCACGAAGACAGCCCTATGCGGCCGAGGACTTTGGTCCCATGTTGAAGCGAGTGAGGCTCCAAGTGGCGAGGCCACCAAAGACGACAAGGATCTTGTCGCAGACGAAAGGAACAAGTGGTTTCAAGAAGACCAAGGAGTCCTAGCCATTATTCAAAACTCCCTAGATGCCCCCATCCTTGAAGCTTACTCCTATTGCGAAACTGCAAAGGACTTATGGGACACTCTTAAGAATGTCTTTGGAAATGTTACTAACGTGAACCGGATCTTCGAGATTAAGAGAACCATCAACAATCTCAACCAGGAAGACATGGAGTTCACTAAACACTTTGGAAAGTTTAGGTCACTTTGGGCTGAACTAGAGATGCTCCGGCCGGCGACCGTAGATCCAGCCATCTTGAACGAAAGGCGTGAACAAGATAAAGTGTTCGGCTTACTCTTAACGTTGAACCCCTCCTACAACGACCTTATCAAGCATATCCTACGATCTGACAAGCTTCCTAGCCTAGACGACGTATGTAACCAAATTCAAAAGGAACATGGTTCCATGGGGCTATTCGGAGGCAAAGGGGAGTTAATAACTGTCAACAAGGTGGAAATGGCATCGGCTAACCGAGGATACTACAAGCCGGACGACAAGAATCCACCAGTATGTGAACATTGTAAGAAAGTGGGTCACTTCAAGAGCCGCTGCTGGATCCTTCACCCACACCTTCGCCGTGGAGGACCAAACCGTGGAGGACCACCAAGAGCCCATCAAGCCGCTGTAATGGGAGAAACACCAACCGAACCATCCCAACAAGCTACTGCACTCACGGCGTCCTCCGAGCTGGTGAGGAAGTCCGACCTTGATGCGCTCATCAAAGCCCTCAAGGAGGCCTCCGGTAAATCTTTTCTCGCCCTAAACAAAACTAAACCTCTTATTGTTGACTCCGGTGCATCTCATCACATGATTAGTGATTCTAGATTAATAAGTGATATTACACCGGCAAATGGTAATGTTGTTATAGCTAATGGCGAGAAGGTACCGGTTAAAGGTGTAGGAAATTTGAAATTGTTTGACAAAGTAACCAAGGCTTTTTATATGCCAACTTTCACATCAAATTTACTATCCGTTAAGAGAGCTACCACTGATTTGAATTGTTATGCAATATTTAGTCCTAACAAGGTTCATTTTCAGGATATTGAAACAAGTAAAGTTCTTGGACAAGGAGGTTCTAAGGATGATCTCTATGTGCTTGAGGACTTGAATCTATCTTCTACTTCTGCATCTTGTTTTAAATCGGTTGTTGTTAAACCTAATGACTCTATTCTTCATGCTAGATTAGGACATCCTCACACTAGAGCCTTAACCTTGATGTTTCCTAGTATTTCTTTTAAAAATGATGAATGTGAGGCTTGTATCCTTGGTAAACATTGCAAAACTGTTTTTCCTAAATCTATTACTATGTATGAAAACTGTTTTGATTTAGTCCATTCTGATGTTTGGACATCTCCTTGCCTTTCTAGAGAAAATCAAAAGTATTTTGTTATTTTTATTGATGAAAAATCGAAATATACTTGGTTGACCTTACTCCCTTCTAAGGATAGAGTTCTTGAGGCCTTTACTAATTTCCAAAATTATGTTACTAACCACTATCATGCAAAGATTAAAATTTTGAGATCAGATAATGGTGGAGAATACACAAGTCATGCCTTTAAACAACATCTAGCCAAACATGGAATTCTTCACCAAACTAGTTGCCCATACACACCACAACAAAATGGAGTGGCTGAGAGGAAGAATAGGCATCTCATGGAGGTTGCAAGGTCTATGATGTTCCATACAACGGTTCCAAAGCGTTTTTGGGGTGATGCTGTCCTTACGGCCTGTTACCTTATTAATCGCACACCAACGAAGATCCTTAATGACATATCCCCATTTGAGGTATTAAACAAGGCTAAACCTACATTTGACCATCTAAGGGTGTTTGGTTGTGTTTGTTATGTGTTGCGACCAGGTGAACTACGAGACAAACTCGATGCCAAGAGTGTTAAGAGCATGTTTATCGGCTACTCCACAACACAAAAGGGCTATAAGTGCTATGATCCGGCGACAAGGAGAGTTCTCATATCTCGTGATGTCAAGTTTGTGGAGACAAAAGGATTCTATGACGAGCCCAACTGGGATGAACTACGTAACCTATCAACCACCCCATCGGATCGAACGCGGAACCTACGTGTCATCCTTGAGCGGCTAGGCATTGAAAACGATCGGGCCGCCAATGATCCTGCCGAGCCAACTGAACCTTCTGTCCCATCTACTGATCCTGTTCCTGTCGAGCCAAATGCACCAGAAACATCTATGGAAGATCATGGTACCGCGGACTCCGGACACGGACACGGACACGGACACGGACACGGACACGGACATGGACATGGACACGGACACGGACACGGACACGGACATGGACACGGACACGGACACGGACACGGACACGGACACGGTACCACGGACACGGACACGGACACGGACACGGACACAGTACCATTCACGGAACCGGAAGTTCCAGTCAGTGCTGAGTCCGAGGCTGGGCCTATCGTTCCTCTCCGACGAAGTCAGCGCATCAAGTTTCACCCCAACAACTGGACGAACACTCGAGTGTACTACAACAACATGGCCGTCGTGCACCCAATTCAGGCCGTATGTTCACTTGCTCATCTCCCGATTGATCATCAAGTCTTTCTTGGCCACATTGATGCGAACTGGATTCCCCAGACCTATGCTGAGGCCAAGGACCACAAGGAATGGCAAGATGCGATCAACGCTGAAAACACGGCCATGGTCCAAAACCGTACGTGGGATGAAGCCGATTTGCCCAACGGCAAGAAGGCCGTTACCTCGCGTTATATCTTCACCATCAAATACAAGAGCAATGGTGAGATCGAACGCTACAAAGCCCGGCTTGTTGCACGAGGATTCACACAAACGTATGGGGAGGACTATCTTGATACGTTTGCTCCGGTGGCCAAGCTTCACACCGTTCGAGTCGTTCTCTCTCTTGCCACCAACCTCGATTGGGAACTTTGGCAAATGGATGTTAAGAACGCCTTCTTGCAAGGAGAGCTTGAAGACGAAGTGTATATGCGGCCACCACCGGGCTTAGAAGACACCATTAGTCCGGGCAAGGTGTTAAAACTCAACAAAGCAATCTATGGCCTAAAACAGTCTCCAAGAGCATGGTACCACAAGCTAAGCACCACTCTCCTTGACAAAGGATTCCGAAAATCCGAGGCTGATCATACTCTATTCACGCTAACAAGCACAAAAGGTATAATAGTCATTCTAGTGTATGTTGATGATATCATCATCACTGGAAGTGACTCGGTAGGTATTCAAACCACTAAAACCTTTTTGAAATCAGTTTTTGATATTAAAGACCTTGGAGAGTTGAAATATTTTCTTGGGATAGAAGTTTACAGATCGGATAAAGGTCTATTCTTGTCACAAAGGAAATATGCACTTGACTTGTTGAGTGAAACAGGAAAATTAGGTTCAAAAGCGGTGTCTACACCCCTTGAAGAGAACTACAAGGCCGGAGGACAGGGGGAGCTTGATACAGCTCCGTTCAAGGACGTTAGCCTATACCGGCGCCTAGTAGGTAAGCTTATCTACTTAACGATCACACGACCTGATATTTGTTTTGCTGTGAACCAGGCCAGCCAGCATATGAAGAACCCAACGATCCATCATTGGAACATGGTGACACGAATCCTCAAGTACATCAAAGGCTCACCGGGACAAGGCATTTGGATGGGACGCAATAAGAACACCGAACTAGTGGGCTATTGCGATGCTGACTATGCCGGAGATCGAGAGGACCGCCGCTCAACTACAGGCTACTGCACGTTCCTTGGTGGTAACTTGGTCACTTGGAAGAGCAAGAAGCAAAAGGTCGTATCACTTTCAAGTGCGGAGTCCGAGTATAGAGCTATGAGGAAACTAACAACGGAACTGATGTGGTTAAAGGCACTCCTCAAGGATCTTGGAATTGAATCACCGAAACCAATCACTATGCATTGTGATAATGAAGCCGCCATCCATATCGCCACCAATTCAGTGTTTCATGAGAGAACCAAGCATATTGAAGTCGATTGTCATAAAGTTAGAGAGCAAATCAAGCTTGGGGTTGTCCTACCATGTCATACCGAAAGCAAAGAACAACTGGCTGACATCCTCACCAAAGCAGCAAGCCCACAAGTGTGTGAATACATTCACTCGAAGCTTGGCCTCATAGACCTTACTCGGCCATGAGATCCTAAATCGGCACCTACACTCTTTTTCCCTTGTGTATAGTTTTTCCCAAGTGGTTTTCTATACTAAGGTTTTTAATGAGGTGGGTGCCCATTTAGTCAAGCTTGATCCATGGCCTTAGTCAAGCTTGAGGGGGAGTCTGAAATGGGACACCACCGTCCGTACGGCCGTACGGACGTCCGTACTGTTATCAAAGTGGGCCGTCCGTACAACCATCGAGGATATCAGGTCCAGCCCATCAGTGAGAGCCTCCAACGGTCACAAGCCTTCGAGATCCTTCCTCCTTCATAACCGTTGACAAGCTGTGCAAGTGGAAGGGAAAGGAAGATCACATGTTGTGATTAAGGAGGTGTCACTATCTCCATTTGTAAATGTGTATAGCATCTTAGAGGAATATTCTTGTATGTATGACTATAATAAGGATGTAACTAGGTTACTAATAAAGTAAGAAGAGAAAATATCTCTTTCTCCTATTCTCTCCATACGCCTACTCTCTTCCCTTCTCTATCCGATCTCTATTCTTAGTTACTCTCAAATCTCTCTAATTTAAAACTTACATTTGGAGTGTTTAGACAACACTTAAACCCGTTTTATCCCAAAACAGGCTTAAACCGAGAAAACATTGATTCTAAGCTGTAAGTAGCATTGTTACTGTTTCTAGGGTCAGAATGTTTGACAATCCAATGCATTTGATTAATTGTAAGAGTTCGGGATGAATTTGGAGTTTTTAGACAACACTTTTACCCATTTTGTCCCGAAACAAGCTAAAACTGAGAAAACGTTGATTCTAAGCAGTAAGCAGCATTGTTAATGTTTCTAGGGTCATAATGTGTGACAATCCAATGCATTTGACTAATTGTAAGAGTTCGGGATGATTTTGGAGTGTTTAGACAACACTTAAACCCGTTTTATCCCAAAACATGCTTAAACCGAGAAAACAGGCTAAAACCGAGAAAAAATTGATTGGAAGCAGTAAATAGCTTTGTTACTGTTTCTAGGGTCATAATGTGTGATAATCCAATGCATTTGACTAATTGTAAGAGTTTGGGATGAATTTGGAGTGTTTAGACAACACTTAAACCTGTTTTATCCCAAAACAGGCTAAAACTGAGAAAACATTGATTCTAAGAAGTAAGCAGCTTTGTTACTGTTTTTAGGGTCAGCATGTATGACAATCCAATGCATTGGACTAATTGTAAGAGTTCAGGATGAATTTGGAGTGTTTAGACAACACTTAAAACCGTTTTATCCCAAAACATGCTTAAAACGAGAAACAAGCTAAAACAGAGAGAAATTATTGTTTGGAAGCAGTAAACAGATATGTTACTCTTTTTAGGGTCAAAATATGTAACAATCCAATGCATTTGACTAATTTTAAGAATTCGAGATGAATTTGGAGTGTTTAGACAACACTTAAACCCGTTTTATCCCAAAACAGGCTTAAACCGAGAAAACATTGATTCTAAGCTGTAAGCAGCATTTTTACTGTTTCTAGGGTCAGAATGTTTGACAATCCAATGCATTGGACTAATTGTAAGAGTTCGGGATGAATTTGGAGTTTTTAGACAACACTTTTACCCATTTTGTCCCGAAACAAGCTAAAACTGAGAAAACGTTGATTCTAAGCAGTAAGCAGCATTGTTAATGTTTCTAGGGTCATAATGTGTGACAATCTAATGCATTTGACTAATTGTAAGAGTTCGGGATGAACTTGGAGTGTTTAGACAACACTTAAACCCGTTTTATCCCAAAACATGCTTAACCCGAGAAAACAGGCTAAAACCAACAAAAAATTGATTGGAAGAAGTAAACAGCTTTGTTATTGTCTCTAGGGTCATAATGTGTGACAATCCAATGCATTTGACTAATTGTAAGAGTTCGGGATGAATTTGGAGTGTTTAGACAACACTTAAACGCGTTTTATCCCAAAACAGGCGAAAACCGAGAAAACATTGATTCTAAGAAGTAAGCAGCTTTGTTACTCTTTTTCGGGTCAGAATGTATGACAATCCAATGCATTTGACTAATTGTAAGAGTTCGGGATGAATTTGGAGTGTTTAGACAACACTTATACCCATTTTGTCCCGAAACAGGCTAAAACTGAGAAAACGTTGATTCTAAGCAGTAAACAGCTTTGTTACTGTTTCTAGGGTCAGAATGTGTGACAATCCAATGCATTTGACTAACTGAAAAAGTTCGGGATGAATTTGGAGTGTTTAGACAACACTTAAACCCGTTTTATCCCAAAACATGCTTAAATCGAGAAAACAGGCTAAAACCGAGAAAACATTGATTGTAAGCAGTAAACAGATTTTTACTGTTTTTAGGATCTTAATATGCGACAATCCAATGCATTTGACTAATTGTAAGAGTTCGGGATGAATTTGGAGTGTTTAGACAACACTTAAACCCGTTTTATCCCAAAACATGCTAAAACCGAGAAAACAGGCTAAAACCGAGAAAACATTGATTGAAAGCAGTAAACAGCTTTGTTACTGTTTCTAGGGTCATAATGTGTGACAATCCAATGCATTTGACTAATTGTAATAGTTCGGGATGAATTTGGAGTGTTTAGACAACACTTAAACCCGTTTTATCCCAAAACATGCTTAAAACGAGAAACAGGCTAAAACCGAGAGAAAACATTGTTTGGAAGCAGTAAACAGATATGTTACTATTTTTAGGGTCAAAATATGTAACAATCCAATGCATTTGACTAATTTTAAGAATTCGAGATGAATTTGGAGTGTTTAGACAACACTTAAACCCGTTTTTTCCCAAAACAGGCTTAAACCGAGAAAACATTGATTCTAAGCTGTAAGCAGCATTGTTACTGTTTCTAGGGTCAGAATGTTTGACAATCCAATGCATTTGATTAATTGTAAGAGTTCGGGATGAATTTGGAGTTTTTAGACAACACTTTTACCCCTTTTGTCCCGAAACAAGCTAAAACTGAGAAAACGTTGATTCTAAGCAGTAAGCAGCATTGTTAATGTTTCTAGGGTCATAATGTGTGACAATCCAATGCATTTGACTAATTGTAAGAGTTCGGGATGAACTTGGAGTGTTTAGACAACACTTAAACCCGTTTTATCCCAAAACATGCTTAACCCGAGAAAACATGCTAAAACCAAGAAAAAATTGATTGGAAGCAGTAAACAGCTTTGTTACTGTCTCTAGGGTCATAATGTGTGACAATCCAATACATTTGACTAATTGTAAGAGTTCGGGATGAATTTGGAGTGTTTAGACAACACTTAAACGCGTTTTATCCCAAAACACGCTAAAACCGAGAAAACATTGATTCTAAGAAGTAAGCAGCTTTGTTACTCTTTTTCGGGTCAGAATGTATGACAATCCAATGCATTTGACTAATTGTAAGAGTTCGGGATGAATTTGGAGTGTTTAGACAACATTTATACCCATTTTGTCCAGAAAAAGGCTAAAACTCAGAAAACGTTGATTCTAAGCAGTAAACAGCTTTGTTACTGTTTCTAGGGTCAGAATGTGTGACAATCCAATGCATTAGACTAATTGAAAAAGTTCGGGATGAATTTGGAGTGTTTAGACAACACTTAAACCCGTTTTATCCCAAAACATGCTTAAATCGAGAAAACAGGCTAAAACCGAGAAAACATTGATTGTAAGCAGTAAACAGATATTTACTATTTTTAGGATCTTAATATGTGACAATCCAATGCATTTGACTAATTGTAAGAGTTCGGGATGAATTTGGAGTGTTTAGACAACACTTAAACCCGTTTTATCCCAAAACATGCTTAAACCGAGAAAACAGGCTAAAACCGAGAAAACATTGATTGAAAGCAGTAAACAGCTTTGTTACTGTTTCTAGGGTCATAATGTGTGACAATCCAATGCATTTGACTAATTGTAAGAGTTCGGCATGAATTTGGAGTGTTTAGACAACACTTAAACCCGTTTTATCCCAAAACATGCTTAAAACGAGAAACAGGCTAAAACTGAGAGAAAACATTGTTTGGAAGCAGTAAACAGATATGTTACTCTTTTTAGGGTCAAAATATGTAACAATCCAATGCATTTGACTAATTTTAAGAATTCGAGATGAATTTGGAGTGTTTAGACAACACTTAAACCCGTTTTATCCCAAAACAGGCTTAAACCGAGAAAACATTGATTCTAAGCTGTAAGCAGCATTGTTACTGTTTCTAGGGTCAGAATGTTTGACAATCCAATGCATTTGACTAATTGTAAGAGTTCAGGATGAATTTGGAGTTTTTAGACAACACTTTTACCCATTTTGTCCCGAAACAAGCTAAAACTGAGAAAACGTTGATTCAAAGCAGTAAGCAGCATTGTTAATGTTTCTAGGGTCATAATGTGTGACAATCCAATGCATTTGACTAATTGTAAGAGTTCGGGATGAACTTGGAGTGTTTAGACAACACTTAAACCCGTTTTATCCCAAAACATGCTTAACCCGAGAAAACAGGCTAAAACCAAGAAAAAATTGATTGGAAGCAGTAAACAGCTTTGTTACTGTCTCTAGGGTCATAATGTGTGACAATCCAATGCATTTGACAAATTGTAAGAGTTCGGGATGAATTTGGAGTGTTTAGACAACACTTAAACGCGTTTTATCCCAAAACAGGCGAAAACCGAGAAAACATTGATTCTAAGAAGTAAGCAGCTTTGTTACTCTTTTTCGGGTCAGAATGTATGACAATCCAATGCATTTGACTAATTGTAAGAGTTCGGGATGAATTTGGAGTGTTTAGACAACACTTATACCCATTTTGTCCCGAAACAGGCTAAAACTGAGAAAACGTTGATTCTAAGCAGTAAACAGCTTTGTTACTGTTTCTAGGGTCAGAATGTGTGACAATCCAATGCATTTGACTAATTGAAAAAGTTCGGGATGAATTTGGAGTGTTTAGACAACACTTAAACCCGTTTTATCCCAAAACATGCTTAAATCGAGAAAACAGGCTAAAACCGAGAAAACATTGATTGTAAGCAGTAAACAGATTTTTACTGTTTTTAGGATCTTAATATGCGACAATCCAATGCATTTGACTAATTGTAAGAGTTCGGGATGAATTTGGAGTGTTTAGACAACACTTAAACCCGTTTTATCCCAAAACATGCTTAAACCGAGAAAACAGGCTAAAACCAAGAAAACATTGATTGAAAGCAGTAAACAGCTTTGTTACTGTTTCTAGGGTCATAATGTGTGACAATCCAATGCATTTGACTAATTGTAATAGTTCGGGATGAATTTGGAGTGTTTAGACAACACTTAAACCCGTTTTATCCCAAAACATGCTTAAAACGAGAAACAGGCTAAAACCGAGAGAAAACATTGTTTGGAAGCTGTAAACAGATATGTTACTATTTTTAGGGTCAAAATATGTAACAATCCAATGCATTTGACTAATTTTAAGAATTCGAGATGAATTTGGAGTGTTTAGACAACACTTAAACCCGTTTTATCCCAAAACAGGATTAAACCGAGAAAACATTGATTCTAAGATGTAAGCAGCATTATTACTGTTTCTAGGGTCGGAATGTTTGACAATCCAATGCATTTGATTAATTGTAAGAGTTCGGGATGAATTTGGAGTTTTTAGACAACACTTTTACCCATTTTGTCCCGAAACAAGCTAAAACTGAGAAAACGTTGATTCTAAGCAGTAAGCAGCATTGTTAATGTTTCTAGGGTCATAATGTGTGACAATCCAATGCATTTGACTAATTGTAAGAGTTCGGGATGATTTTGGAGTGTTTAGACAACACTTAAACCCGTTTTATCCCAAAACATGCTAAACCCGAGAAAACAGGCTAAAACCGAGAAAACATTGATTGAAAGCAGTAAACAGCTTTGTTACTGTTTCTAGGGTCATAATGTGTGACAATCCAATGCATTTGACTAATTGTAAGAGTTCGGCATGAATTTGGAGTGTTTAGACAACACTTAAACCCGTTTTATCCCAAAACATGCTTAAAACGAGAAACAGGCTAAAACCGAGAGAAAACATTGTTTGGAAGCTGTAAACAGATATGTTACTATTTTTAGGGTCAAAATATGTAACAATCCAATGCATTTGACTAATTTTAAGAATTCGAGATGAATTTGGAGTGTTTAGACAACACTTAAACCCGTTTTATCCCAAAACAGGATTAAACCGAGAAAACATTGATTCTAAGATGTAAGCAGCATTATTACTGTTTCTAGGGTCGGAATGTTTGACAATCCAATGCATTTGATTAATTGTAAGAGTTCGGGATGAATTTGGAGTTTTTAGACAACACTTTTACCCATTTTGTCCCGAAACAAGCTAAAACTGAGAAAACGTTGATTCTAAGCAGTAAGCAGCATTGTTAATGTTTCTAGGGTCATAATGTGTGACAATCCAATGCATTTGACTAATTGTAAGAGTTCGGGATGATTTTGGAGTGTTTAGACAACACTTAAACCCGTTTTATCCCAAAACATGCTAAACCCGAGAAAACAGGCTAAAACCGAGAAAACATTGATTGAAAGCAGTAAACAGCTTTGTTACTGTTTCTAGGGTCATAATGTGTGACAATCCAATGCATTTGACTAATTGTAAGAGTTCGGCATGAATTTGGAGTGTTTAGACAACACTTAAACCCGTTTTATCCCAAAACATGCTTAAAACGAGAAACAGGCTAAAACTGAGAGAAAACATTGTTTGGAAGCAGTAAACAGATATGTTACTCTTTTTAGGGTCAAAATATGTAACAATCCAATGCATTTGACTAATTTTAAGAATTCGAGATGAATTTGGAGTGTTTAGACAACACTTAAACCCGTTTTATCCCAAAACAGGCTTAAACCGAGAAAACATTGATTCTAAGCTGTAAGCAGCATTGTTACTGTTTCTAGGGTCAGAATGTTTGACAATCCAATGCATTTGATTAATTGTAAGAGTTCAGGATGAATTTGGAGTTTTTAGACAACACTTTTACCCCTTTTGTCCCGAAACAAGCTAAAACTGAGAAAACGTTGATTCTAAGCAGTAAGCAGCATTGTTAATGTTTCTAGGGTCATAATGTGTGACAATCCAATGCATTTGACTAATTGTAAGAGTTCGGGATGAACTTGGAGTGTTTAGACAACACTTAAACCCGTTTTATCCCAAAACATGCTTAACCCGAGAAAACATGCTAAAACCAAGAAAAAATTGATTGGAAGCAGTAAACAGCTTTGTTACTGTCTCTAGGGTCATAATGTGTGACAATCCAATACATTTGACTAATTGTAAGAGTTCGGGATGAATTTGGAGTGTTTAGACAACACTTAAACGCGTTTTATCCCAAAACACGCTAAAACCGAGAAAACATTGATTCTAAGAAGTAAGCAGCTTTGTTACTGTTTTTCGGGTCAGAATGTATGACAATCCAATGCATTTGACTAATTATAAGAGTTCGGGATGAATTTGGAGTGTTTAGACAACATTTATACCCATTTTGTCCAGAAACAGGCTAAAACTGAGAAAACGTTGATTCTAAGCAGTAAACAGCTTTGTTACTGTTTCTAGGGTCAGAATGTGTGACAATCCAATGCATTAGACTAATTGAAAAAGTTCGGGATGAATTTGGAGTGTTTAGACAACACTTAAACCCGTTTTATCCCAAAACATGCTTAAATCGAGAAAACAGGCTAAAACCGAGAAAACATTGATTGTAAGCAGTAAACAGATATTTACTATTTTTAGGATCTTAATATGTGACAATCCAATGCATTTGACTAATTGTAAGAGTTTGGGATGAATTTGGAGTGTTTAGACAACACTTAAACCCGTTTTATCCCAAAACATGCTTAAACCGAGAAAACAGGCTAAAACCGAGAAAACATTGATTGAAAGCAGTAAACAGCTTTGTTACTGTTTCTAGGGTCATAATGTGTGACAATCCAATGCATTTGACTAATTGTAAGAGTTCGGCATGAATTTGGAGTGTTTAGACAACACTTAAACCCGTTTTATCCCAAAACATGCTTAAAACGAGAAACAGGCTAAAACTGAGAGAAAACATTGTTTGGAAGCAGTAAACAGATATGTTACTCTTTTTAGGGTCAAAATATGTAACAATCCAATGCATTTGACTAATTTTAAGAATTCGAGATGAATTTGGAGTGTTTAGACAACACTTAAACCCGTTTTATCCCAAAACAGGCTTAAACCGAGAAAACATTGATTCTAAGCTGTAAGCAGCATTGTTACTGTTTCTAGGGTCAGAATGTTTGACAATCCAATGCATTTGACTAATTGTAAGAGTTCAGGATGAATTTGGAGTTTTTAGACAACACTTTTACCCATTTTGTCCCGAAACAAGCTAAAACTGAGAAAACGTTGATTCAAAGCAGTAAGCAGCATTGTTAATGTTTCTAGGGTCATAATGTGTGACAATCCAATGCATTTGACTAATTGTAAGAGTTCGGGATGAACTTGGAGTGTTTAGACAACACTTAAATCCGTTTTATCCCAAAACATGCTTAACCCGAGAAAACAGGCTAAAACCAAGAAAAAATTGATTGGAAGCAGTAAACAGCTTTGTTACTGTCTCTAGGGTCATAATGTGTGACAATCCAATGCATTTGACAAATTGTAAGAGTTCGGGATGAATTTGGAGTGTTTAGACAACACTTAAACGCGTTTTATCCCAAAACAGGCGAAAACCGAGAAAACATTGATTCTAAGAAGTAAGCAGCTTTGTTACTCTTTTTCGGGTCAGAATGTATGACAATCCAATGCATTTGACTAATTGTAAGAGTTCGGGATGAATTTGGAGTGTTTAGACAACACTTATACCCATTTTGTCCCGAAACAGGCTAAAACTGAGAAAACGTTGATTCTAAGCAGTAAACAGCTTTGTTACTGTTTCTAGGGTCAGAATGTGTGACAATCCAATGCATTTGACTAATTGAAAAAGTTTGGGATGAATTTGGAGTGTTTAGACAACACTTAAACCCGTTTTATCCCAAAACATGCTTAAATCGAGAAAACAGGCTAAAACCGAGAAAACATTGATTGTAAGCAGTAAACAGATTTTTACTGTTTTTAGGATCTTAATATGCGACAATCCAATGCATTTGACTAATTGTAAGAGTTCGGGATGAATTTGGAGTGTTTAGACAACACTTAAACCCGTTTTATCCCAAAACATGCTTAAACCGAGAAAACAGGCTAAAACTGAGAAAACATTGATTCTAAGAAGTAAACAGCTTTGTTACTGTTTTTAGGGTCAGCATGTATGACAATCCAATGCATTGGACTAATTGTAAGAGTTCGGGATGAATTTGGAGTGTTTAGACAACACTTAAAACCGTTTTATCCCAAAACATGCTTAAAACGAGAAACAAGCTAAAACAGAGAGAAATTATTGTTTGGAAGCAGTAAACAGATATGTTACTCTTTTTAGGGTCAAAATATGTAACAATCCAATGCATTTGACTAATTTTAAGAATTCGAGATGAATTTGGAGTGTTTAGACAACACTTAAACCCGTTTTATCCCAAAACAGGCTTAAACCGAGAAAACATTGATTCTAAGCTGTAAGCAGCATTTTTACTGTTTCTAGGGTCAGAATGTTTGACAATCCAATGCATTGGACTAATTGTAAGAGTTCGGGATGAATTTGGAGTTTTTAGACAACACTTTTACCCATTTTGTCCCGAAACAAGCTAAAACTGAGAAAACGTTGATTCTAAGCAGTAAGCAGCATTGTTAATGTTTCTAGGGTCATAATGTGTGACAATCTAATGCATTTGACTAATTGTAAGAGTTCGGGATGAACTTGGAGTGTTTAGACAACACTTAAACCCGTTTTATCCCAAAACATGCTTAACCCGAGAAAACAGGCTAAAACCAACAAAAAATTGATTGGAAGAAGTAAACAGCTTTGTTATTGTCTCTAGGGTCATAATGTGTGACAATCCAATGCATTTGACTAATTGTAAGAGTTCGGGATGAATTTGGAGTGTTTAGACAACACTTAAACGCGTTTTATCCCAAAACAGGCGAAAACCGAGAAAACATTGATTCTAAGAAGTAAGCAGCTTTGTTACTCTTTTTCGGGTCAGAATGTATGACAATCCAATGCATTTGACTAATTGTAAGAGTTCGGGATGAATTTGGAGTGTTTAGACAACACTTATACCCATTTTGTCCCGAAACAGGCTAAAACTGAGAAAACGTTGATTCTAAGCAGTAAACAGCTTTGTTACTGTTTCTAGGGTCAGAATGTGTGACAATCCAATGCATTTGACTAACTGAAAAAGTTCGGGATGAATTTGGAGTGTTTAGACAACACTTAAACCCGTTTTATCCCAAAACATGCTTAAATCGAGAAAACAGGCTAAAACCGAGAAAACATTGATTGTAAGCAGTAAACAGATTTTTACTGTTTTTAGGATCTTAATATGCGACAATCCAATGCATTTGACTAATTGTAAGAGTTCGGGATGAATTTGGAGTGTTTAGACAACACTTAAACCCGTTTTATCCCAAAACATGCTAAAACCGAGAAAACAGGCTAAAACCGAGAAAACATTGATTGAAAGCAGTAAACAGCTTTGTTACTGTTTCTAGGGTCATAATGTGTGACAATCCAATGCATTTGACTAATTGTAATAGTTCGAGATGAATTTGGAGTGTTTAGACAACACTTAAACCCGTTTTATCCCAAAACATGCTTAAAACGAGAAACAGGCTAAAACCGAGAGAAAACATTGTTTGGAAGCAGTAAACAGATATGTTACTATTTTTAGGGTCAAAATATGTAACAATCCAATGCATTTGACTAATTTTAAGAATTCGAGATGAATTTGGAGTGTTTAGACAACACTTAAACCCGTTTTTTCCCAAAACAGGCTTAAACCGAGAAAACATTGATTCTAAGCTGTAAGCAGCATTGTTACTGTTTCTAGGGTCAGAATGTTTGACAATCCAATGCATTTGATTAATTGTAAGAGTTCGGGATGAATTTGGAGTTTTTAGACAACACTTTTACCCCTTTTGTCCCGAAACAAGCTAAAACTGAGAAAACGTTGATTCTAAGCAGTAAGCAGCATTGTTAATGTTTCTAGGGTCATAATGTAAGACTTTGTAGAATAAAGAAGAGAATCAAGAGATTGATGAGAGATATCGGTAGACAAAGAGAATGAGGAAGAAGAAAAGATTAGGTTATTGTTCCATAAGAATACATATTACAATGTAGGCTAAAGTCTATATATATCAAGGGAAAATTAGGGCTACACCCTCTACCAACCGATCGTATAAGTGATAGGGACAAGGAGAGAGATAGAACTAATCCCAACGGTGATAGTGACCCGTCCTAGTCTCCTTAAACACAACATAACCCGTGACTCCACTTGTTCCTCCTCTCTAACGGCTACAAGCGACATTCTAGATCCTTCTCATGGGCCTAAGGAGAGCAGGCCTCCTCATTGTCTTTACACACTTACATGACTCGGCCTTATTGCTTGGTTGTACGGACGGCCCCATAATTGTACGGACGGCCATGGCTGCCTTAGGCTTATTCTCTTGATCAATACTCCCCCTCAAGCTTAGCCGAGTGAAATGGCTAAGCTTGGAACCCGTGAAGCAGCACCTCATTAAAAACCTTGACTTAGAAAACCTCATGGGACAAAACCAAGTCAAGGGAAAAAGAGTGTGCTGTCCACGGATTAGGGAAGCTTGATCATGGCCGTGTAATGTCTACAAGTCCAAGTTTGCTGTAGATGTGATCACAAACCTTGGAGCTTGCAGACTTGGTGAAGATGTCAGCTAGCTGATCTTGACTCCTTGTGTGGCATGGTAACACCACTCCTTCTTCAATCTTCTCTCTCACCTTGTGGCAATCGCTTTCTATGTGCTTGGTCCTCTCATGAAAGACTGAGTTTGTGGCAATGTGGATAGCCGCTTCATTGTCGCAGTGCATGGTCATGGGCTGCTTTGTCTCGATGCCTAAGTCCTTGAGTAGGCCCTTCAGCCATGTCATCTCGTTAGTGAGCTTCCTCATAGCTCTATACTCGGCCTCGGCGCTAGAGCATGAAACCACCTTTTGTTTCTTAGACCTCCATGTAACCAAGTTGCCTCCAACAAACGTGCAGTACCCAGTGGTGGATCTCCTATCCAGCGTGTCGCCATTGTAATCCGCATCACAATAGCCAACGATTTCGGTGTTGTCATTCTTGCCCATCCAAATACCTTGACCCGGACTGCCCTTGAGATAGCTTAGGATCCTTTCGACTTGACTCCATTGGTACTTGCTTGGTGCCTTCATATGTTGGCTAACCTGATTCACAGCATAGGATATGTCAGGTCGTGTGATAGTAAGGTATATCAGCTTACCTACAAGCCGGCGGTAGCGTGTGACGTCTAAGAATGGCTCGTCCATTGGTTCCTTAGGTCGGCCTTCTTTTGCCCGTAAGCTCTCCCCCTTTCGCTTGAGCTGGTAATCTTCATCAAGGGGCGTAGCAACCGGAGACACACCAAGCTTGCCAGTCTCCTCTAACAAGTCAAGAGTAAACTTGCGTTGTGAGAGGAAGAGTCCTTCCGGTGAGCGACAAATCTCAATACCAAGAAAGTATTTGAGTTCCCCAAGGTCCTTGATGTCAAATACCGACTTGAGAGAGTCCTTGGTGTCCTGAATGGCCGCCTTATCATCACCAGTCACGATGATGTCGTCGACGTATATGAGCACCACCACCCAACCAATAGAGGTGCGACGCGTGAAGAGAGTATGATCAGCCTCCGATCGCGTAAAACCATCAGTCTTGAGAGTGGAGCTTAGTTTGTGGTACCACGCTCGTGGGGACTGCTTAAGGCCATAGATGGCCTTACGTAGCCTCAAGACTTTTCCGGGTGTAACCATGTCTTCAAGGCCGGGAGGAGGCGTCATGTACACTTCTTCATCAAGTTCACCTTGAAGGAAGGCGTTCTTCACATCCATCTGCCATAAGTCCCATGAGAGGTTGACAGCAAGAGACAGCACAACCCGAACCGTATGGAGCTTGGCCACGGGTGCAAAGGTGTCCGTGTAGTCCGCGCCATAGGTTTGGGTGAAGCCACGGGCCACTAACCTGGCTTTATGCCGTTCAATGTCACCATTGCTCAAATACTTTATGGTAAACACCCATTTGGAGCTAACTGCCCGCTTGCCTTGAGGAAGATCCGATTCGTCCCACGTATGATTCCGGATCATGGCGCCAGTTTCATTCTTGACCGCATCTAACCAAACTTGATGTTCCTTAGCTTCATCATATGTCTGCGGGATCCAATTGGCGTCCACTTGGCCGAAGAAAGCTTGGTGATCAGCAGGTAACAGCTCAAGGGAACAAACGGACTGAATGGGATGAGCAACAGCTTGGCTGTTGTAATAGACACGCTTGTTCTTCCAAGTGGAGGGATCTGATCGAGGTCTGGTGCTCCGACGCAGGACTGGTGCCGGAAGTGGATCCACGCTAGGCAACACGGTGGACGTACCGTCCGTAGGAGCCGTCTCCGTGTTTTCCTCGGTAGAGGCCGCCGCCGGAGCATGCGTGTCCGTTGTAGGGCCAGGGACGGGAACACCGGTTATGGGTAGGCCAGACCCGAGAGATTCACCATCTTGGGCTGAACCATTGTCATTTGCATCTCCTTGGTCAGACCCACCATCGGTAGAATTTTGACTTAGTGTTGGCCGCACGGCACCCGTTGGTGGAGATGGGTTGCCAAGGTGATCAAGAAGGAACCGTAGACTCGAAGCTCGGTCATTAGGTGAGTGAGAGAGATCTTTAAGGTTGTTCCAATCCCTCTTGTCATGGTAGCCCACATGTTCTAGAAACCGGACGTCTCGAGAGACATATAGTCGACTTGTGGCCGGATCATAACATTTGTACCCCTTTTGTGTGGTGGAGTAGCCAATGAACATACACTTTGTACTTTTGGCATCCAGCTTACCCCTTTGTTCTCCTGGTACTAACACAAAACAAACACAGCCGAAAACTCGTAAGTGATCAAGAGATGGTTTAAATTTGTTTAGTACTTCAAATGGAGATAAGTCATGAAGAACTCTAGTTGGTGTTCGGTTGATTAGGTAGCATGCAGTCATCACGGCATCACCCCAATATCGTTTAGGAACACTCGAATGGAACATGATTGCCCGCGCCACTTCCATGAGGTGCCGGTTCTTCCTCTCGGCCACACCATTTTGTTGTGGCGTGTAGGGACAACTAGTTTGATGGAGAATGCCATGCTTGGAGAGATGTTCTTTGAACTTGCAACTTGTGTATTCCCCCCCATTATCAGACCTAAGTACCTTAAGTTTAGCATTGAAGTGATTAGTCACATAATTTTGAAAATTGATAAAGGCATCAAATACTCTATCTTTAGATGGCAACAAGGTAATCCAAGTGTATTTTGATTTTTCATCAATAAAAGTCACAAAATACTTGTTATTATCTCTAGATAGGCATGGTGATGTCCAAACATCTGAGTGAACCAAATCAAAACAATTCTCATAAATAGTAGTTGACTTAGGAAAGATAGACTTGCAATGTTTTCCAAGAATACAAGGTTCACAAGTAGAATTATCAAAAGAAATATTAGGAAACATCAACCCTAAAGCACGTGAATGTGGGTGGCCTAGCCTAGCATGCCACACCATATTCGAATCAACAACAAAACAAGACTTAGTAGAGGATAAATTTGGATCGGTTTTCTCTAGGACATAGAGATCTCCACTCCCTTGCCCTTCTCCAAGAACCTTTCCAGTCTCAATATCCTGAAAATAAACATTGTTAGGACCAAAGATTGCATAACAATTCAAATCATTTGTGGCCCTCTTAACCGATAGTAAATTGGAGGTAAAGGTAGGCATAAAGAAAGCTTTTGAGGTTTTATCAAATAGTTTCAAGTCCCCTATTCCCTTTACTGGTATTTGTTCTCCATTTGCAATAACAACATTTCCTAAGGCCGGTTTTATGTTGTCAATTAAACTAGGGTTACTAATCATATGATGTGAGGCTCCCGAGTCAATAACAAGCGATTTGCTAGGCCTAGAAGTAAAGAAAGAGATACCAGACTCCTTGAGTGAGGCAATGGAGCGGATGAGAGCCTCAAGGTCTGACTTCCTCACCACATCTCCGTAGGCTGCGGTCATGGCCACCTCATCTCCCTGCTTTGATGATCCGGCTCCTTTATCGCTAACCGCTTCCTTTGAGAGGTTGGCTTTGAACTTGGCCGGCTTGAGATGAGGATGGAGAACCCAGCACTTGTCTTTCAGATGACCCCGCTTCTTGCAGTGGTCGCACACCAACAACTTCCTCTCCTCTTGCTTGTACATTCCTTTGTTGGCCGAAGCAAGCTCCCCCTTACCGCTAAACAAATCAAGGGATCCTTGCTCTTTCTGAATTTGGGAGCAAATATCCTCAAAGGAGGGGAGCTTCTCTGCCCTTAGGATGTGCTTCAAGAGGTCGTTGAAGGACGGGTTCAAGGTAAGTAGGAGTCCGAAGACTTTGTCTTGCTCCTTTCTTTCGTTTAGCACACTTGCCTCAAGTGTACTTGGCCGCAACATGTCAAGCTCGGACCATAGTGCACGGAACTTACCAAGATGCTTAGTGAACTCCACATCATCTTGGTTAAGATCATTTATGGCCTTCTTGACCTCAAAGACTCTAGTCATGTTAGAGACATTACCATACACGCCTTTAAGTGTTTCCCACAGTTCCTTGGCCGTCTCGCAATATGAGTAGGCCTCAAGGATAGGCGTGTCCAGAGAGTTTTGGAGAACAGATAGGACAACTTGGTCTTCTTGGAACCATTTGGCCTTCCTCTCGCTCTCTTCCTCCGCTTCCGCCTCGGAAGCGTCCTCTCCTTTGGGGTTTTTCTTTGGGACATAGTCGGACTCGACATGACTCCAAAGGCCACGACCTCCAAGGGCGGTTCTTGTGGTTCTTGTCCACAGCAAGTAGTTTGTCCCCTTTAGGACAACCGGTGAAACAATGGGCTTGGCGTTTTCCATGGTCGGATTTCTATGGACCGATGGGTAAAGCTTTTACCCGGAGAATAAAGAAGATGCGAGTAAGAAGAAACGAAGATAAGGAGACTAGAGTGTAGAAATGAGTAGGAGAATGAGATTAGACTGTAGAGAATCGAGGAACTTGCTCTGATACCATGTAAGACTTTGTAGAATAAAGAAGAGAATCAAGAGATTGATGAGAGATATCGGTAGACAAAGAGAATGAGGAAGAAGAAAAGATTAGGTTATTGTTCCATAAGAATACATATTACAATGTAGGCTAAAGTCTATATATATCAAGGGAAAATTAGGGCTACACCCTCTACCAACCGATCGTATAAGTGATAGGGACAAGGAGAGAGATAGAACTAATCCCAACGGTGATAGTGACCCGTCCTAGTCTCCTTAAACACAACATAACCCGTGACTCCACTTGTTCCTCCTCTCTAACGGCTACAAGCGACATTCTAGATCCTTCTCATGGGCCTAAGGAGAGCAGGCCTCCTCATTGTCTTTACACACTTACATGACTCGGCCTTATTGCTTGGTTGTACGGACGGCCCCATAATTGTACGGACGGCCATGGCTGCCTTAGGCTTATTCTCTTGATCAATACATAATGTGTGACAATCCAATGCATTTGACTAATTGTAAGAGTTCGGGATGAACTTGGAGTGTTTAGACAACACTTAAACCCGTTTTATCCCAAAACATGCTTAACCCGAGAAAACATGCTAAAACCAAGAAAAAATTGATTGGAAGCAGTAAACAGCTTTGTTACTGTCTCTAGGGTCATAATGTGTGACAATCCAATACATTTGACTAATTGTAAGAGTTCGGGATGAATTTGGAGTGTTTAGACAACACTTAAACGCGTTTTATCCCAAAACACGCTAAAACCGAGAAAACATTGATTCTAAGAAGTAAGCAGCTTTGTTACTCTTTTTCGGGTCAGAATGTATGACAATCCAATGCATTTGACTAATTGTAAGAGTTCGGGATGAATTTGGAGTGTTTAGACAACATTTATACCCATTTTGTCCAGAAACAGGCTAAAACTGAGAAAACGTTGATTCTAAGCAGTAAACAGCTTTGTTACTGTTTCTAGGGTCAGAATGTGTGACAATCCAATGCATTAGACTAATTGAAAAAGTTCGGGATGAATTTGGAGTGTTTAGACAACACTTAAACCCGTTTTATCCCAAAACATGCTTAAATCGAGAAAACAGGCTAAAACCGAGAAAACATTGATTGTAAGCAGTAAACAGATATTTACTATTTTTAGGATCTTAATATGTGACAATCCAATGCATTTGACTAATTGTAAGAGTTCGGGATGAATTTGGAGTGTTTAGACAACACTTAAACCCGTTTTATCCCAAAACATGCTTAAACCGAGAAAACAGGCTAAAACCGAGAAAACATTGATTGAAAGCAGTAAACAGCTTTGTTACTGTTTCTAGGGTCATAATGTGTGACAATCCAATGCATTTGACTAATTGTAAGAGTTCGGCATGAATTTGGAGTGTTTAGACAACACTTAAACCCGTTTTATCCCAAAACATGCTTAAAACGAGAAACAGGCTAAAACTGAGAGAAAACATTGTTTGGAAGCAGTAAACAGATATGTTACTCTTTTTAGGGTCAAAATATGTAACAATCCAATGCATTTGACTAATTTTAAGAATTCGAGATGAATTTGGAGTGTTTAGACAACACTTAAACCCGTTTTATCCCAAAACAGGCTTAAACCGAGAAAACATTGATTCTAAGCTGTAAGCAGCATTGTTACTGTTTCTAGGGTCAGAATGTTTGACAATCCAATGCATTTGATTAATTGTAAGAGTTCGGGATGAATTTGGAGTTTTTAGACAACACTTTTACCCATTTTGTCCCGAAACAAGCTAAAACTGAGAAAACGTTGATTCTAAGCAGTAAGGAGCATTGTTAATGTTTCTAGGGTCAAAATGTTTGACAATCCAATGCATTTGACTAATTGTAAGAGTTCGGGATGATTTTGGAGTGTTTAGACAACACTTAAACCCGTTTTATCCCAAAACATGCTTAACCCGAGAAAACAGGCTAAAACCAAGAAAAAATTGATTGGAAGCAGTAAACAGCTTTGTTACTGTCTCTAGGGTCATAATGTGTGACAATCCAATGCATTTGACTAATTGTAAGAGTTTGGGATGAATTTGGAGTGTTTAGACAACACTTAAACCTGTTTTATCCCAAAACAGGCTAAAACTGAGAAAACATTGATTCTAAGAAGTAAGCAGCTTTGTTACGGTTTTTAGGGTCAGCATGTATGACAATCCAATGCATTGGACTAATTGAAAAAGTTCGGGATGAATTTGGAGTGTTTAGACAACACTTAAAACCGTTTTATCCCCAAAACATGCTTAAAACGAGAAACAGGCGAAAACCGAGAGAAAACATTGTTTGGAAGCAGTAAACAGATATGTTACTCTTTTTAGGGTCAAAATATGTAACAATCCAATGCATTTGACTAATTTTAAGAATTCGAGATGAATTTGGAGTGTTTAGACAACACTTAAACCCGTTTTATCCCAAAACAGGCTTAAACCGAGAAAACATTGATTCTAAGCTGTAAGCAGCATTGTTACTGTTTCTAGGGTCATAATGTGTGACAATCCAATGCATTTGACTAATTGTAAGAGTTCGGGATGATTTTGGAGTGTTTAGACAACACTTAAACCCGTTTTATCCCAAAACATGCTTAAACCGAGAAAACAGGCTAAAACCGAGAAAACATTGATTGGAAGCAGTAAACAGCTTTATTACTGTTTCTACGGTCATAATGTGTGACAGTCCAATGCATTTGACTAATTGTAAGAGTTTGGGATGAATTTGGAGTGTTTAGACAACACTTAAACCTGTTTTATCCCAAAACAGGCTAAAACTGAGAAAACATTGATTCTAAGAAGTAAGCAGCTTTGTTACTGTTTTTAGGGTCAGCATGTATGACAATCCAATGCATTTGACTAATTGTAAGAGTTCGGGATGAATTTGGAGTGTTTAGACAACACTTTTACCCATTTTGTCCCGAAACAAGCTAAAACTGAGAAAACGTTGATTCTAAGCAGTAAGCAGCATTGTTAATGTTTCTAGGGTCATAATGTGTGACAATCCAATGCATTTGACTAATTGTAAGAGTTCGGGATGATTTTGGAGTGTTTAGACAACACTTAAACCCGTTTTATCCCAAAACATGCTTAAACCGAGAAAACAGGCTAAAACCGAGAAAACATTGATTGGAAGCAGTAAACAGCTTTATTACTGTTTCTACGGTCATAATGTGTGACAATCCAATGCATTTGACTAATTGTAAGAGTTTGGGATGAATTTGGAGTGTTTAGACAACACTTAAACCTGTTTTATCCCAAAACAGGCTAAAACTGAGAAAACATTGATTCTAAGAAGTAAGCAGCTTTGTTACTGTTTTTAGGGTCAGCATGTATGACAATCCAATGCATTTGACTAATTGTAAGAGTTCGGGATGAATTTGGAGTGTTTAGACAACACTTAAACCCGTTTTATCCCAAAACATGCTTAAATCGAGAAAACAGGCTAAAACCGAGAAAACATTGATTGTAAGCAGTAAACAGATTTTTACTGTTTTTAGGATCTTAATATATGACAATCCAATGCATTTGACTAATTGTAAGAGTTTGGGATGAATTTGGAGTGTTTAGACACCACTTAAACCCATTTTATCCCAAAACATGCTTAAACCGAGAAAACAGGCTAAAACCGAGAAAACATTGATTGAAAGCAGTAAACAGCTTTGTTACTGTTTCTAGGGTCATAATGTGTGACAATCCAATGCATTTGACTATTTGTAAGAGTTCGGGATGAATTTGGAGTGTTTAGACAACACTTAAACCCGTTTTATCCCAAAACATGCTTAAAACAAGAAACAGGCTAAAACCGAGAGAAAACATTGTTCGGAAGCAGTAAACAGATATGTTACTATTTTTAGGGTCAAAATATGTAACAATCCAATGCATTTGACTAATTTTAAGAATTCGAGATGAATTTGGAGTGTTTAGACAACACTTAAACCCGTTTTTTCCCAAAACAGGCTTAAACCGAGAAAACATTGATTCTAAGCTGTAAGCAGCATTGTTACTGTTTCTAGGGTCAGAATGTTTGACAATCCAATGCATTTGATTAATTGTAAGAGTTCGGGATGAATTTGGAGTTTTTAGACAACACTTTTACCCATTTTGTCCCGAAACAAGCTAAAACTGAGAAAACGTTGATTCTAAGCAGTAAGGAGCATTGTTAATGTTTCTAGGGTCAAAATGTTTGACAATCCAATGCATTTGACTAATTGTAAGAGTTCGGGATGATTTTGGAGTGTTTAGACAACACTTAAACCCGTTTTATCCCAAAACATGCTTAACCCGAGAAAACAGGCTAAAACCAAGAAAAAATTGATTGGAAGCAGTAAACAGCTTTGTTACTGTCTCTAGGGTCATAATGTGTGACAATCCAATGCATTTGACTAATTGTAAGAGTTTGGGATGAATTTGGAGTGTTTAGACAACACTTAAACCTGTTTTATCCCAAAACAGGCTAAAACTGAGAAAACATTGATTCTAAGAAGTAAGCAGCTTTGTTACTGTTTTTAGGGTCAGCATATATGACAATCCAATGCATTGGACTAATTGTAAGAGTTCAGGATGAATTTGGAGTGTTTAGACAACACTTAAAACCGTTTTATCCCCAAAACATGCTTAAAACGAGAAACAGGCGAAAACCGAGAGAAAACATTGTTTGGAAGCAGTAAACAGATATGTTACTCTTTTTAGGGTCAAAATATGTAACAATCCAATGCATTTGACTAATTTTAAGAATTCGAGATGAATTTGGAGTGTTTAGACAACACTTAAACCCGTTTTATCCCAAAACAGGCTTAAACCGAGAAAACATTGATTCTAAGCTGTAAGCAGCATTGTTACTGTTTCTAGGGTCAGAATGTTTGACAATCCAATGCATTTGACTAATTGTAAGAGTTCAGGATGAATTTGGAGTTTTTAGACAACACTTTTACCCATTTTGTCCCGAAACAAGCTAAAACTGAGAAAACGTTGATTCTAAGCAGTAAGAAGCATTTTTAATGTTTCTAGGGTCATAATGTGTGACAATCCAATGCATTTAACTAATTGTAAGATTTCGGGATGATTTTGGAGTGTTTAGACAACACTTAAACCCGTTTTCTCCCAAAACATGCTTAACCCGAGAAAACAGGCTAAAACCAAAAAAAAATTGATTGGAAGCAATAAACAGCTTTGTTACTGTCTCTAGGGTCATAATGTGTGACAGTCCAATGCATTTGACTAATTGTAAGAGTTCGGGATGAATTTGGAGTGTTTAGACAACACTTAAACGCGTTTTATCCCAAAACACGCTAAAACCGAGAAAACATTGATTCTAAGAAGTAAGCAGCTTTGTTACTGTTTTTCGGGTCAGAATGTATGACAATCCAATGCATTTGACTAATTGTAAGAGTTCGGGATGAATTTGGAGTGTTTAGACAACATTTATACCCATTTTGTCCCGAAACAGAAAACGTTGATTCTAAGCAGTAAACAGCGTTGTTACTGTTTCTAGGGTCAGAATGTGTGACAATCCAATGCATTTGACTAATTGAAAAAGTTCGGGATGAATTTGGAGTGTTTAGACAACACTTAAACCCGTTTTATCCCAAAACATGCTTAAATCGAGAAAACAGGCTAAAACCGAGAAAACATTGATTGTAAGCAGTAAACAGATTTTTACTGTTTTTAGGATCTTAATATGCGACAATCCAATGCATTTGACTAATTGTAAGAGTTCGGGATGAATTTGGAGTGTTTAGACAACACTTAAACCCGTTTTATCCCAAAACATGCTAAAACCGAGAAAACAGGCTAAAACCGAGAAAACATTGATTGAAAGCAGTAAACAGCTTTGTTACTGTTTCTAGGGTCATAATGTGTGACAATCCAATGCATTTGACTAATTGTAATAGTTCGGGATGAATTTGGAGTGTTTAGACAACACTTAAACCCGTTTTATCCCAAAACATGCTTAAAACGAGAAACAGGCTAAAACCGAGAGAAAACATTGTTTGGAAGCAGTAAACAGATATGTTACTATTTTTAGGGTCAAAATATGTAACAATCCAATGCATTTGACTAATTTTAAGAATTCGAGATGAATTTGGAGTGTTTAGACAACACTTAAACCCGTTTTTTCCCAAAACAGGCTTAAACCGAGAAAACATTGATTCTAAGCTGTAAGCAGCATTGTTACTGTTTCTAGGGTCAGAATGTTTGACAATCCAATGCATTTGATTAATTGTAAGAGTTCGGGATGAATTTGGAGTTTTTAGACAACACTTTTACCCCTTTTGTCCCGAAACAAGCTAAAACTGAGAAAACGTTGATTCTAAGCAGTAAGCAGCATTGTTAATGTTTCTAGGGTCATAATGTGTGACAATCCAATGCATTTGACTAATTGTAAGAGTTCGGGATGAACTTGGAGTGTTTAGACAACACTTAAACCCGTTTTATCCCAAAACATGCTTAACCCGAGAAAACATGCTAAAACCAAGAAAAAATTGATTGGAAGCAGTAAACAGCTTTGTTACTGTCTCTAGGGTCATAATGTGTGACAATCCAATACATTTGACTAATTGTAAGAGTTCGGGATGAATTTGGAGTGTTTAGACAACACTTAAACGCGTTTTATCCCAAAACACGCTAAAACCGAGAAAACATTGATTCTAAGAAGTAAGCAGCTTTGTTACTCTTTTTCGGGTCAGAATGTATGACAATCCAATGCATTTGACTAATTGTAAGAGTTCGGGATGAATTTGGAGTGTTTAGACAACATTTATACCCATTTTGTCCAGAAACAGGCTAAAACTGAGAAAACGTTGATTCTAAGCAGTAAACAGCTTTGTTACTGTTTCTAGGGTCAGAATGTGTGACAATCCAATGCATTAGACTAATTGAAAAAGTTCGGGATGAATTTGGAGTGTTTAGACAACACTTAAACCCGTTTTATCCCAAAACATGCTTAAATCGAGAAAACAGGCTAAAACCGAGAAAACATTGATTGTAAGCAGTAAACAGATATTTACTATTTTTAGGATCTTAATATGTGACAATCCAATGCATTTGACTAATTGTAAGAGTTCGGGATGAATTTGGAGTGTTTAGACAACACTTAAACCCGTTTTATCCCAAAACATGCTTAAACCGAGAAAACAGGCTAAAACCGAGAAAACATTGATTGAAAGCAGTAAACAGCTTTGTTACTGTTTCTAGGGTCATAATGTGTGACAATCCAATGCATTTGACTAATTGTAAGAGTTCGGCATGAATTTGGAGTGTTTAGACAACACTTAAACCCGTTTTATCCCAAAACATGCTTAAAACGAGAAACAGGCTAAAACTGAGAGAAAACATTGTTTGGAAGCAGTAAACAGATATGTTACTCTTTTTAGGGTCAAAATATGTAACAATCCAATGCATTTGACTAATTTTAAGAATTCGAGATGAATTTGGAGTGTTTAGACAACACTTAAACCCGTTTTATCCCAAAACAGGCTTAAACCGAGAAAACATTGATTCTAAGCTGTAAGCAGCATTGTTACTGTTTCTAGGGTCAGAATGTTTGACAATCCAATGCATTTGACTAATTATAAGAGTTCAGGATGAATTTGGAGTTTTTAGACAACACTTTTACCCATTTTGTCCCGAAACAAGCTAAAACTGAGAAAACGTTGATTCAAAGCAGTAAGCAGCATTGTTAATGTTTCTAGGGTCATAATGTGTGACAATCCAATGCATTTGACTAATTGTAAGAGTTCGGGATGAACTTGGAGTGTTTAGACAACACTTAAACCCGTTTTATATCAAAACATGCTTAACCCGAGAAAACAGGCTAAAACCAAGAAAAAATTGATTGGAAGCAGTAAACAGCTTTGTTACTGTCTCTAGGGTCATAATGTGTGACAATCCAATGCATTTGACAAATTGTAAGAGTTCGGGATGAATTTGGAGTGTTTAGACAACACTTAAACGCGTTTTATCCCAAAACAGGCGAAAACCGAGAAAACATTGATTCTAAGAAGTAAGCAGCTTTGTTACTCTTTTTCGGGTCAGAATGTATGACAATCCAATGCATTTGACTAATTGTAAGAGTTCGGGATGAATTTGGAGTGTTTAGACAACACTTATACCCATTTTGTCCCGAAACAGGCTAAAACTGAGAAAACGTTGATTCTAAGCAGTAAACAGCGTTGTTACTGTTTCTAGGGTCAGAATGTGTGACAATCCAATGCATTTGACTAATTGAAAAAGTTCGGGATGAATTTGGAGTGTTTAGACAACACTTAAACCCGTTTTATCCCAAAACATGCTTAAATCGAGAAAACAGGCTAAAACCGAGAAAACATTGATTGTAAGCAGTAAACAGATTTTTACTGTTTTTAGGATCTTAATATGCGACAATCCAATGCATTTGACTAATTGTAAGAGTTCGGGATGAATTTGGAGTGTTTAGACAACACTTAAACCCGTTTTATCCCAAAACATGCTAAAACCGAGAAAACAGGCTAAAACCGAGAAAACATTGATTGAAAGCAGTAAACAGCTTTGTTACTGTTTCTAGGGTCATAATGTGTGACAATCCAATGCATTTGACTAATTGTAATAGTTCGGGATGAATTTGGAGTGTTTAGACAACACTTAAACCCGTTTTATCCCAAAACATGCTTAAAACGAGAAACAGGCTAAAACCGAGAGAAAACATTGTTTGGAAGCAGTAAACAGATATGTTACTATTTTTAGGGTCAAAATATGTAACAATCCAATGCATTTGACTAATTTTAAGAATTCGAGATGAATTTGGAGTGTTTAGACAACACTTAAACCCGTTTTTTCCCAAAACAGGCTTAAACCGAGAAAACATTGATTCTAAGCTGTAAGCAGCATTGTTACTGTTTCTAGGGTCAGAATGTTTGACAATCCAATGCATTTGATTAATTGTAAGAGTTCGGGATGAATTTGGAGTTTTTAGACAACACTTTTACCCCTTTTGTCCCGAAACAAGCTAAAACTGAGAAAACGTTGATTCTAAGCAGTAAGCAGCATTGTTAATGTTTCTAGGGTCATAATGTGTGACAATCCAATGCATTTGACTAATTGTAAGAGTTCGGGATGAACTTGGAGTGTTTAGACAACACTTAAACCCGTTTTATCCCAAAACATGCTTAACCCGAGAAAACATGCTAAAACCAAGAAAAAATTGATTGGAAGCAGTAAACAGCTTTGTTACTGTCTCTAGGGTCATAATGTGTGACAATCCAATACATTTGACTAATTGTAAGAGTTCGGGATGAATTTGGAGTGTTTAGACAACACTTAAACGCGTTTTATCCCAAAACACGCTAAAACCGAGAAAACATTGATTCTAAGAAGTAAGCAGCTTTGTTACTCTTTTTCGGGTCAGAATGTATGACAATCCAATGCATTTGACTAATTGTAAGAGTTCGGGATGAATTTGGAGTGTTTAGACAATATTTATACCCATTTTGTCCAGAAACAGGCTAAAACTGAGAAAACGTTGATTCTAAGCAGTAAACAGCTTTGTTACTGTTTCTAGGGTCAGAATGTGTGACAATCCAATGCATTAGACTAATTGAAAAAGTTCGGGATGAATTTGGAGTGTTTAGACAACACTTAAACCCGTTTTATCCCAAAACATGCTTAAATCGAGAAAACAGGCTAAAACCGAGAAAACATTGATTGTAAGCAGTAAACAGATATTTACTATTTTTAGGATCTTAATATGTGACAATCCAATGCATTTGACTAATTGTAAGAGTTCGGGATGAATTTGGAGTGTTTAGACAACACTTAAACCCGTTTTATCCCAAAACATGCTTAAACCGAGAAAACAGGCTAAAACCGAGAAAACATTGATTGAAAGCAGTAAACAGCTTTGTTACTGTTTCTAGGGTCATAATGTGTGACAATCCAATGCATTTGACTAATTGTAAGAGTTCGGCATGAATTTGGAGTGTTTAGACAACACTTAAACCCGTTTTATCCCAAAACATGCTTAAAACGAGAAACAGGCTAAAACTGAGAGAAAACATTGTTTGGAAGCAGTAAACAGATATGTTACTCTTTTTAGGGTCAAAATATGTAACAATCCAATGCATTTGACTAATTTTAAGAATTCGAGATGAATTTGGAGTGTTTAGACAACACTTAAACCCGTTTTATCCCAAAACAGGCTTAAACCGAGAAAACATTGATTCTAAGCTGTAAGCAGCATTGTTACTGTTTCTAGGGTCAGAATGTTTGACAATCCAATGCATTTGACTAATTATAAGAGTTCAGGATGAATTTGGAGTTTTTAGACAACACTTTTACCCATTTTGTCCCGAAACAAGCTAAAACTGAGAAAACGTTGATTCAAAGCAGTAAGCAGCATTGTTAATGTTTCTAGGGTCATAATGTGTGACAATCCAATGCATTTGACTAATTGTAAGAGTTCGGGATGAACTTGGAGTGTTTAGACAACACTTAAACCCGTTTTATCCCAAAACATGCTTAACCCGAGAAAACAGGCTAAAACCAAGAAAAAATTGATTGGAAGCAGTAAACAGCTTTGTTACTGTCTCTAGGGTCATAATGTGTGACAATCCAATGCATTTGACAAATTGTAAGAGTTCGGGATGAATTTGGAGTGTTTAGACAACACTTAAACGCGTTTTATCCCAAAACAGGCGAAAACCGAGAAAACATTGATTCTAAGAAGTAAGCAGCTTTGTTACTCTTTTTCGGGTCAGAATGTATGACAATCCAATGCATTTGACTAATTGTAAGAGTTCGGGATGAATTTGGAGTGTTTAGACAACACTTATACCCATTTTGTCCCGAAACAGGCTAAAACTGAGAAAACGTTGATTCTAAGCAGTAAACAGCTTTGTTACTGTTTCTAGGGTCAGAATGTGTGACAATCCAATGCATTTGACTAATTGAAAAAGTTCGGGATGAATTTGGAGTGTTTAGACAACACTTAAACCCGTTTTATCCCAAAACATGCTTAAATCGAGAAAACAGGCTAAAACCGAGAAAACATTGATTGTAAGCAGTAAACAGATTTTTACTGTTTTTAGGATCTTAATATGCGACAATCCAATGCATTTGACTAATTGTAAGAGTTTGGGATGAATTTGGAGTGTTTAGACACCACTTAAACCCATTTTATCCCAAAACATGCTTAAACCGAGAAAACAGGCTAAAACCGAGAAAACATTGATTGAAAGCAGTAAACAGCTTTGTTACTGTTTCTAGGGTCATAATGTGTGACAATCCAATGCATTTGACTAATTGTAATAGTTCGGGATGAATTTGGAGTGTTTAGACAACACTTAAACCCGTTTTATCCCAAAACATGTTTAAAACGAGAAACAGGCTAAAACCGAGAGAAAACATTGTTTGGAAGCAGTAAACAGATATGTTACTATTTTTAGGGTCAAAATATGTAACAATCCAATGCAATTGACTAATTTTAAGAATTCGAGATGAATTTGGAGTGTTTAGACAACACTTAAACCCGTTTTATCCCAAAACAGGATTAAACCGAGAAAACATTGATTCTAAGATGTAAGCAGCATTATTACTGTTTCTAGGGTCGGAATGTTTGACAATCCAATGCATTTGATTAATTGTAAGAGTTCGGGATGAATTTGGAGTTTTTAGACAACACTTTTACCCATTTTGTCCCGAAACAAGCTAAAACTGAGAAAACGTTGATTCTAAGCAGTAAGCAGCATTGTTAATGTTTCTAGGGTCATAATGTGTGACAATCCAATGCATTTGACTAATTGTAAGAGTTCGGGATGATTTTGGAGTGTTTAGACAACACTTAAACCCGTTTTATCCCAAAACATGCTAAAACCGAGAAAACAGGCTAAAACCGAGAAAACATTGATTGAAAGCAGTAAACAGCTTTGTTACTGTTTCTAGGGTCATAATGTGTGACAATCCAATGCATTTGACTAATTGTAAGAGTTCGGCATGAATTTGGAGTGTTTAGACAACACTTAAACCCGTTTTATCCCAAAACATGCTTAAAACGAGAAACAGGCTAAAACTGAGAGAAAACATTGTTTGGAAGCAGTAAACAGATATGTTACTCTTTTTAGGGTCAAAATATGTAACAATCCAATGCATTTGACTAATTTTAAGAATTCGAGATGAATTTGGAGTGTTTAGACAACACTTAAACCCGTTTTATCCCAAAACAGGCTTAAACCGAGAAAACATTGATTCTAAGCTGTAAGCAGCATTGTTACTGTTTCTAGGGTCAGAATGTTTGACAATCCAATGCATTTGATTAATTGTAAGAGTTCAGGATGAATTTGGAGTTTTTAGACAACACTTTTACCCCTTTTGTCCCGAAACAAGCTAAAACTGAGAAAACGTTGATTCTAAGCAGTAAGCAGCATTGTTAATGTTTCTAGGGTCATAATGTGTGACAATCCAATGCATTTGACTAATTGTAAGAGTTTGGGATGAACTTGGAGTGTTTAGACAACACTTAAACCCGTTTTATCCCAAAACATGCTTAACCCGAGAAAACATGCTAAAACCAAGAAAAAATTGATTGGAAGCAGTAAACAGCTTTGTTACTGTCTCTAGGGTCATAATGTGTGACAATCCAATACATTTGACTAATTGTAAGAGTTCGGGATGAATTTGGAGTGTTTAGACAACACTTAAACGCGTTTTATCCCAAAACACGCTAAAACCGAGAAAACATTGATTCTAAGAAGTAAGCAGCTTTGTTACTGTTTTTCGGGTCAGAATGTATGACAATCCAATGCATTTGACTAATTGTAAGAGTTCGGGATGAATTTGGAGTGTTTAGACAACACTTAAACCCGTTTTATCCCAAAACAGGATTAAACCGAGAAAACATTGATTCTAAGATGTAAGCAGCATTATTACTGTTTCTAGGGTCGGAATGTTTGACAATCCAATGCATTTGATTAATTGTAAGAGTTCGGGATGAATTTGGAGTTTTTAGACAACACTTTTACCCATTTTGTCCCGAAACAAGCTAAAACTGAGAAAACGTTGATTCTAAGCAGTAAGCAGCATTGTTAATGTTTCTAGGGTCATAATGTGTGACAATCCAATGCATTTGACTAATTGTAAGAGTTCGGGATGATTTTGGAGTGTTTAGACAACACTTAAACCCGTTTTATCCCAAAACATGCTAAAACCGAGAAAACAGGCTAAAACCGAGAAAACATTGATTGAAAGCAGTAAACAGCTTTGTTACTGTTTCTAGGGTCATAATGTGTGACAATCCAATGCATTTGACTAATTGTAAGAGTTCGGCATGAATTTGGAGTGTTTAGACAACACTTAAACCCGTTTTATCCCAAAACATGCTTAAAACGAGAAACAGGCTAAAACTGAGAGAAAACATTGTTTGGAAGCAGTAAACAGATATGTTACTCTTTTTAGGGTCAAAATATGTAACAATCCAATGCATTTGACTAATTTTAAGAATTCGAGATGAATTTGGAGTGTTTAGACAACACTTAAACCCGTTTTATCCCAAAACAGGCTTAAACCGAGAAAACATTGATTCTAAGCTGTAAGCAGCATTGTTACTGTTTCTAGGGTCAGAATGTTTGACAATCCAATGCATTTGATTAATTGTAAGAGTTCAGGATGAATTTGGAGTTTTTAGACAACACTTTTACCCCTTTTGTCCCGAAACAAGCTAAAACTGAGAAAACGTTGATTCTAAGCAGTAAGCAGCATTGTTAATGTTTCTAGGGTCATAATGTGTGACAATCCAATGCATTTGACTAATTGTAAGAGTTTGGGATGAACTTGGAGTGTTTAGACAACACTTAAACCCGTTTTATCCCAAAACATGCTTAACCCGAGAAAACATGCTAAAACCAAGAAAAAATTGATTGGAAGCAGTAAACAGCTTTGTTACTGTCTCTAGGGTCATAATGTGTGACAATCCAATACATTTGACTAATTGTAAGAGTTCGGGATGAATTTGGAGTGTTTAGACAACACTTAAACGCGTTTTATCCCAAAACACGCTAAAACCGAGAAAACATTGATTCTAAGAAGTAAGCAGCTTTGTTACTGTTTTTCGGGTCAGAATGTATGACAATCCAATGCATTTGACTAATTGTAAGAGTTCGGGATGAATTTGGAGTGTTTAGACAACATTTATACCCATTTTGTCCAGAAACAGGCTAAAACTGAGAAAACGTTGATTCTAAGCAGTAAACAGCTTTGTTACTGTTTCTAGGGTCAGAATGTGTGACAATCCAATGCATTAGACTAATTGAAAAAGTTCGGGATGAATTTGGAGTGTTTAGACAACACTTAAACCCGTTTTATCCCAAAACATGCTTAAATCGAGAAAACAGGCTAAAACCGAGAAAACATTGATTGTAAGCAGTAAACAGATATTTACTATTTTTAGGATCTTAATATGTGACAATTGTTGGTTTAAATTGAGTATGCGGAAGCAAATTAGAGAGAATGTGAGATAAAATGAGAGCTTGTATTAGAATAGCTTTTACAATGTCGGCCAAAGGCCTTAAATAGAATGAAAACTAGGTTAACAATCCCACCAACTCGACAACTTGTAGATAGAGACATGAAGAGAGAGAAGGGAGCGATCCCAAGATAGAAAGCGACGTGACCTTGTCTCCCTAAGGGAAGCTATCTCGTGACTCTTATCCTCCAACGGTCACATTCTTCTTCGAGATCCTTCTAATGGGCTTGGTATTGTTTCCAACCCCAAGCCTTCTCATTTCTCTCAATAGGCCTCAACCTTAAGGGTGGCCATTAGGACGATCGTACGGACGTCCGTACGGACAACCTCCAAGTCTTAAGTAACATGGTCAATACTCCCCCTCAAGCTTAGCCAAGTGAAACGGCTAAGCTTGGAACCCGCACAAGACCACCTCGTTAAAAACCTTAATATGGAAAACCACATGGGACAAAACCATATCAAGGAAAAGAGTGTGCTCTCCACGGGTTAGAGGAGTCTTCTCATGGATGTGTAGGATCGACTAGTCCAAGTTTGCTAGAGATATACTCGCAAATCTGTGGACTAGTGGCTTTTGTGAAAATATCGGCCAGTTGGTCCTTGCTCGGCGTGTGACACGGTAAGACAACCCCTTCTTCAATCTTCTCTCGCACTGTGTGGCAGTCTACTTCGATATGCTTGGTCCTCTCATGGAAAACAGAGTTGGTTGCTATATGTATTGCAGCCTTGTTGTCACAGTGCATAGTGATGGGTTCATCTATCTCCACTCCAAGGTCCTTGAGAAGACCTTTGAGCCAAGTTAGCTCGTTTGTGAGCTTCTTCATGGCCCTATATTCTGACTCGGCACTTGATTGAGACACCACCTTCTGTTTCTTCGACTTCCAAGTGACTAGGTTCCCACCAACAAACGTACAGTATCCTGTTGTAGACCTTCTATCGGTTGTGTCGCCCGCATAATCCGCGTCGCAATAGCCAACAAGCTCGGTATTGTTGTTCTTTCCCATCCAAATGCCGCGGCCAGGGCTTCCCTTTAGATAGCATAGGATCCTCTCAACAGTGTTCCAATCAAAGTTTGTTGGTGCTTTCATGTGCTGGCTTACTTGGTTCACAGCATAGCACAGATCCGGCCGTGTGATGGTGAGGTAAATCAGCTTCCCAACCAGCCGCCTATATCTGCCCACGTCCTCATATGGCTCAGCCAACTTGTTCGGTAACGTCTTCATCTCCCCCTTTCGCTTGACCTGGTAGCCTTCTTCTAGTGGCGTAGAGACCGGTTTAGCCCCCAGCTTACAAGTTTCCTTGAGCAAGTCCAGCGTGTACTTCCGTTGGGAGAGAAAGAGTCCTTCCGGCGATCGGGAGATTTCAATCCCAAGAAAATATTTCAGTTCGCCGAGGTCCTTGATGTCAAAGGCTGAGTGAAGGAGAGTCTTGGTAGTGGAAATACCTTCCTTGTCATCGCCAGTGATGATTATATCATCGACATAGACGAGCACCACGACGCGACCGCCGGCAGTCCGTAGAGTGAACAATGTGTGGTCGGCTTCCGAGCGTCGAAAACCATTGGTGCGAAGTGTCGAGCTGAGTTTGTGGTACCACGCCCGAGGGGATTGTTTGAGGCCGTAGATGGCCTTGCGAAGGCGGAGAACTTTGCCCGGAGCCACAAGATGTTCGAAGCCCGGAGGTGGGTGCATATACACTTCTTCTTCAAGCTCCCCCTGAAGGAAGGCATTCTTGACGTCCATCTGCCAAAGGTCCCACGAGAGGTTTGTAGCCAAGGAGAGAACGACACGAACGGTGTGCAGCTTGGCGACCGGGGCAAACGTGTCCGTATAGTCGGTACCGTATGTTTGTGTGAAACCGCGAGCCACAAGGCGAGCCTTATAGCGCTCCACGTCGCCATTGCTCAGGTACTTAATTGTGAAGACCCATTTTGAGCTGACCACCTTCTTTCCCTTGGGAAGATCCGCTTCGTCCCAAGTGTGGTTCCGGATCATAGCATCGGTCTCAGCATCAACCGCCGCTAACCACTCTTTGTGCTCTTTGGCTTCATCATAGGTTTGAGGAACGAATTGAGCATCAATCTTGGTGAGGAAGGCAGCGTGTTCCTGAGGAACCAGGTCAAGTGAACACACCGCTTGGATAGGATGGGCCACGACCTGATTGTTGTAGTAGACCCGCTTATCTTTCCATGTCGAAGGATGAAACTTTAGACGTTGACTTCGCCGGGGAAGAGCAACCATAGATTCCCGTGGGAGAGCATCGGTTGAGGTCACGAGATGATCATTGTCCTCATGAGTAGGCTCGGCACATGGTTCAGCCGGAGGAGGAACAGGCGGCACGGAGGCATTTTCTTGAACTTCTTCTTCTACGGGTGAGATAGCGGGTACATCCGGTTCATGTGAGGTCGGAGTAGGCTGAGCATGGCTCGACGGGCTTGATGGAGTGGTGATGCCGAGGTGATCGAGGAGGAACCGTAGGTTGGCCGAACGATCAGAGTTGGACCGAGAGAGATCCTTGAGACTGTCCCAATCCTTTGTCGCATAGTATCCTTGGTGTTCAAGGAACCGCACTTCTCGAGAGATATGTAGGCGGCCAGCAGCTGGATCATAGCACTTATAGCCCTTCTGACTTGTCGAGTAGCCAATGAACATACATTTGGTGCTTTTGGCGTCGAGCTTAGTCCTTTGTTCCCCTGGAACCAAAACAAAGCATACACACCCGAAAACGCGTAAGTGATCCAAAGATGGTTTAAATTGATTGAGTACCTCATATGGAGATTTGTCTTGTAGAACTTTGGTAGGAGTCCTATTAATCAAGTAGCAAGCCGTCATGACAGCATCTCCCCAGAATCGTTTGGTGACATTGGTTTGGAACATCATCGACCTCGCCACTTCCATAAGGTGCCGGTTCTTCCTCTCGGCCACGCCATTCTGTTGGGGCGTATATGGACAACTCGTTTGTTGTAGAATGCCGTGTTTGGACAAATGATCTTTGAGTCTATGACTGATGTACTCTCCCCCATTATCTGATCTTAGTACCTTTATTTTTGCATTGAAATGATTAGTAACATAATTCTGAAAATTAACAAATGCATCATAAACCCTATCTTTAGATGGTAACAATGTGAGCCAAGTATATTTTGATTTTTCATCAATAAAAGTCACAAAATACTTGTTATTGTCTCTAGATAGGCATGGTGAGGTCCAAACATCAGAATGTACTAAGTCAAAACAATGTTCATAAATGGTAGTAGATTTAGGGAAAACCGATTTGCAATGTTTGCCAAGAATACAAGGTTCACAACTTGAACTATCAAAAGAAAATTTAGGCAACATTAATTGAAAAGCTCTAGAGTGAGGGTGGCCTAGTCTAGCATGCCACACTTCACTTGAAATACTACTAAGGTCCGATTTAAAAGAAAACATATTAGGTGAACTTGATGAGTTTTTCTCTAGGACATAGAGATCTCCCTTAGCATCTCCACCTCCAAGAATCTTGCCAGTCTCAATATCCTGAAAATGCACACTGTTAGGACCAAATATGGTATAACAATTCAAATCGGTTGTAGCTCTCTTAACCGATAATAGGTTAGAAGTGAAAGTAGGCATAAAGAAGGCCTTTGAGTTCTTATCAAACAACTTTAAATCTCCTACACCTTTAACTGGTATCCTATCCCCATTTGCAATAATCACATTTCCCACAGTCGGCTTTATGTTGTGTATAAGGCTCGGGTTACTTATCATGTGATGAGAAGCACCCGAGTCTACAACAAGCGTTTTACTAGGTTGTGAAGCGAAGAAAGTGATACCAGATTCCTTTAGGGCTGCGATGGACTTGATGAGGGCCTCCAGGTCTGATTTCCTCACAAGATCTCCAAGAGAGGCCGCCATGGCCGTAGCCGCCGCGTTGCCTTGGTTTGCTGCACCGAAACCTTGGCCGCTTGGTCCTTCTTGCGAGATATGCGCCTTGAACTTAGCCGGTTTGAGATGAGGGTGAAGGATCCAGCACTTGTCCTTCATGTGTCCCTTCTTCTTGCAATGGTCGCACACCATTGTTTTCCGGTCATCTTGCTTGTAGACTCCTTTGTTCGCGGTAGCCAAGTCGTCCTTTCCACAAAAGAGACCAAGTGAACCTTGTTCCTTTTGCACTTGAGAACACACGTCTTCAAGAGTAGGTAGCTTGTCTCCACGGAGGATGTGCTTAATCAGGTCATTGAACGCCGGATTGAGAGTGAGCAGGAGACCAAACACCTTGTCTTGCTCCTTTCGTTCATTGAGGATGGCCGGATCGATAGTACTTGGCCGGAGCATCTCCAACTCGGCCCACAATGACCGGAACTTCCCAAAATGCTTGGTAAACTCCAAGTCTTCTTGATGGAGACCGTTGATAGCCTTCTTGACCTCAAATACCCGAGTCAAGTTGGTCACGTTCCCATACACATTCGCTAGCGTCTCCCATAGTTCTTTGGCCGTCTCGCAGTACGAGTAGGCTTCAAGAATAGGTGCGTCTAGCGAGTTTTGGAGAATGGCAAGCACGGTCTGATCTTCTTGGAACCACTTGACTTCCTTCTCGAGATCAGCCTCCTTGTCTTCTTCCGTTCCTTCTTTACCGTCCTCCTTAGTGGCTTTCTTGGGGAGTTGGTCCGTTTCTACATGGATCCAAAGTCCCCGGCCACTGAGAGCGGTCTTTGTGGTTCTTTTCCACAACAGGTAGTTTGCTCCTTTGAGCACCACCGGGGTAACAATAGGCTTGTTGTTGTCCATTGTTAGGTAGAGTAGCGAGAAAAACGATAGAGTAGCGGATAGAATGAAGCGCGAATGAGTGAGTAGAATGAAGAATGGAGTAAAGGAGTAGTATACGAGTAGAGAATGCAAAGTAGAATCAAATAAGAACAAGAGAAAGAAGAGGAGAAAGTTTATAGAACCATGGATCAATAAACTTGCTCTGATACCATGTTGGTTTAAATTGAGTATGCGGAAGCAAATTAGAGAGAATGTGAGATAAAATGAGAGCTTGTATTAGAATAGCTTTTACAATGTCGGCCAAAGGCCTTAAATAGAATGAAAACTAGGTTAACAATCCCACCAACTCGACAACTTGTAGATAGAGACATGAAGAGAGAGAAGGGAGCGATCCCAAGATAGAAAGCGACGTGACCTTGTCTCCCTAAGGGAAGCTATCTCGTGACTCTTATCCTCCAACGGTCACATTCTTCTTCGAGATCCTTCTAATGGGCTTGGTATTGTTTCCAACCCCAAGCCTTCTCATTTCTCTCAATAGGCCTCAACCTTAAGGGTGGCCATTAGGACGATCGTACGGACGTCCGTACGGACAACCTCCAAGTCTTAAGTAACATGGTCAATAACAATCCAATGCATTTGACTAATTGTAAGAGTTTGGGATGAATTTGGAGTGTTTAGACAACACTTAAACCCGTTTTATCCCAAAACATGCTTAAACCGAGAAAACAGGCTAAAACCGAGAAAACATTGATTGAAAGCAGTAAACAGCTTTGTTACTGTTTCTAGGGTCATAATGTGTGACAATCCAATGCATTTGACTAATTGTAAGAGTTCGGCATGAATTTGGAGTGTTTAGACAACACTTAAACCCGTTTTATCCCAAAACATGCTTAAAACGAGAAACAGGCTAAAACTGAGAGAAAACATTGTTTGGAAGCAGTAAACAGATATGTTACTCTTTTTAGGGTCAAAATATGTAAGAATCCAATGCATTTGACTAATTTTAAGAATTCGAGATGAATTTGGAGTGTTTAGACAACACTTAAACCCGTTTTATCCCAAAACAGGCTTAAACCGAGAAAACATTGATTCTAAGCTGTAAGCAGCATTGTTACTGTTTCTAGGGTCAGAATGTTTGACAATCCAATGCATTTGACTAATTGTAAGAGTTCAGGATGAATTTGGAGTTTTTAGACAACACTTTTACCCATTTTGTCCCGAAACAAGCTAAAACTGAGAAAACGTTGATTCAAAGCAGTAAGCAGCATTGTTAATGTTTCTAGGGTCATAATGTGTGACAATCCAATGCATTTGACTAATTGTAAGAGTTCGGGATGAACTTGGAGTGTTTAGACAACACTTAAACCCGTTTTATCCCAAAACATGCTTAACCCGAGAAAACAGGCTAAAACCAAGAAAAAATTGATTGGAAGCAGTAAACAGCTTTGTTACTGTCTCTAGGGTCATAATGTGTGACAATCCAATGCATTTGACAAATTGTAAGAGTTCGGGATGAATTTGGAGTGTTTAGACAACACTTAAACGCGTTTTATCCCAAAACAGGCGAAAACCGAGAAAACATTGATTCTAAGAAGTAAGCAGCTTTGTTACTCTTTTTCGGGTCAGAATGTATGACAATCCAATGCATTTGACTAATTGTAAGAGTTCGGGATGAATTTGGAGTGTTTAGACAACACTTATACCCATTTTGTCCCGAAACAGGCTAAAACTGAGAAAACGTTGATTCTAAGCAGTAAACAGCTTTGTTACTGTTTCTAGGGTCAGAATGTGTGACAATCCAATGCATTTGACTAATTGAAAAAGTTTGGGATGAATTTGGAGTGTTTAGACAACACTTAAACCCGTTTTATCCCAAAACATGCTTAAATCGAGAAAACAGGCTAAAACCGAGAAAACATTGATTGTAAGCAGTAAACAGATTTTTACTGTTTTTAGGATCTTAATATGCGACAATCCAATGCATTTGACTAATTGTAAGAGTTCGGGATGAATTTGGAGTGTTTAGACAACACTTAAACCCGTTTTATCCCAAAACATGCTTAAACCGAGAAAACAGGCTAAAACCAAGAAAACATTGATTGAAAGCAGTAAACAGCTTTGTTACTGTTTCTAGGGTCATAATGTGTGACAATCCAATGCATTTGACTAATTGTAATAGTTCGGGATGAATTTGGAGTGTTTAGACAACACTTAAACCCGTTTTATCCCAAAACATGCTTAAAACGAGAAACAGGCTAAAACCGAGAGAAAACATTGTTTGGAAGCAGTAAACAGATATGTTACTATTTTTAGGGTCAAAATATGTAACAATCCAATGCATTTGACTAATTTTAAGAATTCGAGATGAATTTGGAGTGTTTAGACAACACTTAAACCCGTTTTATCCCAAAACAGGATTAAACCGAGAAAACATTGATTCTAAGATGTAAGCAGCATTATTACTGTTTCTAGGGTCGGAATGTTTGACAATCCAATGCATTTGATTAATTGTAAGAGTTCGGGATGAATTTGGAGTTTTTAGACAACACTTTTACCCATTTTGTCCCGAAACAAGCTAAAACTGAGAAAACGTTGATTCTAAGCAGTAAGCAGCATTGTTAATGTTTCTAGGGTCATAATGTGTGACAATCCAATGCATTTGACTAATTGTAAGAGTTCGGGATGATTTTGGAGTGTTTAGACAACACTTAAACCCGTTTTATCCCAAAACATGCTTAAACCGAGAAAACAGGCTAAAACCGAGAAAACATTGATTGGAAGCAGTAAACAGCTTTATTACTGTTTCTACGGTCATAATGTGTGACAATCCAATGCATTTGACTAATTGTAAGAGTTTGGGATGAATTTGGAGTGTTTAGACAACACTTAAACCTGTTTTATCCCAAAACAGGCTAAAACTGAGAAAACATTGATTCTAAGAAGTAAGCAGCTTTGTTACTGTTTTTAGGGTCAGCATGTATGACAATCCAATGCATTGGACTAATTGTAAGAGTTCGGGATGAATTTGGAGTGTTTAGACAACACTTATACCCATTTTGTCCCAAAACAGGCTAAAACTGAGAAAACGTTGATTCTAAGCAGTAAACAGCGTTGTTACTGTTTCTAGGGTCAGAATGTGTGACAATCCAATGCATTTGACTAATTGAAAAAGTTCGGGATGAATTTGGAGTGTTTAGACAACACTTAAACCCGTTTTATCCCAAAACATGCTTAAATCGAGAAAACAGGCTAAAACCGAGAAAACATTGATTGTAAGCAGTAAACAGATTTTTACTGTTTTTAGGATCTTAATATATGACAATCCAATGCATTTGACTAATTGTTAGAGTTTGGGATGAATTTGGAGTGTTTAGACACCACTTAAACCCATTTTATCCCAAAACATGCTTAAACCGAGAAAACAGGCTAAAACCGAGAAAACATTGATTGAAAGCAGTAAACAGCTTTGTTACTGTTTCTAGGGTCATAATGTGTGACAATCCAATGCATTTGACTAATTGTAAGAGTTCGGGATGAATTTGGAGTGTTTAGACAACACTTAAACCCGTTTTATCCCAAAACATGCTTAAAACAAGAAACAGGCTAAAACCGAGAGAAAACATTGTTCGGAAGCAGTAAACAGATATGTTACTATTTTTAGGGTCAAAATATGTAACAATCCAATGCATTTGACTAATTTTAAGAATTCGAGATGAATTTGGAGTGTTTAGACAACAATTAAACCCGTTTTTTCCCAAAACAGGCTAAACCGAGAAAACATTGATTCTAAGCTGTAAGCAGCATTGTTACTGTTTCTAGGGTCAGAATGTTTGACAATCCAATGCATTTGATTAATTGTAAGAGTTCGGGATGAATTTGGAGTTTTTAGACAACACTTTTACCCATTTTGTCCCGAAACAAGCTAAAACTGAGAAAACGTTGATTCTAAGCAGTAAGGAGCATTGTTAATGTTTCTAGGGTCAAAATGTTTGACAATCCAATGCATTTGACTAATTGTAAGAGTTCGGGATGATTTTGGAGTGTTTAGACAACACTTAAACCCGTTTTATCCCAAAACATGCTTAACCCGAGAAAACAGGCTAAAACCAAGAAAAAATTGATTGGAAGCAGTAAACAGCTTTGTTACTGTCTCTAGGGTCATAATGTGTGACAATCCAATGCATTTGACTAATTGTAAGAGTTTGGGATGAATTTGGAGTGTTTAGACAACACTTAAACCTGTTTTATCCCAAAACAGGCTAAAACTGAGAAAACATTGATTCTAAGAAGTAAGCAGCTTTGTTACGGTTTTTAGGGTCAGCATGTATGACAATCCAATGCATTGGACTAATTGTAAGAGTTCAGGATGAATTTGGAGTGTTTAGACAACACTTAAAACCGTTTTATCCCCAAAACATGCTTAAAACGAGAAACAGGCGAAAACCGAGAGAAAACATTGTTTGGAAGCAGTAAACAGATATGTTACTCTTTTTAGGGTCAAAATATGTAACAATCCAATGCATTTGACTAATTTTAAGAATTCGAGATGAATTTGGAGTGTTTAGACAACACTTAAACCCGTTTTATCCCAAAACAGGCTTAAACCGAGAAAACATTGATTCTAAGCTGTAAGCAGCATTGTTACTGTTTCTAGGGTCATAATGTGTGACAATCCAATGCATTTGACTAATTGTAAGAGTTCGGGATGATTTTGGAGTGTTTAGACAACACTTAAACCCGTTTTATCCCAAAACATGCTTAAACCGAGAAAACAGGCTAAAACCGAGAAAACATTGATTGGAAGCAGTAAACAGCTTTATTACTGTTTCTACGGTCATAATGTGTGACAGTCCAATGCATTTGACTAATTGTAAGAGTTTGGGATGAATTTGGAGTGTTTAGACAACACTTAAACCTGTTTTATCCCAAAACAGGCTAAAACTGAGAAAACATTGATTCTAAGAAGTAAGCAGCTTTGTTACTGTTTTTAGGGTCAGCATGTATGACAATCCAATGCATTTGACTAATTGTAAGAGTTCGGGATGAATTTGGAGTGTTTAGACAACACTTTTACCCATTTTGTCCCGAAACAAGCTAAAACTGAGAAAACGTTGATTCTAAGCAGTAAGCAGCATTGTTAATGTTTCTAGGGTCATAATGTGTGACAATCCAATGCATTTGACTAATTGTAAGAGTTCGGGATGATTTTGGAGTGTTTAGACAACACTTAAACCCGTTTTATCCCAAAACATGCTTAAACCGAGAAAACAGGCTAAAACCGAGAAAACATTGATTGGAAGCAGTAAACAGCTTTATTACTGTTTCTACGGTCATAATGTGTGACAATCCAATGCATTTGACTAATTGTAAGAGTTTGGGATGAATTTGGAGTGTTTAGACAACACTTAAACCTGTTTTATCCCAAAACAGGCTAAAACTGAGAAAACATTGATTCTAAGAAGTAAGCAGCTTTGTTACTGTTTTTAGGGTCAGCATGTATGACAATCCAATGCATTTGACTAATTGTAAGAGTTCGGGATGAATTTGGAGTGTTTAGACAACACTTAAACCCGTTTTATCCCAAAACATGCTTAAATCGAGAAAACAGGCTAAAACCGAGAAAACATTGATTGTAAGCAGTAAACAGATTTTTACTGTTTTTAGGATCTTAATATATGACAATCCAATGCATTTGACTAATTGTAAGAGTTTGGGATGAATTTGGAGTGTTTAGACACCACTTAAACCCATTTTATCCCAAAACATGCTTAAACCGAGAAAACAGGCTAAAACCGAGAAAACATTGATTGAAAGCAGTAAACAGCTTTGTTACTGTTTCTAGGGTCATAATGTGTGACAATCCAATGCATTTGACTATTTGTAAGAGTTCGGGATGAATTTGGAGTGTTTAGACAACACTTAAACCCGTTTTATCCCAAAACATGCTTAAAACAAGAAACAGGCTAAAACCGAGAGAAAACATTGTTCGGAAGCAGTAAACAGATATGTTACTATTTTTAGGGTCAAAATATGTAACAATCCAATGCATTTGACTAATTTTAAGAATTCGAGATGAATTTGGAGTGTTTAGACAACACTTAAACCCGTTTTTTCCCAAAACAGGCTTAAACCGAGAAAACATTGATTCTAAGCTGTAAGCAGCATTGTTACTGTTTCTAGGGTCAGAATGTTTGACAATCCAATGCATTTGATTAATTGTAAGAGTTCGGGATGAATTTGGAGTTTTTAGACAACACTTTTACCCATTTTGTCCCGAAACAAGCTAAAACTGAGAAAACGTTGATTCTAAGCAGTAAGGAGCATTGTTAATGTTTCTAGGGTCAAAATGTTTGACAATCCAATGCATTTGACTAATTGTAAGAGTTCGGGATGATTTTGGAGTGTTTAGACAACACTTAAACCCGTTTTATCCCAAAACATGCTTAACCCGAGAAAACAGGCTTAAACCAAGAAAAAATTGATTGGAAGCAGTAAACAGCTTTGTTACTGTCTCTAGGGTCATAATGTGTGACAATCCAATGCATTTGACTAATTGTAAGAGTTTGGGATGAATTTGGAGTGTTTAGACAACACTTAAACCTGTTTTATCCCAAAACAGGCTAAAACTGAGAAAACATTGATTCTAAGAAGTAAGCAGCTTTGTTACTGTTTTTAGGGTCAGCATATATGACAATCCAATGCATTGGACTAATTGTAAGAGTTCAGGATGAATTTGGAGTGTTTAGACAACACTTAAAACCGTTTTATCCCCAAAACATGCTTAAAACGAGAAACAGGCGAAAACCGAGAGAAAACATTGTTTGGAAGCAGTAAACAGATATGTTACTCTTTTTAGGGTCAAAATATGTAACAATCCAATGCATTTGACTAATTTTAAGAATTCGAGATGAATTTGGAGTGTTTAGACAACACTTAAACCCGTTTTATCCCAAAACAGGCTTAAACCGAGAAAACATTGATTCTAAGCTGTAAGCAGCATTGTTACTGTTTCTAGGGTCAGAATGTTTGACAATCCAATGCATTTGACTAATTGTAAGAGTTCAGGATGAATTTGGAGTTTTTAGACAACACTTTTACCCATTTTGTCCCGAAACAAGCTAAAACTGAGAAAACGTTGATTCTAAGCAGTAAGAAGCATTGTTAATGTTTCTAGGGTCATAATGTGTGACAATCCAATGCATTTAACTAATTGTAAGATTTCGGGATGATTTTGGAGTGTTTAGACAACACTTAAACCCGTTTTCTCCCAAAACATGCTTAACCCGAGAAAACAGGCTAAAACCAAAAAAAAATTGATTGGAAGCAGTAAACAGCTTTGTTACTGTCTCTAGGGTCATAATGTGTGACAGTCCAATGCATTTGACTAATTGTAAGAGTTCGGGATGAATTTGGAGTGTTTAGACAACACTTAAACGCGTTTTATCCCAAAACACGCTAAAACCGAGAAAACATTGATTCTAAGAAGTAAGCAGCTTTGTTACTGTTTTTCGGGTCAGAATGTATGACAATCCAATGCATTTGACTAATTGTAAGAGTTCGGGATGAATTTGGAGTGTTTAGACAACATTTATACCCATTTTGTCCCGAAACAGAAAACGTTGATTCTAAGCAGTAAACAGCGTTGTTACTGTTTCTAGGGTCAGAATGTGTGACAATCCAATGCATTTGACTAATTGAAAAAGTTCGGGATGAATTTGGAGTGTTTAGACAACACTTAAACCCGTTTTATCCCAAAACATGCTTAAATCGAGAAAACAGGCTAAAACCGAGAAAACATTGATTGTAAGCAGTAAACAGATTTTTACTGTTTTTAGGATCTTAATATATGACAATCCAATGCATTTGACTAATTGTAAGAGTTTGGGATGAATTTGGAGTGTTTAGACACCACTTAAACCCATTTTATCCCAAAACATGCTTAAACCGAGAAAACAGGCTAAAACCGAGAAAACATTGATTGAAAGCAGTAAACAGCTTTGTTACTGTTTCTAGGGTCATAATGTGTGACAATCCAATGCATTTGACTAATTGTAAGAGTTCGGGATGAATTTGGAGTGTTTAGACAACACTTAAACCCGTTTTATCCCAAAACATGCTTAAAACAAGAAACAGGCTAAAACCGAGAGAAAACATTGTTCGGAAGCAGTAAACAGATATGTTACTATTTTTAGGGTCAAAATATGTAACAATCCAATGCATTTGACTAATTTTAAGAATTCGAGATGAATTTGGAGTGTTTAGACAACAATTAAACCCGTTTTTTCCCAAAACAGGCTTAAACCGAGAAAACATTGATTCTAAGCTGTAAGCAGCATTGTTACTGTTTCTAGGGTCAGAATGTTTGACAATCCAATGCATTTGATTAATTGTAAGAGTTCGGGATGAATTTGGAGTTTTTAGACAACACTTTTACCCATTTTGTCCCGAAACAAGCTAAAACTGAGAAAACGTTGATTCTAAGCAGTAAGGAGCATTGTTAATGTTTCTAGGGTCAAAATGTTTGACAATCCAATGCATTTGACTAATTGTAAGAGTTCGGGATGATTTTGGAGTGTTTAGACAACACTTAAACCCGTTTTATCCCAAAACATGCTTAACCCGAGAAAACAGGCTAAAACCAAGAAAAAATTGATTGGAAGCAGTAAACAGCTTTGTTACTGTCTCTAGGGTCATAATGTGTGACAATCCAATGCATTTGACTAATTGTAAGAGTTTGGGATGAATTTGGAGTGTTTAGACAACACTTAAACCTGTTTTATCCCAAAACAGGCTAAAACTGAGAAAACATTGATTCTAAGAAGTAAGCAGCTTTGTTACGGTTTTTAGGGTCAGCATGTATGACAATCCAATGCATTGGACTAATTGTAAGAGTTCAGGATGAATTTGGAGTGTTTAGACAACACTTAAAACCGTTTTATCCCCAAAACATGCTTAAAACGAGAAACAGGCGAAAACCGAGAGAAAACATTGTTTGGAAGCAGTAAACAGATATGTTACTCTTTTTAGGGTCAAAATATGTAACAATCCAATGCATTTGACTAATTTTAAGAATTCGAGATGAATTTGGAGTGTTTAGACAACACTTAAACCCGTTTTATCCCAAAACAGGCTTAAACCGAGAAAACATTGATTCTAAGCTGTAAGCAGCATTGTTACTGTTTCTAGGGTCATAATGTGTGACAATCCAATGCATTTGACTAATTGTAAGAGTTCGGGATGATTTTGGAGTGTTTAGACAACACTTAAACCCGTTTTATCCCAAAACATGCTTAAACCGAGAAAACATGCTAAAACCGAGAAAACATTGATTGGAAGCAGTAAACAGCTTTATTACTGTTTCTACGGTCATAATGTGTGACAGTCCAATGCATTTGACTAATTGTAAGAGTTTGGGATGAATTTGGAGTGTTTAGACAACACTTAAACCTGTTTTATCCCAAAACAGGCTAAAACTGAGAAAACATTGATTCTAAGAAGTAAGCAGCTTTGTTACTGTTTTTAGGGTCAGCATGTATGACAATCCAATGCATTTGACTAATTGTAAGAGTTCGGGATGAATTTGGAGTGTTTAGACAACACTTTTACCCATTTTGTCCCGAAACAAGCTAAAACTGAGAAAACGTTGATTCTAAGCAGTAAGCAGCATTGTTAATGTTTCTAGGGTCATAATGTGTGACAATCCAATGCATTTGACTAATTGTAAGAGTTCGGGATGATTTTGGAGTGTTTAGACAACACTTAAACCCGTTTTATCCCAAAACATGCTTAAACCGAGAAAACAGGCTAAAACCGAGAAAACATTGATTGGAAGCAGTAAACAGCTTTATTACTGTTTCTACGGTCATAATGTGTGACAATCCAATGCATTTGACTAATTGTAAGAGTTTGGGATGAATTTGGAGTGTTTAGACAACACTTAAACCTGTTTTATCCCAAAACAGGCTAAAACTGAGAAAACATTGATTCTAAGAAGTAAGCAGCTTTGTTACTGTTTTTAGGGTCAGCATGTATGACAATCCAATGCATTTGACTAATTGTAAGAGTTCGGGATGAATTTGGAGTGTTTAGACAACACTTAAACCCGTTTTATCCCAAAACATGCTTAAATCGAGAAAACAGGCTAAAACCGAGAAAACATTGATTGTAAGCAGTAAACAGATTTTTACTGTTTTTAGGATCTTAATATATGACAATCCAATGCATTTGACTAATTGTAAGAGTTTGGGATGAATTTGGAGTGGTTAGACACCACTTAAACCCATTTTATCCCAAAACATGCTTAAACCGAGAAAACAGGCTAAAACCGAGAAAACATTGATTGAAAGCAGTAAACAGCTTTGTTACTGTTTCTAGGGTCATAATGTGTGACAATCCAATGCATTTGACTATTTGTAAGAGTTCGGGATGAATTTGGAGTGTTTAGACAACACTTAAACCCGTTTTATCCCAAAACATGCTTAAAACAAGAAACAGGCTAAAACCGAGAGAAAACATTGTTCGGAAGCAGTAAACAGATATGTTACTATTTTTAGGGTCAAAATATGTAACAATCCAATGCATTTGACTAATTTTAAGAATTCGAGATGAATTTGGAGTGTTTAGACAACACTTAAACCCGTTTTTTCCCAAAACAGGCTTAAACCGAGAAAACATTGATTCTAAGCTGTAAGCAGCATTGTTACTGTTTCTAGGGTCAGAATGTTTGACAATCCAATGCATTTGATTAATTGTAAGAGTTCGGGATGAATTTGGAGTTTTTAGACAACACTTTTACCCATTTTGTCCCGAAACAAGCTAAAACTGAGAAAACGTTGATTCTAAGCAGTAAGGAGCATTGTTAATGTTTCTAGGGTCAAAATGTTTGACAATCCAATGCATTTGACTAATTGTAAGAGTTCGGGATGATTTTGGAGTGTTTAGACAACACTTAAACCCGTTTTATCCCAAAACATGCTTAACCCGAGAAAACAGGCTAAAACCAAGAAAAAATTGATTGGAAGCAGTAAACAGCTTTGTTACTGTCTCTAGGGTCATAATGTGTGACAATCCAATGCATTTGACTAATTGTAAGAGTTTGGGATGAATTTGGAGTGTTTAGACAACACTTAAACCTGTTTTATCCCAAAACAGGCTAAAACTGAGAAAACATTGATTCTAAGAAGTAAGCAGCTTTGTTACTGTTTTTAGGGTCAGCATATATGACAATCCAATGCATTGGACTAATTGTAAGAGTTCAGGATGAATTTGGAGTGTTTAGACAACACTTAAAACCGTTTTATCCCCAAAACATGCTTAAAACGAGAAACAGGCGAAAACCGAGAGAAAACATTGTTTGGAAGCAGTAAACAGATATGTTACTCTTTTTAGGGTCAAAATATGTAACAATCCAATGCATTTGACTAATTTTAAGAATTCGAGATGAATTTGGAGTGTTTAGACAACACTTAAACCCGTTTTATCCCAAAACAGGCTTAAACCGAGAAAACATTGATTCTAAGCTGTAAGCAGAATTGTTACTGTTTCTAGGGTCAGAATGTTTGACAATCCAATGCATTTGACTAATTGTAAGAGTTCAGGATGAATTTGGAGTTTTTAGACAACACTTTTACCCATTTTGTCCCGAAACAAGCTAAAACTGAGAAAACGTTGATTCTAAGCAGTAAGAAGCATTGTTAATGTTTCTAGGGTCATAATGTGTGACAATCCAATGCATTTAACTAATTGTAAGATTTCGGGATGATTTTGGAGTGTTTAGACAACACTTAAACCCGTTTTATCCCAAAACATGCTTAACCCGAGAAAACAGGCTAAAACCAAAAAAAAATTGATTGGAAGCAGTAAACAGCTTTGTTACTGTCTCTAGGGTCATAATGTGTGACAGTCCAATGCATTTGACTAATTGTAAGAGTTCGGGATGAATTTGGAGTGTTTAGACAACACTTAAACGCGTTTTATCCCAAAACACGCTAAAACCGAGAAAACATTGATTCTAAGAAGTAAGCAGCTTTGTTACTGTTTTTCGGGTCAGAATGTATGACAATCCAATGCATTTGACTAATTGTAAGAGTTCGGGATGAATTTGGAGTGTTTAGACAACATTTATACCCATTTTGTCCCGAAACAGAAAACGTTGATTCTAAGCAGTAAACAGCTTTGTTACTGTTTCTAGGGTCAGAATGTGTGACAATCCAATGCATTTGACTAATTGAAAAAGTTCGGGATGAATTTGGAGTGTTTAGACAACACTTAAACCCGTTTTATCCCAAAACATGCTTAAATCGTGAAAACAGGCTAAAACCGAGAAAACATTGATTGTAAGCAGTAAACAGATATTTACTGTTTTTAGGATCTTAATATGTGACAATCCAATGCATTTGACTAATTGTAAGAGTTCGGGATGAATTTGGAGTGTTTAGACAACACTTAAACCCGTTTTATCCCAAAACATGCTTAAACCGAGAAAACAGGCTAAAACCGAGAAAACATTCATTGAAAGCAGTAAACAGCTTTGTTACTGTTTCTAGGGTCATAATGTGTGACAATCCAATGCATTTGACTATTTGTAAGAGTTCGGGATGAATTTGGAGTGTTTAGACAACACTTAAACCCGTTTTATCCCAAAACATGCTTAAAACAAGAAACAGGCTAAAACCGAGAGAAAACATTGTTCGGAAGCAGTAAACAGATATGTTACTATTTTTAGGGTCAAAATATGTAACAATCCAATGCATTTGACTAATTTTAAGAATTCGAGATGAATTTGGAGTGTTTAGACAACACTTAAACCTGTTTTATCCCAAAACAGGCTTAAACCAAGAAAACATTGATTCTAAGCTGTAAGCAGCATTGTTACTGTTTCTAGGGTCAGAATGTTTGACAATCCAATGCATTTGACTAATTGTAAGAGTTCAGGATGAATTTGAAGTTTTTAGACAACACTTTTACCCATTTTGTCCCGAAACAAGCTAAAACTGAGAAAACGTTGATTCTAAGCAGTAAGAAGCATTGTTAATGTTTCTAGGGTCATAATGTGTGACAATCCAATGCATTTAACTAATTGTAAGATTTCGGGATGATTTTGGAGTGTTTAGACAACACTTAAACCCGTTTTATCCCAAAACATGCTTAACCCGAGAAAACAGGCTAAAACCAAGAAAAAATTGATTGGAAGCAGTAAACAGCTTTGTTACTGTCTCTAGGGTCATAATGTGTGACAGTCCAATGCATTTGACTAATTGTAAGAGTTCGGGATGAATTTGGAGTGTTTAGACAACACTTAAACGCGTTTTATCCCAAAACACGCTAAAACCGAGAAAACATTGATTCTAAGAAGTAAGCAGCTTTGTTACTGTTTTTCGGGTCAGAATGTATGACAATCCAATGCATTTGACTAATTGTAAGAGTTCGGGATGAATTTGGAGTGTTTAGACAACATTTATACCCATTTTGTCCCGAAACAGGCTAAAACTGAGAAAACGTTGATTCTAAGCAGTAAACAGCTTTGTTACTGTTTCTAGGGTCAGAATGTGTGACAATCCAATGCATTTGACTAATTGAAAAAGTTCGGGATGAATTTGGAGTGTTTAGACAACACTTAAACCCGTTTTATCCCAAAACATGCTTAAATCGAGAAAACAGGCTAAAACCGAGAAAACATTGATTGTAAGCAGTAAACAGATATTTACTGTTTTTAGGATCTTAATATGTGACAATCCAATGCATTTGACTAATTGTAAGAGTTCGGGATGAATTTGGAGTGTTTAGACAACACTAAAACCCGTTTTATCCCAAAACATGCTTAAACCGAGAAAACAGGCTAAAACCGAGAAAACATTCATTGAAAGCAGTAAACAGCTTTGTTACTGTTTCTAGGGTCATAATTATTAGAATGTACCAAGGAGGAGAGAGGAGAGGCCGGTAAGGCCGAACCTTGGAAGAAGAGAAGAAAGGCCGGAAAGGCCATGTAAAGGCCGGTAAGGCCATGTCCGTGTCCGTGAGCGACCATGTACCGTGTCCGGTACCATGTACCGTGTCCGTGAACGGACCCATGTCCGGAGAGCGGCCAGTTAGGCCGTGAACACATTGAAGAGCAGGTCCGTCCGTACAGGCCCGTCCGTACAGGCCCGTCCGTACTATTAGTATATATGAAGGAGAAGAGAGAGTGAGGCCGGTGAGGCCGAGCTGCACAAGGAAGAAGAGAGTGGCCGGTAAGGCTGCTAGTACAAGAAGTGTGGCCGGTAAGGCCATGAGTGGTGTGGGAGCGGCCAGTAAGGCCGTGAGCACAATAAGAGTGGCCAATAAGGCCATGTGGGCCGTGAGAACAATGAGAGTGGTCAGCAAGGCCATAAGAGCAATGTGAGAAGAATTGTGAAGTAAAGGCCTTATAAGAAGAAGAGGCCCAAGAAGAAGTTAAATGTCTCACAAAGGGAAAAGAAGGGAAGGAAGGAAGCATGTGAGACCTTGGTTGGTGAAGAATGAGACAACCAAGGGAAGGAGCTGTCCCTTTCACCATACACCCACTTGTGCACCAACGGCTATATGTCACTCTCACCTCTCATTTATCTCAAACGGCCATATACATTTGTTCTCCTATATTAAGCATTGTAATCTCTCATTTTGTAAAAACAACAACACATTATTCAATAGAAGAGAAACCGATTTCCTCTCTATACTTGTGTTCTTGTTTCATATTAACAATGTAGAGAGTTTAGGATTAGCGGTTAGGGGCTGCCCTTAAGGCAGCCTATTCTCTTCTCAAATCCACCTAAACTCTTCTTATTTACTGCTTTACTTAGCCTAGATTACTGATTCTTAATCCTCCTTCTCCTAAGTACACAAACTCTAAGTGTTGTGATACTAGAAGAGGATAAGTCTCAAACTAGTGCTTCTCCTAGTTAGGATCCGCTTACTCTCTAGTATTTGGGTTCTATCTAGCTTGTTTATGGGGAGTTCATCACAAGTTGATGTTCTCTCCTCCCCCTTGAGAATGAGTTAGTTTGTTGTGGGTAAAGGGGGATTCATTCACCAAGTGTTTGTCTACCCTCTCTTGTGAGCTTTGTCTCATAAATCCCAACATGGTATCAGAGCAGGTTCTGTTCTTGGTGATTCAAACTCATGCTCAATGTCGTTTTCTTAGGAGTTAGCTTAGTTAAAGTTTTAATCCTAGCTTAGGTGTTAATTCGCTTAGCTTAGTTCTTTAAAGCTTTAATTTTGCTTTTGTTGTTAAATCGATTCTCTAGCAGCTCATTGTTGAGTAAGCTTGGTCTCTTGTCTTGTTAGAATTTGTAGACCAAGTGTGTGAAAGAAATCGATTTTAAAACCTCATCTTTAGGCTTACCGATTTGGTGAAAGCTTGGGTTTAAATGAGGTGGTGATGAACCAAGGAGCAAATCGGTTTTGTTCTTGGTAAGGATTCACGTTTTTGTGTGCTTGTATGAGCCACGAAATTCTTAGGATTTAGTTCTCTTAAGATTTAGTTAATTTTTCCTTTAAAGGTTTAATTTTGCTTTTGTTAAATTTCCTTTAAAGTTTAATTACTAAACTTCTTCTTCTTCTTCTTCTTCTCAAGGTTGAGAAAGCTTTGTTTCTGGTCATATGGTGTGTCCAGGTTCGAGTTTGAGGAAGAGAGAGACTTTATTTTAGCATGTAGAGCCCGCTTGGTCAAATAGATTCAAGTTGGTCCAAGATGCATTCTTTTAACCGTTGGACAATAGGCTGTTCCAAAGGCTTTTGTTGTTTCTTCTTTGCTTGGGACCACGAAAAACATCTTCTATATGTTATCTTCGTGGATCTAAAGCCTTAATCTCTTGAAGAACACTTGTTTAAGTGATTCTACAAGGAGTTTTGTTGTTAAACCTTTGGAGAAACTAATTTTCCATAAGGTCCATTGTGTTTCAGCCATTAAAGCACCAAAAGAGATTGTCTTCTTGGATGTTCTTGGCTGTCAAAGCTTCTTTCAACTCAAGAAAACAGAGTTAAACTCTGTCCATAAGAACTCTTGAGCAGATTCTCTATTCTACTCTCCATTCATCTTATACTACCGCCAATACTCTCCCTTATACTCTCACTTTCTATTCTCCATATATACTCTTATTAATTCTCTAAATTCTCTATTTAATTTCAGTAATATTCTCTATACTCTAATCTCTAACAATCTCTTGTTTAGAATCTGTTCCATTGATTTTTGGTTTCAGTTTCAGCATTGAAGATTGTGTGGAGTTCGCTCACTATCTCAAGGAGAAGAAGTGGCGAGGTTGAAGGCTACAAGATAGCCATGTAAGAGCGCAGCACAATGCCTGGAGTTAGAACCAAGGGCCACCAAGTCTTTGTTAAGCTGGTGGAAGGTGATGAATCAGTCCAAGAGCATGTGTGTTAGTGCCAAGTTGTTGATCGGATGTGCACAATGGTCTTTAGGAAAGGTGATGCACAAGGTTTCAACTGTTGATTGGATGTGCACAAGAACGGTGATGCACAAGGCTTCAACTGAGGTGATGAGGTTTCAGCCCATCATCAAGTAAAGGTTACGGGGGAGATCAAGTGACTTCAGACCGTACCTCACAGATTCTGCTCGGCCACAAGCAAAAGTCTTTACTTAAAGCTCAGCCGAAGCGTCTCAAAGATCGACTCGGACGAAACCCTTCCACTGCGATTCAGCTTCCGCGTTCTTCACAAAAGTTCTAGACCATGGAGTCATCTTGCCAGTGGAAGTGGAATCATACCAATCCGAGCAGCCGTTCGAAAGTTATGCCCGATTCAGTGGGCATATGTCAGTCTGACGAATAAAGCTAGCCGGGTTTAAAACCATGGTTAGAGAAGCGGTCTCAAGGAGGAATTCCAAACCGCATCAGTGATCAACTCTCTCCTTCCTATCCATCAAAACACCATAAAGGCTGTGCTCTAAACCCTTCTCTATTTTAATTCATAAATTCATTACCTTAGCTTCATTACTAGTCTTTAGTCTTTAATATGTTCTCTTAAATTGTCACACTTTTAGAAATTTTCTTTGATATTCCTCATAGCAAACACTTATTCTTTTCTTCTTTATCACTTGTTTAAGGGGTAAAGGAGACTATGAGAGCCTCAAAGAAATTCTAAAGGCGCAAGGATGGAGATCATAAGGAATGTGCTAAAGGCAAGGTGGGCTAAGGAGTAGGAGCGGTTCAAATCATGAAGAGAAGGGAGCTAGTTCTTTGCAAACCAAGGTCAAGGGACATCATGGATAGTGGAGTCTATACTCTTTTTCCCTTAACAAAGTTTTATCCCAAGAGGTTTTCTTTGTTGAGGTTTTTAATGAGGTAGATGACACTAGTCCACCCTTGATCTTTGGTCCCCATGGTGTCCCACCGATCAAGCGTGCGGGGGAGTATTAGAATGTACCAAGGAGGAGAGAGGAGAGGCCGGTAAGGCCGAACCTTGGAAGAAGAGAAGAAAGGCCGGAAAGGCCATGTAAAGGCCGGTAAGGCCATGTCCGTGTCCGTGAGCGACCATGTACCGTGTCCGGTACCATGTACCGTGTCCGTGAACGGACCCATGTCCGGAGAGCGGCCAGTTAGGCCGTGAACACATTGAAGAGCAGGTCCGTCCGTACAGGCCCGTCCGTACAGGCCCGTCCGTACTATTAGTATATATGAAGGAGAAGAGAGAGTGAGGCCGGTGAGGCCGAGCTGCACAAGGAAGAAGAGAGTGGCCGGTAAGGCTGCTAGTACAAGAAGTGTGGCCGGTAAGGCCATGAGTGGTGTGGGAGCGGCCAGTAAGGCCGTGAGCACAATAAGAGTGGCCAATAAGGCCATGTGGGCCGTGAGAACAATGAGAGTGGTCAGCAAGGCCATAAGAGCAATGTGAGAAGAATTGTGAAGTAAAGGCCTTATAAGAAGAAGAGGCCCAAGAAGAAGTTAAATGTCTCACAAAGGGAAAAGAAGGGAAGGAAGGAAGCATGTGAGACCTTGGTTGGTGAAGAATGAGACAACCAAGGGAAGGAGCTGTCCCTTTCACCATACACCCACTTGTGCACCAACGGCTATATGTCACTCTCACCTCTCATTTATCTCAAACGGCCATATACATTTGTTCTCCTATATTAAGCATTGTAATCTCTCATTTTGTAAAAACAACAACACATTATTCAATAGAAGAGAAACCGATTTCCTCTCTATACTTGTGTTCTTGTTTCATATTAACAATGTAGAGAGTTTAGGATTAGCGGTTAGGGGCTGCCCTTAAGGCAGCCTATTCTCTTCTCAAATCCACCTAAACTCTTCTTATTTACTGCTTTACTTAGCCTAGATTACTGATTCTTAATCCTCCTTCTCCTAAGTACACAAACTCTAAGTGTTGTGATACTAGAAGAGGATAAGTCTCAAACTAGTGCTTCTCCTAGTTAGGATCCGCTTACTCTCTAGTATTTGGGTTCTATCTAGCTTGTTTATGGGGAGTTCATCACAAGTTGATGTTCTCTCCTCCCCCTTGAGAATGAGTTAGTTTGTTGTGGGTAAAGGGGGATTCATTCACCAAGTGTTTGTCTACCCTCTCTTGTGAGCTTTGTCTCATAAATCCCAACATGGTATCAGAGCAGGTTCTGTTCTTGGTGATTCAAACTCATGCTCAATGTCGTTTTCTTAGGAGTTAGCTTAGTTAAAGTTTTAATCCTAGCTTAGGTGTTAATTCGCTTAGCTTAGTTCTTTAAAGCTTTAATTTTGCTTTTGTTGTTAAATCGATTCTCTAGCAGCTCATTGTTGAGTAAGCTTGGTCTCTTGTCTTGTTAGAATTTGTAGACCAAGTGTGTGAAAGAAATCGATTTTAAAACCTCATCTTTAGGCTTACCGATTTGGTGAAAGCTTGGGTTTAAATGAGGTGGTGATGAACCAAGGAGCAAATCGGTTTTGTTCTTGGTAAGGATTCACGTTTTTGTGTGCTTGTATGAGCCACGAAATTCTTAGGATTTAGTTCTCTTAAGATTTAGTTAATTTTTCCTTTAAAGGTTTAATTTTGCTTTTGTTAAATTTCCTTTAAAGTTTAATTACTAAACTTCTTCTTCTTCTTCTTCTTCTCAAGGTTGAGAAAGCTTTGTTTCTGGTCATATGGTGTGTCCAGGTTCGAGTTTGAGGAAGAGAGAGACTTTATTTTAGCATGTAGAGCCCGCTTGGTCAAATAGATTCAAGTTGGTCCAAGATGCATTCTTTTAACCGTTGGACAATAGGCTGTTCCAAAGGCTTTTGTTGTTTCTTCTTTGCTTGGGACCACGAAAAACATCTTCTATATGTTATCTTCGTGGATCTAAAGCCTTAATCTCTTGAAGAACACTTGTTTAAGTGATTCTACAAGGAGTTTTGTTGTTAAACCTTTGGAGAAACTAATTTTCCATAAGGTCCATTGTGTTTCAGCCATTAAAGCACCAAAAGAGATTGTCTTCTTGGATGTTCTTGGCTGTCAAAGCTTCTTTCAACTCAAGAAAACAGAGTTAAACTCTGTCCATAAGAACTCTTGAGCAGATTCTCTATTCTACTCTCCATTCATCTTATACTACCGCCAATACTCTCCCTTATACTCTCACTTTCTATTCTCCATATATACTCTTATTAATTCTCTAAATTCTCTATTTAATTTCAGTAATATTCTCTATACTCTAATCTCTAACAATCTCTTGTTTAGAATCTGTTCCATTGATTTTTGGTTTCAGTTTCAGCATTGAAGATTGTGTGGAGTTCGCTCACTATCTCAAGGAGAAGAAGTGGCGAGGTTGAAGGCTACAAGATAGCCATGTAAGAGCGCAGCACAATGCCTGGAGTTAGAACCAAGGGCCACCAAGTCTTTGTTAAGCTGGTGGAAGGTGATGAATCAGTCCAAGAGCATGTGTGTTAGTGCCAAGTTGTTGATCGGATGTGCACAATGGTCTTTAGGAAAGGTGATGCACAAGGTTTCAACTGTTGATTGGATGTGCACAAGAACGGTGATGCACAAGGCTTCAACTGAGGTGATGAGGTTTCAGCCCATCATCAAGTAAAGGTTACGGGGGAGATCAAGTGACTTCAGACCGTACCTCACAGATTCTGCTCGGCCACAAGCAAAAGTCTTTACTTAAAGCTCAGCCGAAGCGTCTCAAAGATCGACTCGGACGAAACCCTTCCACTGCGATTCAGCTTCCGCGTTCTTCACAAAAGTTCTAGACCATGGAGTCATCTTGCCAGTGGAAGTGGAATCATACCAATCCGAGCAGCCGTTCGAAAGTTATGCCCGATTCAGTGGGCATATGTCAGTCTGACGAATAAAGCTAGCCGGGTTTAAAACCATGGTTAGAGAAGCGGTCTCAAGGAGGAATTCCAAACCGCATCAGTGATCAACTCTCTCCTTCCTATCCATCAAAACACCATAAAGGCTGTGCTCTAAACCCTTCTCTATTTTAATTCATAAATTCATTACCTTAGCTTCATTACTAGTCTTTAGTCTTTAATATGTTCTCTTAAATTGTCACACTTTTAGAAATTTTCTTTGATATTCCTCATAGCAAACACTTATTCTTTTCTTCTTTATCACTTGTTTAAGGGGTAAAGGAGACTATGAGAGCCTCAAAGAAATTCTAAAGGCGCAAGGATGGAGATCATAAGGAATGTGCTAAAGGCAAGGTGGGCTAAGGAGTAGGAGCGGTTCAAATCATGAAGAGAAGGGAGCTAGTTCTTTGCAAACCAAGGTCAAGGGACATCATGGATAGTGGAGTCTATACTCTTTTTCCCTTAACAAAGTTTTATCCCAAGAGGTTTTCTTTGTTGAGGTTTTTAATGAGGTAGATGACACTAGTCCACCCTTGATCTTTGGTCCCCATGGTGTCCCACCGATCAAGCGTGCGGGGGAGTATTAGAATGTACCAAGGAGGAGAGAGGAGAGGCCGGTAAGGCCGAACCTTGGAAGAAGAGAAGAAAGGCCGGAAAGGCCATGTAAAGGCCGGTAAGGCCATGTCCGTGTCCGTGAGCGACCATGTACCGTGTCCGGTACCATGTACCGTGTCCGTGAACGGACCCATGTCCGGAGAGCGGCCAGTTAGGCCGTGAACACATTGAAGAGCAGGTCCGTCCGTACAGGCCCGTCCGTACAGGCCCGTCCGTACAGGCCCGTCCGTACAGGCCCGTCCGTACTATTAGTATATATGAAGGAGAAGAGAGAGTGAGGCCGGTGAGGCCGAGCTGCACAAGGAAGAAGAGAGTGGCCGGTAAGGCTGCTAGTACAAGAAGTGTGGCCGGTAAGGCCATGAGTGGTGTGGGAGCGGCCAGTAAGGCCGTGAGCACAATAAGAGTGGCCAATAAGGCCATGTGGGCCGTGAGAACAATGAGAGTGGTCAGCAAGGCCATAAGAGCAATGTGAGAAGAATTGTGAAGTAAAGGCCTTATAAGAAGAAGAGGCCCAAGAAGAAGTTAAATGTCTCACAAAGGGAAAAGAAGGGAAGGAAGGAAGCATGTGAGACCTTGGTTGGTGAAGAATGAGACAACCAAGGGAAGGAGCTGTCCCTTTCACCATACACCCACTTGTGCACCAACGGCTATATGTCACTCTCACCTCTCATTTATCTCAAACGGCCATATACATTTGTTCTCCTATATTAAGCATTGTAATCTCTCATTTTGTAAAAACAACAACACATTATTCAATAGAAGAGAAACCGATTTCCTCTCTATACTTGTGTTCTTGTTTCATATTAACAATGTAGAGAGTTTAGGATTAGCGGTTAGGGGCTGCCCTTAAGGCAGCCTATTCTCTTCTCAAATCCACCTAAACTCTTCTTATTTACTGCTTTACTTAGCCTAGATTACTGATTCTTAATCCTCCTTCTCCTAAGTACACAAACTCTAAGTGTTGTGATACTAGAAGAGGATAAGTCTCAAACTAGTGCTTCTCCTAGTTAGGATCCGCTTACTCTCTAGTATTTGGGTTCTATCTAGCTTGTTTATGGGGAGTTCATCACAAGTTGATGTTCTCTCCTCCCCCTTGAGAATGAGTTAGTTTGTTGTGGGTAAAGGGGGATTCATTCACCAAGTGTTTGTCTACCCTCTCTTGTGAGCTTTGTCTCATAAATCCCAACAATAATGTGTGACAATCCAATGCATTTGACTATTTGTAAGAGTTCGGGATGAATTTGGAGTGTTTAGACAACACTTAAACCCGTTTTATCCCAAAACATGCTTAAAACAAGAAACAGGCTAAAACCGAGAGAAAACATTGTTCGGAAGCAGTAAACAGATATGTTACTATTTTTAGGGTCAAAATATGTAACAATCCAATGCATTTGACTAATTTTAAGAATTCGGGATGATTTTGGAGTGTTTAGACAACACTTAAACCCGTTTTATCCCAAAACATGCTTAAACCGAGAAAACAGGCTAAAACCGAGAAAACATTGATTGGAAGCAGTAAACAGCTTTATTACTGTTTCTACGGTCATAATGTGTGACAATCCAATGCATTTGACTAATTGTAAGAGTTTGGGATGAATTTGGAGTGTTTAGACAACACTTAAACCTGTTTTATCCCAAAACAGGCTAAAACTGAGAAAACATTGATTCTAAGAAGTAAGCAGCTTTGTTACTGTTTTTAGGGTCAGCATGTATGACAATCCAATGCATTTGACTAATTGTAAGAGTTCGGGATGAATTTGGAGTATTTAGACAACACTTAAACCCGTTTTATCCCAAAACATGCTTAAATCGAGAAAACAGGCTAAAACCGAGAAAACATTGATTGTAAGCAGTAAACAGATTTTTACTGTTTTTAGGATCTTAATATATGACAATCCAATGCATTTGACTAATTGTAAGAGTTTGGGATGAATTTGGAGTGTTTAGACACCACTTAAACCCATTTTATCCCAAAACATGCTTAAACCGAGAAAACAGGCTAAAACCGAGAAAACATTGATTGAAAGCAGTAAACTGCTTTGTTACTGTTTCTAGGGTCATAATGTGTGACAGTCCAATGCATTTGACTAATTGTAAGAGTTCGGGATGAATTTGGAGTGTTTAGACAACACTTAAACGCGTTTTATCCCAAAACACGCTAAAACCGAGAAAACATTGATTCTAAGAAGTAAGCAGCTTTGTTACTGTTTTTCGGGTCAGAATGTATGACAATCCAATGTATTTGACTAATTGTAAGAGTTCGGGATGAATTTGGAGTGTTTAGACAACATTTATACCCATTTTGTCCCGAAACAGGCTAAAACTGAGAAAACGTTGATTCTAAGCAGTAAACAGCTTTGTTACTGTTTCTAGGGTCAGAATGTGTGACAATCCAATGCATTTGACTAATTGAAAAAGTTCGGGATGAATTTGGAGTGTTTAGACAACACTTAAACCCGTTTTATCCCAAAACATGCTTAAATCGAGAAAACAGGCTAAAACCGAGAAAACATTGATTGTAAGCAGTAAACAGATTTTTACTGTTTTTAGGATCTTAATATGTGACAATCCAATGCATTTGACTAATTGTAAGAGTTCGGGATGAATTTGGAGTGTTTAGACAACACTTAAACCCGTTTTATCCCAAAACATGCTTAAACCGAGAAAACAGGCTAAAACCGAGAAAACATTCATTGAAAGCAGTAAACAGCTTTGTTACTGTTTCTAGGGTCATAATGTGTGACAATCCAATGCATTTGACTATTTGTAAGAGTTCGGGATGAATTTGGAGTGTTTAGACAACACTTAAACCCGTTTTATCCCAAAACATGCTTAAAACAAGAAACAGGCTAAAACCGAGAGAAAACATTGTTCGGAAGCAGTAAACAGATATGTTACTATTTTTAGGGTCAAAATATGTAACAATCCAATGCATTTGACTAATTTTAAGAATTCGAGATGAATTTGGAGTGTTTAGACAACACTTAAACCTGTTTTATCCCAAAACAGGCTTAAACCAAGAAAACATTGATTCTAAGCTGTAAGCAGCATTGTTACTGTTTCTAGGGTCAGAATGTTTGACAATCCAATGCATTTGACTAATTGTAAGAGTTCAGGATGAATTTGAAGTTTTTAGACAACACTTTTACCCATTTTGTCCCGAAACAAGCTAAAACTGAGAAAACGTTGATTCTAAGCAGTAAGAAGCATTGTTAATGTTTCTAGGGTCATAATGTGTGACAATCCAATGCATTTAACTAATTGTAAGATTTCGGGATGATTTTGGAGTGTTTAGACAACACTTAAACCCGTTTTATCCCAAAACATGCTTAACCCGAGAAAACAGGCTAAAACCAAGAAAAAATTGATTGGAAGCAGTAAACAGCTTTGTTACTGTCTCTAGGGTCATAATGTGTGACAGTCCAATGCATTTGACTAATTGTAAGAGTTCGGGATGAATTTGGAGTGTTTAGACAACACTTAAACGCGTTTTATCCCAAAACACGCTAAAACCGAGAAAACATTGATTCTAAGAAGTAAGCAGCTTTGTTACTGTTTTTCGGGTCAGAATGTATGACAATCCAATGCATTTGACTAATTGTAAGAGTTCGGGATGAATTTGGAGTGTTTAGACAACATTTATACCCATTTTGTCCCGAAACAGGCTAAAACTGAGAAAACGTTGATTCTAAGCAGTAAACAGCTTTGTTACTGTTTCTAGGGTCAGAATGTGTGACAATCCAATGCATTTGACTAATTGAAAAAGTTCGGGATGAATTTGGAGTGTTTAGACAACACTTAAACCCGTTTTATCCCAAAACATGCTTAAATCGAGAAAACAGGCTAAAACCGAGAAAACATTGATTGTAAGCAGTAAACAGATATTTACTGTTTTTAGGATCTTAATATGTGACAATCCAATGCATTTGACTAATTGTAAGAGTTCGGGATGAATTTGGAGTGTTTAGACAACACTAAAACCCGTTTTATCCCAAAACATGCTTAAACCGAGAAAACAGGCTAAAACCGAGAAAACATTCATTGAAAGCAGTAAACAGCTTTGTTACTGTTTCTAGGGTCATAATGTGTGACAATCCAATGCATTTGACTATTTGTAAGAGTTCGGGATGAATTTGGAGTGTTTAGACAACACTTAAACCCGTTTTATCCCAAAACATGCTTAAAACAAGAAACAGGCTAAAACCGAGAGAAAACATTGTTCGGAAGCAGTAAACAGATATGTTACTATTTTTAGGGTCAAAATATGTAACAATCCAATGCATTTGACTAATTTTAAGAATTCGGGATGATTTTGGAGTGTTTAGACAACACTTAAACCCGTTTTATCCCAAAACATGCTTAAACCGAGAAAACAGGCTAAAACCGAGAAAACATTGATTGGAAGCAGTAAACAGCTTTATTACTGTTTCTACGGTCATAATGTGTGACAATCCAATGCATTTGACTAATTGTAAGAGTTTGGGATGAATTTGGAGTGTTTAGACAACACTTAAACCTGTTTTATCCCAAAACAGGCTAAAACTGAGAAAACATTGATTCTAAGAAGTAAGCAGCTTTGTTACTGTTTTTAGGGTCAGCATGTATGACAATCCAATGCATTTGACTAATTGTAAGAGTTCGGGATGAATTTGGAGTATTTAGACAACACTTAAACCCGTTTTATCCCAAAACATGCTTAAATCGAGAAAACAGGCTAAAACCGAGAAAACATTGATTGTAAGCAGTAAACAGATTTTTACTGTTTTTAGGATCTTAATATATGACAATCCAATGCATTTGACTAATTGTAAGAGTTTGGGATGAATTTGGAGTGTTTAGACACCACTTAAACCCATTTTATCCCAAAACATGCTTAAACCGAGAAAACAGGCTAAAACCGAGAAAACATTGATTGAAAGCAGTAAACTGCTTTGTTACTGTTTCTAGGGTCATAATGTGTGACAGTCCAATGCATTTGACTAATTGTAAGAGTTCGGGATGAATTTGGAGTGTTTAGACAACACTTAAACGCGTTTTATCCCAAAACACGCTAAAACCGAGAAAACATTGATTCTAAGAAGTAAGCAGCTTTGTTACTGTTTTTCGGGTCAGATTGTATGACAATCCAATGTATTTGACTAATTGTAAGAGTTCGGGATGAATTTGGAGTGTTTAGACAACATTTATACCCATTTTGTCCCGAAACAGGCTAAAACTGAGAAAACGTTGATTCTAAGCAGTAAGAAGCATTGTTAATGTTTCTAGGGTCAGAATGTGTGACAATCCAATGCATTTAACTAATTGTAAGATTTCGGGATGATTTTGGAGTGTTTAGACAACACTTAAACCCGTTTTATCCCAAAACATGCTTAACCCGAGAAAACAGGCTAAAACCAAGAAAAAATTGATTGGAAGCAGTAAACAGCTTTGTTACTGTCTCTAGGGTCATAATGTGTGACAGTCCAATGCATTTGACTAATTGTAAGAGTTCGGGATGAATTTGGAGTGTTTAGACAACACTTAAACGCGTTTTATCCCAAAACACGCTAAAACCGAGAAAACATTGATTCTAAGAAGTAAGCAGCTTTGTTACTGTTTTTCGGGTCAGAATGTATGACAATCCAATGCATTTGACTAATTGTAAGAGTTCGGGATGAATTTGGAGTGTTTAGACAACATTTATACCCATTTTGTCCCGAAACAGGCTAAAACTGAGAAAACGTTGATTCTAAGCAGTAAACAGCTTTGTTACTGTTTCTAGGGTCAGAATGTGTGACAATCCAATGCATTTGACTAATTGAAAAAGTTCGGGATGAATTTGGAGTGTTTAGACAACACTTAAACCCGTTTTATCCCAAAACATGCTTAAATCGAGAAAACAGGCTAAAACCGAGAAAACATTGATTGTAAGCAGTAAACAGATATTTACTGTTTTTAGGATCTTAATATGTGACAATCCAATGCATTTGACTAATTGTAAGAGTTCGGGATGAATTTGGAGTGTTTAGACAACACTAAAACCCGTTTTATCCCAAAACATGCTTAAACCGAGAAAACAGGCTAAAACCGAGAAAACATTCATTGAAAGCAGTAAACAGCTTTGTTACTGTTTCTAGGGTCATAATGTGTGACAATCCAATGCATTTGACTATTTGTAAGAGTTCGGGATGAATTTGGAGTGTTTAGACAACACTTAAACCCGTTTTATCCCAAAACATGCTTAAAACAAGAAACAGGCTAAAACCGAGAGAAAACATTGTTCGGAAGCAGTAAACAGATATGTTACTATTTTTAGGGTCAAAATATGTAACAATCCAATGCATTTGACTAATTTTAAGAATTCGGGATGATTTTGGAGTGTTTAGACAACACTTAAACCCGTTTTATCCCAAAACATGCTTAAACCGAGAAAACAGGCTAAAACCGAGAAAACATTGATTGGAAGCAGTAAACAGCTTTATTACTGTTTCTACGGTCATAATGTGTGACAATCCAATGCATTTGACTAATTGTAAGAGTTTGGGATGAATTTGGAGTGTTTAGACAACACTTAAACCTGTTTTATCCCAAAACAGGCTAAAACTGAGAAAACATTGATTCTAAGAAGTAAGCAGCTTTGTTACTGTTTTTAGGGTCAGCATGTATGACAATCCAATGCATTTGACTAATTGTAAGAGTTCGGGATGAATTTGGAGTATTTAGACAACACTTAAACCCGTTTTATCCCAAAACATGCTTAAATCGAGAAAACAGGCTAAAACCGAGAAAACATTGATTGTAAGCAGTAAACAGATTTTTACTGTTTTTAGGATCTTAATATATGACAATCCAATGCATTTGACTAATTGTAAGAGTTTGGGATGAATTTGGAGTGTTTAGACACCACTTAAACCCATTTTATCCCAAAACATGCTTAAACCGAGAAAACAGGCTAAAACCGAGAAAACATTGATTGAAAGCAGTAAACTGCTTTGTTACTGTTTCTAGGGTCATAATGTGTGACAGTCCAATGCATTTGACTAATTGTAAGAGTTCGGGATGAATTTGGAGTGTTTAGACAACACTTAAACGCGTTTTATCCCAAAACACGCTAAAACCGAGAAAACATTGATTCTAAGAAGTAAGCAGCTTTGTTACTGTTTTTCGGGTCAGATTGTATGACAATCCAATGTATTTGACTAATTGTAAGAGTTCGGGATGAATTTGGAGTGTTTAGACAACATTTATACCCATTTTGTCCCGAAACAGGCTAAAACTGAGAAAACGTTGATTCTAAGCAGTAAACAGCTTTGTTACTGTTTCTAGGGTCAGAATGTGTGACAATCCAATGCATTTGACTAATTGAAAAAGTTCGGGATGAATTTGGAGTGTTTAGACAACACTTAAACCCGTTTTATCCCAAAACATGCTTAAATCGAGAAAACAGGCTAAAACCGAGAAAACATTGATTGTAAGCAGTAAACAGATTTTTACTGTTTTTAGGATCTTAATATGTGACAATCCAATGCATTTGACTAATTGTAAGAGTTCGGGATGAATTTGGAGTGTTTAGACAACACTTAAACCCGTTTTATCCCAAAACATGCTTAAACCGAGAAAACAGGCTAAAACCGAGAAAACATTCATTGAAAGCAGTAAACAGCTTTGTTACTGTTTCTAGGGTCATAATGTGTGACAATCCAATGCATTTGACTATTTGTAAGAGTTCGGGATGAATTTGGAGTGTTTAGACAACACTTAAACCCGTTTTATCCCAAAACATGCTTAAAACAAGAAACAGGCTAAAACCGAGAGAAAACATTGTTCGGAAGCAGTAAACAGATATGTTACTATTTTTAGGGTCAAAATATGTAACAATCCAATGCATTTGACTAATTTTAAGAATTCGAGATGAATTTGGAGTGTTTAGACAACACTTAAACCTGTTTTATCCCAAAACAGGCTTAAACCAAGAAAACATTGATTCTAAGCTGTAAGCAGCATTGTTACTGTTTCTAGGGTCAGAATGTTTGACAATCCAATGCATTTGACTAATTGTAAGAGTTCAGGATGAATTTGAAGTTTTTAGACAACACTTTTACCCATTTTGTCCCGAAACAAGCTAAAATTGAGAAAACGTTGATTCTAAGCAGTAAGAAGCATTGTTAATGTTTCTAGGGTCATAATGTGTGACAATCCAATGCATTTAACTAATTGTAAGATTTCGGGATGATTTTGGAGTGTTTAGACAACACTTAAACCCGTTTTATCCCAAAACATGCTTAACCCGAGAAAACAGGCTAAAACCAAGAAAAAATTGATTGGAAGCAGTAAACAGCTTTGTTACTGTCTCTAGGGTCATAATGTGTGACAGTCCAATGCATTTGACTAATTGTAAGAGTTCGGGATGAATTTGGAGTGTTTAGACAACACTTAAACGCGTTTTATCCCAAAACACGCTAAAACCGAGAAAACATTGATTCTAAGAAGTAAGCAGCTTTGTTACTGTTTTTCGGGTCAGAATGTATGACAATCCAATGCATTTGACTAATTGTAAGAGTTCGGGATGAATTTGGAGTGTTTAGACAACATTTATACCCATTTTGTCCCGAAACAGGCTAAAACTGAGAAAACGTTGATTCTAAGCAGTAAACAGCTTTGTTACTGTTTCTAGGGTCAGAATGTGTGACAATCCAATGCATTTGACTAATTGAAAAAGTTCGGGATGAATTTGGAGTGTTTAGACAACACTTAAACCCGTTTTATCCCAAAACATGCTTAAATCGAGAAAACAGGCTAAAACCGAGAAAACATTGATTGTAAGCAGTAAACAGATATTTACTGTTTTTAGGATCTTAATATGTGACAATCCAATGCATTTGACTAATTGTAAGAGTTCGGGATGAATTTGGAGTGTTTAGACAACACTAAAACCCGTTTTATCCCAAAACATGCTTAAACCGAGAAAACAGGCTAAAACCGAGAAAACATTCATTGAAAGCAGTAAACAGCTTTGTTACTGTTTCTAGGGTCATAATGTGTGACAATCCAATGCATTTGACTATTTGTAAGAGTTCGGGATGAATTTGGAGTGTTTAGACAACACTTAAACCCGTTTTATCCCAAAACATGCTTAAAACAAGAAACAGGCTAAAACCGAGAGAAAACATTGTTCGGAAGCAGTAAACAGATATGTTACTATTTTTAGGGTCAAAATATGTAACAATCCAATGCATTTGACTAATTTTAAGAATTCGGGATGATTTTGGAGTGTTTAGACAACACTTAAACCCGTTTTATCCCAAAACATGCTTAAACCGAGAAAACAGGCTAAAACCGAGAAAACATTGATTGGAAGCAGTAAACAGCTTTATTACTGTTTCTACGGTCATAATGTGTGACAATCCAATGCATTTGACTAATTGTAAGAGTTTGGGATGAATTTGGAGTGTTTAGACAACACTTAAACCTGTTTTATCCCAAAACAGGCTAAAACTGAGAAAACATTGATTCTAAGAAGTAAGCAGCTTTGTTACTGTTTTTAGGGTCAGCATGTATGACAATCCAATGCATTTGACTAATTGTAAGAGTTCGGGATGAATTTGGAGTATTTAGACAACACTTAAACCCGTTTTATCCCAAAACATGCTTAAATCGAGAAAACAGGCTAAAACCGAGAAAACATTGATTGTAAGCAGTAAACAGATTTTTACTGTTTTTAGGATCTTAATATATGACAATCCAATGCATTTGACTAATTGTAAGAGTTTGGGATGAATTTGGAGTGTTTAGACACCACTTAAACCCATTTTATCCCAAAACATGCTTAAACCGAGAAAACAGGCTAAAACCGAGAAAACATTGATTGAAAGCAGTAAACTGCTTTGTTACTGTTTCTAGGGTCATAATGTGTGACAGTCCAATGCATTTGACTAATTGTAAGAGTTCGGGATGAATTTGGAGTGTTTAGACAACACTTAAACGCGTTTTATCCCAAAACACGCTAAAACCGAGAAAACATTGATTCTAAGAAGTAAGCAGCTTTGTTACTGTTTTTCGGGTCAGAATGTATGACAATCCAATGTATTTGACTAATTGTAAGAGTTCGGGATGAATTTGGAGTGTTTAGACAACATTTATACCCATTTTGTCCCGAAACAGGCTAAAACTGAGAAAACGTTGATTCTAAGCAGTAAACAGCTTTGTTACTGTTTCTAGGGTCAGAATGTGTGACAATCCAATGCATTTGACTAATTGAAAAAGTTCGGGATGAATTTGGAGTGTTTAGACAACACTTAAACCCGTTTTATCCCAAAACATGCTTAAATCGAGAAAACAGGCTAAAACCGAGAAAACATTGATTGTAAGCAGTAAACAGATTTTTACTGTTTTTAGGATCTTAATATGTGACAATCCAATGCATTTGACTAATTGTAAGAGTTCGGGATGAATTTGGAGTGTTTAGACAACACTTAAACCCGTTTTATCCCAAAACATGCTTAAACCGAGAAAACAGGCTAAAACCGAGAAAACATTCATTGAAAGCAGTAAACAGCTTTGTTACTGTTTCTAGGGTCATAATGTGTGACAATCCAATGCATTTGACTATTTGTAAGAGTTCGGGATGAATTTGGAGTGTTTAGACAACACTTAAACCCGTTTTATCCCAAAACATGCTTAAAACAAGAAACAGGCTAAAACCGAGAGAAAACATTGTTCGGAAGCAGTAAACAGATATGTTACTATTTTTAGGGTCAAAATATGTAACAATCCAATGCATTTGACTAATTTTAAGAATTCGAGATGAATTTGGAGTGTTTAGACAACACTTAAACCTGTTTTATCCCAAAACAGGCTTAAACCAAGAAAACATTGATTCTAAGCTGTAAGCAGCATTGTTACTGTTTCTAGGGTCAGAATGTTTGACAATCCAATGCATTTGACTAATTGTAAGAGTTCAGGATGAATTTGAAGTTTTTAGACAACACTTTTACCCATTTTGTCCCGAAACAAGCTAAAACTGAGAAAACGTTGATTCTAAGCAGTAAGAAGCATTGTTAATGTTTCTAGGGTCATAATGTGTGACAATCCAATGCATTTAACTAATTGTAAGATTTCGGGATGATTTTGGAGTGTTTAGACAACACTTAAACCCGTTTTATCCCAAAACATGCTTAACCCGAGAAAACAGGCTAAAACCAAGAAAAAATTGATTGGAAGCAGTAAACAGCTTTGTTACTGTCTCTAGGGTCATAATGTGTGACAGTCCAATGCATTTGACTAATTGTAAGAGTTCGGGATGAATTTGGAGTGTTTAGACAACACTTAAACGCGTTTTATCCCAAAACACGCTAAAACCGAGAAAACATTGATTCTAAGAAGTAAGCAGCTTTGTTACTGTTTTTCGGGTCAGAATGTATGACAATCCAATGCATTTGACTAATTGTAAGAGTTCGGGATGAATTTGGAGTGTTTAGACAACATTTATACCCATTTTGTCCCGAAACAGGCTAAAACTGAGAAAACGTTGATTCTAAGCAGTAAACAGCTTTGTTACTGTTTCTAGGGTCAGAATGTGTGACAATCCAATGCATTTGACTAATTGAAAAAGTTCGGGATGAATTTGGAGTGTTTAGACAACACTTAAACCCGTTTTATCCCAAAACATGCTTAAATCGAGAAAACAGGCTAAAACCGAGAAAACATTGATTGTAAGCAGTAAACAGATATTTACTGTTTTTAGGATCTTAATATGTGACAATCCAATGCATTTGACTAATTGTAAGAGTTCGGGATGAATTTGGAGTGTTTAGACAACACTAAAACCCGTTTTATCCCAAAACATGCTTAAACCGAGAAAACAGGCTAAAACCGAGAAAACATTCATTGAAAGCAGTAAACAGCTTTGTTACTGTTTCTAGGGTCATAATGTGTGACAATCCAATGCATTTGACTATTTGTAAGAGTTCGGGATGAATTTGGAGTGTTTAGACAACACTTAAACCCGTTTTATCCCAAAACATGCTTAAAACAAGAAACAGGCTAAAACCGAGAGAAAACATTGTTCGGAAGCAGTAAACAGATATGTTACTATTTTTAGGGTCAAAATATGTAACAATCCAATGCATTTGACTAATTTTAAGAATTCGGGATGATTTTGGAGTGTTTAGACAACACTTAAACCCGTTTTATCCCAAAACATGCTTAAACCGAGAAAACAGGCTAAAACCGAGAAAACATTGATTGGAAGCAGTAAACAGCTTTATTACTGTTTCTACGGTCATAATGTGTGACAATCCAATGCATTTGACTAATTGTAAGAGTTTGGGATGAATTTGGAGTGTTTAGACAACACTTAAACCTGTTTTATCCCAAAACAGGCTAAAACTGAGAAAACATTGATTCTAAGAAGTAAGCAGCTTTGTTACTGTTTTTAGGGTCAGCATGTATGACAATCCAATGCATTTGACTAATTGTAAGAGTTCGGGATGAATTTGGAGTATTTAGACAACACTTAAACCCGTTTTATCCCAAAACATGCTTAAATCGAGAAAACAGGCTAAAACCGAGAAAACATTGATTGTAAGCAGTAAACAGATTTTTACTGTTTTTAGGATCTTAATATATGACAATCCAATGCATTTGACTAATTGTAAGAGTTTGGGATGAATTTGGAGTGTTTAGACACCACTTAAACCCATTTTATCCCAAAACATGCTTAAACCGAGAAAACAGGCTAAAACCGAGAAAACATTGATTGAAAGCAGTAAACTGCTTTGTTACTGTTTCTAGGGTCATAATGTGTGACAGTCCAATGCATTTGACTAATTGTAAGAGTTCGGGATGAATTTGGAGTGTTTAGACAACACTTAAACGCGTTTTATCCCAAAACACGCTAAAACCGAGAAAACATTGATTCTAAGAAGTAAGCAGCTTTGTTACTGTTTTTCGGGTCGGAATGTATGACAATCCAATGTATTTGACTAATTGTAAGAGTTCGGGATGAATTTGGAGTGTTTAGACAACATTTATACCCATTTTGTCCCGAAACAGGCTAAAACTGAGAAAACGTTGATTCTAAGCAGTAAACAGCTTTGTTACTGTTTCTAGGGTCAGAATGTGTGACAATCCAATGCATTTGACTAATTGAAAAAGTTCGGGATGAATTTGGAGTGTTTAGACAACACTTAAACCCGTTTTATCCCAAAACATGCTTAAATCGAGAAAACAGGCTAAAACCGAGAAAACATTGATTGTAAGCAGTAAACAGATATTTACTGTTTTTAGGATCTTAATATGTGACAATCCAATGCATTTGACTAATTGTAAGAGTTCGGGATGAATTTGGAGTGTTTAGACAACACTTAAACCCGTTTTATCCCAAAACATGCTTAAACCGAGAAAACAGGCTAAAACCGAGAAAACATTGATTGAAAGCAGTAAACAGCTTTGTTACTGTTTCTAGGGTCATAATGTGTGACAATCCAATGCATTTGACTAATTGTAAGAGTTCGGGATGAATTTGGAGTGTTTAGACAACACTTAAACCCGTTTTATCCCAAAACATGCTAAAACCAGAAACAGGCTAAAACTGAGAGAAAAAATTGTTTGGAAGCAGTAAACAGATATGTTACTCTTTTTAGGGTCAAAATATGTAACAATCCAATGCATTTGACTAATTTTAAGAATTCGAGATGAATTTGGAGTGTTTAGACAACACTTAAACCCGTTTTATCCCAAAACAGGCTTAAACCGAGAAAACATTGATTCTAAGCTGTAAGCAGCATTGTTACTGTTTCTAGGGTCAGAATATTTGACAATCCAATGCATTTGATTAATTGTAAGAGTTCGGGATGAATTTGGAGTTTTTTGACAACACTTTTACCCATTTTGTCCCGAAAGAAGCTAAAACTGAGAAAACGTTGATTCTAAGCAGTAAGCAGCATTGTTAATGTTTCTAGGGTCATAATGTGTGACAATCCAATGCATTTAACTAATTGTAAGATTTCGGGATGATTTTGGAGTGTTTAGACAACACTTAAACCCGTTTTATCCCAAAACATGCTTAACCCGAGAAAACAGGCTAAAACCAAGAAAAAATTGATTGGAAGCAGTAAACAGCTTTGTTACTGTCTCTAGGGTCATAATGTGTGACAGTCCAATGCATTTGACTAATTGTAAGAGTTCGGGATGAATTTGGAGTGTTTAGACAACACTTAAACGCGTTTTATCCCAAAACACGCTAAAACCGAGAAAACATTGATTCTAAGAAGTAAGCAGCTTTGTTACTGTTTTTCGGGTCAGAATGTATGACTATCCAATGCATTTGACTAATTGTAAGAGTTCGGGATGAATTTGGAGTGTTTAGACAACATTTATACCCATTTTGTCCCGAAACAGGCTAAAACTGAGAAAACGTTGATTCTAAGCAGTAAACAGCTTTGTTACTGTTTCTAGGGTCAGAATGTGTGACAATCCAATGCATTTGACTAATTGAAAAAGTTCGGGATGAATTTGGAGTGTTTAGACAACACTTAAACCCGTTTTATCCCAAAACATGCTTAAATCGAGAAAACAGGCTAAAACCGAGAAAACATTGATTGTAAGCAGTAAACAGATATTTACTGTTTTTAGGATCTTAATATGTGACAATCCAATGCATTTGACTAATTGTAAGAGTTCGGGATGAATTTGGAGTGTTTAGACAACACTTAAACCCGTTTTATCCCAAAACATGCTTAAACCGAGAAAACAGGCTAAAACCGAGAAAACATTGATTGAAAGCAGTAAACAGCTTTGTTACTGTTTCTAGGGTCATAATGTGTGACAATCCAATGCATTTGACTAATTGTAAGAGTTCGGGATGAATTTGGAGTGTTTAGACAACACTTAAACCCGTTTTATCCCAAAACATGCTAAAACCAGAAACAGGCTAAAACTGAGAGAAAACATTGTTTGGAAGCAGTAAACAGATATGTTACTCTTTTTAGGGTCAAAATATGTAACAATCCAATGCATTTGACTAATTTTAAGAATTCGAGATGAATTTGGAGTGTTTAGACAACACTTAAACCCGTTTTATCCCAAAACAGGCTTAAACCGAGAAAACATTGTAAGACTTTGTAGAATAAAGAAGAGAATCAAGAGATTGATGAGAGATATCGGTAGACAAAGAGAATGAGGAAGAAGAAAAGATTAGGTTATTGTTCCATAAGAATACATATTACAATGTAGGCTAAAGTCTATATATATCAAGGGAAAATTAGGGCTACACCCTCTACCAACCGATCGTATAAGTGATAGGGACAAGGAGAGAGATAGAACTAATCCCAACGGTGATAGTGACCCGTCCTAGTCTCCTTAAACACAACATAACCCGTGACTCCACTTGTTCCTCCTCTCTAACGGCTACAAGCGACATTCTAGATCCTTCTCATGGGCCTAAGGAGAGCAGGCCTCCTCATTGTCTTTACACACTTACATGACTCGGCCTTATTGCTTGGTTGTACGGACGGCCCCATAATTGTACGGACGGCCATGGCTGCCTTAGGCTTATTCTCTTGATCAATACTCCCCCTCAAGCTTAGCCGAGTGAAATGGCTAAGCTTGGAACCCGTGAAGCAGCACCTCATTAAAAACCTTGACTTAGAAAACCTCATGGGACAAAACCAAGTCAAGGGAAAAAGAGTGTGCTGTCCACGGATTAGGGAAGCTTGATCATGGCCGTGTAATGTCTACAAGTCCAAGTTTGCTGTAGATGTGATCACAAACCTTGGAGCTTGCAGACTTGGTGAAGATGTCAGCTAGCTGATCTTGACTCCTTGTGTGGCATGGTAACACCACTCCTTCTTCAATCTTCTCTCTCACCTTGTGGCAATCGCTTTCTATGTGCTTGGTCCTCTCATGAAAGACTGAGTTTGTGGCAATGTGGATAGCCGCTTCATTGTCGCAGTGCATGGTCATGGGCTGCTTTGTCTCGATGCCTAAGTCCTTGAGTAGGCCCTTCAGCCATGTCATCTCGTTAGTGAGCTTCCTCATAGCTCTATACTCGGCCTCGGCGCTAGAGCATGAAACCACCTTTTGTTTCTTAGACCTCCATGTAACCAAGTTGCCTCCAACAAACGTGCAGTACCCAGTGGTGGATCTCCTATCCAGCGTGTCGCCATTGTAATCCGCATCACAATAGCCAACGATTTCGGTGTTGTCATTCTTGCCCATCCAAATACCTTGACCCGGACTGCCCTTGAGATAGCTTAGGATCCTTTCGACTTGACTCCATTGGTACTTGCTTGGTGCCTTCATATGTTGGCTAACCTGATTCACAGCATAGGATATGTCAGGTCGTGTGATAGTAAGGTATATCAGCTTACCTACAAGCCGGCGGTAGCGTGTGACGTCTAAGAATGGCTCGTCCATTGGTTCCTTAGGTCGGCCTTCTTTTGCCCGTAAGCTCTCCCCCTTTCGCTTGAGCTGGTAATCTTCATCAAGGGGCGTAGCAACCGGAGACACACCAAGCTTGCCAGTCTCCTCTAACAAGTCAAGAGTAAACTTGCGTTGTGAGAGGAAGAGTCCTTCCGGTGAGCGACAAATCTCAATACCAAGAAAGTATTTGAGTTCCCCAAGGTCCTTGATGTCAAATACCGACTTGAGAGAGTCCTTGGTGTCCTGAATGGCCGCCTTATCATCACCAGTCACGATGATGTCGTCGACGTATATGAGCACCACCACCCAACCAATAGAGGTGCGACGCGTGAAGAGAGTATGATCAGCCTCCGATCGCGTAAAACCATCAGTCTTGAGAGTGGAGCTTAGTTTGTGGTACCACGCTCGTGGGGACTGCTTAAGGCCATAGATGGCCTTACGTAGCCTCAAGACTTTTCCGGGTGTAACCATGTCTTCAAGGCCGGGAGGAGGCGTCATGTACACTTCTTCATCAAGTTCACCTTGAAGGAAGGCGTTCTTCACATCCATCTGCCATAAGTCCCATGAGAGGTTGACAGCAAGAGACAGCACAACCCGAACCGTATGGAGCTTGGCCACGGGTGCAAAGGTGTCCGTGTAGTCCGCGCCATAGGTTTGGGTGAAGCCACGGGCCACTAACCTGGCTTTATGCCGTTCAATGTCACCATTGCTCAAATACTTTATGGTAAACACCCATTTGGAGCTAACTGCCCGCTTGCCTTGAGGAAGATCCGATTCGTCCCACGTATGATTCCGGATCATGGCGCCAGTTTCATTCTTGACCGCATCTAACCAAACTTGATGTTCCTTAGCTTCATCATATGTCTGCGGGATCCAATTGGCGTCCACTTGGCCGAAGAAAGCTTGGTGATCAGCAGGTAACAGCTCAAGGGAACAAACGGACTGAATGGGATGAGCAACAGCTTGGCTGTTGTAATAGACACGCTTGTTCTTCCAAGTGGAGGGATCTGATCGAGGTCTGGTGCTCCGACGCAGGACTGGTGCCGGAAGTGGATCCACGCTAGGCAACACGGTGGACGTACCGTCCGTAGGAGCCGTCTCCGTGTTTTCCTCGGTAGAGGCCGCCGCCGGAGCATGCGTGTCCGTTGTAGGGCCAGGGACGGGAACACCGGTTATGGGTAGGCCAGACCCGAGAGATTCACCATCTTGGGCTGAACCATTGTCATTTGCATCTCCTTGGTCAGACCCACCATCGGTAGAATTTTGACTTAGTGTTGGCCGCACGGCACCCGTTGGTGGAGATGGGTTGCCAAGGTGATCAAGAAGGAACCGTAGACTCGAAGCTCGGTCATTAGGTGAGTGAGAGAGATCTTTAAGGTTGTTCCAATCCCTCTTGTCATGGTAGCCCACATGTTCTAGAAACCGGACGTCTCGAGAGACATATAGTCGACTTGTGGCCGGATCATAACATTTGTACCCCTTTTGTGTGGTGGAGTAGCCAATGAACATACACTTTGTACTTTTGGCATCCAGCTTACCCCTTTGTTCTCCTGGTACTAACACAAAACAAACACAGCCGAAAACTCGTAAGTGATCAAGAGATGGTTTAAATTTGTTTAGTACTTCAAATGGAGATAAGTCATGAAGAACTCTAGTTGGTGTTCGGTTGATTAGGTAGCATGCAGTCATCACGGCATCACCCCAATATCGTTTAGGAACACTCGAATGGAACATGATTGCCCGCGCCACTTCCATGAGGTGCCGGTTCTTCCTCTCGGCCACACCATTTTGTTGTGGCGTGTAGGGACAACTAGTTTGATGGAGAATGCCATGCTTGGAGAGATGTTCTTTGAACTTGCAACTTGTGTATTCCCCCCCATTATCAGACCTAAGTACCTTAAGTTTAGCATTGAAGTGATTAGTCACATAATTTTGAAAATTGATAAAGGCATCAAATACTCTATCTTTAGATGGCAACAAGGTAATCCAAGTGTATTTTGATTTTTCATCAATAAAAGTCACAAAATACTTGTTATTATCTCTAGATAGGCATGGTGATGTCCAAACATCTGAGTGAACCAAATCAAAACAATTCTCATAAATAGTAGTTGACTTAGGAAAGATAGACTTGCAATGTTTTCCAAGAATACAAGGTTCACAAGTAGAATTATCAAAAGAAATATTAGGAAACATCAACCCTAAAGCACGTGAATGTGGGTGGCCTAGCCTAGCATGCCACACCATATTCGAATCAACAACAAAACAAGACTTAGTAGAGGATAAATTTGGATCGGTTTTCTCTAGGACATAGAGATCTCCACTCCCTTGCCCTTCTCCAAGAACCTTTCCAGTCTCAATATCCTGAAAATAAACATTGTTAGGACCAAAGATTGCATAACAATTCAAATCATTTGTGGCCCTCTTAACCGATAGTAAATTGGAGGTAAAGGTAGGCATAAAGAAAGCTTTTGAGGTTTTATCAAATAGTTTCAAGTCCCCTATTCCCTTTACTGGTATTTGTTCTCCATTTGCAATAACAACATTTCCTAAGGCCGGTTTTATGTTGTCAATTAAACTAGGGTTACTAATCATATGATGTGAGGCTCCCGAGTCAATAACAAGCGATTTGCTAGGCCTAGAAGTAAAGAAAGAGATACCAGACTCCTTGAGTGAGGCAATGGAGCGGATGAGAGCCTCAAGGTCTGACTTCCTCACCACATCTCCGTAGGCTGCGGTCATGGCCACCTCATCTCCCTGCTTTGATGATCCGGCTCCTTTATCGCTAACCGCTTCCTTTGAGAGGTTGGCTTTGAACTTGGCCGGCTTGAGATGAGGATGGAGAACCCAGCACTTGTCTTTCAGATGACCCCGCTTCTTGCAGTGGTCGCACACCAACAACTTCCTCTCCTCTTGCTTGTACATTCCTTTGTTGGCCGAAGCAAGCTCCCCCTTACCGCTAAACAAATCAAGGGATCCTTGCTCTTTCTGAATTTGGGAGCAAATATCCTCAAAGGAGGGGAGCTTCTCTGCCCTTAGGATGTGCTTCAAGAGGTCGTTGAAGGACGGGTTCAAGGTAAGTAGGAGTCCGAAGACTTTGTCTTGCTCCTTTCTTTCGTTTAGCACACTTGCCTCAAGTGTACTTGGCCGCAACATGTCAAGCTCGGACCATAGTGCACGGAACTTACCAAGATGCTTAGTGAACTCCACATCATCTTGGTTAAGATCATTTATGGCCTTCTTGACCTCAAAGACTCTAGTCATGTTAGAGACATTACCATACACGCCTTTAAGTGTTTCCCACAGTTCCTTGGCCGTCTCGCAATATGAGTAGGCCTCAAGGATAGGCGTGTCCAGAGAGTTTTGGAGAACAGATAGGACAACTTGGTCTTCTTGGAACCATTTGGCCTTCCTCTCGCTCTCTTCCTCCGCTTCCGCCTCGGAAGCGTCCTCTCCTTTGGGGTTTTTCTTTGGGACATAGTCGGACTCGACATGACTCCAAAGGCCACGACCTCCAAGGGCGGTTCTTGTGGTTCTTGTCCACAGCAAGTAGTTTGTCCCCTTTAGGACAACCGGTGAAACAATGGGCTTGGCGTTTTCCATGGTCGGATTTCTATGGACCGATGGGTAAAGCTTTTACCCGGAGAATAAAGAAGATGCGAGTAAGAAGAAACGAAGATAAGGAGACTAGAGTGTAGAAATGAGTAGGAGAATGAGATTAGACTGTAGAGAATCGAGGAACTTGCTCTGATACCATGTAAGACTTTGTAGAATAAAGAAGAGAATCAAGAGATTGATGAGAGATATCGGTAGACAAAGAGAATGAGGAAGAAGAAAAGATTAGGTTATTGTTCCATAAGAATACATATTACAATGTAGGCTAAAGTCTATATATATCAAGGGAAAATTAGGGCTACACCCTCTACCAACCGATCGTATAAGTGATAGGGACAAGGAGAGAGATAGAACTAATCCCAACGGTGATAGTGACCCGTCCTAGTCTCCTTAAACACAACATAACCCGTGACTCCACTTGTTCCTCCTCTCTAACGGCTACAAGCGACATTCTAGATCCTTCTCATGGGCCTAAGGAGAGCAGGCCTCCTCATTGTCTTTACACACTTACATGACTCGGCCTTATTGCTTGGTTGTACGGACGGCCCCATAATTGTACGGACGGCCATGGCTGCCTTAGGCTTATTCTCTTGATCAATAAACATTGATTCTAAGCTGTAAGCAGCATTGTTACTGTTTCTAGGGTCAGAATGTTTGACAATCCAATGCATTTGATTAATTGTAAGAGTTTGGGATGAATTTGGAGTTTTTAGACAACACTTTTACCCATTTTGTCCCGAAACAAGCTAAAACTGAGAAAACGTTGATTCTAAGCAGTAAGCAGCATTGTTAATGTTTCTAGGGTCATAATGTGTGACAATCCAATGCATTTTACTAATTGTAAGAGTTCGGGATGATTTTGGAGTGTTTAGACAACACTTAAACCCGTTTTATCCCAAAACATGCTTAAACCGAGAAAATAGGCTAAAACCGAGAAAAAATTGATTGGAAGCAGTAAACAGCTTTGTTACTGTCTCTAGGGTCATAATGTATGACAATCCAATGCATTTGACTAATTTTAAGAGTTCGGGATGAATTTGGAGTGTTTAGACAACACTTCAACGCGTTTTATCCCAAAACAGGCTAAAACCGAGAAAACATTGATTCTAAGAAGTAAGCAGCTTTGTTACTCTTTTTCGGGTCAGAATGTATGACAATCCAATGCATTTGACTAATTGTAAGAGTTCGGGATGAATTTGGAGTGTTTAGACAACACTTATACCCATTTTGTCCCGAAACAGGCTAAAACTGAGAAAACGTTGATTCTAAGCAGTAAACAGCTTTGTTACTGTTTCTAGGGTCAGAATGTGTGACAATCCAATGCATTTGACTAATTGAAAAAGTTCGGGATGAATTTGGAGTGTTTAGACAACACTTAAACCCGTTTTATCCCAAAACATGCTTAAATCGAGAAAACAGGCTAAAACCGAGAAAACATTGATTGTAAGCAGTAAACAGATTTTTACTGTTTTTAGGATCTTAATATGTGACAATCCAATGCATTTGACTAATTGTAAGAGTTCGGGATGAATTTGGAGTGTTAGACAACACTTAAACCTGTTTTATCCCAAAACAGGCTAAAACTGAGAAAACATTGATTCTAAGAAGTAAGCAGCTTTGTTACTGTTTTTAGGGTCAGCATGTATGACAGTCCAATGCATTGGACTAATTGTAAGAGTTCGGAATGAATTTGGAGTGTTTAGACAACACTTAAAACCGTTTTATCCCAAAACATGCTTAAAACGAGAAACAGGCTAAAACCGAGAGAAAACATTGTTTGGAAGCAGTAAACAGATATGTTACTCTTTTTAGGGTCAAAATATGTAACAATCCAATGCATTTGACTAATTTTAAGAATTCGAGATGAATTTGGAGTGTTTAGACAACACTTAAACCCGTTTTATCCCAAAACAGGCTTAAACCGAGAAAACATTGATTCTAAGCTGTAAGCAGCATTGTTACTGTTTCTAGGGTCAGAATGTTTGACAATCCAATGCATTTGACTAATTGTAAGAGTTCAGGATGAATTTGGAGTTTTTAGACAACACTTTTACCCATTTTGTCCCGAAACAAGCTAAAACTGAGAAAACGTTGATTCTAAGCAGTAAGCAGCATTGTTAATGTTTCTAGGGTCATAATGTGTGACAATCCAATGCATTTAACTAATTGTAAGATTTCGGGATGATTTTGGAGTGTTTAGACAACACTTAAACCCGTTTTATCCCAAAACATGCTTAACCCGAGAAAACAGGCTAAAACCAAGAAAAAATTGATTGGAAGCAGTAAACAGTTTTGTTACTGTCTCTAGGGTCATAATGTGTGACAGTCCAATGCATTTGACTAATTGTAAGAGTTCGGGATGAATTTGGAGTGTTTAGACAACACTTATACCCATTCTGTCCCGAAACAGGCTAAAACTGAGAAAACATTGATTCTAAGAAGTAAGCAGCTTTGTTACTGTTTTTTGGGTCAGAATGTATGACAATCCAATGCATTTGACTAATTGTAAGAGTTCGGGATGAATTTGGAGTGTTTAGACAACATTTATACCCATTTTGTCCCGAAACAGGCTAAAACTGAGAAAACGTAGATTCTAAGCAGTAAACAGCTTTGTTACTGTTTCTAGGGTCAGAATGTGTGACAATCTAATGCATTTGACTAATTGAAAAAGTTCGGGATCAATTTGGAGTGTTTAGACAACACTTAAACCCGTTTTATCCCAAAACATGCTTAAATCGAGAAAACAAGCTAAAACCGAGAAAACATTGATTGTAAGCAGTAAACAGATATTTACTGTTTTTAGGATCTTTATCTGTGACAATCCAATGCATTTGACTAATTATAAGAGTTCGGGATGAATTTGGAGTGTTTAGACAACACTTAAACCCGTTTTATCCCAAAACATGCTTAAACCGAGAAAACAGGCTAAAACCGAGAAAACATTGATTGAAAGCAGTAAACAGCTTTGTTACTGTTTCTAGGGTCATAATGTGTGACAATCCAATGCATTTGACTAATTGTAAGAGTTCGGGATGAATTTGGAGTGTTTAGACAACACTTAAACCCGTTTTATCCCAAAACATGCTTAAAACGAGAAACAGGCTAAAACTGAGAGAAAACATTGTTTGAAGCAGTAAACAGATATGTTACTCTTTTTAGGGTCAAAATATGTAACAATCCAATGCATTTGACTAATTTTAAGAATTCGAGATGAATTTGGAGTGTTTAGACAACACTTAAACCCGTTTTATCCCAAAACAGGCTTAAACCGAGAAAACATTGATTCTAAGCTGTAAGCAGCATTGTTACTGTTTCTAGGGTCAGAATGTTTGACAATCCAATGCATTTGACTAATTCTAAGAGTTCAGGATGAATTTGGAGTTTTTAGACAACACTTTTACCCATTTTGTCCCGAAACAAGCTAAAACTGAGAAAACGTTGATTCTAAGCAGTAAGCAGCATTGTTAATGTTTCTAGGGTCATAATGTGTGACAATCCAATGCATTTAACTAATTGTAAGATTTCGGGATGATTTTGGAGTGTTTAGACAACACTTAAACCCGTTTTATCCCAAAACATGCTTAACCCGAGAAAACAGGCTAAAACCAAGAAAAAATTGATTGGAAGCAGTAAAAAGCTTTGTTACTGTCTCTAGGGTCATAATGTGTGACAGTCCAATGCATTTGACTAATTGTAAGAGTTCGGGATGAATTTGGAGTGTTTAGACAACACTTAAAACTGTTTTATCCCAAAACATGCTTAAACCGAGAAAACAGGCTAAAACCGAGAAAACATTGATTGAAAGCAGTAAACAGCTTTGTTACTGTTTCTAGGGTCATAATGTGTGACAATCCAATGCATTTGACTAATTGTAAGAGTTCGGGATGAATTTGGAGTGTTTAGACAACACTTAAAACCGTTTTATCCCAAAACATGCTTAAAACGAGAAACAGGCTAAAACCGAGAGAAAACATTGTTTGGAAGCAGTAAACAGATATGTTACTCTTTTTAGGGTCAAAATATGTAACAATCCAATGCATTTGACTAATTTTAAGAATTCGAGATGAATTTGGAGTGTTTAGACAACACTTAAACCCGTTTTATCCCAAAACAGGCTTAAACCGAGAAAACATTGATTCTAAGCTGTAAGCAGCATTGTTACTGTTTCTAGGGTCAGAATGTTTGACAATCCAATGCATTTGACTAATTGTAAGAGTTGAGGATGAATTTGGAGTTTTTAGACAACACTTTTACCCATTTTGTCCCGAAACAATATAAAACTGAGAAAACGTTGATTCTAAGCAGTAAGCAGCATTGTTAATGTTTCTAGGGTCATAATGTGTGACAATCCAATGCATTTAACTAATTGTAAGATTTCGGGATGATTTTGGAGTGTTTAGACAACACTTAAACCCGTTTTATCCCAAAACATGCTTAACCCGAGAAAACAGGCTAAAACCAAGAAAAAATTGATTGGAAGCAGTAAACAGCTTTGTTACTGTCTCTAGGGTCATAATGTGTGACAGTCCAATGCATTTGACTAATTGTAAGAGTTCGGGATGAATTTGGAGTGTTTAGACAACACTTAAACGCGTTTTATCCTAAAACACGCTAAAACCGAGAAAACATTGATTCTAAGAAGTAAGCAGCTTTGTTACTGTTTTTCGGGTCAGAATGTATAACAATCCAATGCATTTGACTAATTGTAAGAGTTCGGGATGAATTTGGAGTGTTTAGACAACATTTATACCCATTTTGTCCCGAAACAGGCTAAAACTGAGAAAACGTAGATTCTAAGCAGTAAACAGCTTTGTTACTGTTTCTAGGGTCAGAATGTGTGACAATCCAATGCATTTGACTAATTGAAAAAGTTCGGGATGAATTTGGAGTGTTTAGACAACACTTAAACCCGTTTTATCCCAAAACATGCTTAAATCGAGAAAACAGGCTAAAACCGAGAAAACATTGATTGTAAGCAGTAAACAGATATGTTACTCTTTTTAGGGTCAAAATATGTAACAATCCAATGCATTTGACTAATTGTAATAGTTCGGGATGAACTTGGAGTGTTTAGACAACACTTAAACCCGTTTTATCCCAAAACATGCTTAACCCGAGAAAACAGGCTAAAACCAAGAAAAAATTGATTGGAAGCAGTAAACAGCTTTGTTACTGTCTCTAGGGTCATAATGTGTGACAATCCAATGCATTTGACTAATTGTAAGAGTTCAGGATGAATTTGGAGTGTCTAGACAACACTTAAACGCGTTTTATCCCAAAACAGGCTAAAACCGAGAAAACATTGATTCTAAGAAGTAAGCAGCTTTGTTACTCTTTTTCGGGTCAGAATGTATGACAATCCAATGCATTTGACTAATTGTAAGAGTTCGGGATGAATTTGGAGTGTTTAGACAACACTTATACCCATTTTGTCCCGAAACAGGCTAAAACTGAGAAAACGTTGATTCTAAGCAGTAAACAGCTTTGTTACTGTTTCTAGGGTCAGAATGTGTGACAATCCAATGCATTTGACTAATTGAAAAAGATCGGGATGAATTTGGAGTGTTTAGACAACACTTAAACCCGTTTTATCCCAAAACATGCTTAAATCGAGAAAACAGGCTAAAACCGAGAAAACATTGATTGTAAGCAGTAAACAGATTTTTACTGTTTTTAGGATCTTAATATGTGACAATCCAATGCATTTGACTAATTGTAAGAGTTCGGGATGAATTTGGAGTGTTTAGACAACACTTAAACCCGTTTTATCCCAAAACATGCTTAAACCGAGAAAACAGGCTAAAATTGAGAAAACATTGATTCTAAGAAGTAAGCAGCTTTGTTACTGTTTTTAGGGTCAGCAAGTATGACAATCCAATGCATTGGACTAATTGTAAGAGTTCGGGATGAATTTGGAGTGTTTAGACAACACTTAAAACCGTTTTATCCCAAAACATGCTTAAAACGAGAAACAGGCTAAAACCGAGAGAAAACATTGTTTGGAAGCAGTAAACAGATATGTTACTCTTTTTAGGGTCAAAATATGTAACAATCCAATGCATTTGACTAATTTTAAGAATTCAAGATGAATTTGGAGTGTTTAGACAACACTTAAACCCGTTTTATCCCAAAACAGGCTTAAACCGAGAAAACATTGATTCTAAGCTGTAAGCAGCATTGTTACTGTTTCTAGGGTCAGAATGTTTGACAATCCAATGCATTTGACTAATTGTAAGAGTTCGGGATGAATTTGGAGTTTTTAGACAACACTTTTACCCATTTTGTCTCGAAACAAGCTAAAACTGAGAAAACGTTGATTCTAAGCAGTAAGCAGCATTGTTAATGTTTCTAGGGTCATAATGTGTGACAATCCAATGCATTTGACTAATTGTAAGAGTTCGGGATGATTTTGGAGTGTTTAGACAACACTTAAACCCGTTTTATCCCAAAACATGCTTAAACCGAGAAAACAGGCTAAAACCGAGAAAAAATTGATTGGAAGCAGTAAACAGCTTTATTACTGTTTCTAGGGTCATAATGTGTGACAATCCAATGCATTTGACTAATTGTAAGAGTTTGGGATGAATTTGGAGTGTTTAGACAACACTTAAACCTGTTTTATCCCAAAACAGGCTAAAACTGAGAAAACATTGATTCTAAGAAATAAGCAGCTTTGTTACTGTTTTTAGGGTCAGCATGTATGACAATCCAATGCATTGGACTAATTGTAGGAGTTCGGGATGAATTTGGAGTGTTTAGACAACACTTAAAACCGTTTTATCCCAAAACATGCTTAAAATGAGAAACAGGCTAAAACCGAGAGAAAACATTGTTTGGAAGCAGTAAACAGATATGTTACTCTTTTTAGGGTCAAAATATGTAACAATCCAATGCTTTTGACTAATTTTAAGAATTCGAGATGAATTTGGAGTGTTTAGACAACACTTAAACCCGTTTTATCCCAAAACAGGCTTAAACCGAGAAAACATTGATTCTAAGCTGTAAGCAGCATTGTTACTGTTTCTAGGGTCAGAATGGTTGACAATCCAATGCATTTGACTAATTGTAAGAGTTCGGGATGAATTTGGAGTTTTTGGACAACACTTTTACCCATTTTGTCCCGAAACAAGCTAAAACTGAGAAAACGTTGATTCTAAGCAGTAAGCAGCATTGTTAATGTTTGTAGGGTCATAATGTTTGACAATGCAATGCATTTGACTAATTGTAAGAGTTCGGGATGAACTTGGAGTGTTTAGACAACACTTAAACCAGTTTTATCCCAAAACATGCTTAACCCGAGAAAATAGGCTAAAACCAAGAAAAAATTGATTGGAAGCAGTAAACAGCTTTGTTACTGTCTCTAGGGTCATAATGTGTGACAATCCAATGCATTTGACTAATTGTAAGAGTTAGGATGAATTTGGAGTGTTTAGACAACACTTAAACGCGTTTTATCCCAAAACAGGCTAAAACCGAGAAAACATTGATTCTAAGAAGTAAGCAACTTTGTTACTCTTTTTCGGGTCAGAATGTATGACAATCCAATGCATTTGACTAATTGTAAGAGTTCGGGATGAATTTGGAGTGTTTAGACAACACTTATACCCATTTTGTCCCGAAACAGGCTAAAACTGAGAAAACGTTGACTCTAAGCAGAAAACAGCTTTGTTACTGTTTCTAGGGTCAGAATGTGTGACAATCCAATACATTTGACTAATTGAAAAAGTTCGGGATGAATTTGGAGTGTTTAGACAACACTTAAACCCGTTTTATCCCAAAAACATGCTTAAATCGAGAAAACAGGCTAAAACCGAGAAAACATTGATTGTAAGCAGTAAACAGATTTTTACTGTTTTTAGGATCTTAATATGTGACAATCCAATGCATTTGACTAATTGTAAGAGTTCGGGATGAATTTGGAGTGTTTAGACAACACTTAAACCCGTTTTATCCCAAAACATGCTTAAACCGAGAAAAGAGGCTAAAACCGAGAAAACATTGATTGAAAGCAGTAAAAAGCTTTGTTACTGTTTCTAGGGTCATAATGTGTGACAATCCAATGCATTTGACTAATTGTAAGAGTTCGGGATGAATTTGGAGTGTTTAGACAACACTTAAACCCGTTTTATCCCAAAACATGCTTAAAACGAGAAACAGGCTAAAACCGAGAGAAAACATTGTTTGGAAGCAGTAAACAGATATGTTACTCTTTTTAGGGTCAAAATATGTAACAATCCAATGCATTTGACTAATTTTAAGAATTCGAGATGAATTTGGAGTGTTTAGACAACACTTAAACCCGTTTTATCCCAAAACAGGCTTAAACCGAGAAAACATTGATTCTAAGCTGTAAGCAGCATTGTTACTGTTTCTAGGGTCAGAATATTTGACAATCCAATGCATTTGACTAATTGTAAGAGTTCGGGATGAATTTGGAGTTTTTAGACAACACTTTTACCCATTTTGTCCCGAAACAAGCTAAAACTGAGAAAACGTTGATTCTAAGCAGTAAGCAGCATTGTTAATGTTTCTAGGGTCATAATGTTTGAAAATCCAATGCATTTGACTAATTGTAAGAGTTCGGGATGAACTTGGAGTGTTTAGACAACACTTATACCCTTTTTTTTCCCGAAACAGGCTAAAACTGCGAAAACGTTGATTCTAAGCAGTAAACAGCTTTGTTACTGTTTCTAGGGTTAGAATGTGTGATAATCCAATGCATTTGAATAATTGTAAGAGTTCGGGATGCTTATCCCAAAACATGCTTAACCCGAGAAAATAGGCTAAAACCAAGAAAAAATTGATTGGAAGCAGTAAACAGCTTTGTTACTGTCTCTAGGGTCATAATGTGTGACAATCCAATGCATTTGACTAATTGTAAGAGTTAGAATGAATTTGGAGTGTTTAGACAACACTTAAACGCGTTTTATCCCAAAACAGGCTAAAACCGAGAAAACATTGATTCTAAGAAGTAAGCAGCTTTGTTACTCTTTTTCGGGTCAGAATGTATGACAATCCAATGCATTTGACTAATTGTAAGAGTTCGGGATGAATTTGGAGTGTTTAGACAACACTTATACCCATTTTGTCCCGAAACAGGCTAAAACTGAGAAAACGTTGATTCTAAGCAGTAAACAGCTTTGTTACTGTTTCTAGGGTCAGAATGTGTGACAATCCAATGCATTTGACTAATTGAAAAAGATCGGGATGAATTTGGAGTGTTTAGACAACACTTAAACCCGTTTTATCCCAAAACATGCTTAAATCGAGAAAACAGGCTAAAACCGAGAAAACATTGATTGTAAGCAGTAAACAGATTTTTACTGTTTTTAGGATCTTAATATGTGACAATCCAATGCATTTGACTAATTGTAAGAGTTCGGGATGAATTTGGAGTGTTTAGACAACACTTAAACCCGTTTTATCCCAAAACATGCTTAAACCGAGAAAACAGGCTAAAATTGAGAAAACATTGATTCTAAGAAGTAAGCAGCTTTGTTACTGTTTTTAGGGTCAGCAAGTATGACAATCCAATGCATTTGACTAATTGTAAGAGTTCGGGATGAATTTGGAGTGTTTAGACAACACTTAAACCCGTTTTATCCCAAAACATGCTTAAACCGAGAAAACAGGCTAAAACCGAGAAAACATTGATTGGAAGCAGTAAACAGCTTTGTTACTGTTTCTAGGGTCATAATGTGTGACAATCCAATGCATTTGACTAATTGTAAGAGTTCGGGATGAATTTGGAGTGTTTAGACAACACTTAAACCCGTTTTATCCCAAAACATGCTTAAAACGAGAAACAGGCTAAAACCGAGAGAAAACATTGTTTGGAAGCAGTACACAGATATGTTACTATTGTTAAGGTCAAAATATGTAACAATCCAATGCATTTGACTAATTTTAAGAATTCGAGATGAATTTGGAGTGTTTAGACAACACTTAAACCCGTTTTATCCCAAAACAGGCTTAAACCAAGAAAACATTGATTCTACGCTGTAAGCAGCATTGTTACTGTTTCTAGGGTCAGAATGTTTGACAATCCAATGCATTTGACTAATTGTAAGAGTTCGGGATGAATTTGGAGTTTTTAGACAACACTTTTCCCCATTTTGTCCCGAAACAAGCTAAAACCGAGAAAACATTGATTGTAAGCAGTAAACAGATTTTTACTGTTTTTAGGATCTTAATATGTGACAATCCAATGCATTTGACTAATTGTAAGAGTTCGGGATGAATTTGGAGTGTTTAGACAACACTTAAACCCGTTTTATCCCAAAACATGCTTAACCCGAGAACACAGGCTAAAACCAAGAAAAAATTGATTGGAAGCAGTAAACAGCTTTGTTACTTTTTCTAGGGTCATAATGTGTGACAATCCAACGCATTTGACTAATTGTAAGACTTCGGGATGAATTTGGAGTGTTTAGACAACACTTAAACGCGTTTTATCCCAAAACAGGCTAAAACCAAGAAAACATTGATTCTAAGAAGTAAGCAGCTTTGTTACTCTTTTTCGGGTCAGAATGTATGACAATCCAATGCATTTGACTAATTTTAAGAGTTCGGGTTGAATTTGGAGTGTTTAGACAACACTTATACCCATTTTGTCCCGAAACTGGCTAAAACTGAGAAAACGTTGATTCTAAGCAGTAAACAGCTTTGTTACTGTTTGTGTTAGTTTGAGAGTAGAGTAATCAAGAGATTATGGAAGAGAGTGAAATCGTGTAAAGAGTGAGGAGAGTGAACGATTGAGAGAGAGAGTGTTGGAGAAAGAGAATAAACTCTTTTCTTACTTCTATTAGTATGATACTTACAAACTATTTAAAGACATATACAAATAGGATATTCTCTTAGGATCCTATGCACACTAATATGAGGAGAAAGCGACATCTCCTTATTCTAACATGTGATCTCCTCTTCTCTCTTACAACTTGCTCCAACGGCTACAAAGGAAGGATCGAGATGAATGGCGACCGTTGGAGGATCTCTTTGGTGGATTGGGCTCATGAAGACTTCTATTTGAGGATGGCCCGTTGGTTGGACGTACGGACGTCCGTACGGTCGTACGGACAAGTGTGTGTGCCGGTTCATACTCCCCCTCAAGCTTGACTTGGGGAACTAGTCAAGCTTGACAACATAGGCACCCACCTCATTAAAAACCTTAGTATAGAAAAACCTCTTGGGAAAACTATACTTAAGGGAAAAAGAGTGTAGGCGCCAAAACAAAGCAAGTCATGGCCGAGTGAGGTTTAGGAGGCCAAGCTTAGGATGGATGTATTCACACACTTGGGGGCTCGCAGCTTTAGTCAGGACGTCTGCAAGTTGTTCTTTGCTTTCGGTATGGCAAGGTAAGACAACTCCAAGCTTGATTTGTTCTCGGACCTTATGGCAATCCACTTCAATGTGCTTGGTCCGCTCATGGAACACTGAATTGGTTGCTATATGAATGGCTGCTTCGTTATCACAGTGCATGGTGATCGGCTTTGTTGATTCTATTCCAAGATCCTTGAGTAACATCTTCAGCCACATTAGCTCCGTCGTTAGCTTCCTCATAGCTCTATACTCGGATTCGGCACTTGAGAGTGAGACGACCTTTTGCTTCTTGCTCTTCCATGTGACCAGGTTCCCTCCAAGGAACGTGCAATAGCCTGTGGTTGAGCGTCGGTCCCCACGATCTCCGGCATAGTCAGCGTCGCAGTAGCCTACCAACTCAGTGCTCTTGTTGCGTCCCATCCATATGCCTTGGCCAGGTGAGCCCTTGATGTACTTGAGGATCCGTGTCAGCATGTTCCAATGGTGCACGGTGGGGTTCTTCATATGCTGGCTCACCTGGTTCACGGCAAAGCAAATGTCAGGCCGTGTGATAGTCAAATAAATGAGCTTACCGACTAGCCGCCGGTAGAGGCTAACGTCCTCGAATGGAGCGGTGTCAAGCTCCCCCTGTCCTCCATCCTTGTAATTCTCTTCTAGGGGCGTTGTTACTGCCTTAGCTCCTAGTTTTCCTGTTTCACTCAATAAGTCTAGTGCATACTTTCTTTGAGACAACAATAACCCTTCATTTGATCTATAAACTTCTATCCCAAGAAAGTATTTCAACTCTCCAAGATCTTTAATATCAAAAACTGATTTCAAGAATGTTTTAGAGTCTTGAATACCTACCGAGTCACTTCCAGTGATGATGATATCATCAACATACACTAGAATGACTACTATACCTTTGGCGCTTGGTAAGGTGAACAAGGTGTGGTCAGCTTCGGATTTGCGAAAGCCTTTGTCAAGGAGTGTGGTGCTAAGCTTGTGATACCACGCCCTTGGTGACTGCTTCAAGCCATAGATAGCTTTGTTGAGTTTCCAGACCTTTCCCGGACCAATAGTATCCTCCAAACCTGGTGGTGGTCGCATATACACTTCATCCTCCAGTTCTCCTTGCAAGAAGGCGTTCTTCACGTCCATTTGCCAAAGTTCCCAGTCGAGGTTGGTGGCGAGAGAGAGTACAACTCGAACCGTGTGAAGCTTAGCCACCGGAGCAAACGTATCAAGATAGTCCTCCCCATACGTTTGCGTGAACCCTCGTGCGACTAGGCGGGCTTTGTGGCGTTCAATCTCCCCATTGCTCTTGTATTTGATTGTGAAGATATACCGAGAGGTGACAGCCTTCTTGCCCTTGGGTAAGTCAGCCTCGTCCCATGTATGATTTTGCACCATGGCCGTATTCTCGGCATCCACTGCATCTCTCCATACTTTGTGCTGCTTAGCCTCATCATAGGTCTTGGGGATCCAATCCTCATCAATATGGCCAAGAAACACTTGATGCTCTATCGGAAAATGAGCCAAGGTGCACACGGCCTGAATCGGATGAGCAACGGCCATGTTGTTGTAGTACACACGGGTGTTCTTCCAATGACTAGGAGGATACCTAATACGTTGGCTGCGCCGAAGAGGAACTATAGCCCCAGCTTCGGAGTTGGCTCGTCCTGGAGTAATGATCTCCTCAAGCTGTTCAGCCGTCTCCTCGGTTGTTTCGGCCGTGTTGTCCGCGAGTGACTCGGGTGCTTCCTCATGCTGCTCAGTATGGTCATCGGCATGTGTAGCAGGCTCAGGCTCAGTAAATGGCTCAGGTTGCTCTGGTGATGCTGGTCTGGCTGACTCGGTAGTGATCCGATCGTTTTCAAAACCTAGGCGCTCAAGGATTACTCGGAGGTTGCGCTGTTGGGATTTATGAGACAAAGCTCACAAGAGAGGGTAGACAAACACTTGGTGAATGAATCCCCCTTTACCCACAACAAACTAACTCATTCTCAAGGGGGAGGAGAGAACATCAACTTGTGATGAACTCCCCATAAACAAGCTAGATAGAACCCAAATACTAGAGAGTAAGCGGATCCTAACTAGGAGAAGCACTAGTTTGAGACTTATCCTCTTCTAGTATCACAACACTTAGAGTTTGTGTACTTAGGAGAAGGAGGATTAAGAATCAGTAATCTAGGCTAAGTAAAGCAGTAAATAAGAAGAGTTTAGGTGGATTTGAGAAGAGAATAGGCTGCCTTAAGGGCAGCCCCTAACCGCTAATCCTAAACTCTCTACATTGTTAATATGAAACAAGAACACAAGTATAGAGAGGAAATCGGTTTCTCTTATTGAATAATGTTGTGATGTGTTACATATATGAGAAATTACACATCTTAATATAGGAGAACAAAGGCATAGAGCCGTTAGGCACACAAGGGATTCAAAGGAGAGATGAAAGGGACAGCTCCTTGTCTTTGGTTGACTCGCTATGCTTCCCAACCAAAGCTACACGTGATCTCCTTCCCTTCCATGCCTTGTGACCGTTAGATCTCCTTCCCTTGTGGCCATTGGATCCTTCTTCCCTTCCTTGTGGAATTTCCTTTCTTCTTCTTTATGGGCCTCTCCCTTGTAAGGCCTCGTTTTCCTCCTCTCAAACTCGGCCTCTCTATCTACTGGACCGAGCGCAGGCCTAAGGGCCGAGACCGTACGGACGGGCCTTCTCTTCATCGTACGGACGGGCCTTCTCTTCATCGTACGGACGGGCCTGTACGGACGGGCCTGTACGGACGGGCCTGTACGGACGGGCCTTCTCTTCATCGTGTTCACGGCCTAACTGGCCGCTCACCGGACATGGGTCCGTTCACGGACACGGTACATGGTACCGGACACGGTACATGGTCGCTCACGGACACGGACATGGCCTTACCGGCCTTTACATGGCCTTTCCGGCCTTTCTTCTCTTCTTCCAAGGCTCGGCCTTACCGGCCTCTCCTCTCTCCTCCTTGGTACATTCTAATACTCCCCCGCACGCTTGATCGGTGGGACACCATGGGGACCAAAGATCAAGGGTGGAGTAGTGTAGTCTACCTCATTAAAAACCTCAACAAAGAAAACCTCTTGGGATAAAACTTTGTTAAAGGGAAAAAGAGTATAGCCTCCACTATCCATGATGTCCCTTGACCTTGGTTTAAAAAGAACCAGCTCTCTTCTCTTCATTATTTGAACCGCTACTTCTCCTTAGCCCACCTTGCCTTTGGCACCTTCCTTATGATCTCCATCCTTGCACCTTTAGAATTTCTTTGAGGCTCTCATAGTCTCCTTTACCCTTTAAACAAGTGATAAAGAAGAAAAGTGTAAGTGTATGCTATGAGGAATATCAAAGACAATTTCTATAAGTGTGACAATTTAAGAAAAATCATATGGAAGTGTAAAGACTAGCAATGGAACTAAAAATAATTAGGAATTTAAAGAGAGTAGGGTTTAGAGCACAGCCTTTTGGTGTTTTTATGAATAGGAGGGAGAGAGTGTTGATCATTGTTGCGGTTTTGACCTCTCTTCTTGAGACCGCTACTGACTGATATATGCCCACTGAATCGGGCATAACTTTTGATCGGCTACTCGGAATGGTATGATTTCACTTCCACTGGCAAGATAATTCTGTGGTCTCGAACTTTGGTGAAGAACGCGGAAGCTGAATCGCAGTGGAAGGGTTTCGTCCGAGTCGATCTTTGAGACGTCTCGGCAGAGATTTGCTTGTTGCCGAGAACAGAGAATGTGAGGGGCGGTGAGTATAATGTCTATCTCCCCCGTACCCTTGACTTGATGATGAGCTGACATCTCATCATTTTCCTTGAAACCTTGTGCTTGACCTTCCTCAAAGTCTGGTGCACATCCGATCAACTACTTGGCGCTAACACACATGCTCTTGGGCTGATTCATCACCTTCCACCAGCTTAACAAAGACTTGGTGGCCCTTGGTTCTAACTCCAGGCATTGTGCTGCGCCTTCTCATGGCTTCTTTGTAGCCTTCAACCTCGCCATTTCTTCTTGAGATAGCAAGTGAGCTCCACACAATCTTCAAGGTTGAAACTGAAACCAAATTCAATGGAACAGATTCTAAACAAGAGATTGTTAGAGATTAGAGTATAGAGTGTAGAGTGTAGAGTGTAAATGGAGAATAGAGAATAAGTAACCAAGAGTATAAGAGAGTATGGGGGGGTAGTATAAGATGAGTGTAGAGTAGAATTGGGCTCAAGAGTTCCAATGGACAGAGTTATACTCTGTTTTCTTGAGTTTGAGACATCTTTGACAGCCAAGAACAACCAACAAGACAATCTCTTTTGGTGTTTTAATGGCTGAAACACATGGATCGTTTGGAAAATTAATTTCTCCAACGGTTTAGACAAATTTCATGGTAGAATCACTTAAACAAAGTGTTCTCCAAGATTTTAAGGCTTTAGATCCACGAAAATAACATATAGGAGATGTTTTTCGTGGTCCCAAGCAAAGAAGAAACAAAAGGCCTTTGGAACACCCTATTGTCCATCGGTTAAAAGAATGCATCCTTGGACCAGCTTTAATCTATTTGACCAAGCATACCATATATGCGAAAAACAAGATCTCTCTCTTCCTCAAGCGTGAATCTGGACACACCATATGACCAGAAACAAAGCTTTCTCAACCTTGAGATGAAGAAGAAGCGATTTAGCATCTAAAGCAAAATTAAACCTTTACAAGGAACTAAGCTTTAGCATCTAAAGCCAAATCCAAAGAGGATCCTGTGGCACATATAAGCACACAAGAACCGTGAATCCTCACCCTGAACAACATAATTTGTTCATCGGTTCATCACTTCCCCATTTAGACAAAACTATTACCAAATCGGTAAAGCATAAGGATGAGGCTTTTAAACTCGATTTCTCTTCACTCACTTGGTCTACAAATTCTAACAAGATAAGAGACCAAGCTTACTCAACATTGAGCTGTAAGAGAATCGTTTTTAACAACAAAAGCAAAGTTAAAGCTTTAAAGAACTAAGCTAAGCGAATTAACACCTAAGCTAAGTTTAAAACTTTAACTAAGCTATCTCCTAAGAGATTTAACTTGAGAACGAGTTTGAATCACCAAGAACAGAACCTGCTCTGATACCATGTTGGGATTTATGAGACAAAGCTCACAAGAGAGGGTAGACAAACACTTGGTGAATGAATCCCCCTTTACCCACAACAAACTAACTCATTCTCAAGGGGGAGGAGAGAACATCAACTTGTGATGAACTCCCCATAAACAAGCTAGATAGAACCCAAATACTAGAGAGTAAGCGGATCCTAACTAGGAGAAGCACTAGTTTGAGACTTATCCTCTTCTAGTATCACAACACTTAGAGTTTGTGTACTTAGGAGAAGGAGGATTAAGAATCAGTAATCTAGGCTAAGTAAAGCAGTAAATAAGAAGAGTTTAGGTGGATTTGAGAAGAGAATAGGCTGCCTTAAGGGCAGCCCCTAACCGCTAATCCTAAACTCTCTACATTGTTAATATGAAACAAGAACACAAGTATAGAGAGGAAATCGGTTTCTCTTATTGAATAATGTTGTGATGTGTTACATATATGAGAAATTACACATCTTAATATAGGAGAACAAAGGCATAGAGCCGTTAGGCACACAAGGGATTCAAAGGAGAGATGAAAGGGACAGCTCCTTGTCTTTGGTTGACTCGCTATGCTTCCCAACCAAAGCTACACGTGATCTCCTTCCCTTCCATGCCTTGTGACCGTTAGATCTCCTTCCCTTGTGGCCATTGGATCCTTCTTCCCTTCCTTGTGGAATTTCCTTTCTTCTTCTTTATGGGCCTCTCCCTTGTAAGGCCTCGTTTTCCTCCTCTCAAACTCGGCCTCTCTATCTACTGGACCGAGCGCAGGCCTAAGGGCCGAGACCGTACGGACGGGCCTTCTCTTCATCGTACGGACGGGCCTTCTCTTCATCGTACGGACGGGCCTGTACGGACGGGCCTGTACGGACGGGCCTGTACGGACGGGCCTTCTCTTCATCGTGTTCACGGCCTAACTGGCCGCTCACCGGACATGGGTCCGTTCACGGACACGGTACATGGTACCGGACACGGTACATGGTCGCTCACGGACACGGACATGGCCTTACCGGCCTTTACATGGCCTTTCCGGCCTTTCTTCTCTTCTTCCAAGGCTCGGCCTTACCGGCCTCTCCTCTCTCCTCCTTGGTACATTCTAATATGCGCGTCCGATCAGATGGTGAATCAGAGAGGTTACGGAGCTCATCCCAATTCTTCTCATCGTAAAAACCTTGTTTCTCCATGAACTTGACATCACGAGATACTAGAACCCTCCTTGTTGTAGGTTCATAGCACTTATACCCCTTTTGTGTGGTAGAGTAGCCAAGAAACATAGCCTTTGTACTCTTTGCATCAAGCTTGTCTCTTAGCTCACCTGGTCGCAACACATAGCACACACAACCAAACACTCGTAAGTGATCAAATGTAGGTTTGTCATTCGTTAATACCTCAAATGGAGACACATCCTTTAGGATCTTTGTTGGTGTGCGGTTAATAAGATAACAAGCGGCTAGCACAGCATCTCCCCAAAACCTCTTTGGAACCCTTGTGTGAAACATCATAGACCTTGCTACTTCCATGAGATGCCTATTCTTTCTCTCAGCCACTCCATTTTGTTGTGGTGTGTAAGGACAGCTAGTTTGATGAAGAATTCCATGTTTGGCTAGATATTGCTTAAAGGCATGGCTTGTGTACTCTCCACCATTATCTGATCTCAAAATTTTAATCTTGGCATGAAAGTGGTTAGTGACATAATTTTGAAAATTAGTAAAGGCCTCAAGGACTCTATCCTTAGAGGGAAGTAAAGTTATCCAAGTATATTTTGATTTTTCATCAATAAAAGTCACAAAATACTTTTGATTATCTCTAGATAAGCAAGGAGATGTCCAAACATCAGAATGAATTAAATCAAAACATTTTTCATAAATAGTAATAGATTTAGGAAAAACAGCCTTGCAATGTTTACCAAGAATACAAGCCTCACACTCATCATTTTGAAAAGAAACATTAGGAAATATTAAAGATAAAGCTCTTGTGTGAGGGTGTCCTAGCCTAGCATGTAAAATAGAATCACTAGGTTTCATAATAACCGAATTAAAACAAGATACATTAGAAGATAAGTTCAAGTCCTCAAGCACATAGAGGTCATCCTTGGATCCTCCTTGACCAAGAACCTTACTTGTCTCAATATCCTGAAAATGAACATTGTTAGGACCAAATATAGCATAACAATTTAAATCAGTAGTGGCTCTCTTAACTGATAGCAAGTTAGAAGTAAAGTTTGGCATATAAAATGCCTTAGTCTCCTTATCAAATAGTTTCAAGTTTCCAATGCCTTTAACTGGTACTTTCTCACCATTTGCTATTATCACATTACCATTAGCAGGTTTAATATCACTAATTAGCCTAGAATCACTAATCATGTGATGGGATGCACCAGAATCAACTATGAGGGGTTTAATTTTGTTTGAGGCAAGAAACGCCTTACCGGTGGCCTCTTTGATGGCTTTGATGAGCGCATCAAGGTCGGACCGCCTTACCAGCTCGGACGATGCTGCAGCAAGAGCAGTTCCACTGGTCACTTGTTGAGGTTGCTCAGAGATTGATGACTCCCCCATGGCTACTGCTTGATGAGCTCTCGGTGGTCCTCCGCGGTTTGGTCGTCCACCTCGGATGGTACCCGGCGGTGGTGCTAGATGAGGGTGTAGAATCCAGCAGCGGCTCTTGAAGTGACCAAGCTTCTTACAATGCTCACAAAATGGCGGGTTGTTCTTGTCCTCCGGCTTGTAGTAGCCCTTGTTTGCTGATGCCGTCTCAGCTTTGTTAGCGGTCACAAGTTCTCCCTTGCCGCCAAACAATCCCATGGAGCCATGCTCCTTTTGAATTTGGTTACAGACATCATCAAGGCTAGGGAGCTTGTCCGACCGTAGAATATGCTTGATAAGGTCATTGTAGGAGGGGTTCAAGGTCAAGAGAAGGCCGAACACCTTATCTTGTTCACGCCTCTCATTCAGAATGGCCGGATCTATAGTCGCCGGCCGGAGCATCTCTAGTTCAGCCCAAAGGGACCTAAACTTCCCAAAGTGCTTGGTGAACTCCATGTCTTCTTGGTTGAGGTTGTTGATGGCCCTCTTAATCTCAAAAATTCGGTTTACATTTGTAACATTCCCAAAAACATTCTTGAGAGTGTCCCACAAGTCTTTTGCTGTCTCGCAATAAGAGTAAGCTTCAAGTATAGGTGCATCTAGGGAGTTTTGAATGATAGCTAGGACTCCCTGATCTTCTTGAAACCACTTGTTCTTCTCATCGACAAGATCCTTGCCGTCTTTGGTGGTCTCGCCACTAGGAGCTTCGCTCGTCTCAACATGGGACCAAAGTCCTCGGCCGCATAGGGCTGTCTTTGTGGTTCTAGCCCACAGTAAGTAATTCTCTCCCTTGAGAGTAACTGGAACAATGAGAGTTTTGGTAGTTTCCATGGAAAAAGATGAAGAGACCGTTGGTTAAAGCTATTGTCCAACGGTTAAAGAAAGAAGATTCAAGAACAAGAAATTTCAAGAACAAGAAAGAGAATGCGGAAGGGAGTGATGGAGATTTGAGGCAAGAACAGAATCAAATCTGCTCTGATACCATGTTAGTTTGAGAGTAGAGTAATCAAGAGATTATGGAAGAGAGTGAAATCGTGTAAAGAGTGAGGAGAGTGAACGATTGAGAGAGAGAGTGTTGGAGAAAGAGAATAAACTCTTTTCTTACTTCTATTAGTATGATACTTACAAACTATTTAAAGACATATACAAATAGGATATTCTCTTAGGATCCTATGCACACTAATATGAGGAGAAAGCGACATCTCCTTATTCTAACATGTGATCTCCTCTTCTCTCTTACAACTTGCTCCAACGGCTACAAAGGAAGGATCGAGATGAATGGCGACCGTTGGAGGATCTCTTTGGTGGATTGGGCTCATGAAGACTTCTATTTGAGGATGGCCCGTTGGTTGGACGTACGGACGTCCGTACGGTCGTACGGACAAGTGTGTGTGCCGGTTCATAGTTTGTAGGGTCAGAATGTGTGACAATCCAATGCATTTGACTAATTGTAAGAGTTCGGGATGAATTTGAAGTGTTTAGACAACACTTAAACCCGTTTTATCCCAAAACATGCTTAAATCGAGAAAACAGGCTAAAACCGAGAAAACATTGATTGTAAGAAGTAAACAGATTTTTACTGTTTCTAGGATCATAATATGTGACAATACAATGCATTTGACTAATTGTAAGAGTTCGGGATGAATTTGGAGTGTTTAGACAACACTTAAACCTGTTTTATCCCAAAACATGCTTAAACCGAGAAAACAGGCTAAAACCGAGAAAACATTGATTGGAAGCAGTAAACAGCTTTGTTACTGTTTCTAGGGTCATAATGTGTGACAATCCAATGCATTTGACTAATTGTAAGAGTTTGGGATGAATTTGGAGTGTTTAGACAACACTTAAACCTGTTTTATCCCAAAACAGGCTAAAAGTGAGAAAATATTGATTCTAAGAAGTAAGCAGCTTTGTTACTGTTTTTAGGGTCAGCATGTATGACAATCCAATGCATTTGACTAATAGTAAGAGTTCGGGATGAATTTGGAGTGTTTAGACAACACTTAAACCCGTTTTATCCCAAAACATGCTTAAAACGAGAAACAGGCTAAAACCGAGAGAAAACATTGTTTGGAAGCAGTAAACAGATATGTTACTCTTTTTAGGGTCAAAACATGTAACAATCCAATGCATTTGACTAATTTTAAGAATTCGAGATGAATATGGAGTGTTTAGACAACTCTTAAACCCGTTTTATCCCAAAACAGGCTTAAACCGAGAAAACATTGATTCTAAGCTGTAAGCAGCATTGTTACTGTTTCTAGGGTCAGAATGTTTGACAATCCAATGCATTTGACTAATTGTAAGAGTTCGGGATGAATTTGGAGTTTTTAGACAACACTTTTACCCATTTTGTCCCGAAACAAGCTAAAACTGAGAAAACGTTGATTCTAAGCAGTAAGCAGCATTGTAACTGTTTCTAGGGTCGGAATGTGTGACAATCCAATGCATTTGACTAATTGTAAGAGTTCGGGATTAATTTGGAGTGTTTAGACAACACTTAAACCGGTTTTATCCCAAAACATGCTTAAACTGAGAAAACAGGCTAAAACCGAGAAAACGTTGATTGTACCGCAGTAAACAGCTTTTTTACTGTTTCTAGGGTCAGAATGTGTGACAATCCATTGCATTTGACTAATTGTAAGAGTTCGGGATGAATTTGGAGTGTTTAGACAACACTTAAACCCGTTTTATCCCAAAACATGCTTAAACCGAGAAAACAGGCTAAAACCGAGAAAACATTAATTGGAAGCAGTAAACAGCTTTGTTACTGTTTCTAGGGTCATAATGTGTGACAATCCAATGCATTTGACTAATTGTAAGAGTTCGGGATGAATTTGGAGAGTTTACACAACACTTAAACCCGTTTTATCCCAAAACAGGCTAAAACCGAGAAAACATTGATTCTAAGAAGTAAGCAGCTTTGTTACTGTTTTCGGGTCAGAATGTATGACAATCCAATGCATTTGACTAATTGTAAGAGTTCGGGATGAATTTTGAGTGTTTAGACAACACTTATACCCATTTTGTCCCGAAACAGGCTAAAACTGAGAAAACGTTGATTCTAAGCAGTAAACAGCTTTGTTACTGTTTCTAGGGTCAGAATGTGTGACAATCCAATGCATTTGACTAATTGAAAAAGTTCGGGATGAATTTGGAGTGTTTAGACAACACTTAAACCCGTTTTATCCCAAAACATGCTTAAATCGAGAAAATAGGCTAAAACCGAGAAAACATTGATTTTAAGCAGTAAACAGATTTTTACTGTTTTTAGGATCTTAATATGTGACAATCCAATGCATTTGACTAATTGTAAGAGTTCGGGATGAATTTGGAGTGTTTAGACAACACTTAAACCGGTTTTATCCCAAAACATGCTTAAACTGAGAAAACAGGCTAAAACCGAGAAAACATTGATTGTACCGCAGTAAACAGCTTTTTGACAGTTTCTAGGGTCAGAATGTGTGACAATCCATTGCATTTGACTAATTGTAAGAGTTCGGGATGAATTTGGAGTGTTTAGACAACACTTAAACCCGTTTTATCCCAAAACATGCTTGAACCGAGAAAACAGGCTAAAACCGAGAAAACATTAATTGGAAGCAGTAAACAGCTTTGTTACTGTTTCTAGGGTCATAATGTGTGACAATCCAATGCATTTGACTAATTGTAAGAGTTCGGGATGAATTTGGAGAGTTTACACAACACTTAAACCCGTTTTATCCCAAAACAGGCTAAAACCGAGAAAACATTGATTCTAAGAAGTAAGCAGCTTTGTTACTGTTTTCGGGTCAGAATGTATGACAATCCAATGCATTTGACTAATTGTAAGAGTTCGGGATGAATTTTGAGTGTTTAGACAACACTTATACCCATTTTGTCCCGAAACAGGCTAAAACTGAGAAAACGTTGATTCTAAGCAGTAAACAGCTTTGTTACTGTTTCTAGGGTCAGAATGTGTGACAATCCAATGCATTTGACTAATTGAAAAAGTTCGGGATGAATTTGGAGTGTTTAGACAACACTTAAACCCGTTTTATCCCAAAACATGCTTAAATCGAGAAAATAGGCTAAAACCGAGAAAACATTGATTTTAAGCAGTAAACAGATTTTTACTGTTTTTAGGATCTTAATATGTGACAATCCAATGCATTTGACTAATTGTAAGAGTTCGGGATGAATTTGGAGTGTTTAGACAACACTTAAACCCGTTTTATCCCAAAACATGCTTAAAACGAGAAACAGGCTAAAACCGAGAGAAAACATTGTTTGGAAGCAGTAAACAGATATGTTACTCTTTTTAGGGTCAAAATATGTAACAATCCAATGCATTTTACTAATTTTAAGAATTCGAGATGAATATGGAGTGTTTAGACAACTCTTAAACCCGTTTTATCCCAAAACAGGCTTAAACCGAGAAAACATTGATTCTAAGCTGTAAGCAGCATTGTTACTGTTTCTAGGGTCAGAATGTTTGACAATCCAATGCATTTGACTAATTGTAAGAGTTCGGGATGAATTTGGAGTTTTTAGACAACACTTTTCCCCATTTTGTCCCGAAAAAAGCTAAAACCGAGAAAACATTGATTGTAAGCAGTAAACAGATTTTTACTGTTTTTAGGATCTTAATATGTGACAATCCAATGCATTTGACTAATTGTAAGAGTTCGGGATGAATTTGGAGTGTTTAGACAACACTTAAACCCGTTTTATCCCAAAACATGCTTAACCCGAGAACACAGGCTAAAACCAAGAAAAAATTGATTGGAAGCAGTAAACAGCTTTGTTACTTTTTCTAGGGTCATAATGTGTGACAATCCAACGCATTTGACTAATTGTAAGACTTCGGGATGAATTTGGAGTGTTTAGACAACACTTAAACGCGTTTTATCCCAAAACAGGCTAAAACCAAGAAAACATTGATTCTAAGAAGTAAGCAGCTTTGTTACTCTTTTTCGGGTCAGAATGTATGACAATCCAATGCATTTGACTAATTTTAAGAGTTCGGGATGAATTTGGAGTGTTTAGACAACACTTATACCCATTTTGTCCCGAAACTGGCTAAAACTGAGAAAACGTTGATTCTAAGCAGTAAACAGCTTTGTTACTGTTTGTAGGGTCAGAATGTGTGACAATCCAATGCATTTGACTAATTGTAAGAGTTCGGGATGAATTTGAAGTGTTTAGACAACACTTAAACCCGTTTTATCCCAAAACATGCTTAAATCGAGAAAACAGGCTAAAACCGAGAAAACATTGATTGTAAGAAGTAAACAGATTTTTACTGTTTCTAGGATCTTAATATGTGACAATACAATGCATTTGACTAATTGTAAGAGTTCGGGATGAATTTGGAGTGTTTAGACAACACTTAAACCTGTTTTATCCCAAAACATGCTTAAACCGAGAAAACAGGCTAAAACCGAGAAAACATTGATTGGAAGCAGTAAACAGCTTTGTTACTGTTTCTAGGGTCATAATGTGTGACAATCCAATGCATTTGACTAATTGTAAGAGTTTGGGATGAATTTGGAGTGTTTAGACAACACTTAAACCTGTTTTATCCCAAAACAGGCTAAAAGTGAGAAAATATTGATTCTAAGAAGTAAGCAGCTTTGTTACTGTTTTTAGGGTCAGCATGTATGACAATCCAATGCATTTGACTAATAGTAAGAGTTCGGGATGAATTTGGAGTGTTTAGACAACACTTAAACCCGTTTTATCCCAAAACATGCTTAAAACGAGAAACAGGCTAAAACCGAGAGAAAACATTGTTTGGAAGCAGTAAACAGATATGTTACTCTTTTTAGGGTCAAAACATGTAACAATCCAATGCATTTGACTAATTTTAAGAATTCGAGATGAATATGGAGTGTTTAGACAACTCTTAAACCCGTTTTATCCCAAAACAGGCTTAAACCGAGAAAACATTGATTCTAAGCTGTAAGCAGCATTGTTACTGTTTCTAGGGTCAGAATGTTTGACAATCCAATGCATTTGACTAATTGTAAGAGTTCGGGATGAATTTGGAGTTTTTAGACAACACTTTTACCCATTTTGTCCCGAAACAAGCTAAAACTGAGAAAACGTTGATTCTAAGCAGTAAGCAGCATTGTAACTGTTTCTATGGTCAGAATGTGTGACAATCCAATGCATTTGACTAATTGTAAGAGTTCGGGATGAATTTGGAGTGTTTAGACAACACTTAAACCGGTTTTATCCCAAAACATGCTTAAACTGAGAAAACAGGCTAAAACCGAGAAAACATTGATTGTACCGCAGTAAACAGCTTTTTTACTGTTTCTAGGGTCAGAATGTGTGACAATCCATTGCATTTGACTAATTGTAAGAGTTCGGGATGAATTTGGAGTGTTTAGACAACACTTAAACCCGTTTTATCCCAAAACATGCTTAAACCGAGAAAACAGGCTAAAACCGAGAAAACATTAATTGGAAGCAGTAAACAGCTTTGTTACTGTTTCTAGGGTCATAATGTGTGACAATCCAATGCATTTGACTAATTGTAAGAGTTCGGGATGAATTTGGAGAGTTTACACAACACTTAAACCCGTTTTATCCCAAAACAGGCTAAAACCGAGAAAACATTGATTCTAAGAAGTAAGCAGCTTTGTTACTGTTTTCGGGTCAGAATGTATGACAATCCAATGCATTTGACTAATTGTAAGAGTTCGGGATGAATTTTGAGTGTTTAGACAACACTTATACCCATTTTGTCCCGAAACAGGCTAAAACTGAGAAAACGTTGATTCTAAGCAGTAAACAGCTTTGTTACTGTTTCTAGGGTCAGAATGTGTGACAATCCAATGCATTTGACTAATTGAAAAAGTTCGGGATGAATTTGGAGTGTTTAGACAACACTTAAACCCGTTTTATCCCAAAACATGCTTAAATCGAGAAAATAGGCTAAAACCGAGAAAACATTGATTTTAAGCAGTAAACAGATTTTTACTGTTTTTAGGATCTTAATATGTGACAATCCAATGCATTTGACTAATTGTAAGAGTTCGGGATGAATTTGGAGTGTTTAGACAACACTTAAACCGGTTTTATCCCAAAACATGCTTAAACTGAGAAAACAGGCTAAAACCGAGAAAACATTGATTGTACCGCAGTAAACAGCTTTTTGACAGTTTCTAGGGTCAGAATGTGTGACAATCCATTGCATTTGACTAATTGTAAGAGTTCGGGATGAATTTGGAGTGTTTAGACAACACTTAAACCCGTTTTATCCCAAAACATGCTTAAACCGAGAAAACAGGCTAAAACCGAGAAAACATTAATTGGAAGCAGTAAACAGCTTTGTTACTGTTTCTAGGGTCATAATGTGTGACAATCCAATGCATTTGACTAATTGTAAGAGTTCGGGATGAATTTGGAGAGTTTACACAACACTTAAACCCGTTTTATCCCAAAACAGGCTAAAACCGAGAAAACATTGATTCTAAGAAGTAAGCAGCTTTGTTACTGTTTTCGGGTCAGAATGTATGACAATCCAATGCATTTGACTAATTGTAAGAGTTCGGGATGAATTTTGAGTGTTTAGACAACACTTATACCCATTTTGTCCCGAAACAGGCTAAAACTGAGAAAACGTTGATTCTAAGCAGTAAACAGCTTTGTTACTGTTTCTAGGGTCAGAATGTGTGACAATCCAATGCATTTGACTAATTGAAAAAGTTCGGGATGAATTTGGAGTGTTTAGACAACACTTAAACCCGTTTTATCCCAAAACATGCTTAAATCGAGAAAATAGGCTAAAACCGAGAAAACATTGATTTTAAGCAGTAAACAGATTTTTACTGTTTTTAGGATCTTAATATGTGACAATCCAATGCATTTGACTAATTGTAAGAGTTCGGGATGAATTTGGAGTGTTTAGACAACACTTAAACCCGTTTTATCCCAAAACATGCTTAAAACGAGAAACAGGCTAAAACCGAGAGAAAACATTGTTTGGAAGCAGTAAACAGATATGTTACTCTTTTTAGGGTCAAAATATGTAACAATCCAATGCATTTTACTAATTTTAAGAATTCGAGATGAATATGGAGTGTTTAGACAACTCTTAAACCCGTTTTATCCCAAAACAGGCTTAAACCGAGAAAACATTGATTCTAAGCTGTAAGCAGCATTGTTACTGTTTCTAGGGTCAGAATGTTTGACAATCCAATGCATTTGACTAATTGTAAGAGTTCGGGATGAATTTGGAGTTTTTAGACAACACTTTTCCCCATTTTGTCCCGAAAAAAGCTAAAACCGAGAAAACATTGATTGTAAGCAGTAAACAGATTTTTACTGTTTTTAGGATCTTAATATGTGACAATCCAATGCATTTGACTAATTGTAAGAGTTCGGGATGAATTTGGAGTGTTTAGACAACACTTAAACCCGTTTTATCCCAAAACATGCTTAACCCGAGAACACAGGCTAAAACCAAGAAAAAATTGATTGGAAGCAGTAAACAGCTTTGTTACTTTTTCTAGGGTCATAATGTGTGACAATCCAACGCATTTGACTAATTGTAAGACTTCGGGATGAATTTGGAGTGTTTAGACAACACTTAAACGCGTTTTATCCCAAAACAGGCTAAAACCAAGAAAACATTGATTCTAAGAAGTAAGCAGCTTTGTTACTCTTTTTCGGGTCAGAATGTATGACAATCCAATGCATTTGACTAATTTTAAGAGTTCGGGATGAATTTGGAGTGTTTAGACAACACTTATACCCATTTTGTCCCGAAACTGGCTAAAACTGAGAAAACGTTGATTCTAAGCAGTAAACAGCTTTGTTACTGTTTGTAGGGTCAGAATGTGTGACAATCCAATGCATTTGACTAATTGTAAGAGTTCGGGATGAATTTGAAGTGTTTAGACAACACTTAAACCCGTTTTATCCCAAAACATGCTTAAATCGAGAAAACAGGCTAAAACCGAGAAAACATTGATTGTAAGAAGTAAACAGATTTTTACTGTTTCTAGGATCTTAATATGTGACAATACAATGCATTTGACTAATTGTAAGAGTTCGGGATGAATTTGGAGTGTTTAGACAACACTTAAACCTGTTTTATCCCAAAACATGCTTAAACCGAGAAAACAGGCTAAAACCGAGAAAACATTGATTGGAAGCAGTAAACAGCTTTGTTACTGTTTCTAGGGTCATAATGTGTGACAATCCAATGCATTTGACTAATTGTAAGAGTTTGGGATGAATTTGGAGTGTTTAGACAACACTTAAACCTGTTTTATCCCAAAACAGGCTAAAAGTGAGAAAATATTGATTCTAAGAAGTAAGCAGCTTTGTTACTGTTTTTAGGGTCAGCATGTATGACAATCCAATGCATTTGACTAATAGTAAGAGTTCGGGATGAATTTGGAGTGTTTAGACAACACTTAAACCCGTTTTATCCCAAAACATGCTTAAAACGAGAAACAGGCTAAAACCGAGAGAAAACATTGTTTGGAAGCAGTAAACAGATATGTTACTCTTTTTAGGGTCAAAACATGTAACAATCCAATGCATTTGACTAATTTTAAGAATTCGAGATGAATATGGAGTGTTTAGACAACTCTTAAACCCGTTTTATCCCAAAACAGGCTTAAACCGAGAAAACATTGATTCTAAGCTGTAAGCAGCATTGTTACTGTTTCTAGGGTCAGAATGTTTGACAATCCAATGCATTTGACTAATTGTAAGAGTTCGGGATGAATTTGGAGTTTTTAGACAACACTTTTACCCATTTTGTCCCGAAACAAGCTAAAACTGAGAAAACGTTGATTCTAAGCAGTAAGCAGCATTGTAACTGTTTCTATGGTCAGAATGTGTGACAATCCAATGCATTTGACTAATTGTAAGAGTTCGGGATGAATTTGGAGTGTTTAGACAACACTTAAACCGGTTTTATCCCAAAACATGCTTAAACTGAGAAAACAGGCTAAAACCGAGAAAACATTGATTGTACCGCAGTAAACAGCTTTTTTACTGTTTCTAGGGTCAGAATGTGTGACAATCCATTGCATTTGACTAATTGTAAGAGTTCGGGATGAATTTGGAGTGTTTAGACAACACTTAAACCCGTTTTATCCCAAAACATGCTTAAACCGAGAAAACAGGCTAAAACCGAGAAAACATTAATTGGAAGCAGTAAACAGCTTTGTTACTGTTTCTAGGGTCATAATGTGTGACAATCCAATGCATTTGACTAATTGTAAGAGTTCGGGATGAATTTGGAGAGTTTACACAACACTTAAACCCGTTTTATCCCAAAACAGGCTAAAACCGAGAAAACATTGATTCTAAGAAGTAAGCAGCTTTGTTACTGTTTTCGGGTCAGAATGTATGACAATCCAATGCATTTGACTAATTGTAAGAGTTCGGGATGAATTTTGAGTGTTTAGACAACACTTATACCCATTTTGTCCCGAAACAGGCTAAAACTGAGAAAACGTTGATTCTAAGCAGTAAACAGCTTTGTTACTGTTTCTAGGGTCAGAATGTGTGACAATCCAATGCATTTGACTAATTGAAAAAGTTCGGGATGAATTTGGAGTGTTTAGACAACACTTAAACCCGTTTTATCCCAAAACATGCTTAAATCGAGAAAATAGGCTAAAACCGAGAAAACATTGATTTTAAGCAGTAAACAGATTTTTACTGTTTTTAGGATCTTAATATGTGACAATCCAATGCATTTGACTAATTGTAAGAGTTCGGGATGAATTTGGAGTGTTTAGACAACACTTAAACCCGTTTTATCCCAAAACATGCTTAAAACGAGAAACAGGCTAAAACCGAGAGAAAACATTGTTTGGAAGCAGTAAACAGATATGTTACTCTTTTTAGGGTCAAAATATGTAACAATCCAATGCATTTTACTAATTTTAAGAATTCGAGATGAATATGGAGTGTTTAGACAACTCTTAAACCCGTTTTATCCCAAAACAGGCTTAAACCGAGAAAACATTGATTCTAAGCTGTAAGCAGCATTGTTACTGTTTCTAGGGTCAGAATGTTTGACAATCCAATGCATTTGACTAATTGTAAGAGTTCGGGATGAATTTGGAGTTTTTAGACAACACTTTTCCCCATTTTGTCCCGAAACAAGCTAAAACCGAGAAAACATTGATTGTAAGCAGTAAACAGATTTTTACTGTTTTTAGGATCTTAATATGTGACAATCCAATGCATTTGACTAATTGTAAGAGTTCGGGATGAATTTGGAGTGTTTAGACAACACTTAAACCCGTTTTATCCCAAAACATGCTTAACCCGAGAACACAGGCTAAAACCAAGAAAAAATTGATTGGAAGCAGTAAACAGCTTTGTTACTTTTTCTAGGGTCATAATGTGTGACAATCCAACGCATTTGACTAATTGTAAGACTTCGGGATGAATTTGGAGTTTTAGACAACACTTAAACGCGTTTTATCCCAAAACAGGCTAAAACCAAGAAAACATTGATTCTAAGAAGTAAGCAGCTTTGTTACTCTTTTTCGGGTCAGAATGTATGACAATCCAATGCATTTGACTAATTTTAAGAGTTCGGGATGAATTTGGAGTGTTTAGACAACACTTATACCCATTTTGTCCCGAAACTGGCTAAAGCTGAGAAAACGTTGATTCTAAGCAGTAAACAGCTTTGTTACTGTTTGTAGGGTCAGAATGTGTGACAATCCAATGCATTTGACTAATTGTAAGAGTTCGGGATGAATTTGAAGTGTTTAGACAACACTTAAACCCGTTTTATCCCAAAACATGCTTAAATCGAGAAAACAGGCTAAAACCGAGAAAACATTGATTGTAAGAAGTAAACAGATTTTTACTGTTTCTAGGATCTTAATATGTGACAATACAATGCATTTGACTAATTGTAAGAGTTCGGGATGAATTTGGAGTGTTTAGACAACACTTAAACCTGTTTTATCCCAAAACATGCTTAAACCGAGAAAACAGGCTAAAACCGAGAAAACATTGATTGGAAGCAGTAAACAGCTTTGTTACTGTTTCTAGGGTCATAATGTGTGACAATCCAATGCATTTGACTAATTGTAAGAGTTTGGGATGAATTTGGAGTGTTTAGACAACACTTAAACCTGTTTTATCCCAAAACAGGCTAAAAGTGAGAAAATATTGATTCTAAGAAGTAAGCAGCTTTGTTACTGTTTTTAGGGTCAGCATGTATGACAATCCAATGCATTTGACTAATAGTAAGAGTTCGGGATGAATTTGGAGTGTTTAGACAACACTTAAACCCGTTTTATCCCAAAACATGCTTAAAACGAGAAACAGGCTAAAACCGAGAGAAAACATTGTTTGGAAGCAGTAAACAGATATGTTACTCTTTTTAGGGTCAAAACATGTAACAATCCAATGCATTTGACTAATTTTAAGAATTCGAGATGAATATGGAGTGTTTAGACAACTCTTAAACCCGTTTTATCCCAAAACAGGCTTAAACCGAGAAAACATTGATTCTAAGCTGTAAGCAGCATTGTTACTGTTTCTAGGGTCAGAATGTTTGACAATCCAATGCATTTGACTAATTGTAAGAGTTCGGGATGAATTTGGAGTTTTTAGACAACACTTTTACCCATTTTGTCCCGAAACAAGCTAAAACTGAGAAAACGTTGATTCTAAGCAGTAAGCAGCATTGTAACTGTTTCTAGGGTCAGAATGTGTGACAATCCAATGCATTTGACTAATTGTAAGAGTTCGGGATGAATTTGGAGTGTTTAGACAACACTTAAACCGGTTTTATCCCAAAACATGCTTAAACTGAGAAAACAGGCTAAAACCGAGAAAACATTGATTGTACCGCAGTAAACAGCTTTTTTACTGTTTCTAGGGTCAGAATGTGTGACAATCCATTGCATTTGACTAATTGTAAGAGTTCGGGATGAATTTGGAGTGTTTAGACAACACTTAAACCCGTTTTATCCCAAAACATGCTTAAACCGAGAAAACAGGCTAAAACCGAGAAAACATTAATTGGAAGCAGTAAACAGCTTTGTTACTGTTTCTAGGGTCATAATGTGTGACAATCCAATGCATTTGACTAATTGTAAGAGTTCGGGATGAATTTGGAGAGTTTACACAACACTTAAACCCGTTTTATCCCAAAACAGGCTAAAACCGAGAAAACATTGATTCTAAGAAGTAAGCAGCTTTGTTACTGTTTTCGGGTCAGAATGTATGACAATCCAATGCATTTGACTAATTGTAAGAGTTCGGGATGAATTTTGAGTGTTTAGACAACACTTATACCCATTTTGTCCCGAAACAGGCTAAAACTGAGAAAACGTTGATTCTAAGCAGTAAACAGCTTTGTTACTGTTTCTAGGGTCAGAATGTGTGACAATCCAATGCATTTGACTAATTGAAAAAGTTCGGGATGAATTTGGAGTGTTTAGACAACACTTAAACCCGTTTTATCCCAAAACATGCTTAAATCGAGAAAATAGGCTAAAACCGAGAAAACATTGATTTTAAGCAGTAAACAGATTTTTACTGTTTTTAGGATCTTAATATGTGACAATCCAATGCATTTGACTAATTGTAAGAGTTCGGGATGAATTTGGAGTGTTTAGACAACACTTAAACCCGTTTTATCCCAAAACATGCTTAAAACGAGAAACAGGCTAAAACCAAGAGAAAACATTGTTTGGAAGCAGTAAACAGATATGTTACTCTTTTTAGGGTCAAAATATGTAACAATCCAATGCATTTTACTAATTTTAAGAATTCGAGATGAATATGGAGTGTTTAGACAACTCTTAAACCCGTTTTATCCCAAAACAGGCTTAAACCGAGAAAACATTGATTCTAAGCTGTAAGCAGCATTGTTACTGTTTCTAGGGTCAGAATGTTTGACAATCCAATGCATTTGACTAATTGTAAGAGTTCGGGATGAATTTGGAGTTTTTAGACAACACTTTTACCCATTTTGTCCCGAAACAAGCTAAAACTGAGAAAACGTTGATTCTAAGCAGTAAGCAGCATTATAACTGTTTCTAGGGTCAGAATGTGTGACAATCCAATGCATTTGACTAATTGTAAGAGTTCAGGATGAATTTGGAGTGTTTAGACAACACTTAAACCGATTTTATCCCAAAACATGCTTAAACCGAGAAAACAGGCTAAAACCGAGAAAACATTGATTGTACGCAGTAAACAACTTTTTTACTGTTTCTAGGGTCAGAATGTGTGACAATCCAATGCATTTGACTAATTGTAAGAGTTCGGGATGAATTTGGAGTGTTTAGACAACACTTAAACCCGTTTTATCCCAAAACATGCTTAAACCGAGAAAACAGGCTAAAACCGAGAAAACTTTAATTGGAAGCAGTAAACAGCTTTGTTACTGTTTCTAGGGTCATAATGTGTGACAATCCAATGCATTTGACTAATTTTAAGAGTTCGGGATGAATTTGGAGTGTTTACACAACACTTAAACCCGTTTTATCCCAAAACAGGCTAAAACCGAGAAAACATTGATTCTAAGAAGTAAGCAGCTTTTATACTGTTTTTCGGGTCATAATGTATGACAATCCAATGCATTTGACTAATTGTAAGAGTTCGGGATGAATTTGGAGTGTTTAGACAACACTTATACCCATTTTGTCCCGAAACAGGCTAAAACTGAGAAAACATTGATTCTAAGCAGTAAACAGCTTTGTTACTGTTTCTAGGGTCAGAATGTGTGACAATCCAATGCATTTGACTAATTGAAAAAGTTCGGGATGAATTTGGAGTGTTTAGACAACACTAAAACCCGTTTTATCCCAAAACATGCTTAAACCGAGAAAACAGGCTAAAACCGAGAAAACATTGATTGGAAGCAGTAAAAAGCTTTGTTACTGTTTCTAGGGTCATAATGTGTGACAATCCAATGCATTTTACTAATTGTAAGAGTTCGGGATGAATTTGGAGTGTTTAGACAACACTTAAACCCGTTTTATCCCAAAACATGCTTAAACCGAGAAAACAGGCTAAAACCGAGAAAACATTGATTGGAAGCAGTAAATGTAAGTTTTAAATTAGAGAGATTTGAGAGTAACTAAGAATAGAGATCGGATAGAGAAGGGAAGAGAGTAGGCGCATGGAGAGAATTGGAGAAAGAGATATTTTCTCTTCTTACTTTATTAGTAACCTAGTTACATCCTTATTATAGTCATACATACAAGAATATTCCTCTAAGATGCTATACACATTTACAAATGGAGATAGTGACACCTCCTTAATCACAACATGTGATCTTCCTTTCCCTTCCACTTGCACAGCTTGTCAACGGTTATGAAGGAGGAAGGATCTCGAAGGCTTGTGACCGTTGGAGGCTCTCACTGATGGGCTGGACCTGATATTCTCGATGGTTGTACGGACGGCCCACTTTGATAACAGTACGGACGTCCGTACGGCCGTACGGACGGTGGTGTCCCATTTCAGACTCCCCCTCAAGCTTGACTAAGGCCATGGATCAAGCTTGACTAAATGGGCACCCACCTCATTAAAAACCTTAGTATAGAAAACCACTTGGGAAAAACTATACACAAGGGAAAAAGAGTGTAGGTGCCGATTTAGGATCTCATGGCCGAGTAAGGTCTATGAGGCCAAGCTTCGAGTGAATGTATTCACACACTTGTGGGCTTGCTGCTTTGGTGAGGATGTCAGCCAGTTGTTCTTTGCTTTCGGTATGACATGGTAGGACAACCCCAAGCTTGATTTGCTCTCTAACTTTATGACAATCGACTTCAATATGCTTGGTTCTCTCATGAAACACTGAATTGGTGGCGATATGGATGGCGGCTTCATTATCACAATGCATAGTGATTGGTTTCGGTGATTCAATTCCAAGATCCTTGAGGAGTGCCTTTAACCACATCAGTTCCGTTGTTAGTTTCCTCATAGCTCTATACTCGGACTCCGCACTTGAAAGTGATACGACCTTTTGCTTCTTGCTCTTCCAAGTGACCAAGTTACCACCAAGGAACGTGCAGTAGCCTGTAGTTGAGCGGCGGTCCTCTCGATCTCCGGCATAGTCAGCATCGCAATAGCCCACTAGTTCGGTGTTCTTATTGCGTCCCATCAAAATGCCTTGTCCCGGTGAGCCTTTGATGTACTTGAGGATTCGTGTCACCATGTTCCAATGATGGATCGTTGGGTTCTTCATATGCTGGCTGGCCTGGTTCACAGCAAAACAAATATCAGGTCGTGTGATCGTTAAGTAGATAAGCTTACCTACTAGGCGCCGGTATAGGCTAACGTCCTTGAACGGAGCTGTATCAAGCTCCCCCTGTCCTCCGGCCTTGTAGTTCTCTTCAAGGGGTGTAGACACCGCTTTTGAACCTAATTTTCCTGTTTCACTCAACAAGTCAAGTGCATATTTCCTTTGTGACAAGAATAGACCTTTATCCGATCTGTAAACTTCTATCCCAAGAAAATATTTCAACTCTCCAAGGTCTTTAATATCAAAAACTGATTTCAAAAAGGTTTTAGTGGTTTGAATACCTACCGAGTCACTTCCAGTGATGATGATATCATCAACATACACTAGAATGACTATTATACCTTTTGTGCTTGTTAGCGTGAATAGAGTATGATCAGCCTCGGATTTTCGGAATCCTTTGTCAAGGAGAGTGGTGCTTAGCTTGTGGTACCATGCTCTTGGAGACTGTTTTAGGCCATAGATTGCTTTGTTGAGTTTTAACACCTTGCCCGGACTAATGGTGTCTTCTAAGCCCGGTGGTGGCCGCATATACACTTCGTCTTCAAGCTCTCCTTGCAAGAAGGCGTTCTTAACATCCATTTGCCAAAGTTCCCAATCGAGGTTGGTGGCAAGAGAGAGAACGACTCGAACGGTGTGAAGCTTGGCCACCGGAGCAAACGTATCAAGATAGTCCTCCCCATACGTTTGTGTGAATCCTCGTGCAACAAGCCGGGCTTTGTAGCGTTCGATCTCACCATTGCTCTTGTATTTGATGGTGAAGATATAACGCGAGGTAACGGCCTTCTTGCCGTTGGGCAAATCGGCTTCATCCCACGTACGGTTTTGGACCATGGCCGTGTTTTCAGCGTTGATCGCATCTTGCCATTCCTTGTGGTCCTTGGCCTCAGCATAGGTCTGGGGAATCCAGTTCGCATCAATGTGGCCAAGAAAGACTTGATGATCAATCGGGAGATGAGCAAGTGAACATACGGCCTGAATTGGGTGCGCGACGGCCATGTTGTTGTAGTACACTCGAGTGTTCGTCCAGTTGTTGGGGTGAAACTTGATGCGCTGACTTCGTCGGAGAGGAACGATAGGCCCAGCCTCGGACTCAGCACTGACTGGAACTTCCGGTTCCGTGAATGGTACTGTGTCCGTGTCCGTGTCCGTGTCCGTGTCCGTGGTACCGTGTCCGTGTCCGTGTCCGTGTCCGTGTCCATGTCCGTGTCCGTGTCCGTGTCCGTGTCCATGTCCATGTCCGTGTCCGTGTCCGTGTCCGTGTCCGTGTCCGTGTCCGGAGTCCGCGGTACCATGATCTTCCATAGATGTTTCTGGTGCATTTGGCTCGACAGGAACAGGATCAGTAGATGGGACAGAAGGTTCAGTTGGCTCGGCAGGATCATTGGCGGCCCGATCGTTTTCAATGCCTAGCCGCTCAAGGATGACACGTAGGTTCCGCGTTCGATCCGATGGGGTGGTTGATAGGTTACGTAGTTCATCCCAGTTGGGCTCGTCATAGAATCCTTTTGTCTCCACAAACTTGACATCACGAGATATGAGAACTCTCCTTGTCGCCGGATCATAGCACTTATAGCCCTTTTGTGTTGTGGAGTAGCCGATAAACATGCTCTTAACACTCTTGGCATCGAGTTTGTCTCGTAGTTCACCTGGTCGCAACACATAACAAACACAACCAAACACCCTTAGATGGTCAAATGTAGGTTTAGCCTTGTTTAATACCTCAAATGGGGATATGTCATTAAGGATCTTCGTTGGTGTGCGATTAATAAGGTAACAGGCCGCAAGGACAGCATCACCCCAAAAGCGCTTTGGAACCGTTGTATGGAACATCATAGACCTTGCAACCTCCATGAGATGCCTATTCTTCCTCTCAGCCACTCCATTTTGTTGTGGTGTGTATGGGCAACTAGTTTGGTGAAGAATTCCATGTTTGGCTAGATGTTGTTTAAAGGCATGACTTGTGTACTCTCCACCATTATCTGATCTCAAAATTTTAATCTTTGCATGATAGTGGTTAGTAACATAATTTTGGAAATTAGTAAAGGCCTCAAGAACTCTATCCTTAGAAGGGAGTAAGGTCAACCAAGTATATTTCGATTTTTCATCAATAAAAATAACAAAATACTTTTGATTTTCTCTAGAAAGGCAAGGAGATGTCCAAACATCAGAATGGACTAAATCAAAACAGTTTTCATACATAGTAATAGATTTAGGAAAAACAGCTTTGCAATGTTTACCAAGGATACAAGCCTCACATTCATCATTTTTAAAAGAAATACTAGGAAACATCAAGGTTAAGGCTCTAGTGTGAGGATGTCCTAATCTAGCATGAAGAATAGAGTCATTAGGTTTAACAACAACCGATTTAAAACAAGATGCAGAAGTAGAAGATAGATTCAAGTCCTCAAGCACATAGAGATCATCCTTAGAACCTCCTTGTCCAAGAACTTTACTTGTTTCAATATCCTGAAAATGAACCTTGTTAGGACTAAATATTGCATAACAATTCAAATCAGTGGTAGCTCTCTTAACGGATAGTAAATTTGATGTGAAAGTTGGCATATAAAAAGCCTTGGTTACTTTGTCAAACAATTTCAAATTTCCTACACCTTTAACCGGTACCTTCTCGCCATTAGCTATAACAACATTACCATTTGCCGGTGTAATATCACTTATTAATCTAGAATCACTAATCATGTGATGAGATGCACCGGAATCAACAATAAGAGGTTTAGTTTTGTTTAGGGCGAGAAAAGATTTACCGGAGGCCTCCTTGAGGGCTTTGATGAGCGCATCAAGGTCGGACTTCCTCACCAGCTCGGAGGACGCCGTGAGTGCAGTAGCTTGTTGGGATGGTTCGGTTGGTGTTTCTCCCATTACAGCGGCTTGATGGGCTCTTGGTGGTCCTCCACGGTTTGGTCCTCCACGGCGAAGGTGTGGGTGAAGGATCCAGCAGCGGCTCTTGAAGTGACCCACTTTCTTACAATGTTCACATACTGGTGGATTCTTGTCGTCCGGCTTGTAGTATCCTCGGTTAGCCGATGCCATTTCCACCTTGTTGACAGTTATTAACTCCCCTTTGCCTCCGAATAGCCCCATGGAACCATGTTCCTTTTGAATTTGGTTACATACGTCGTCTAGGCTAGGAAGCTTGTCAGATCGTAGGATATGCTTGATAAGGTCGTTGTAGGAGGGGTTCAACGTTAAGAGTAAGCCGAACACTTTATCTTGTTCACGCCTTTCGTTCAAGATGGCTGGATCTACGGTCGCCGGCCGGAGCATCTCTAGTTCAGCCCAAAGTGACCTAAACTTTCCAAAGTGTTTAGTGAACTCCATGTCTTCCTGGTTGAGATTGTTGATGGTTCTCTTAATCTCGAAGATCCGGTTCACGTTAGTAACATTTCCAAAGACATTCTTAAGAGTGTCCCATAAGTCCTTTGCAGTTTCGCAATAGGAGTAAGCTTCAAGGATGGGGGCATCTAGGGAGTTTTGAATAATGGCTAGGACTCCTTGGTCTTCTTGAAACCACTTGTTCCTTTCGTCTGCGACAAGATCCTTGTCGTCTTTGGTGGCCTCGCCACTTGGAGCCTCACTCGCTTCAACATGGGACCAAAGTCCTCGGCCGCATAGGGCTGTCTTCGTGGTTCTAGCCCACAGTAAGTAGTTCTCTCCCTTGAGAGTAACCGGAACAATCATAGTTTTGGTGTTTTCCATGATGAATTCGGTGGTTTAGGTGTTTACCCAACGGTTAAAAGAAATTTTGGGAACAAAGAGATTTGAAAGCACAAGATAGAGAGAATGCGGAAGATTGTGATGGAGATGAAGTCAAAGAACAGGAACAATCTGCTCTGATACCATGTAAGTTTTAAATTAGAGAGATTTGAGAGTAACTAAGAATAGAGATCGGATAGAGAAGGGAAGAGAGTAGGCGCATGGAGAGAATTGGAGAAAGAGATATTTTCTCTTCTTACTTTATTAGTAACCTAGTTACATCCTTATTATAGTCATACATACAAGAATATTCCTCTAAGATGCTATACACATTTACAAATGGAGATAGTGACACCTCCTTAATCACAACATGTGATCTTCCTTTCCCTTCCACTTGCACAGCTTGTCAACGGTTATGAAGGAGGAAGGATCTCGAAGGCTTGTGACCGTTGGAGGCTCTCACTGATGGGCTGGACCTGATATTCTCGATGGTTGTACGGACGGCCCACTTTGATAACAGTACGGACGTCCGTACGGCCGTACGGACGGTGGTGTCCCATTTCAGAGTAAACAGCTTTGTTACTGTTTCTAGGGTCATAATGTGTGACAATCCAATGCATTTGACTAATTGTAAGAGTTCGGGATGAATTTGGAGTGTTTAGACAACACTTAAACCCGTTTTATCCCAAAACATGCTTAAAACGAGAAACAGGCTAAAACCGAGAGAAAACATTGTTTGGAAGCAGTAAACAGATATGTTACTATTTTTAAGGTCAAAATATGTAACAATCCAATGCATTTGACTAATTTTAAGAATTCGAGATGAATTTGGAGTGTTTAGACAACACTTAAACCCGTTTTATCCCAAAACAGGCTTAAACCGAGGAAACATTGATTCTAAGCTGTAAGCAGCATTGTTACTGTTTCTACGGTCAGAATGTTTGACAATCCAATGCATTTGACTAATTGTAAGAGTTCGGGATGAATTTGAAGTTTTTAGACAACACTTTTACCCATTTTGTCCCGAAACAAGCTAAAACTGAGAAAACGTTGATTCTAAGCAGTTAGCAACATTGTTAAAGTTTCTAGGGTCATAATGTATGACAATCCAATGCATTTGACTAATTGTAAGAGTTCGGGATGATTTTGGAGTGTTTAGACAACACTTAAACCCGTGTTATCCCAAAACATGCTTAAACCGAGAAAACAGGCTAAAACCGAGAAAAAATTGATTGGAAGCACTAAATAGCTTTCTTACTGCTTCTAGGGTCATAATGTGTCACAATCAAATGCATTTGACTAATTGTAAGAGTTCGGGATGAATTTGGAGTGTTTAGACAACACTTAAACCCGTTTTATCCCAAAACAGGCTAAAACCGAGAAAACATTGATTCTAAGAATTAAGCACCTTTTATACTGTTTTTCGGGTCAGAATGTATGACAATCGAATGCATTTGACTAATTGTAAGAGTTCGGGATGAATTTGGAGTGTTTAGACAACACTTATACCCATTTTGTCCCGAAACAGGCTAAAACTGAGAAAACGTTGATTCTAAGCAGTAAACAGCTTTGTTACTGTTTCTAGGGTCAGAATGTATGACAATCCAATGCATTTGACTAATTGAAAAAGTTCGGGATGAATTTGGAGTGTTTAGGCAACACTTAAACCAGTTTTATCCCAAAACATGCTTAAATCGAGAAAACAGGCTAAAACCGAGAAAACATTGATTGTAAGCAGTAAATAGATTTTTACTGTTTCTAGGATCTTAATATGTGACAATCCAATGCATTTGACTAATTGTAAGTGTTCGGGATGAATTTGGAGTGTTTAGACAACACTTAAACCCGTTTTATCCCAAAACATGCTTAAACCGAGAAAACAGGCTAAAACCGAGAAAACATTGATTGGAAGCAGTAAAAAGCTTTGTTACTGTTTCTAGGGTCATAATGTGTGACAATCCAATGCATTTGACTAATTGTAAGAGTTTGGGATGAATTTGGAGTGTTTAAACAACACTTAAACCTGTTTTATCCCAAAAAAGGTAAAACTGAGAAAATATTGATATAAGAAGTAAGCAGCTTTGTTACTGTTTTTAGGGTCAGCATGTATGACAATCCAATGCATTTGACTAATTGTAAGAGTTCGGGATGAATTTGGAGGGTTTAGACAACACTTAAACCCGTTTTATCCCAAAACATGCTTAAACCGAGAAAACAGGCTAAAACCGAGAAAACATTGATTGGAAGCAGTAAACAGCTTTGTTACTGTTTCTAGGGTCATAATGTGTGACAATCCAATGCATTTGACTAATTGTAAGAGTTCGGGATGAATTTGGAGTATTTAGACAACACTTAAACCCGTTTTATCCCAAAACAGGCTAAAACCGAGAAAACATTGATTCTAAGAAGTAAGCAGCTTTGTTACTGTTTTTCGGGTCAGAATGTATGACAATCCAATGCATTTGACTAATTGTAAGAGTTCGGGATGAATTTGGAGTGTTTAGACAACACTTATACCCATTTTGTCCCGAAACAGGCTAAAACTGAGAAAACGTTGATTCTAAGCAGTAAACAGCTTTGTTACTGTTTCTAGGGTCAGAATGTGTGACAATCCAATGCATTTGACTAATTGAAAAAGTTCGGGATGAATTTGGAGTGTTTAGACAACACTTAAACCCGTTTTATCCCAAAACATGCTTAAACCGAGAAAACAGGCTAAAACCGAGAAAACATTGATTGGAAGCAGTAAAAAGCTTTGTTACTGTTTCTAGGGTCATAATGTGTGACAATCCAATGCATTTTACTAATTGTAAGAGTTCGGGATGAATTTGGAGTGTTTAGACAACACTTAAACCCGTTTTATCCCAAAACATGCTTAAACCGAGAAAACAGGCTAAAACCGAGAAAACATTGATTGGAAGCAGTAAACAGCTTTGTTACTGTTTCTAGGGTCATAATGTGTGACAATCCAATGCATTTGACTAATTGTAAGAGTTCGGGATGAATTTGGAGTGTTTAGACAACACTTAAACCCGTTTTATCCCAAAACATGCTTAAAACGAGAAACAGGCTAAAACCGAGAGAAAACATTGTTTGGAAGCAGTAAAAAGATATGTTACTATTTTTAAGGTCAAAATATGTAACAATCCAATGCATTTGACTAATTTTAAGAATTCGAGATGAATTTGGAGTGTTTAGACAACACTTAAACCCGTTTTATCCCAAAACAGGCTTAAACCGAGGAAACATTGATTCTAAGCTGTAAGCAGCATTGTTACTGTTTCTACGGTCAGAATGTTTGACAATCCAATGCATTTGACTAATTGTAAGAGTTCGGGATGAATTTGAAGTTTTTAGACAACACTTTTACCCATTTTGTCCCGAAACAAGCTAAAACTGAGAAAACGTTGATTCTAAGCAGTTAGCAACATTGTTAAAGTTTCTAGGGTCATAATGTATGACAATCCAATGCATTTGACTAATTGTAAGAGTTCGGGATGATTTTGGAGTGTTTAGACAACACTTAAACCCGTGTTATCCCAAAACATGCTTAAACCGAGAAAACAGGCTAAAACCGAGAAAAAATTGATTGGAAGCACTAAATAGCTTTCTTACTGCTTCTAGGGTCATAATGTGTGACAATCAAATGCATTTGACTAATTGTAAGAGTTCGGGATGAATTTGGAGTGTTTAGACAACACTTAAAACCCGTTTTATCCCAAAACAGGCTAAAACCGAGAAAACATTGATTCTAAGAATTAAGCACCTTTTATACTGTTTTTCGGGTCAGAATGTATGACAATCGAATGCATTTGACTAATTGTAAGAGTTCGGGATGAATTTGGAGTGTTTAGACAACACTTATACCCATTTTGTCCCGAAACAGGCTAAAACTGAGAAAACGTTGATTCTAAGCAGTAAACAGCTTTGTTACTGTTTCTAGGGTCAGAATGTATGACAATCCAATGCATTTGACTAATTGAAAAAGTTCGGGATGAATTTGGAGTGTTTAGGCAACACTTAAACCAGTTTTATCCCAAAACATGCTTAAATCGAGAAAACAGGCTAAAACCGAGAAAACATTGATTGTAAGCAGTAAATAGATTTTTACTGTTTCTAGGATCTTAATATGTGACAATCCAATGCATTTGACTAATTGTAAGTGTTCGGGATGAATTTGGAGTGTTTAGACAACACTTAAACCCGTTTTATCCCAAAACATGCTTAAACCGAGAAAACAGGCTAAAACCGAGAAAACATTGATTGGAAGCAGTAAAAAGCTTTGTTACTGTTTCTAGGGTCATAATGTGTGACAATCCAATGCATTTGACTAATTGTAAGAGTTTGGGATGAATTTGGAGTGTTTAAACAACACTTAAACCTGTTTTATCCCAAAAAAGGTAAAACTGAGAAAATATTGATATAAGAAGTAAGCAGCTTTGTTACTGTTTTTAGGGTCAGCATGTATGACAATCCAATGCATTTGACTAATTGTAAGAGTTCGGGATGAATTTGGAGGGTTTAGACAACAATTAAACCCGTTTTATCCCAAAACATGCTTAAACCGAGAAAACAGGCTAAAACCGAGAAAACATTGATTGGAAGCAGTAAACAGCTTTGTTACTGTTTCTAGGGTCATAATGTGTGACAATCCAATGCATTTGACTAATTGTAAGAGTTCGGGATGAATTTGGAGTATTTAGACAACACTTAAACCCGTTTTATCCCAAAACAGGCTAAAACCGAGAAAACATTGATTCTAAGAAGTAAGCAGCTTTGTTACTGTTTTTCGGGTCAGAATGTATGACAATCCAATGCATTTGACTAATTGTAAGAGTTCGGGATGAATTTGGAGTGTTTAGACAACACTTATACCCATTTTGTCCCGAAACAGGCTAAAACTGAGAAAACGTTGATTCTAAGCAGTAAACAGCTTTGTTACTGTTTCTAGGGTCAGAATGTGTGACAATCCAATGCATTTGACTAATTGAAAAAGTTCGGGATGAATTTGGAGTGTTTAGACAACACTTAAACCCGTTTCATCCCAAAACATGCTTAAATCGAGAAAACAGGCTAAAACCGAGAAAACATTGATTGTAAGAAGTAAACAGATTTTTACTGTTTCTAGGATCTTAATATGTGACAATACAATGCATTTGACTAATTGTAAGAGTTCGGGATGAATTTGGAGTGTTTAGACAACACTTAAACCTGTTTTATCCCAAAACATGCTTAAACCGAGAAAACAGGCTAAAACCGAGAAAACATTGATTGGAAGCAGTAAACAGCTTTGTTACTGTTTCTAGGGTCATAATGTGTGACAATCCAATGCATTTGACTAATTGTAAGAGTTTGGGATGAATTTGGAGTGTTTATACAACACTTAAACGTGTTTTATCCCAAAACATGCTTAAAACTGAGAAAATAGGCTAAAACCGAGAAAACATTGATTTTAAGTAGTAAACAGATTTTTACTGTTTTTAGGATCTTAATATGTGACTATCCAATGCATTTGACTAATTGTAAGAGTTCGGGATGAATTTGGAGTGTTTAGACAACACTTAAAACCCGTTTTATCCCAAAACATGCTTAAAACGAGAAACAGGCTAAAACCAAGAGAAAACATTGTTTGGAAGCAGTAAACAGATATGTTACTCTTTTTAGGGTCAAAATATGTAACAATCCAATGCATTTGACTAATTTTAAGAATTCGAGATGAATATGGAGTGTTTAGACAACTCTTAAACCCGTTTTATCCCAAAACAGGCTTAAACCGAGAAAACATTGATTCTAAGCTGTAAGCAGCATTGTTACTGTTTCTAGGGTCAGAATGTTTGACAATCCAATGCATTTGACTAATTGTAAGAGTTCGGGATGAATTTGGAGTTTTTAGACAACACTTTTACCCATTTTGTCCCGAAACAAGCTAAAACTGAGAAAACGTTGATTCTAAGCAGTAAGCAGCATTGTAACTGCTTCTAGGGTCAGAATGTGTGACAATCCAATGCATTTGACTAATTGTAAGAGTTCAGGATGAATTTGGAGTGTTTAGACAACACTTAAACCGGTTTTATCCCAAAACATGCTTAAACCGAGAAAACAGGCTAAAACCGAGAAAATATTGATTGTACGCAGTAAACAGCTTTTTTACTGTTTCTAGGGTCAGAATGTGTGACAATCCAATGCATTTGACTAATTGTAAGAGTTCGGGATGAATTTGGAGTGTTTAGACAACACTTAAACCCGTTTTATCCCAAAACATGCTTAAACCGAGAAAACAGGCTAAAACCGAGAAAATATTGATTGTACGCAGTAAACAGATTTTTTACTGTTTCTAGGGTCAGAATGTGTGACAATCCAATGCATTTGACTAATTGTAAGAGTTCGGGATGAATTTGGAGTGTTTAGACAACACTTAAACCCGTTTTATCCCAAAACATGCTTAAACCGAGAAAACAGGCTAAAACCGAGAAAACATTAATTGGAAGCAGTAAACAGCTTTGTTACTGTTTCTAGGGTCATAATGTGTGACAATCCAATGCATTTGACTAATTGTAAGAGTTCGGGATGAATTTGGAGTGTTTACACAACACTTAAACCCGTTTTATCCCAAAACAGGCTAAAACCGAGAAAACATTGATTCTAAGAAGTAAGCAGCTTTGTTACTGTTTTTCGGGTCAGAATGTATGACAATCCAATGCATTTGACTAATTGTAAGAGTTCGGGATGAATTTGGAGTGTTTAGACAACACTTATACCCATTTTGTCCCGAAACAGGCTAAAACTGAGAAAACGTTGATTCTAAGCAGTAAACAGCTTTGTTACTGTTTCTAGGGTCAGAATGTGTGACAATCCAATGCATTTGACTAATTGAAAAAGTTCGGGATGAATTTGGAGTGTTTAGACAACACTTAAACCCGTTTTATCCCAAAACATGCTTAAATCGAGAAAATAGGCTAAAACCGAGAAAACATTGATTTTAAGTAGTAAACAGATTTTTACTGTTTTTAGGATCTTAATATGTGACTATCCAATGCATTTGACTAATTGTAAGAGTTCGGGATGAATTTGGAGTGTTTAGACAACACTTAAAACCCGTTTTATCCCAAAACATGCTTAAAACGAGAAACAGGCTAAAACCGAGAGAAAACATTGTTTGGAAGCAGTAAACAGATATGTTACTCTTTTTAGGGTCAAAATATGTAACAATCCAATGCATTTGACTAATTTTAAGAATTCGAGATGAATATGGAGTGTTTAGACAACTCTTAAACCCGTTTTATCCCAAAACAGGCTTAAACCGAGAAAACATTGATTCTAAGCTGTAAGCAGCATTGTTACTGTTTCTAGGGTCAGAATGTTTGACAATCCAATGCATTTGACTAATTGTAAGAGTTCGGGATGAATTTGGAGTTTTTAGACAACACTTTTACCCATTTTGTCCCGAAACAAGCTAAAACTGAGAAAACGTTGATTCTAAGCAGTAAGCAGCATTGTAACTGTTTCTAGGGTCAGAATGTGTGACAATCCAATGCATTTGACTAATTGTAAGAGTTCAGGATGAATTTGGAGTGTTTAGACAACACTTAAACCGGTTTTATCCCAAAACATGCTTAAACCGAGAAAACAGGCTAAAACCGAGAAAATATTGATTGTACGCAGTAAACAGATTTTTTACTGTTTCTAGGGTCAGAATGTGTGACAATCCAATGCATTTGACTAATTGTAAGAGTTCGGGATGAATTTGGAGTGTTTAGACAACACTTAAACCCGTTTTATCCCAAAACATGCTTAAACCGAGAAAACAGGCTAAAACCGAGAAAACATTAATTGGAAGCAGTAAACAGCTTTGTTACTGTTTCTAGGGTCATAATGTGTGACAATCCAATGCATTTGACTAATTGTAAGAGTTCGGGATGAATTTGGAGTGTTTACACAACACTTAAACCCGTTTTATCCCAAAACAGGCTAAAACCGAGAAAACATTGATTCTAAGAAGTAAGCAGCTTTGTTACTGTTTTTCGGGTCAGAATGTATGACAATCCAATGCATTTGACTAATTGTAAGAGTTCGGGATGAATTTGGAGTGTTTAGACAACACTTATACCCATTTTGTCCCGAAACAGGCTAAAACTGAGAAAACGTTGATTCTAAGCAGTAAACAGGTTTGTTACTGTTTCTAGGGTCAGAATGTGTGACAACCCAATGCATTTGACTAATTGAAAAAATTCGGGATGAATTTGGAGTGTTTAGACAACACTTAAACCCGTTTTATCCCAAAACATGCTTAAATCGAGAAAATAGGCTAAAACCGAGAAAACATTGATTTTAAGCAGTAAACAGATTTTTACTGTTTTTAGGATCGTAATATGTGACAATCCAATGCATTTGACTAATTGTAAGAGTTCGGGATGAATTTGGAGTGTTTAGACAACACTTAAACCTGTTTTATCCCAAAACATGCTTAAACCGAGAAAACAGGCTAAAACCGAGAAAACATTGATTGGAAGCAGTAAACAGCTTTGTTACTGTTTCTAGGGTCATAATGTGTGACAATCCAATGCATTTGACTAATTGTAAGAGTTTGGGATGAATTTGGAGTGTTTATACAACACTTAAACGTGTTTTATCCCAAAACAGGCTAAAACTGAGAAAATATTGATTCTAAGAAGTAAGCAGCTTTGTTACTGTTTTTAGGGTCAGCATGTATGACAATCCAATGCATTTGACTAATTGTAAGAGTTCGGGATGATTTTGGAGTGTTTAGACAACACTTAAACCCGTGTTATCCCAAAACATGGTTAAACCGAGAACACAGGCTAAAACCGAGAAAAATTGATTGGAAGCAGTAAATAGCTTTGTTACTGTTTTTAGGGTCATAATGTGTGACAATCCAATGCATTTGACTAATTGTAAGAGTTCGGGATGAATTTGGAGTGTTTAGACAACACTTAAACCCGTTTTATCCCAAAACAGGCTGAAACCGAGAAAACATTGATTCTAAGAAGTAAGCAGCTTTTATACTGTTTTTCGGGTCATAATGTATGACAATCCAATGCATTTGACTAATTGTAAGAGTTCGGGATGAATTTGGAGTGTTTAGACAACACTTATACCCATTTTGTCCCGAAACAGGCTAAAACTGAGAAAACGTTGATTCTAAGCAGAAACAGCTTTGTTACTGTTTCTAGGGTCAGAATGTGTGACAATCCAATGCATTTGACTAATTGAAAAAGTTCAGGATGAATTTGGAGTGTTTAGACAACACTTAAACCCGTTTTATCCCAAAACATGCTTAAATCGAGAAAACAGGCTAAAACCGAGAAAACATTGATTGTAAGCAGTAAATAGATTTTTACTGTTTCTAGGATCTTAATATGTAACAATCCAATGCATTTGACTAATTGTAAGAGTTCGGGATGAATTTGGAGTGTTTATACAACACTTAAACCCGTTTTATCCCAAAACATGCTTAAACCGAGAAAACAGGCTAAAACCGAGAAAACATTGATTGGAAGCAGTAAACAGCTTTGTTACTGTTTCTAGGGTCATAATGTGTGACAATCCAATGCATTTGACTAATTGTAAGAGTTCGGGATGAATTTGGAGTGTTTAGACAACACTTAAACCTGTTTTATCCCAAAACATGCTTAAAACGAGAAACAGGCTAAAACCGAGAGAAAACATTGTTTGGAAGCAGTAAACAGATATGTTACTATTTTTAAGGTCAAAATATGTAACAATCCAATGCATTTGACTAATTTTAAGAATTCGAGATGAATTTGGAGTGTTTAGACAACACTTAAACCCGTTTTATCCCAAAACCGGCTTAAACCGAGAAAACATTGATTCTAAGCTGTAAGCAGCATTGTTACTGTTTCAAGGGTCAGAATGTTTGACAATCCCATGCATTTGACTAATTGTAAGAGTTCGGGATGAATTTGGAGTTTTTAGACAACACTTTTACCCATTTTGTCCCGAAACAAGCTAAAACTGAGAAAAAGTTGATTCTAAGCAGTAAGCAGCATTGTTAATGTTTCTAGGGTCATAATGTGTGACAATCCAATGCATTTGACTAATTGTAAGAGTTCGGGATGATTTTGGAGTGTTTAGACAACAATTAAACCCGTGTTATCCCAAAACATGCTTAAACCGAGAACACAAGCTAAAACCGAGAAAAATTGATTGGAAGCAGTAAATAGCTTTGTTACTGTTTCTAGGGTCATAATGTGTGACAATCCAATGCATTTGACTAATTGTAAGAGTTTGGGATGAATTTGGAGTGTTTAGACAACACTTAAACCCGTTTTATCCCAAAACAGGCTGAAACCGAGAAAACATTGATTCTAAGAAGTAAGCAGCTTTTATACTGTTTTTCGGGTCAGAATGTATGACACTCCAATGCATTTGACTAATTGTAAGAGTTTGGGATGAATTTGGAGTGTTTAGACAACACTTATACCCATTTTGTCCCGAAACAGGCTAAAACTGAGAAAACGTTGATTCTAAGCAGTAAACAGCTTTGTTACTGTTTCTAGGGTCAGAATGTGTGACAATCTAATGCATTTGACTAATTGAAAAAGTTCAGGATGAATTTGGAGTGTTTAGACAACACTTAAACCCGTTTTATCCCAAAACATGCTTAAATCGAGAAAACAGGCTAAAACTGAGAAAACGTTGATTCTAAGCGGTAAGCAGCATTGTTAATGTTTCTAGGGTCATAATGTGTGACAATTCAATTCATTTGACTAATTGTAAGAGTTCAGGATGAATTTGGAGTGTTTAGACAACAATTAAACCCGTTTTATCCCAAAACATGCTTAAACCGAGAAAACAGGCTAAAACCGAGAAAAAATTGATTCTAAGCAGTAAACAGCTTTGTTACTGTTTCTATGGTCAGAATGTGTGAAAATCCAATGCATTTGACTAATTTTAAGAATTCGAGATGAATTTGGAGTGTTTAGACAACACTTAAACCCGTTTTATCCCAAAACAGGCTTAAACCGAGAAAACATTGATTCTAAGAAGTAAGCAGCTTTGTTACTGTTTTTAGGGTCAGAATGTATGACAATCGAATGCATTTGACTAATTGTAAGAGTTCGGGATGAATTTTGAGTGTTTAGACAACACTTAAACCTGTTTTATCCCAAAACATGCTTAAACCGAGAAAACAGGCTAAAACCGAGAAAAAATTGATTCTAAGCAGTAAACAGATTTGTTACTGTTTCTATGGTCAGAATGTATGAAAATCCAATGCATTTGACTAATTTTAAGAATTCGAGATGAATTTGGAGTGTTTAGACAACACTTAAACCTGTTTTATCCCAAAACAGGCTTAAACCGAGAAAACATTGATTCTAAGAAGTAAGCGGCTTTGTTACTGTTTTTAGGATCAGAATGTATGACAATCGAATGCATTTGACTAATTGTAAGAGTTTGGGATGAATTTGGAGTGTTTAGACAACACTTAAACCCGTTTTATCCCAAAACATGCTTAAACCGAGAAAACAGGCTAAGACCGAGAAAAAATTGATTGGAAGCAGTAAACAGCTTTGTTACTGTTTCTAGGGTCAGAATGTATGACAATCCAATGCATTTGACTAACTGTAAGAGTTCGGGATGAATTTGGAGTGTTTAGACAACACTTAAACCCGTTTTATCCCAAAACATGCTTAAAACGAGAAACAGGCTAAAACCGAGAGAAAACATTGTTTGGAAGCAGTAAACAGATATGTTACTCTTTTTAGGGTCAAAATATGTAACAATCCAATGCATTTGACTAATTTTAAGAATTCGAGATGAATTTGGAGTGTTTAGACAACACTTAAAACCGTTTTATCCCAAAACAGGCTTAAACCGAGAAAACATTGATTCTAAGAAGTAAGCAGCTTTGTTACTGTTTTTAGGGTCAGAATGTATGACAATCGAATGCATTTGACTAATTGTAAGAGTTCGGGATGAATTTGGAGTGTTTAGACAACACTTAAACCCGTTTTATCCCAAAACATGCTTAAACCGAGAAAACAGGCTAAAACCGAGAAAAAATTGATTGGAAGCAGTAAACAGCTTTGTTACTGTTTCTAGGGTCATAATGTGTGACAATCCAATGCATTTTACTAATTGTAAGAGTTCGGGATGAATTTGGAGTGTTTAGACAACACTTAAACCCGTTTTATCCCAAAACAGGCTAAAACCGAGAAAACATTGATTCTAAAAAGTAAGCAGCTTTGTTACTGTTTTTCGGGTCAGAATGTATGACAATCCAATGCATTTGACTAATTGTAAGAGTTCAGGATGAATTTGGAGTGTTTAGACAACACTTATACCCATTTTGTCCCGAAACAGGCTAAAACTGAGAAAACGTTGATTCTAAGCAGTAAACAGCTTTGTTACTGTTTCTAGGGTCAGAATGTGTGACAATCCAATGCATTTGACTAATTGAAAAAGTTCGGGATGAATTAGGAGTGTTTAGACAACACTTAAACCCGTTTTATCCCAAAACAGGCTTAAACCGAGAAAACATTGATTCTAAGCTGTAAGCAGCATTGTTACTGTTTCTAGGGTCAGAATGTTTGACAATCCAATGCATTTGACTAATTGTAAGAGTTCGGGATGAATTTGGAGTGTTTAGACAACACTAAAACCCGTTTTATCCCAAAACAGGTTAAAACGGAGAAAACATTGATTCTAAGAAGTAAGCAGCTTTGTTACTGTTTTTAGGGTCAGAATATATGACAATCGAATGCATTTGACTAATTGTAAGAGTTCGGGATGAATTTGGAGTGTTTAGACAACACTTAAACCCGTTTTATCCCAAAACATGCTTAAAACGAGAAACATGCTAAAACCGAGAGAAAACATTGTTTGGAAGCAGTAAACAGATATGTTACTCTTTTTAGGGTCAAAATATGTAACAATTCAATGCATTTGACTAATTTTAAGAATTCGAGATGAATTTGGAGTGTTTAGACCACACTTAAACCCGTTTTATCCCAAAACAGGCTTAAACCGAGAAAACATTGATTCTAAGAAGTAAGCAGCTTTGTTACTGTTTTTAGGGTCAGAATGTATGACAATCGAATGCATTTGACTAATTGTAAGAGTTCGAGATGAATTTGGAGTGTTTAGACAACACTTAAACCCGTTTTATCCCAAAACATGCTTAAATCGAGAAAACAGGCTAAAACCGAGAAAACATTGATTGTAAGCAGTAAACATATTTGTTACTGTTTCTAGGGTCATAATGTGTGACAATCAAATGCATTTGACTATTTGTAAGAGTTCGGGATGAATTTGGAGTGTTTAGACAACACTTAAACCCGTTTTATCCCAAAACAGGCTTAAACCGAGAAAACATTGATTCTAAGCAGTAAGCAGCATTGTTACTGTTTCTAGGGTCAGAATATTTGACACTCCAATGTATTTGACTAATTGTACAAGTTCGGGATGAATTTGGAGTGTTTAGACAACAATTTTACCCATTTTGTCCCGAAACAGGCTAAAACTGAGAAAACGTTGATTCTAAGCAGTAAACAACTTTGTTACTGTTTCTAGGGTCAGAATGTGTGACAATCCAATGCACTTGACTAATTGTAAGAGTTCGGGATAAATTTGGAGTGTTTAGACAACACTTAAACCCGTTTTATCGCGAAACATCCTTAAACCGAGAAACAGGCTAAAACCGAGAGAAAACATTGATTGGAAGCAGTAACCAGATATGTTGCTCTTTTTAGGGTCAAAATATGTAACAATCCAATGCATTTGACTAATTTTAAGAATTCGAGATGAATTTGGAGTGTTTAGACAACACTTAAACCAGTTTAATCCCAAAACATGTTTAAACCGAAAAACAGGCTAAAACCGAGAGAAAACATTGATTGGAAGCAGTAACCAGATATGTTGCTCTTTTTAGGGTCAAAATATGTAACAATCCAATGCATTTGACTAATTTTAAGAATTCGAGATGAATTTGGAGTGTTTAGACAACACTTAAACCCGTTTTATCCCAAAACAGGCTTAAACCGAAAAACAGGCTAAAACCGAGAGAAAACATTGATTGGAAGCAGTAACCAGATATGTTGCTCTTTTTAGGGTCAAAATATGTAACAATCCAATGCATTTGACTAATTTTAAGAATTCGAGATGAATTTGGAGTGTTTAGACAACACTTAAACCCGTTTTATCCCAAAACAGGCTTAAACCGAGAAAACATTGACTCTAAGAAGTAAGCAGCTTTGTTACTGTTTTTAGGGTCAGAATGTATGACAATCGAATGCAGTTGACTAATTGTAAGAGTTCGGGTTAAATTTGGAGTGTTTAGACAACACTTAAACCCGTTTTATCCCAAAACAGGCTTAAACCGAGAAAACATGCTAAAACCGAGAGAAAACATTGATTGGAAGCAGTAATCAGATATGGTACTCTTTTTAGGGTCAAAATATGTAACAATCCAATGCATTTGACTAATTATAAGGGTTTGGGTTGAATTTGGAGTGTATAGACACCACTTATACCCATTTTGTCCCAAAACAGGCTAAAACCGAGAAAACATTGATTCTAAGCAGTAAGCAGCTTTGTTACTGTTTATAGGGTCCGAATGTTTGACAATCCAATGCATTTGACTAATTGTAAGAGTTGGGGATGAATTTGGAATGTTTAGACAACACTTAAACCCGTTTTATCCCAAAACAGGTTTAAACCGAGAAAACATTGATTCTAAGCAGTAAACAGCTTTGTTACTGTTTCTAGGGTCAGAGTTTGGGACAATCCAATGCATTTGACTAATTGTAAGAGTTGGGGATGAATTTGGAGTGTTTAGACAACACTTTGACCCGTTTATCCCAAAAGAGGCTTAAACCGAGAAAACAGACTAACACCGAGAGAAAACATTGATTGGAAGCAGTAAACAGCTATGTGTAAGATTTAGATTCAAAGAAGAAAAGATGAAGAGGAAGTATATTGAGAGGGAGAGTGTAAGGGGGAGTGTAGAAGAAGAATTCAACTTCTTACTTGAGTTAGAACCTAGATACAAACTAAATATAGATATGTGAAAGCAATAGGAATATTCTATACAAGATGCTAAATGTAATTAAGACATGAGAGCGACATGTCTTGTTCCTTAACATAACATGTGACTTCATCTCCCCCACTTGCTTGAGTCGCCAACAGTAAGAATAGAAGGACCTAGAGACTTGTCTTGGTTCACATTGAGGCTTGTGTGACAACGAATGGGCCTTTACACGTTTGGACACCAAGGTTGAACGGACGGCCCGGCTAGAGTTGTACGGACGGTGGCTGTACGGAAAAGGTGATCATGATCCCGATTTATACTCCCCCTCAAGCTTACTCATTGGACCCCAAGAGTTAAGCTTGAACCAATGATCACCTACCTCATTAAAAACCTTAGTATAGAAAACCCATTGGGAAAAACTATACTTAAGGGAAAAAGAGTGTAGGCTTCATGGTTTGGTAAGGTCCATGAGTCCAAGCTTTGAGTGTATGTATTCACACACTTGTGGGCTAGTTGCTTTGGTGAATACATCGGCCAATTGCTCGGAGCTCTCGGTGTGGCAAGGAATAGTGACGCCTAGTTGGATTTGCTCTCGAACTTCGTGACAATCGACTTCGATATGTTTTGTTCTCTCATGGAACACCGAGTTGGTTGCAATATGGATGGCTGCTTCATTATCACAATGCATAGTGATGGGCTTGGTAATTTCAACTCCAAGGTCTTGAAGTAGATTCTTGAGCCACATCAACTCGGTAGTAAGTTTACGCATCGCCTTATACTCCGACTCAGCGCTAGATAGAGATACCACTTTCTGCTTCTTGCTCTTCCATGTTACTAGGTTGCCTCCTAGGAAAGTACAGTAGCCGGTTGTTAATCGTCGGTCGTCTCGGTCTCCGGCATAGTCCGCATCACAGTAGCCTAGAAGCTCCGTGTTGTTGTTGCATCCCATCCAAATACCCTGGCCCGGTGATCCTTTGATATACTTGAGAATCCGGTTGACTATGCTCCAGTGGTGAATCTTTGGAGCTTGCATGTGCTGACTGGCCTGATTCACAGCAAAACAAATATCCAGTCGAGTAATAGTTAAGTAAATGAGCTTATCGGCCAATCTCCTATATTGGGCTACATTCTCAAATGGTTGGTCTTCTAGCTCCCCCTCACAACAAACTTTGTAGTTCTCATCCAACGGTGTACTAACCGGTCTTGATCCAAGTTTCCCTACTTCATTTAAGAGTTCAATAGCATATTTTCTTTGAGATAGAAATAGTCCCTCTTCTGAGCGACACACTTCTATCCCTAAGAAGTATTTTAACTCACCAAGGTCCTTGATATCAAAAACTGACTTCAAAAATGTTTTGGTTTCTTGAATACCTACCGAGTCATTTCCTGATATGATGATGTCATCAACATATACAAGAATGACTATAATACCTTTGGTGCTAGGATATGTGAACAGGGTGTGATCAGGTTCGGATCTCCTGAAGCCCCAATTGATCAAGGTCGAGCTTAGCTTGTGGTACCACGCCCTTGGTGATTGTTTTAGTCCATAGATTGCTTTTTTCAGCTTAAGTACCTTGCCCAGACTGATCGTGTCTTCTAGGCCGGGTGGTGGTGGTCTCATGTAGACTTCGTCCTCCAATTCACCTTGTAGAAACGCATTTTTAACGTCCATCTGCCACAGTTCCCATTTCAAGTTGACTGCCAACGATAGAACCACACGAACGGTATGTAGTTTAGCCACCGGAGCAAACGTATCTCTATAATCTTCCCCGTACGTTTGCGTAAAGCCTCTTGCCACAAGTCGTGCTTTGTAACATTCAATCTCCCCATCACTGCGATACTTGATTGTGAATATCCATTTGGACGTAACGGCCTTCTTTCCTTTAGGTAGGACAGCCTCGTCCCATGTGTGGTTTGTCTCCATGGCCGTTCGTTCGTCTTGGACAGCATCACGCCACACCTTATGGTCTTTGGCCTCTTCATATTTTTGTGGGATCCAATGACTATCAACTTGGCTGAGAAATACTTGGTGTTCCGTAGGTAAATGGGCAAGCGTGCATACTTCTTGGATCGGATGTGCTACCGCTGCATTGTTGTAGTACACTCGAGTGTTCTTCCAGTTGGATGGGGGAAATTTGAGACGTTGGCTGCATCTTAATGGAATAACTTCATCATGATCATCATCTTCGTCTTCAAAGTCTTGTGGATCAGTATCTCCTCCAGGATGGGTATTGGTATCATGTTTATGCGAGTTGAGCTCTTCATCGTTTGACTGGTTGACTTGATCTGTCTGAGGATCGGGCTCGATAGGCGCACTAGTGCTGCTGTCTAGAGGTGGCTGAGACCCTTCTGGTGAGTTTGGCCCGGGAGGACGATGTGCGTCCCGATCATTTGTGGCCCCTAATCGTTCAAGAATGATACGGAGGTTAACCGCCCGATCAGATTGGGAGGTCGATAGGTCTCGGAGGTCTTCCCAATTTTTCTTGCTGTAGTACCCTTGAGATTCAACAAACTTCACATCCCTAGAGACAAGGACTCGTCTAGCCTCATGATCATAGCACTTATATCCCTTTTGGGTAGTAGAGTACCCAATGAACATTGCTTTGGTGCTTTTAGCCTCCAGTTTGTCTCGTAATTCACCTGGTCTCAACACAAAACAAGTGCACCCAAACACACATAAATGGTCAAATGTAGGCTTTTCTTTGTTCAATACCTCAAATGGCGAGACGTCTTGTAAGATCTTAGTGGGAATGCGGTTAATAAGATAGCACGCCGCAAGGACCGCATCTCCCCAAAAACGCCTTGGAACATTTGTCTGGAACATCATGGACCGGGCTAACTCCAAGAGATGTCTATTCTTGCCTTCGGCCACACCATTTTGTTGGGGAGTGTATGGGCAGCTGGTTTGGTGAATAATGTCGTGATTGTTCAAGTGTTGTTTGAATGCGTGACTAGTGTACTCGCCGCCATTATCTGACCTTAAAACTTTGATCTTAGCATTGTAGTGCTTAGTCACATAATTTTGAAAACTAATGAAAGCTTCAAGAACCCTATCCTTAGTAGGTAACAAAGTTAGCCAGGTGTATTTAGATTTTTCATCAATGAAGGTAACAAAATATTTTTGATTTTCTCTAGACAAACAAGGAGATGTCCACACATCTGAGTGAACTAAGTCAAAACAGTTTTCATAAATAGTTAAAGATTTTGGAAAAACGGTTTTGCAATGTTTACCAAGAATACAAGCCTCACATTCATTGTTTTTAAAAGAAATACTTGGAAACATAATTTCTAAAGCACGAGAATGAGGGTGTCCCAATCTAGCATGCCATATAGCATTGTTTGCTTTAATAGAAACTGAACTAAAACAAGAAGCATTAGAAGTAGATAGATTTAAGTCTTCAAGAACATATAAGTCATCCTTAGAGACTCCTTGTCCAAGAACTTGGCTGGTCTCAATATCCTGAAAATGCACATTGTGAGGACCAAATATAGCATAACAGTTTAAATCGGTGGTGGCTCTCTTAACAGATAAAAGGTTTGAGGTAAAACTAGGCATGTAAAATGCTTTAGTAGTCTTATCAAATAATTTTAAGTCACCAATTCCCTTAACTAGCACTTTATCACCATTAGCTATAATCACATTTCCAACCGCCGGTTTAATTTCACTTATTAACTTAGAGTCACTAATCATATGGTGTGAAGCACCAGAATCGACTATAAGAGGTTTAGTTTGATTTAAAGCAAGATAGGAGTTACCGGAGGCTTCCTTGAGAGCTTGGATAAGGGCATCAAGGTCTGACTTCCTCACCAGGTCGGAAGTCGCTCCTAGAGCAGTTCCTTGTCCTTCGGTGACTCGCTGATTTGGGTCAGAGATAGCAGGCTCAACGGTAGCTTGATGTGCTCTCGGTCCTCCACGGTTGTTTGCGGGTCGGTTAACTTGAAGATGTGGATGGAGTATCCAACACCGGCTCTTGAAGTGACCAGGTTTCTTGCAGTGGTTGCACACTGGAGGATTCTTGTCATCGTGCCGATAGTAGCTCTTGTTTGCAGTCGCTACTTCAGCCTTGTTAGTGGTTACAAGTTCTCCTTTGTCACCAAACAGCCCCATGGAACCATGCTCCTTTTGGATCTGGCTACACACATCATCTAGTCTAGGGAGATTATCTGACCTCAAGATATGTTTGATGAGGTCATTTTAAGACGGATTTAGTGTGAGGAGTAGGTCGAACACCTTGTCTTGCTCTCGCCTTCCATTCAATATGGCCGGATCAAGTGTGGCTGGCTTAAGCATCTCAAGTTCAGCCCAAAGAGACCGAAACTTCCCAAAGTGTTTGGTGAACTCCATGTCTTCTTGGCTTAGGTTGTTAATGGCCCTCTTGATCTCAAATACTCGGTTTAAATCGGTGGTGTTGTCGAACACATTTTGTAATGTGTCCCACAGATCCTTGGTCGTCTCGCAATATGAGTAGGCTTCGAGTATTAGAGCATCAAGGGAGTTTTGAATGACGGTAAGAACGCTTTGGTCTTCTTGAAACCATTTGTCTCCACCGCTTGTGACCGCCTCTCTGCCGTCTATGGTGGGTTCTTCCTTTGGAGCCTCACTCGTTGTAATATGGGTCCAAAGCCCTCGGCCGCATAGTGCCGTCTTTGGGGTCCTCGCCCACAACAAGTAGTTCTCTTCTTTGAGAGTAACTGGAACAATCAAGGTCAATAGTATTATCCAACGGTTAAAAGGAATCGCTTCTTGCGATTGAAACAGAAATGAAGAGGGTAAGAAGAGCGGAAGTGATTAATGGTTGAGAGATTGAGAACTAGGAGCAACAAGGCTCTGATACCATGTAAGATTTAGATTGAAAGAAGAAGAGAAGAAGAGGAAGTATATTGGAGTGAGAGAGTTTGCGGTTTAGGGTTTTGTGAGTGAATAAGAGTGTAAGGGGGAGTGTAGAAGAAGAATTCAACTTCTTACTTGATTTAGAACCTAGATACAAAATAAATATAGACATGTGAAAGCAATAGGAATATTCTATACAAGATGCTAAATGTAATTAAGACATGAGAGCGACATGTCTTGTTCCTTAACATAACATGTGACTTCTTCTCCCCCACTTGCTTAAGTCGCCAACGGTAAGAATAGAAGGACCTAGAGACTTGTCTTGGTTCACATTGAGGCTTGTGTGACAACGAATGGGCCTTTACACGTTTGGACACCAAGGTTGTACGGACGGCCCGGCTAGAGTTGTACGGACGGTGGCTGTACGGACAAGGTGATCATGATCCCAATTTATTCTATGTTACTCTTTCTAGGGTCAAAATATGTACAATCCAATGCATTTGACTAATTATAAGAGTTCGGGTTGAATTTGGAGTGTTTAGACACCACTTTTACCCATTTTGTCCGAAACAGGCTAAAACCGAGAAAACATTGATTCGAAGCAGTAAACAGCTTTGTTACTGTCTCTAGGGTCATAATGTGTGACAATCCAATGCATTTGACTAATTGTAAGAGTTCAGGATGAATTTGGAGTGTTTAAACAACACCTAAACCCGTTTTATCCCGAAACAGCATAAACCGAGAAAACAGGCTAAAACCGAGAGAAAACATTGATTCGAAGCAGTAAACAGCTATGTTACTCTTTCTACAGACAAAATATGTAACAATCCAACATTTGACTAGTTATAAGAGTTCGGGTTGAATTTGGAGTGTTTAGACACCACTTATACCCATTTTGTCCCGAAACAGGCTAAAACTGAGAAAACGTTGATTCGAAGCAGTAAACAGCTTTGTTACTGTTTCTAGGGTCAGAATATGTGACAATCCAATGCATTTGACTAATTGTAAGAGTTCGGGATGAATTTGGAGTGTTTAGACAACACTTAAACCCGTTTTATCCCAAAACATGCTTAAACCGAGAAAAAAGGCTAAAGCCAAGAAAACATTGATTGTTAGCAGTAAACATCTTTGTTACTGTTTCTAGGGTCATAATGTGTGACAATCCAATGCATTTGACTAACTGTAAGAGTTCAGGATGAATTTGGAGTGTTTAGACAACACTTAAACCCGTTTTATCCCAAAACATGCTTAAACCGAGAAACAGGCTAAAACCGAGAGAAAACATTGATTGGAAGCAGTAAACAGATATGTTAATCTTTTTAGGGTCAAAATATGTAACAATCCAATGCATTTGACTATTTTTAAGAATTCGAGATGAATTTGGAGTGTTAGACAACACTTAAACCCGTTTTATCCCAAAACAGGCTAAAACCGAGAAAACATTGATTCTAAGCAGTAAGAAGCTTTGTTACTGTTTCTAGGGTCAGAATGTTTGACAATCCAATGTATTTGACTAATTGTAAGAGTTCGGGATGAATGTGGAGTGTTTAGACAACACTTAGAATGTGTGACAATTCAATGAATTTAACTGAGAAAACCTTGATTCTAAGCAGTAAACAGCTTTGTTACTGTTTCTAGGGTTAGAATGTGTGACAATTCAATGAATTTGACTAATTGTAAGAGTTCGGGATGAATTTGGAGTGTTTAGACAACACTTAAACCCGTTTTATCCCAAAACATGCTTAAACCGAGAAAACAGGCTAAAACCGAGAAAACATAGATTGTTAGCAGTAAACAGCTTTGTTACTGTTTCTTGGGTCATAATGTGTGACAATCCAATGCATTTGACTAATTGTAAGAGTTCGGGATGAATTTAGAGTGTTTAGACAACACTTAAACCCATTTTATCCCAAAACATGCTTAAACCGAGAAACAGGCTAAAAACGAGAGAAAACATTGATTGGAAGCAGTAAACAGATATGTTACTCTTTCTAGGGTCAAAATATGTAACAATCCAATGCATTTGACTAATTATAAGGGTTTGGGTTGAATTTGGAGTGTTTAGACACCACTTATACCCATTTTGTCCCAAAACAGGCTAAAACCAAGAAAACATTGATTCTAAGCAGTAAGCAGCTTTGATACGGTTTCTAGGGTCCGAATGTTTGACAATCCAATGCATTTGACTAATTGTAAGAGTTGGGGATGAATATGGAATGTTTAGACCACACTTAAACCCGTTTTATCCCAAAATAGATTTAAACCGAGAAAACATTGATTTTAAGCAGTAAACAGCTTTGTTACTGTTTCGAGGGTCAGAATTTGTGACAATCCAATGTATTTGACTAATTGTAAGAGTTGGAGATGAATTTGGAGTGTTTAGAAAACACTTTGACCCGTTTTAGCCCAAAAGTGGCTTAAACCAAGAAAACAGGCTAACACCGAGAGAAAACATTAATCGGAAACAGTAAACAGCTATGTTACTCTTGCTAGGGTCAAAATATCTAACAATCCAATGCATTTGACTAATTATAAGAGTTCGGGTTGAATTTGGAGTGTTTAGACACCACTTATACCCATTTTGTCCCGAAACAGGCTAAAACTGAGAAAACGTTGATTCGAAGCAGTAAACAGCTTTGTTACTGTTTCTAGGGTCAGAATATGTGACAATCCAATGCATTTGACTAATTGTAAGAGTTCGGGATGAATTTGGAGTGTTTAGACAACACTTAAACCCGTTTTATCCCAAAACATGCTTAAACCGAGAAAAAAGGCTAAAGCCAAGAAAACATTGATTGTTAGCAGTAAACATCTTTGTTACTGTTTCTAGGGTCATAATGTGTGACAATCCAATGCATTTGACTAACTGTAAGAGTTCAGGATGAATTTGGAGTGTTTAGACAACACTTAAACCCGTTTTATCCCAAAACATGCTTAAACCGAGAAACAGGCTAAAACCGAGAGAAAACATTGATTGGAAGCAGTAAACAGATATGTTAATCTTTTTAGGGTCAAAATATGTAACAATCCAATGCATTTGACTATTTTTAAGAATTCGAGATGAATTTGGAGTGTTAGACAACACTTAAACCCGTTTTATCCCAAAACAGGCTAAAACCGAGAAAACATTGATTCTAAGCAGTAAGAAGCTTTGTTACTGTTTCTAGGGTCAGAATGTTTGACAATCCAATGTATTTGACTAATTGTAAGAGTTCGGGATGAATGTGGAGTGTTTAGACAACACTTAGAATGTGTGACAATTCAATGAATTTAACTGAGAAAACCTTGATTCTAAGCAGTAAACAGCTTTGTTACTGTTTCTAGGGTTAGAATGTGTGACAATTCAATGAATTTGACTAATTGTAAGAGTTCGGGATGAATTTGGAGTGTTTAGACAACACTTAAACCCGTTTTATCCCAAAACATGCTTAAACCGAGAAAACAGGCTAAAACCGAGAAAACATAGATTGTTAGCAGTAAACAGCTTTGTTACTGTTTCTTGGGTCATAATGTGTGACAATCCAATGCATTTGACTAATTGTAAGAGTTCGGGATGAATTTAGAGTGTTTAGACAACACTTAAACCCATTTTATCCCAAAACATGCTTAAACCGAGAAACAGGCTAAAAACGAGAGAAAACATTGATTGGAAGCAGTAAACAGATATGTTACTCTTTCTAGGGTCAAAATATGTAACAATCCAATGCATTTGACTAATTATAAGGGTTTGGGTTGAATTTGGAGTGTTTAGACACCACTTATACCCATTTTGTCCCAAAACAGGCTAAAACCAAGAAAACATTGATTCTAAGCAGTAAGCAGCTTTGATACGGTTTCTAGGGTCCGAATGTTTGACAATCCAATGCATTTGACTAATTGTAAGAGTTGGGGATGAATATGGAATGTTTAGACCACACTTAAACCCGTTTTATCCCAAAATAGATTTAAACCGAGAAAACATTGATTTTAAGCAGTAAACAGCTTTGTTACTGTTTCGAGGGTCAGAATTTGTGACAATCCAATGTATTTGACTAATTGTAAGAGTTGGAGATGAATTTGGAGTGTTTAGAAAACACTTTGACCCGTTTTAGCCCAAAAGTGGCTTAAACCAAGAAAACAGGCTAACACCGAGAGAAAACATTAATCGGAAACAGTAAACAGCTATGTTACTCTTGCTAGGGTCAAAATATCTAACAATCCAATGCATTTGACTAATTATAAGAGTTCGGGTTGAATTTGGAGTGTTTAGACACCACTTTTACCCATTTTGTCCGAAACAGGCTAAAACCGACAAAACATTGATTCAAAGCAGTAAACAGCTTTGTTACTGTTTCTAGGTTCATAATATGTGACAATCCAATGCATTTGACTAATTGTAAGGGTTGGGGATGAATTTGGAGTGTTTAGACAACACTTTGACCCGTTTTAGCCCAAAAGAGGCTTAAACCAAGAAAACAGGCTAACACCGAGAGAAAACATTGATTTAAAGCAGTAAACAGCTATGTTACTCTTTCTATGGACAAAATATGTAACAATCCAACATTTGACAAGTTATAAGAGTTCGGGTTGAATTTGGAGTGTTTAGACACCACTTATACCCATTTTGTCCTGAAACAGGCTAAAACTGAGAAAACGTTGATTCGAAGCAGTAAACAGCTTTGTTACTGTTTCTAGGGTCAGCATGTGTGAAAATCAAATGCATTTGACTAATTGTAAGAGTTCGGGATGAATTTGGAGTGTTTAGACAACACTTAAACCCGTTTTATCCCAAAACATGCTTAATCCAAGAAAACAGGCTAAAACCGAGAAAACATTGATTGTAAGCAGTACACAGATTTGTTACTGTTTCTAGTGTCATAATGTGTGACAATCCAATGCATTTTACTAACTGTAAAAGTTCGGGATGAATTTGCAGTGTTTAGACAACACTTAAACCCGTTTTATCCCAAAACATGCTTAAACCAAGAAACAGGCTAAAACCGAGAGAAAACATTGATTGGAAGCAATAAAATGATATGTTACTCTTTTTAGGGTCAAAATATGTAAAAATCCAATGCATTTGACTAATTTTAAGAATTCGAGATGAATTTGGAGTGTTAGACAACACTTAAACCCGTTTTATCCTAAAACAGGCTAAAACCGAGAAAACATTGATTCTAAGCAGTAAGCAGCTTTGTTACTGTTTCTAGGGTCAGAATGTTTGACAATCCAATGCATTTGACTAATTGGAAGAGTTCGGGATGAATTTGGAGTGTTAAGACAACACTTAAACCCATTTTATCCCAATACATGCTTACACCGAGAAACAGGCTAAAAGGAGAGAAAACATTGATTGGAAGCAGTAAACAGATATGTTACTCTTTCTAGGGTCAAAATATGTAACAATCCAATGCATTTGACTAATTATAAGAGTTTGGGTTGAATTTGGAGTGTTTAGACAACACTTATACCCGTTTTATCCCTAAACAGGCTTAAACCGAGAAAACTTGCTAAAACCAAGAGAAAACATTTATTGGAAGCAGTAATCAGATATGGTACTCTTTTTAGGGTCAAAATATGTAACAATCCAATGCATTTGACTAATTATAAGGGTTTGGGTTGAATTTGGAGTGTTTAGACACCACTTATACCCATTTTGTCCCAAAACAGGCTAAAACCAAGAAAACATTGATTCTAAGCAGTAAGCAGCTTTGATACTGTTTCTAGGGTCCGAATGTTTGACAATCCAATGCATTTGACTAATTGTAAGAGTTGGGGATGAATATGGAATGTTTAGACCACACTTAAACCCGTTTTATCCCAAAGCAGGTTTAAACAGAGAAAACATTGATTCTAAGCAGTAAACAGCTTTGTTACTGTTTCTAGGGTCAGAATTTGTGACAATCCAATGCATTTGACTAATTGTAAGGGTTGGGGATGAATTTGGAGTGTTTAGACAACACTTTGACCCGTTTTAGCCCAAAAGAGGCTTAAACCAAGAAAACAGGCTAACACCGAGGAAAAAAATAATTTCTAATCAGTAAGCAGTTTTGTTACTGTTTCTAGGGTCAAAATATCTAACAATCCAATGCATTTGATTAATTGTAAGAGTTCGGGATCAATTTGGAGTGTTTAGACAACACTTATACCCATTTTGTCCCGAAACAGGCTAAAACTGAGAAAACATTGATTCTAAGCAGTAAACAGCTTTGTTACTGTTTCTAGGGTCAGAATGTGTGACAATTCAATGCATTTTACTAATTGTAAAAGTTCGGGATGAATTTGGAGTGTTTAGACAACACTTAAACCCGTTTTATCCCAAAACATGCTTAAACCGAGAAACAGGCTAAAACCGAGAGAAAACATTGATTGGAAACAATGAACAGATATGTTACTCTTTTTAGGGTCAAAATATGTAAAAATCCAATGCATTTGACTAATTTTAAGAATTCGAGATGAATTTGGAGTGTTAGACAACACTTAAACCCGTTTTATCCTAAAACAGGCTAAAACCGAGAAAACATTTATTCTAAGCAGTAAACAGCTAATTTACTGTTTCTAGGGTCAGAATGTTTGACAATCCAATGCATTTGAATAATTGTAAGAGTTCGGGATGAATTTGGAGTGTTTAGACAACACTTAAACCCGTTTTATCCCAAAACATGCTTAAACCGAGAAAACAGGCTAAAACCGAGAAAACATTTATTGTAAGCAGTAAACAGCTTTGCTACTGTTTCTAGGGTCATAATGTGTGACAATCCAATGCATTTTACTAACTGTAAAAGTTCGGGATGAATTTGGAGTGTTTAGACAACACTTAAACCCGTTTAATCCCAAAACATGCTTAAACTGAGAAACAGGCTAAAACCGAGAGAAAACATTGATTGGAAGCAATAAACAGATATGTTACTCTTTTTCGGGTCAAAATATGTAAAAATCCAATGCATTTGACTAATTTTAAGAATTCGAGATGAATTTGGAGTGTTAGACAACACTTAAACCCGTTTTATCCTAAAACAGGCTAAAACCGAGAAAACATTGATTCTAAGCAGTAAGCAGCTTTGTTACTGTTTCTAGGGTCAGAATGTTTGACAATCCAATGCATTTGACTAATTGTAAGAGTTCAGGAAGAATTTGTAGTGTTTAGACACGACTTATATCCATTTTCTCCCAAAACAGGCTAAAACCAAGAAAACATTGATTCTAAGCAGTAAGCAGCTTTAATACTGTTTCTAAGGTCCGAATGTTTGACAATCCAATGCATTTGACTAATTGTAAGAGTTGGGGATGAATATGGAATGTTTAGACCACACTTAAACCTGTTTTATCCCAAAACAGATTTAAACCGAGAAAACATTGATTCTAAGCAGTAAACAGCTTTGTTACTGTTTCTAGGGTCAGAATGTGTGACAATTCAATGCATTTTACTAATTGTAAAAGTTCGGGATGAATTTGGAGTGTTTAGACAACACTTAAACCCGTTTTATCCCAAAACATGCTTAAACCGAGAAACAGCCTAAAACCGAGAGAAAACATTGATTGGAAACAATGAACAGATATGTTACTCTTTTTAGGGTCAAAATATGTAAAAATCCAATGCATTTGACTAATTTTAAGAATTCGAGATGAATTTGGAGTGTTAGACAACACTTAAACCCGTTTTATCCTAAAACAGGCTAAAACCGAGAAAACATTGATTCTAAGCAGTAAGCAGCTTTGTTACTGTTTCTAGGGTCAGAATGTTTGACAATCCAATGCATTTGAATAATTGTAAGAGTTCGGGATGAATTTGGAGTGTTTAGACAACACTTAAACCCGTTTTATCCCAAAACATGCTTAAACCGAGAAAACAGGCTAAAACCGAGAAAACATTTATTGTAAGCAGTAAACAGCTTTGTTACTGTTTCTAGGGTCATAATGTGTGACAATCCAATGCATTTTACTAACTGTAAAAGTTCGGGATGAATTTGGAGTGTTTAGACAACACTTAAACCCGTTTAATCCCAAAACATGCTTAAACTGAGAAACAGGCTAAAACCGAGAGAAAACATTGATTGGAAGCAATAAACAGATATGTTACTCTTTTTAGGGTCAAAATATGTAAAAATCCAATGCATTTGACTAATTTTAAGAATTTGAGATGAATTTAGAGTGTTAGACAACACTTAAACCCGTTTTATCCTAAAACAGGCTAAAACCGAGAAAACATTGATTCTAAGCAGTAAGCAGCTTTGTTACTGTTTCTAGGGTCAGAATGTTTGACAATCCAATGCATTTGAATAATTGTAAGAGTTCGGGATGAATTTGGAGTGTTTAGACAACACTTAAACCCGTTTTATCCCAAAACATGCTTAAACCGAGAAAACAGGCTAAAACCGAGAAAACATTTATTGTAAGCAGTAAACAGCTTTGTTACTGTTTCTAGGGTCATAATGTGTGACAATCCAATGCATTTTACTAACTGTAAAAGTTCGGGATGAATTTGGAGTGTTTAGACAACACTTAAACCCGTTTAATCCCAAAACATGCTTAAACTGAGAAACAGGCTAAAACCGAGAGAAAACATTGATTGGAAGCAATAAACAGATATGTTACTCTTTTTAGGTTCAAAATATGTAAAAATCCAATGCATTTGACTAATTTTAAGAATTCGAGGTGAATTTGGAGTGTTAGACAACACTTAAACCCGTTTTATCCTAAAACAGGCTAAAACCAAGAAAACATTGATTCTAAGCAGTAAGCAGTTTTGTTACTGTTTCTAGGGTCAGAATGTTTGACAATCCAATGCATTTGACTAATTGTAAGAGTTCAGGAAGAATTTGTAGTGTTTAGACACCACTTATATCCATTTTGTCCCAAAACAGGCTAAAACCAAGAAAACATTGATTCTAAGCAGTAAGCAGCTTTAATACTGTTTCTAAGGTCCGAATGTTTGACAATCCAATGCATTTGACTAATTGTAAGAGTTGGGGATGAATATGGAATGTTTAGACCACACTTAAACCCGTTTTATCCCAAAACAGATTTAAACCGAGAAAACATTGATTCTAAGCAGTAAACAGCTTTGTTACTGTTTCTAGGGTCAGAATTTGTGACAATCCAATGTATTTGACTAATTGTAAGAGTTGGAGATGAATTTGGAGTGTTTAGAAAACACTTTGACCCGTTTTAGCCCAAAAGAGGCTTAAACCAAGAAAACAGGCTAACACCGAGAGAAAACATTAATCGGAAGCAGTAAACAGCTATGTTACTCTTGCTAGGGTCAAAATATCTAACAATCCAATGCATTTGACTAATTATAAGAGTTCGGGTTGAATTTGGAGTGTTTAGACACCACTTTTACCCATTTTGTCCGAAACAGGCTAAAACCGACAAAACATTGATTCGAAGCAGTAAACAGCTTTGTTACTGTTTCTAGGTTCATAATGTGTGAAAATCCAATGCATTTGACTAATTGCAAAAGTTCGGGATGAATTTGGAGTGTTTAGACAACACTTAAACCTGTTTTATCCCGAAAGAGGCTTAAACCGAGAAAACAGGCTAAAACCGAGAGAAAACATTGATTTAAAGCAGTAAACAGCTATGTTACACTTTCTATGGACAAAATATGTAACAATCCAACATTTGACAAGTTATAAGAGTTCGGGTTGAATTTGGAGTGTTTAGACACCACTTATACCCATTTTGTCCTGAAACAGGCTAAAACTGAGAAAACGTTGATTCGAAGCAGTAAACAGCTTTGTTACTGTTTCTAGGGTCAGAATGTGTGACAATCCAATGCATTTTACTAATTGTAAGAGTTCGGGATGAATTTGGAGTGTTTAGACAACACTTAAACCCGTTTTATCCCAAAACATGCTTAAACCGAGAAAACAGGCTAAAACCGAGAAAACATTGATTGTAAGGAGTACACAGCTTTGTTACTGTTTCTAGTGTCATAATGTGTGACAATCCAATGCATTTTACTAACTGTAAAAGTTCGGGATGAATTTGCAGTGTTTAGACAACACTTAAACCCGTTTTATCCCAAAACATGCTTAAACCAAGAAACAGGCTAAAACCGAGAGAAAACATTGATTGGAAGCAATAAAATGATATGTTACTCTTTTTAGGGTCAAAATATGTAAAAATCCAATGCATTTGACTAATTTTAAGAATTCGAGATGAATTTGGAGTGTTAGACAACACTTAAACCCGTTTTATCCTAAAACAGGCTAAAACCGACAAAACATTGATTCTAAGCAGTAAGCAGCTTTGTTACTGTTTCTAGGGTCAGAATGTTTGACAATCCAATGCATTTGACTAATTGTAAGAGTTCGGGATGAATTTGGAGTGTTAAGACAACACTTAAACCCATTTTATCCCAATACATGCTTACACCGAGAAACAGGCTAAAATGAGAGAAAACATTGATTGGAAGCAGTAAACAGATATGTTACTCTTTCTAGGGTCAAAATATGTAACAATCCAATGCGTTTGACTAATTATAAGAGTTTGGGTTGAATTTGGAGTGTTTAGACAACACTTATACCCATTTTATCCCTAATCAGGCTTAAACCAAGAAAACATGCTAAAACCGAGAGAAAACATTGATTGGAAGCAGTAATCAGATATGGTACTCTTTTTAGGGTCAAAATATGTAACAATCCAATGCATTTGACTAATTATTGTTAGAATTAGTGGAAGTAGAGATCGACTTAAGAGAGTTTAGGGAGTAGAAAGCGATTCGGTAGACAAAGAGAATAAGGAAGGAGATAAGATTAGTTTTTCATTCCATTAGTATATGTCGTACAATGTAGGCTAAAGCCTATATGTAACAAGGAAACTTAGGGCTACACCCTTTACAAACCGATCATCTAAGTGATAGGGACAGGGAGAGAGAGAAGACTAATCCCAAGGCTGATAGCGACCTGTCCTAGTCTCCTTAAACCCAACATTACCCGTGACTCCACTTGCTCTTCCTCTCTAACGGCTACAGAGGAGATTCTAGAGCCTTCTCATGGGCCTAAGACATGCAGGCCTCCTCACTATCCACACGCATACATAGATGACTCGGCCTTATTGCTTAGGCGTACGGACGGTCACGGTTGCCTTGGGCTGTACGGACGGTCACGGTTGCCTTAGGCTTATTCTTGGTCAATACTCCCCCTCAAGCTTAGCCGAATGCAATGGCTAAGCTTGGAACCCGTGAAGCAGCACCTCATTAAAAAAACCTTGACTTAGAAAACCTCATGGGACAAAACTAAGCCAAGGGAAAAAGAGTGTGCTGTCCACGGATTAGAGGAGTGTGATCAAAGTCTTGTAAGGTCTACAAGTCCAAGTTTGTTATGAATGTAATCACAAACCTTAGAACTTGCAGACTTGGTGAATATGTCAGCCAACTGATCTTGACTTCGAGTGTGACAAGGTAGTATCACTGCCTCTTCAATCTTTTCCCGAACTTTATGGCAATCACTTTCAATGTGCTTAGTTCGCTCATGGAAGACAGAGTTGGTGGCTATGTGAATTGCAGCCTCATTGTCACAATGCATAGTGATAGGTTGTTGTGAGTCGATACCAAGATCCTTGAGCAGCCCCTTTAACCAAGTTAATTCGTTTGTTAACTTCCTCATTGCTCGATACTCGGCCTCCGCACTTGAACATGATACCACTTTTTGCTTCTTTGACTTCCAAGTCACGAGGTTTCCTCCTACAAAGGTGCAATATCCAGTGGTTGACCTCCTATCTAAGGTGTCTCCATTGTAGTCCGCATCACAATAGCCCACAATCTCGGTGTTATCGTTCTTGCCCATCCAAATGCCTTGGCCCGGGCTGCCTTTGAGGTAGCTTAGGATCCGCTCGACCTGACTACATTGATATTTGCTTGGAGCCTTCATGTGTTGACTAACCTGATTCACAGCATAACATATGTCAGGTCGTGTAATGGTAAGGTAGATTAACTTACCTACAAGCCGGCGGTATCGCGTGACATCCGGGAACGGCTCATCCATCGGTTCGTTCGGTCGGCCCTCTTGTGCCCGAATGCTCTCCCCCTTTCGCTTGAGCTGGTAGTCCTCATCAAGCGGCGTAGAGGCCGGAGACACGCCAAGCTTGCCGGTCTCCTCTAACAAGTCAAGAGTATACTTTCGTTGGGAAAGAAAGAGACCTTCCGGTGAGCGACATATCTCAATACCAAAGAAGTATTTGAGTTCACCAAGGTCCTTGATGTCAAACACAGACTTGAGAGACTCTTTGGTGTCATGAATGCCAGCCGAATCATCATCGGTCACGATGATGTCATCAACGTAGATAAGTACCACCACCCGGCCAAGGGAGGTTTGACGCGTGAAAAGAGTGTGGTCAGCCTCCGACCGCCGAAAACCATGAGTCTTGAGGGTGGAGCTCAGTTTATGATACCAGGCATGCGGAGACTGCTTGAGACCATAGATAGCTTTATGCAGCCTCAAGACTTTGCCGGGAGCAACTAAGTCTTCAAGGCCAGGAGGAGGCGTCATATACACTTCTTCATCGAGTTCACCTTGAAGGAAGGCATTTTTAACGTCCATCTGCCATAAGTCCCATGAGAGGTTGACGGCAAGAGACAGCACAACCCAAACCGTATGGAGTTGGCTACCGGTGCAAACGTGTCCGTGTAGTCCGCTCCATATGTTTGGGTGAAGCCACGAGCCACTAACCGAGCTTTATGACGTTCAATGGCACCAGTGCTCAAATACTTGATGGTGAACACCCATTTAGAGCTTACTGCCTTCTTGCCTTTAGGAAGGTCCGATTCATCCCATGTATGGTTCCGGATCATGGCACCTGTTTCGTCTTTGATCGCGTCTAACCATACTTGATGATCCTTGGCATCTTCATAGGTTTGTGGGATCCAATTGGCGTCAACTTGGCTGAAGAACGCTTGGTGGTCAGCCGGTAACAGCTCAAGGGAACAAACGGACTGGATGGGATGAGCGACGGCTTGACTATTGTAGTATACACGCTTGTTTGTCCAAGTGGAGGGATCAGATCGAGGTCGGGTACTCCGGCGTAAGGCTGGTGGAGGAGGTGGCTCCACGGTGGGCTCGATGGAAGTACTGGCCGTAGTGACCGCCCTCCTCGTGTTGCTTGGTAGGAGCCACAGCCGGGGCAGACGCGGCTGTTGTAGGGCCAGGGATAGGGACACTGGCCACGGGCCGGCCAGCCTCGGTGAAAACATTCTCTTGGGTTAAGACATTGTCTTGTGTATCCCCTTGGTCAGGCCCACCCTCGGTAGGTGTTGGACCGAGCGCTGGCCGCACAGTACCCGTCGGTGGAGTCGGGTTACCAAGATGATCAAGAAGGAACCTTAGACTGGAGGCTCGGTCGCTAGGTGAGGTGGGGAGGTCTTTGAGGCTGTTCCAATCCTTTTTGTCGTAGTAGCCAACATTTTCCAGGAACCGAACATCTCTAGAGACGTATAGCCGACTTGTGGCCGGGTCGTAACACTTGTACCCCTTTTGAGTCGTGGAGTAGCCAATGAACATGCATTTTGTACTCTTGGCGTCCAGCTTACTCCGTTGTTCTCCAGGTACTAACACAAAACAAACACATCCAAAGACACGTAAGTGATCAAGAGATGGTTTAAATTTTTTTAATACCTCAAATGGGGATAAGTCATGAAGAACTTTGGTTGGTGTCCGGTTGATCAAATAACATGCAGTCATCGCAGCATCACCCCAAAATCTCTTGGTAACATTCGAATGGAACATCATTGACCGCGCAACTTCCATGAGGTGCCGGTTCTTTCTCTCGGCCACACCATTTTGTTGGGGCGTGTAGGGACAACTAGTTTGATGGAGAATGCCATGCTTAGAGAGATGTTCTTTGAACTTGCAACTCGTGTATTCTCCACCATTATCCGACCTTAGTACCTTAAGTTTAGCATTGAAATGATTAGTCACATAATTCTGAAAATTGACAAAGGCATCAAATACTCTATCTTTAGAAGGTAACAAAGTGACCCAAGTATATTTTGATTTTTCATCAATAAAGGTCACAAAATACTTGTTATTGTCCCTAGATAGACATGGTGATCTCCAAACATCTGAATGAACTAGATCAAAGCAATTTTCATAAATAGTAGTTGATTTAGGGAAGATAGACTTGCAATGTTTTCCAAGGATACAAGGCTCACAAGTAGAGTTATCAAAAGAAATATTAGGAAACATTAGTCCAAGAGCACGAGAATGTGGGTGGCCTAGCCTAGCATGCCACACCATATTCGAATTAACAACAAAACAAGAGTTAATAGAAGAAGATAAGTTGGGATCGGTTTTCTCTAGGACATAGAGATCTCCACTCCCTTGCCCTTCTCCAAGAACTTTTCCAGTTTCAATATCCTGAAAATGAACACTGTTAGGACCAAAGATTGCATAACAATTCAAATCATTTGTGGCCCTTTTAACCGATAGGAGATTAGAGGTGAAGGTAGGCATAAAGAAGGCTTTTGAGGTTTTATCAAATAGTTTCAGGTCTCCTATTCCTTTTACTGGTATTTGTTCTCCATTAGCAATAATCACATTTCCTAAAGCCGGTTTTATATTGTTAATTAGACTAGGGTTACTAATCATGTGGTGAGAGGCACCCGAGTCAATAACAAGTGATTTACTAGGCTTAGAGGTAAAGAAGGAGATACCAGACTCCTTGAGTGAAGCAATGGAGCGAATGAGGGCCTCTATGTCAGACTTCCTTACCACCTCTCCATAGGATGCAGTCATGGCCACCTCCTCTCCTTGTCTCGACGAACCGGCCCCTTTTTCACCTACCGCTTCCTTAGAGGGATTCGCTTTGAACTTTGCTGGCTTGAGATGAGGGTGAAGAATCCTGAATTTGTCCTTCATATGGCCTCTCTTCTTGCAATGATCACACACCCAGACCTTCCTATCTTCCTGCTTGTACACACCTTTGTTGGCCGTGACTAGCTCCCCCTTACCGCTAAAGAGATCGAGTGAGCCTTGTTCCTTTTGAACTTGAGAACACACTTCTTCAAAGCTGGGTAGCTTGTCTCCTCTTAGGATGCGCTTCATGAGGTCGTTAAAGGCTGGGTTGAGCGTGAGTAGGAGGCCAAAGACCTTGTCCTGCTCTTTTCTCTCATTAAGGACCGTCAGATCTAGAGAGCTTGGTCGTAAGGCCTCAAGCTCCGACCAAAAGGCTCTATACTTACCAAGATGCTTAGTAAACTCTAAGTCATCTTGGCTCAGGCTGTTGATGGCTCTCTTGAATTCAAAGACTCGGGTCAAGTTAGAGACATTCCCATAAACGCTCTTAAGCATTTCCCAAAGTTCCTTGGCCGTTTCACAATATGAGTAGGCCTCAAGGATTGGCGTGTCTAGAGAGTGATATGATCCTCCCAAGGATTCGGCAGCTTCGAGTTGGTTGATAGAGACACCTTGATTCTAAAGACGACGAAGCCTCAAGAATAAGGATGGTGGAAAGAATGGTCGCACAAGAGTTGCGGAAAGACTCTTGATATACCGGTTTGATCTTTCAGCCTCACACCAAAAAGATCGGATCTCTCAGCTTCGCACCAAGGAGATCGGGGTTTTGACTATCGGAATCACACCAAGTAGTCGGTTTTGATTGTTGGAATCACACCAAGCAATCGGTTTTGTTCACAAAGAACAGAAGAGAATCACTCTCAAAAAGAAAAAGTTTTGATAAAAAGTTGGATTGTTGATTATTTCTTTACTCTTACATGAGTTTATATAAGATAAGAAAACTTGGTAACAAAGCCAAGTATTATTCTTGAAACTAAAAACAATAAAGATAGATAGTTGAATGAAGATTCAACTCTTGAATTTTGTCTTCCCAAGGTTTCCTTCCCAAGGTTTCCTTCCCAAGGTGAGTTGAACTCCAATTTTCGTCACTTCTCTTTGACCACAAAAAAAAGTGATTATTTTGGGCTTTCTTGGACTTGAATTAGGATCAAACTGGGCTGGACTTGATAGGTATCATCCCCAAAATAATTTCCCATGCTCTCTTTTGCCATAAGTTCTTGTATTAGCCCATTAAGTACCTCCTTGATCTTTTTAACTCTCTTTGACTCCTTGATCCAATTTGCTGATGAGAAACAGCATGGGCTGTATCATTTCTTCATCTTGGGCTTAGTAGAAAACAACTCCTGGTTGCCAAACATAATTCTGGAAGCTCTTAAACCAACTGGACCTGAAACTCATCAAGTTAAGAAATAGATCCACCTCCTTTGGCAAATGGGACGTAACTCTGTGGTTTGTTGGCCAAATCTTGTGTTCTTGAGCTTGTTGAAAACATAAGAGATCCAGTGAGATCCTCCATTTGATTTCGTGTCCAAATTGATTCTTAGTTGGTCTATGTAACACGATCTTTGGCTCAGACGCGAAAATGGAACTAGGACAGATCCACTGACTTGAAATATCCATATCTTTCAAGTATGAACTGATTTTAACGTGCTTCCAATTCTCAGTGGTTCTAAGATGGATCAAAATCTTAGAACAGTTTTGTTCATAGCTTGAGTACTTCTGGCTTGGTCGGAATCCTCCTTTGAATGCTCGTAGGTCGAAGTCGCGTAGCCATGAGTTCACCTGATTTGTAAAATGAATAACTCCTTCACCTAAACTCTGATTGGACTGATTCAACTTCGAGATATGCTCTAGATGAGGTAAGAATGCATCCCAAATAGCAGTTTGGTAGGAAGAGTTGATCTTTGACTTCGTTCGTGTTGAGCAAGACTCAAGGGTCGTCTTGGATGGTCTCATGATCATATCATACCCCTCCTCTTGAAAAAGTTTCGTCCTCGAAACTGTAAGACTTTGGGTTGGAGAGTGTTGAAGTGACTCTGGTGGCTTACCATGAGGAAGATTTGCACAGTTTATAGTGAGATCTTTCTTGGTTCCTACAAAATCATCAACTTGCTCTATCTTGCTTGACGATAAATGTAATGTTGGCTTTTCTCTCCTTGTTGGTTCATCAGATGAATCATCCATACTATCAAGGTTGTTGATGATAATGCCTTTCTTCGCGGCTTCCTCACTCTGATCTTTGCTGATCTCTTTGTGCTTTGGTTCCTCGGCTTCTGTTTGCTCACTCGGTGATTTTGCTATTTCTAACAGATTTTTCTGAACCAACAACTCCTTGTGCTCCTTTGGTGATGGTAACGAAACAAAAGCAGCTTTCTCTTCTTTAAAAACAAGAGATGTCCTTTCTCATTGGTAACTTGGTGTGACAGTAGACGCTCCATCAGTTGGTCTAGAAGGCCTCCTTAGAATATGATTTGAACCAAGATGGTGATGGTTGGGAACATATCGTTTCCTCAAAATAGACTTCAATTCTTCCCAAGTCTCAATAGGGTGTTCTCCATTTCTCCTCCTGCTTATCACCAACTGATCCCACCAAGTAATGGCATAATCACAAAATCCAGTGACTGCAACTTGTACCTTCTTCATTTCGCAATAGTTTTGACAACTAAAAACCGACTCAATCTTTTTCTCCCACTCTAGGTATGCATCTGGGTCATTCCTGCCTTGAAAGGTAGGAATCTCCAACTTATTACCTCCAATGTTGTCATAAGTTTGATCCATGCCATCTCTGTGTTGTGGCCTCCTATGGCTTGTTCTTGATGATTGAGTAGTGTAATAATCGTCAGCCCTTAATACTCTAAGTTGATCTCTTTTTCTTCTATGCTGCAACATTTGTGGTTGTCTTTGTTGTGCCTCCACTTGAACTTCATCCAACCTCTTGTAGATTGCACTCATCTCAACCCTCATCAACCGTCGCATCTCTCCCATAAGTGCTTGAACTTGTGGATCATTAGACATTTTTTTCTTCTTTTTTTTTTTTTTGCTTTTTTTTTTTTGCCTTTTTTTTTTCTTCTCTGTTTTTTCTTTTTTTTGCCTTTTTTTTCTTTTTTCTTTCTTTTTCTTTTTTTTTCCTTCTTTTTTTCTCGTTTTTTTTTTTTGCCTTTTTTTTTTTAAAAGTAAAATAAATAGAAATAGAAGATGAGAAGATGAAAATAAAGAAGATGGAAAGATAGAAAGATGATAGATAGAAGATTGAAAGATAGAAAATGATAGGAAGAAGATGAACGGTTAGAAGATGATAGAATGATAGAATACCAAACTCAAGGGTGTGCTCTGCTACCACTTGATATGATCCTCCCAAGGATTTGGCACCTTCGAGTTGGTTGATAGAGACACCTTGATTCTAAAGACGACGAAGCCTCAAGAATAAGGATGGTGGAATGAATGGTCGCACAAGAGTTGCAGAAAGACTCTTGATATACCGGTTTGATCTTTCAGCCTCACACCAAAAAGATCGGATCTCTCAGCCTCGCACCAAGGAGATCGGGGTTTTCACTATCGGAATCACACCAAGTAGTCGGTTTTGATTGTTGGAATCACACCAAGCAATCGGTTTTGTTCACAAAGAACAGAAGAAAATCACTCTCAAAAAGAAAAAGTTTTGATAAAAAGTTGGATTGTTGATTATTTCTTTACTCTTACATGAGTTTATATAAGATAAGAAAACTTGGTAACAAAGCCAAGTATTATTCTTGAAACTAAAAACAATAAAGATAGATAGTTGAATGAAGATTCAACTCTTGAATTTTGTCTTCCCAAGGTTTCCTTCCCAAGGTGAGTTGAACTCCAATTTTCGTCACTTCTCTTTGACCACAAAAAAAAGTGATTATTTTGGGCTTTCTTGGACTTGAATTAGGCTCAAACTGGGCTGGACTTGATAGGTATCATCCCCAAAATAATTTCCCATGCTCTCTTTTGCCATAAGTTCTTGTATTAGCCCATTAAGTACCTCCTTGATCTTTTTAACTCTCTTTGACTCCTTGATCCAATTTGCTGATGAGAAACAGCATGGGCTGTATCATTTCTTCATCTTAGGCTTAGTAGAAAACAACTCCTGGTTGCCAAACATAATTCTGGAAGCTCTTAAACCAACTGGACCTGAAACTCATCAAGTTAAGAAATAGATCCACCTCCTTTGGCAAATGGGACGTAACTCTGTGGTTTGTTGGCCAAATCTTGTGTTCTTGAGCTTGTTGGAAACATAAGAGATCCAGTGATATCCTCCAGTTGATTTCGTGTCCAAATTGATTCTGAGTTGGTCTGTGTAACACGATCTTTGGCTCAGACGCGAAAATGGAACTAGGACAGATCCACTGACTTGAAATATCCATATCTTTCAAGTATGAACTGATTTTAACGTGCTTCTAATTCTCAGTGGTTCTAGGATGGATCAAGATTTGAGAACAGTTTTGTTCATAGCTTGAGTACTTCTGGCTTGGTCGGAATCCTCCTTTGAATGCTCGTAGGTCGAAGTCGCGTAGCCATGAGTTCACCTGATTTGTAAAATGAATAACTCCTTCACCTAAACTCTGATTGGACTAATTCAACTTCGAGATATGCTCTAGATGAGGTAAGAATGCATCCCAAATAGCAGTTTGGTAGGAAGAGTTGATCTTTGACTTCGTTCGTGTTGAGCAAGACTCAAGGGTCGTCTTGGATGGTCTCATGATCATATCAGAGAGTTTTGGAGAACAGATAGGACAACTTGGTCTTCTTGGAACCACTTGGCCTTCCTCTCGCTCTCTTCCTCTTCTTCCACCTCGGAAGCTTCTTCTCCTTTGAGGTTTTGCTTTGGTACATAGTCGGTTTCGACATGACTCCAAAGGCCGCGACCTCCAAGGGCGGTTCTTGTGGTTCTTGTCCACAGCAAGTAGTTGGTTCCCTTTAGAACAATCGGTGTAACAATGGGCTTGGCGTTTTCCATGGTTTGATTTCTGTGGACCAATGGATAAAGTGTTTACCCGGAGAATAAAAGAGAGATGCTAGTAGCAAGAATGGAAGAGAAGGAGGCTAGAGTATAGAAACAAGTAGAATGATGAGATTAAATTGCAAAGAATCGAAGAACATGCTCTGATACCATGTTAGAATTAGTGGAAGTAGAGATCGACTTAAGAGAGTTTAGGAGTAGAAAGCGATTCGGTAGACAAAGAGAATAAGGAAGGAGATAAGATTAGTTTTTCATTCCATAAGTATATGTCTTACAATGTAGGCTAAAGCCTATATATAACAAGGAAACTTAGGGCTACACCCTTTACAAACCGATCGTCTAAGTGATAGGGACAGGGAGAGAGAGAAGACTAATCCCAAGGCTGATAGCGACCTGTCCTAGTCTCCTTAAACCCAACATTACCCGTGACTCCACTTGCTCTTCCTCTCTAACGGCTACAAAGGAGATTCTAGAGCCTTCTCATGGGCCTAAGACATGCAGGCCTCCTCACTATCCACACGCACACATAGATGACTCGGCCTTATTGCTTAGGCATATGGACGGTCACGGTTGCCTTGGGCTGTACGGACGGTCACGGTTGCCTTAGGCTTATTCTTGGTCAATAATTATAAGGGTTTGGGTTGAATTTGGAGTGTTTAGACACCACTTATACCCATTTTATCCCAAAACAGGCTAAAACCAAGAAAACATTGATTCTAAGCAGTAAGCAGCTTTGATACTGTTTCTAGGGTCCGAATGTTTGACAATCCAATGCATTTGACTAATTGTAAGAGTTGGGGATGAATATGGAATGTTTAGACCACACTTAAACCCGTTTTATCCCAAAACAGGTTTAAACCGAGAAAACATTGATTCTAAGCAGTACACAGCTTTGTTACTGTTTCTAGGGTCAGAATTTGTGACAATCCAATGCATTTGACTAATTGTAAGAGTTGGGGATGAATTTGGAGTGTTTAGACAACACTTTGACCCGTTTTAGCCCAAAAGAGGCTTAAACCAAGAAAACAAGCTAACACCGAGAAAAAAAATAATTTCTAAGCAGTAAGCAGTTTTGTTACTGTTTCTAGGGTCAAAATATCTAACAATCCAATGCATATGATTAGTTGTAAGAGTTCGGGATCAATTTGGAGTGCTTAGACAACACTTATACCCATTTTGTCCCGAAACAGGCTAAAACTGAGAAAACATTGATTCTAAGCAGTAAACAGCTTTGTTACTGTTTCTAGGGTCAGAATGTGTGACAATAAAATGCATTTTACTAACTGTAAAAGTTCGGGATGAATTTGGAGTGTTTAGACAACACTTAAACCCGTTTTATCCCAAAACATGCTTAAACCGAGAAACAGGCTAAAACCGAGAGAAAACATTGATTGGAAGCAATAAACAGATATGTTACTCTTTTTAGGGTCAAAATATGTAAAAATCCAATGCATTTGACTAATTTTAAGAATTCGAGATGATTTTGGAGTGTTAGACAACACTTAAACCCGTTTTATCCTAAAACAGGCTAAAACCGAGAAAACATTGATTCTAAGCAGGAAGCAGTTTTGTTACTGTTTCTAGGGTCAGAATTTTTGACAATCCAATGCATTTGAATAATTGTAAGAGTTCGGGATGAATTTGGAGTGTTTAGACAACACTTAAACCCGTTTTATCCCAAAACATGTTTAAACCGAGAAAACAGGCTAAAACCGAGAAAACATTTATTGTAAGCAGTAAACAGCTTTGTTACTGTTTCTAGAGTCATAATGTGTGACAATCCAATGTATTTTACTAACTGTAAAAGTTCGGGATGAATTTGGAGTGTTTAGACAACACTTAAACCCGTTTTATCCCAAAACATGCTTAAACCGAGAAACAGGCTAAAACCGAGAGAAAACATTGATTGGAAGCAGTAAACAGCTTTGTTACTGTTTCTAGGGTCATAATGTGTGACAATCCAATGCATTTGACTAATTTTAAGAATTCGAGATGAATTTGGAGTGTTAGAAAACACTTAAACCCGTTTTATCCTAAGACAGGCTAAAACCGAGAAAACATTGATTCTAAGCAGTAAGCAGCTTTGTTACTGTTTCTAGGGTCAGAATGTTTGACAATCCAATGCATTTGACTAATTGTAAGAGTTCAGGAAGAATTTGTAGTGTTTAGACACCACTTATACCCATTTTGTCCCAAAACAGGCTAAAACCAAGAAAACATTGATTCTAAGCAGTAAGCAGCTTTAATACTGTTTCTAGGGTCCGAATATTTGACAATCCAATGCATTTGACTAATTGTAAGAGTTGGGGATGAATTTGGAATGTTTAGACAACACTTAAACCCGTTTTATCCCAAAACAGGTTTAAACCGAGAAACAGGCTAAAACCGAGAGAAAACATTGATTGGAAGCAATAACCAGATATGTTACTCTTTTTAGGGTCAAAATATGTAAAAATCCAATGCATTTGACTAATTTTAAGAATTCGAGATGATTTTGGAGTGTTAGACAACAATTAAACCCGTTTTATCCTAAAACAGGCTAAAACCGAGAAAACATTGATTCTAAGCAGGAAGCAGTTTTGTTACTGTTTCTAGGGTCAGAATTTTTGACAATCCAATGCATTTGAATAATTGTAAGAGTTCGGGATGAATTTGGAGTGTTTAGACAACACTTAAACCCGTTTTATCCCAAAACATGTTTAAACCGAGAAAACAGGCTAAAACCGAGAAAACATTTATTGTAAGCAGTAAACAGCTTTGTTACTGTTTCTAGGGTCATAATGTGTGACAATCCAATGCATTTTACTAACTGTAAAAGTTCGGGATGAATTTGGAGTGTTTAGACAACACTTAAACCCGTTTTATCCCAAAACATGCTTAAACCGAGAAACAGGCTAAAATCGAGAGAAAACACTGATTGGAAGCAGTAAACAGCTTTGTTACTGTTTCTAGGGTCATAATGTGTGACAATCCAATGCATTTGACTAGTTTTAAGAATTCGAGATGAATTTGGAGTGTTAGAAAACACTTAAACCCGTTTTATCCTAAGACAGGCTAAAACCGAGAAAACATTGATTCTAAGCAGTAAGCAGCTTTGTTACTGTTTCTAGGGTCAGAATGTTTGACAATCCAATGCATTTGACTAATTGTAAGAGTTCAGGAAGAATTTGTAGTGTTTAGACACCACTTATACCCATTTTGTCCCAAAACAGGCTAAAACCAAGAAAACATTGATTCTAAGCAGTAAGCAGCTTTAATACTGTTTCTAGGGTCCGAATGTTTGACAATCCAATGCATTTGAATAATTGTAAGAGTTGGGGATGAATTTGGAATGTTTAGACAACACTTAAACCCGTTTTATCCCAAAACATGCCTAAACCGAGAAACAGGCTAAAACTGAGAGAAAACATTGATTGGAAGCAATAAACAGATATGGTACTCTTTTTAGGGTCAAAATATGTAAAAATCCATTGCATTTGACTAATTTTAAGAATTCGAGATGAATTTGGAGTGTTAGAAAACACTTAAACCCGTTTTATCCTAAAACAGGCTAAAACCGAGAAAACATTGATTCTAAGCAGTAAGCAGCTTTGTTACTGTTTCTAGGGTCAGAATGTTTGACAATCCAATGCATTTGACTAATTGTAAGAGTTCAGGAAGAATTTGTAGTGTTTAGACACCACTTATACCCATTTTGTCCCAAAACAGGCTAAAACCAAGAAAACATTGATTCTAAGCAGTAAGCAGCTTGAATACTGTTTCTAGGGTCCGAATGTTTGACAATCCAATGCATTTGACTAATTGTAAGAGTTGGGGATGAATTTGGAATGTTTAGACAACACTTAAACCCGTTTTATCCCAAAACAGGTTTAAATCGAGAAAACGTTGATTCTAAGCAGTAAACAGCTTCGTTACTGTTTCTAGAGTCAGAAATTGTGAAAATCCAATGCATTTGACTAATTGTAAGAGTTCGGGATGAATTTAGAGTGTTTAGAGAACACTTAAACCCGTTTTATCCCAAAACATGCTTAAACCGAGAAAACAGGCTAAAACCGAGAGAAGATTGATTGTAAGCAGTAAACAGCTTTGTTACTGTTTCTAGGGTCATAATATGTGACAATCCAATGCATTTGACTAATTGTAAGAGTTCGGGATGAATTTGGAGTGTTTAGACAACACTTAAACCCATTTTATCCCAAAACATGCTTACACCGAGAAACAGGCTGAAAACGAGAGAAAACATTGATTGGAAGCAGTAAATAGATATGTTACTCTTTCTAGGGTCAAAATATGTAACAATCCAATGCATTTGACTAATTTTAAGATTTTGGGTTGAATTTGGAGTGTTTAGACACCACTTATACCCATTTTGTCCCAAAACAGGCTAAAACCGAGAAAACATTGATTCTAAGCAGTAAGCAGTTTTGTTACAGTTTCTAGGGTCAGAATGTTTGACAATCCAATGCATTTGACTAATTTTAAGAGTTTGGGATCAATTTGGAGTGTTTAGACAACACTTATACCCATTTTGTCCAGAAACAGGCTAAAACTGAGAAAACGTTGATTCTAAGAAGTAAACAGCTTTGTTACTGTTTCTAGGGTCAGAATGTGTGACAATACAATGCATTTTACTAACTGTAAAAGTTCGGGATGAATTTGGAGTGTTTAGACAATACTTAAGCCCGTTTTATCCCAAAACATGCTTAAACCGAGAAACAGGCTAAAACCGAGAGAAAACATTGATTGGAAGCAATAACCAGGTATGTTACTCTTTTTAGGGTCAAAATATGTAAAAATCCATTGCATTTGACTAATTTTAAGAATTCGAGATGAATTTGGAGTGTTAGAAAACACTTAAACCCGTTTTATCCTAAAACAGGCTAAAACCGAGAAAACATTGATTCTAAGCAGTAAGCAGCTTTGTTACTGTTTCTAGGGTCAGAATGTTTGACAATCCAATGCATTTGACTAATTGTAAGAGTTCAGGAAGAATTTGTAGTGTTTAGACACCACTTATACCCATTTTGTCCCAAAACAGGCTAAAACCAAGAAAACATTGATTCTAAGCAGTAAGCAGCTTGAATACTGTTTCTAGGGTCCGAATGTTTGACAATCCAATGCATTTGACTAATTGTAAGAGTTGGGGATGAATTTGGAATGTTTAGACAACACTTAAACCCGTTTTATCCCAAAACAGGTTTAAACCGAGAAACAGGCTAAAACCGAGAGAAAACATTGATTGGAAGCAATAACCAGATATGTTACTCTTTTTAGGGTCAAAATATGTAAAAATCCAATGCATTTGACTAATTTTAAGAATTCGAGATGAATTTGGAGTGTTAGACAACACTTAAACCCGTTTTATCCTAAAACAGGCTTAAACCGAGAAAACATTGATTCTAAGCAGTAAGCAGCTTTGTTACTGTTTCTAGGGTCAGAATGTTTGACAATCCAATGCATTTGAATAATTGTAAGAGTTCGGGATGAATTTGGAGTGTTTAGACAACACTTAAACCCGTTTTATCCCAAAACATGCTTAAACCGAGAAAACAGGCTAAAATCGAGAAAACATTTATTGTAAGCAGTAAACAGCTTTGTTACTGTTTCTAGGGTCATAATGTGTGACAATCCAATGCATTTTACTAACTGTAAAAGTTCGGGATGAATTTGGAGTGTTTAGACAACATTTAAACCCGTTTTATCCCAAAACATGCTTAAACCGAGAAACAGGCTAAAACCGAGAGAAAACATTGATTGGAAGCAATAAACAGATATGTTACTCTTTTTAGGGCCAAAATATGTAAAAATCCAATGCATTTGACTAATTTTAAGAATTCGAGATGAATTTGGAGTGTTTAGACACCACTTATACCCATTTTGTCCCAAAACAGGCTAAAACTGAGAAAACATTGATTCTAAGCAGTAAGCAGTTTTGTTACAGTTTCTAGGGTCAGAATGTTTGACAATCCAATCCATTTGACTAATTGTAAGAGTTCGGGATCAATTTGGAGTGTTTAGACAACACTTATACCCATTTTGTCCCGAAACAGGCTAAAACTGAGAAAACGTTGATTCTAAGCAGTAAACAGCTTTGTTACTGTTTCTAGGGTCAGAATGTGTGACAATACAATGCATTTTACTAACTGTAAAAGTTCGGGATGAATTTGGAGTGTTTAGACAACACTTAAACCCGTTTTATCCCAAAACATGCCTAAACCGAGAAACAGGCTAAAACTGAGAGAAAACATTGATTGGAAGCAATAAACAGATATGGTACTCTTTTTAGGGTCAAAATATGTAAAAATCCATTGCATTTGACTAATTTTAAGAATTCGAGATGAATTTGGAGTGTTAGAAAACACTTAAACCCGTTTTATCCTAAAACAGGCTAAAACCGAGAAAACATTGATTCTAAGCAGTAAGCAGCTTTGTAACTGTTTCTAGGGTCAGAATGTTTGACAATCCAATGCATTTGACTAATTGTAAGAGTTCAGGAAGAATTTGTAGTGTTTAGACACCACTTATACCCATTTTGTCCCAAAACAGGCTAAAACCAAGAAAACATTGATTCTAAGCAGTAAGCAGCTTGAATACTGTTTCTAGGGTCCGAATGTTTGACAATCCAATGCATTTGACTAATTGTAAGAGTTGGGGATGAATTTGGAATGTTTAGACAACACTTAAACCCGTTTTATCCCAAAACAGGTTTAAATCGAGAAAACGTTGATTCTAAGCAGTAAACAGCTTCGTTACTGTTTCTAGAGTCAGAAATTGTGAAAATCCAATGCATTTGACTAATTGTAAGAGTTCGGGATGAATTTAGAGTGTTTAGAGAACACTTAAACCCGTTTTATCCCAAAACATGCTTAAACCGAGAAAACAGGCTAAAACCGAGAGAAGATTGATTGTAAGCAGTAAACAGCTTTGTTACTGTTTCTAGGGTCATAATATGTGACAATCCAATGCATTTGACTAATTGTAAGAGTTCGGGATGAATTTGGAGTGTTTAGACAACACTTAAACCCATTTTATCCCAAAACATGCTTACACCGAGAAACAGGCTGAAAACGAGAGAAAACATTGATTGGAAGCAGTAAACAGATATGTTACTCTTTCTAGGGTCAAAATATGTAACAATCCAATGCATTTGACTAATTTTAAGATTTTGGGTTGAATTTGGAGTGTTTAGACACCACTTATACCCATTTTGTCCCAAAACAGGCTAAAACCGAGAAAACATTGATTCTAAGCAGTAAGCAGTTTTGTTACAGTTTCTAGGGTCAGAATGTTTGACAATCCAATGCATTTGACTAATTTTAAGAGTTTGGGATCAATTTGGAGTGTTTAGACAACACTTATACCCATTTTGTCCAGAAACAGGCTAAAACTGAGAAAACGTTGATTCTAAGAAGTAAACAGCTTTGTTACTGTTTCTAGGGTCAGAATGTGTGACAATACAATGCATTTTACTAACTGTAAAAGTTCGGGATGAATTTGGAGTGTTTAGACAATACTTAAGCCCGTTTTATCCCAAAACATGCTTAAACCGAGAAACAGGCTAAAACCGAGAGAAAACATTGATTGGAAGCAATAACCAGGTATGTTACTCTTTTTAGGGTCAAAATATGTAAAAATCCATTGCATTTGACTAATTTTAAGAATTCGAGATGAATTTGGAGTGTTAGAAAACACTTAAACCCGTTTTATCCTAAAACAGGCTAAAACCGAGAAAACATTGATTCTAAGCAGTAAGCAGCTTTGTTACTGTTTCTAGGGTCAGAATGTTTGACAATCCAATGCATTTGACTAATTGTAAGAGTTCAGGAAGAATTTGTAGTGTTTAGACACCACTTATACCCATTTTGTCCCAAAACAGGCTAAAACCAAGAAAACATTGATTCTAAGCAGTAAGCAGCTTGAATACTGTTTCTAGGGTCCGAATGTTTGACAATCCAATGCATTTGACTAATTGTAAGAGTTGGGGATGAATTTGGAATGTTTAGACAACACTTAAACCCGTTTTATCCCAAAACAGGTTTAAACCGAGAAACAGGCTAAAACCGAGAGAAAACATTGATTGGAAGCAATAACCAGATATGTTACTCTTTTTAGGGTCAAAATATGTAAAAATCCAATGCATTTGACTAATTTTAAGAATTCGAGATGATTTTGGAGTGTTAGACAACACTTAAACCCGTTTTATCCTAAAACAGGCTAAAACCGAGAAAACATTGATTCTAAGCAGGAAGCAGTTTTGTTACTGTTTCTAGGGTCAGAATTTTTGACAATCCAATGCATTTGAATAATTGTAAGAGTTCGGGATGAATTTGGAGTGTTTAGACAACACTTAAACCCGTTTTATCCCAAAACATGTTTAAACCGAGAAAACAGGCTAAAACCGAGAAAACATTTATTGTAAGCAGTAAACAGCTTTGTTACTGTTTCTAGGGTCATAATGTGTGACAATCCAATGCATTTTACTAACTGTAAAAGTTCGGGATGAATTTGGAGTGTTTAGACAACACTTAAACCCGTTTTATCCCAAAACATGCTGAAACCGAGAAACAGGCTAAAATCGAGAGAAAACACTGATTGGAAGCAGTAAACAGCTTTGTTACTGTTTCTAGGGTCATAATGTGTGACAATCCAATGCATTTGACTAGTTTTAAGAATTCGAGATGAATTTGGAGTGTTAGAAAACACTTAAACCCGTTTTATCCTAAGACAGGCTAAAACCGAGAAAACATTGATTCTAAGCAGTAAGCAGCTTTGTTACTGTTTCTAGGGTCAGAATGTTTGACAATCCAATGCATTTGACTAATTGTAAGAGTTCAGGAAGAATTTGTAGTGTTTAGACACCACTTATACCCATTTTGTCCCAAAACAGGCTAAAACCAAGAAAACATTGATTCTAAGCAGGAAGCAGCTTTAATACTGTTTCTAGGGTCCGAATGTTTGACAATCCAATGCATTTGAATAATTGTAAGAGTTGGGGATGAATTTGGAATGTTTAGACAACACTTAAACCCGTTTTATCCCAAAACAGGTTTAAACCGAGAAACAGGCTAAAACCGAGAGAAAACATTGATTGGAAGCAATAACCAGATATGTTACTCTTTTTAGGGTCAAAATATGTAAAAATCCAATGCATTTGACTAATTTTAAGAATTCGAGATGAATTTGGAGTGTTAGACAACACTTAAACCCGTTTTATCCTAAAACAGGCTTAAACCGAGAAAACTTTGATTCTAAGCAGTAAGCAGCTTTGTTACTGTTTCTAGGGTCAGAATGTTTGACAATCCAATGCATTTGAATAATTGTAAGAGTTCGGGATGAATTTGGAGTGTTTAGACAACACTTAAACCCGTTTTATCCCAAAACATGCTTAAACCGAGAAAACAGGCTAAAATCGAGAAAACATTTATTGTAAGCAGTAAACAGCTTTGTTACTGTTTCTAGGGTCATAATGTGTGACAATCCAATGCATTTTACTAACTGTAAAAGTTCGGGATGAATTTGGAGTGTTTAGACAACATTTAAACCCGTTTTATCCCAAAACATGCTTAAACCGAGAAACAGGCTAAAACCGAGAGAAAACATTGATTGGAAGCAATAAACAGATATGTTACTCTTTTTAGGGCCAAAATATGTAAAAATCCAATGCATTTGACTAATTTTAAGAATTCGAGATGAATTTGGAGTGTTTAGACACCACTTATACCCATTTTGTCCCAAAACAGGCTAAAACTGAGAAAACATTGATTCTAAGCAGTAAGCAGTTTTGTTACAGTTTCTAGGGTCAGAATGTTTGACAATCCAATCCATTTGACTAATTGTAAGAGTTCGGGATCAATTTGGAGTGTTTAGACAACACTTATACCCATTTTGTCCCGAAACAGGCTAAAACTGAGAAAACGTTGATTCTAAGCAGTAAACAGCTTTGTTACTGTTTCTAGGGTCAGAATGTGTGACAATACAATGCATTTTACTAACTGTAAAAGTTCGGGATGAATTTGGAGTGTTTAGACAACACTTAAACCCGTTTTATCCCAAAACATGCCTAAACCGAGAAACAGGCTAAAACTGAGAGAAAACATTGATTGGAAGCAATAAACAGATATGGTACTCTTTTTAGGGTCAAAATATGTAAAAATCCATTGCATTTGACTAATTTTAAGAATTCGAGATGAATTTGGAGTGTTAGAAAACACTTAAACCCGTTTTATCCTAAAACAGGCTAAAACCGAGAAAACATTGATTCTAAGCAGTAAGCAGCTTTGTAACTGTTTCTAGGGTCAGAATGTTTGACAATCCAATGCATTTGACTAATTGTAAGAGTTCAGGAAGAATTTGTAGTGTTTAGACACCACTTATACCCATTTTGTCCCAAAACAGGCTAAAACCAAGAAAACATTGATTCTAAGCAGTAAGCAGCTTGAATACTGTTTCTAGGGTCCGAATGTTTGACAATCCAATGCATTTGACTAATTGTAAGAGTTGGGGATGAATTTGGAATGTTTAGACAACACTTACACCCGTTTTATCCCAAAACAGGTTTAAATCGAGAAAACGTTGATTCTAAGCAGTAAACAGCTTCGTTACTGTTTCTAGAGTCAGAAATTGTGAAAATCCAATGCATTTGACTAATTGTAAGAGTTCGGGATGAATTTAGAGTGTTTAGACAACACTTAAACCCGTTTTATCCCAAAACATGCTTAAACCGAGAAAACAGGCTAAAACCGAGAGAAGATTGATTGTAAGCAGTAAACAGCTTTGTTACTGTTTCTAGGGTCATAATGTGTGACAATCCAATGCATTTGACTAATTGTAAGAGTTCGGGATGAATTTGGAGTGTTTAGACAACACTTAAACCCATTTTATCCCAAAACATGCTTACACCGAGAAACAGGCTGAAAACGAGAGAAAACATTGATTGGAAGCAGTAAACAGATATGTTACTCTTTCTAGGGTCAAAATATGTAACAATCCAATGCATTTGACTAATTTTAAGATTTTGGGTTGAATTTGGAGTGTTTAGACACCACTTATACCCATTTTGTCCCAAAACAGGCTAAAATCGAGAAAACATTGATTCTAAGCAGTAAGCAGTTTTGTTACAGTTTCTAGGGTCAGAATGTTTGACAATCCAATGCATTTGACTAATTTTAAGAGTTTGGGATCAATTTGGAGTGTTTAGACAACACTTATACCCATTTTGTCCAGAAACAGGCTAAAACTGAGAAAACGTTGATTCTAAGCAGTAAACAGCTTTGTTACTGTTTCTAGGGTCAGAATGTGTGACAATACAATGCATTTTACTAACTGTAAAAGTTCGGGATGAATTTGGAGTGTTTAGACAATACTTAAGCCCGTTTTATCCCAAAACATGCTTAAACCGAGAAACAGGCTAAAACCGAGAGAAAACATTGATTGGAAGCAATAAACAGATATGTTACTCTTTTTAGGGCCAAAATATGTAAAAATCCAATGCATTTGACTAATTTTAAGAATTCGAGATGAATTTGGAGTGTTTAGACACCACTTATACCCATTTTGTCCCAAAACAGGCTAAAACCGAGAAAACATTGATTCTAAGCAGTAAGCAGTTTTGTTACAGTTTCTAGGGTCAGAATGTTTGACAATCCAATCCATTTGACTAATTGTAAGAGTTCGGGATCAATTTGGAGTGTTTAGACAACACTTATACCCATTTTGTCCCGAAACAGGCTAAAACTGAGAAAACGTTGATTCTAAGCAGTAAACAGCTTTGTTACTGTTTCTAGGGTCAGAATGTGTGACAATACAATGCATTTTACTAACTGTAAAAGTTCGGGATGAATTTGGAGTGTTTAGACAATACTTAAGCCCGTTTTATCCCAAAACATGCTTAAACCGAGAAACAGGCTAAAACCGAGAGAAAACATTGATTGGAAGCAATAACCAGATATGTTACTCTTTTTAGGGTCAAAATATGTAAAAATCCATTGCATTTGACTAATTTTAAGAATTCGAGATGAATTTGGAGTGTTAGAAAACACTTAAACCCGTTTTATCCTAAAACAGGCTAAAACCGAGAAAACATTGATTCTAAGCAGTAAGCAGCTTTGTTACTGTTTCTAGGGTCAGAATGTTTGACAATCCAATGCATTTGAATAATTATAAGAGTTTGGGATGAATTTGTAGTGTTTAGACAACACTTAAACCCGTTTTATCCCAAAACATGCTTAAACCGAGAAAACAGGCTAAAACCGAGAAAACATTTATTGTAAGCAGTAAACAGCTTTGTTACTGTTTCTAGGGTCATAATGTGTGACAATCCAATGCATTTTACTAACTGTAAAAGTTCGAGATGAATTTGGAGTGTTTAGACAACACTTAAACCCGTTTTATCCCAAAACATGCTTAAACCGAGAAACAGGCTAAAACCGAGAGAAAAAATTGATTGGAAGCAATAAACAGATATGTTACTCTTTTTAGGGTCAAAATATGTAAAAATCCAATGCATTTGACTAATTTTAAGAATTCGAGATGAATTTGGAGTGTTTAGATACCACTTATACCCATTTTGTCCCAAAACAGGCTAAAACCGAGAAAACATTGACTCTAAGCAGTAAGCAGTTTTGTTGCAGTTTCTAGGGTCAGAATGTTTGACAATCCAATGCATTTGACTAATTGTAAGAGTTCGGGATCAATTTGGAGTGTTTGGACAACACTTATACCCATTTTGTCCCGAAACAGGCTAAAACTGAGAAAACGTTGATTCTAAGCAGTAAACAGCTTTGTTACTGTTTCTAGGGTCAGAATGTGTGACAATACAATGCATTTTACTAACTGTAAAAGTTCGGGATGAATTTGGAGTGTTTAGACAACACTTAAACCCGTTTTATCCCAAAACATGCCTAAACCGAGAAACAGGCTAAAACTGAGAGAAAACATTGATTGGAAGCAATAAACAGATATGGTACTCTTTTTAGGGTCAAAATATGTAAAAATCCATTGCATTTGACTAATTTTAAGAATTCGAGATGAATTTGGAGTGTTAGAAAACACTTAAACCCGTTTTATCCTAAAACAGGCTAAAACCGAGAAAACATTGATTCTAAGCAGTAAGCAGCTTTGTTACTGTTTCTAGGGTCAGAATGTTTGACAATCCAATGCATTTGACTAATTGTAAGAGTTCAGGAAGAATTTGTAGTGTTTAGACACCACTTATACCCATTTTGTCCCAAAACAGGCTAAAACCAAGAAAACATTGATTCTAAGCAGTAAGCAGCTTGAATACTGTTTCTAGGGTCCGAATGTTTGACAATCCAATGCATTTGACTAATTGTAAGAGTTGGGGATGAATTTGGAATGTTTAGACAACACTTAAACCCGTTTTATCCCAAAACAGGTTTAAATCGAGAAAACGTTGATTCTAAGCAGTAAACAGCTTCGTTACTGTTTCTAGAGTCAGAAATTGTGAAAATCCAATGCATTTGACTAATTGTAAGAGTTCGGGATGAATTTAGAGTGTTTAGACAACACTTAAACCCGTTTTATCCCAAAACATGCTTAAACCGAGAAAACAGGCTAAAACCGAGAGAAGATTGATTGTAAGCAGTAAACAGCTTTGTTACTGTTTCTAGGGTCATAATGTGTGACAATCCAATGCATTTGACTAATTGTAAGAGTTCGGGATTGAAAGAATTAATAGGATCGATTATGAGTTTAGTGAGAAGATTTGAATAACAAGAGAGTGAGAATCGTTGAGAGTATAGTAAGAAAGTATAGAGAGAGTATTGTGGAGAAAGAGATATTATCTCTTCTTACCTCATTTAGAACATAATTACAATCTACTTATAGACATATACAAAAGAATATACTAAGATGATCCTAGGCACATTTACATATAAAGATAGCGACATGTCCTTAAGAAGACATGTGATCCTTCCCACTTGCGCACTCTACACTAACGGCTATGAGGAGAAGGATCGAGAAGCTCTTGTGACCGTTGGAGGCTGGTGAACATGGAATGGACTCGTGATCCTCATGGGTTGAGCTTGGTAGGCCTTTAGCTGTACGGACGGCCCAATGGTGATGGTTGTACGGACGGATGTACGGACAAGGTGTGTGTGCGGTTTCATACTCCCCCTCAAGCTTGATCATGAGCATTGATCAAGCTTGGACTCATGCACACCCACCTCATTAAAAACCTTAGTATAGAAAACCACTTGGGAAAAACTATACTTAAGGGAAAAAGAGTGTGGGCATCATGTGAAGACAATCATGGCCGAGTAAGATCTTTGAGGCCAAGTTTGGAGTGAATGTACTCACACACTTGTGGACTGGCCGCCTTGGTGAAAACGTCAGCCAATTGTTCAGAGCTCTCGGTGTGACATGGTAGAACAACTCCAAGTTTAATTTGCTCTCGGACTTTGTGGCAGTCGACTTCAATGTGCTTGGTTCTCTCATGGAACACCGAGTTTGTTGCGATGTGAATAGCTGCCTCATTGTCGCAATGCATAGTAATAGGCTTAGGTGACTCGATTCCAAGGTCCTTGATGAGTGCCTTGAGCCACATCAACTCGGTTGTTAACTTTCTCATGGCTCTATACTCCGATTCAGCACTTGATAGGGATACCACCTTTTGTTTCTTGCTCTTCCATGTGATCAAGTTGCCTCCTAGGAACGTGCAATAGCCTGTAGTGGAGCGACGGTCTCCACGGTCTCCGGCGTAATCCGCATCACAATACCCTACTAGCTCCGTGCTTTCATTTCGACCCATCCATATGCCTTGCCCCGGCGAGCCCTTGAGATATTTGAGGATGCGGTTCACCATACCCCAATGATGCACGGTAGGACTTTGCATGTGTTGGCTCACCTGATTAACAGCAAAGCAAATATCAGGTCTAGTGATAGTAAGGTATATAAGCTTACCTACTAGCCGCCGGTATCGCTTGACGTCTTGAAATGGAGCTGCATCAAACTCCCCCTTTCCTCCGGCCTTATAGTTTTCATCAAGGGGTGTAGATACAGCTTTTGAACCTAGCTTCCCTGCTTCACTCAATAAATCAAGAGCATATTTTCTTTGTGATAAAAACAATCCTTCATTAGTCCTATATACTTCTATACCAAGAAAATATTTAAGTTCTCCTAGGTCTTTGATATCAAAAACTGACTTAAGGTAAGCCTTAGTCTCTTGAATGCCTACCTTGTCACTTCCAGTTATGATGATATCATCAACATAAACTAGAATGACTATAATACCTTTTTCACTTGGTAAGGTGAATAGAGTGTGGTCAGCCTCTGATTTGCGGAAGCCTTTCTCAAGGAGTGTGGTGCTTAACTTGTGATACCAAGCCCTAGGGGACTGTTTGAGTCCATAAATCGCCTTGTTCAGTTTTAATACTTTCCCGGGACCAATGATGTCTTCTAAACCCGGAGGTGGCCTCATATAAACTTCATCCTCGAGCTCTCCTTGTAAGAAGGCGTTCTTAACATCCATTTGCCACAAGTCCCAGTCAAGGTTGGTTGCAAGAGAGAGAACAACTCGAACCGTGTGAAGTTTGGCCACCGGTGCAAACGTATCTTGGTAGTCCTCCCCATACGTTTGAGTGAACCCCCTTGCAACGAGTCTGGCTTTGTAGCGTTCGATCTCCCCATCACTCTTATATTTAATGGTAAAGATCCACCTGGATGTCACAGCCTTCTTGCCTTTGGGTAAGTCAGCCTCGTCCCATGTATGATTGGCCTCCATTGCATTCTTCTCGGCATTGACAGCATCACACCATTCCTTATGATTCTTGGCTTCTTCATAGTCTTTGGGAATCCAATGAGCATCAATCTTGCCAAGAAACACTTGATGGTGTGGAGGAAAATGAGCCAAGGTGCATACCGCTTGAATCGGATGAGCTACAGCAACGTTGTTGTAGTAGACCCGAGTGTTTCGCCAATTGGAGGGGGGAAACTTGAGGCGTTCACTGCGGCGAAGTGGGATAACTTCCTGTGGTGTGGCCTCATCGTCATTGTCTTCCTCGGTGGGCACATAATCCTCATCACCGGAAGCATTGTCCACCGGAACTGAATTTAAACCATTTTCATCATCGGATTGTTCATCAAGTTCAGCCGAGTGTTCATCAAGGGCAGCCGAGGGATCATAGTCTAGAGACTCCGGCGGTGAAGTGGCCGGTGTATTGACTGGGGGTGCAGGTGTTGACGCGGGGGCATTGTCAACACCGAGTCTCTCGAGAAGGATGCGAAGGTTGTTAGCTCGGTCAGATGGTGAGGTGGACAAGTCTCGAAGGCTCTCCCAGTTCTTTTCCTCATAGAAGCCTTTAGACTCCACGAACTTAACATCACGAGAGACAAAAACGCGCTTCATGTTCGGCTCGTAGCACTTGTAGCCTTTTTGAGTCGTCGAGTACCCAAGGAACATGCTCTTAACACTCTTAGCATCAAGCTTGTCGCGCAGTTCTCCTGGCTTCAACACATAACACACGCAGCCAAATACTCTTAAATGATCAAATGAGGGTTTTACCTTGTTTATTACCTCAAACGGTGAACTGTCTTGAAGAACTTTGGTTGGTGTCCGGTTAATGAGGTAGCAAGCCGCAAGAACAGCATCTCCCCAAAACTTCTTTGGAACATTGGTGTGAAACATCATGGATCTTGCCACTTCCATGAGGTGCCTATTCTTCCTTTCAGCAACACCATTTTGTTGGGGTGTATATGGACAGCTTGTTTGATGAATAATCCCATGGTTTCCTAGGTATTGTTTGAAGGCATGGCTTGTATACTCTCCTCCATTATCTGATCTCAAAATTTTAATCTTTGCATTATAATGATTAGTCACATATTTTTGAAAATTAGTGAAGGCTTCAAGAACTCTATCTTTAGAAGGAAGCAAGGTCAGCCAAGTATATTTTGATTTTTCATCAATAAAAGTCACAAAATATTTTTGATTTTCTCTAGACAAGCAAGGGGAAGTCCAAACATCTGAATGGATTAAATCAAAACAATTTTCATAAATAGTCATAGATTTAGGAAAAACAGCCTTGCAATGTTTACCAAGAATACATGCCTCACACTCATCATTTTTAAAAGAAATATTAGGAAACATTAATGATAAAGCTCTAGTATGAGGATGTCCTAGCCTAGCATGTAAAATAGAATCACTAGGTTTAATAATAACCGAATTAAAACAAGATGCAGTAGAAGAAGATAGATTCAAGTCCTCAAGCACATATAGATCATCCTTGGAACCTCCTTGACCAAGAACTTTACTTGTCTCAATATCCTGAAAATGAACCTTGTTAGGACCAAATATTGCATAACAATTTAAATCAGTGGTGGCCCTCTTAACTGATAGCAAATTAGATGTGAAATTTGGCATATAGAAAGCTTTAGTTTCTTTGTTAAATAACTTTAAATTCCCTATGCCTTTAATTGGAACTTTCTCACCATTAGCTATCACAACATTACCATTAGCAGGCTTAATATCACTCATTAACCTAGAATCACTAATCATGTGATGAGATGCACCAGAATCAACAATAAGAGACTTAGTTTTGTTTGAAGTAAGAAACGCCTTACCGGTGGCCTCCTTGAGGGCTTTGATGAGCGCATCAAGGTCGGACCGCCTTACCAGCTCGGACGATGCTGCAGCAAGAGCAGTTCCACCGGTCACTTGTTGAGGCTGCTCAGAGATCAATGGCTCCCCCACGGCAGTTGCTTGGTGAGCTCTCGGTTGTCCTCCGCGGTTTGGTCGTCCACCTCGGATTGTTCCCGGTGGTGGTGCTAGATGCGGATGTAGGATCCAGCAGCGGCTCTTGAAGTGGCCAAGTTTCTTACAGTGCTCACAAACCGGCGGGTTGTTCTTGTCCTCCGGTCGGTAGTAGCCTTTGTTTGCTGATGCCATCTCAGCTTTGTTAGCGGTCACCAGCTCTCCCTTGCTGCCGAACAATCCCATGGAGCCATGCTCCTTTTGAATTTGGTTACAAACATCATCAAGGCTTGGGAGTTTATCTGACCGCAAGATGTGTTTGATGAGATCATTGTAGGAGGGGTTTAGGGTCAAGAGCAGCCCAAACACTTTGTCTTGTTCACGCCTCTCGTTCAGTATGGCCGGATCAATTGTCGCCGGTCGCAGCATTTCTAGTTCAGCCCAAAGGGACCTAAACTTCCCAAAATGCTTTGTAAACTCCATATCCTCTTGGTTGAGGTTATTGATGGCCCTTTTAATCTCGAAGATACGATTGACATTGGTAATATTACCAAAAACGTTCTTGAGGGTGTCCCACAAGTCCTTCGCCGTCTCGCAGTAGGAGTAGGCTTCAAGAATGGGGGCATCTAGAGAGTTTTGAATGATGGCTAAGACCCCTTGGTCTTCTTGGAACCATTTGTTCTTTTCATCTCCGGCAAGTTCCTTGCCGTCCTTGGTGGCCTCACCACTCGGAGCTTCGCTCTTCTCAACGTGAGACCAAAGGCCTCGGCCACAAAGGGCAGTTTTCGTGGTCCTCGCCCACAGCAGATAGTTCTCTCCCTTGAGAGTCACCGGAACAACCATGGTTTTGACACTTTCCATGATGAAGAGACCGTTAGGTAAAGCTATTATCCAACGGTTAAAGAAAATGACTTTCAAGTCAAAAACAGAAAATGAGAGAGAAGGAGAAGCGGAAGTAAGTGATGATCAAAAACTTTAGAATGACGAGCAACCAGGCTCTGATACCATGAAAGAATTAATAGGATCGATTATGAGTTTAGTGAGAAGATTTGAATAACAAGAGAGTGAGAATCGTTGAGAGTATAGTAAGAAAGTATAGAGAGAGTATTGTGGAGAAAGAGATATTATCTCTTCTTACCTCATTTAGAACATAATTACAATCTACTTATAGACATATACAAAAGAATATACTAAGATGATCCTAGGCACATTTACATATAAAGATAGCGACATGTCCTTAAGAAGACATGTGATCCTTCCCACTTGCGCACTCTACACTAACGGCTATGAGGAGAAGGATCGAGAAGCTCTTGTGACCGTTGGAGGCTGGTGAACATGGAATGGACTCGTGATCCTCATGGGTTGAGCTTGGTAGGCCTTTAGCTGTACGGACGGCCCAATGGTGATGGTTGTACGGACGGATGTACGGACAAGGTGTGTGTGCGGTTTCATAGGGATGAATTTGGAGTGTTTAGACAACACTTAAACCCATTTTATCCCAAAACATGCTTACACCGAGAAACAGGCTGAAAACGAGAGAAAACATTGATTGGAAGCAGTAAACAGATATGTTACTCTTTCTAGGGTCAAAATATGTAACAATCCAATGCATTTGACTAATTTTAAGATTTTGGGTTGAATTTGGAGTGTTTAGACACCACTTATACCCATTTTGTCCCAAAACAGGCTAAAACCGAGAAAACATTGATTCTAAGCAGTAAGCAGTTTTGTTACAGTTTCTAGGGTCAGAATGTTTGACAATCCAATGCATTTGACTAATTGTAAGAGTTCGGGATCAATTTGGAGTGTTTGGACAACACTTATACCCATTTTGTCCAGAAACAGGCTAAAACTGAGAAAACGTTGATTCTAAGCAGTAAACAGCTTTGTTACTGTTTCTAGGGTCAGAATGTGTGACAATACAATGCATTTTACTAACTGTAAAAGTTCGGGATGAATTTGGAGTGTTTAGACAATACTTAAGCCCGTTTTATCCCAAAACATGCTTAAACCGAGAAACAGGCTAAAACCGAGAGAAAACATTGATTGGAAGCAATAACCAGATATGTTACTCTTTTTAGGGTCAAAATATGTAAAAATCCATTGCATTTGACTAATTTTAAGAATTCGAGATGAATTTGGAGTGTTAGACAACACTTAAACCCGTTTTATCCTAAAACAGGCTAAAACCGAGAAAACATTGATTCTAAGCAGTAAGCAGCTTTGTTACTGTTTCTAGGGTCAGAATGTTTGACAATCCAATGCATTTGAATAATTATAAGAGTTTGGGATGAATTTGGAGTGTTTAGACAACACTTAAACCCGTTTTATCCCAAAACATGCTTAAACCGAGAAAACAGGCTAAAACCGAGAAAACATTTATTGTAAGCAGTAAACAGCTTTGTTACTGTTTCTAGGGTCATAATGTGTGACAATCCAATGCATTTTACTAACTGTAAAAGTTCGAGATGAATTTGGAGTGTTTAGACAACACTTAAACCCGTTTTATCCCAAAACATGCTTAAACCGAGAAACAGGCTAAAACCGAGAGAAAAAATTGATTGGAAGCAATAAACAGATATGTTACTCTTTTTAGGGTCAAAATATGTAAAAATCCAATGCATTTGACTAATTTTAAGAATTCGAGATGAATTTGGAGTGTTTAGATACCACTTATACCCATTTTGTCCCAAAACAGGCTAAAACCGAGAAAACATTGACTCTAAGCAGTAAGCAGTTTTGTTGCAGTTTCTAGGGTCAGAATGTTTGACAATCCAATGCATTTGACTAATTGTAAGAGTTCGGGATCAATTTGGAGTGTTTGGACAACACTTATACCCATTTTGTCCCGAAACAGGCTAAAACTGAGAAAACGTTGATTCTAAGCAGTAAACAGCTTTGTTACTGTTTCTAGGGTCAGAATGTGTGACAATACAATGCATTTTACTAACTGTAAAAGTTCGGGATGAATTTGGAGTGTTTAGACAACACTTAAACCCGTTTTATCCCAAAACATGCCTAAACCGAGAAACAGGCTAAAACTGAGAGAAAACATTGATTGGAAGCAATAAACAGATATGGTACTCTTTTTAGGGTCAAAATATGTAAAAATCCATTGCATTTGACTAATTTTAAGAATTCGAGATGAATTTGGAGTGTTAGAAAACACTTAAACCCGTTTTATCCTAAAACAGGCTAAAACCGAGAAAACATTGATTCTAAGCAGTAAGCAGCTTTGTTACTGTTTCTAGGGTCAGAATGTTTGACAATCCAATGCATTTGACTAATTGTAAGAGTTCAGGAAGAATTTGTAGTGTTTAGACACCACTTATACCCATTTTGTCCCAAAACAGGCTAAAACCAAGAAAACATTGATTCTAAGCAGTAAGCAGCTTGAATACTGTTTCTAGGGTCCGAATGTTTGACAATCCAATGCATTTGACTAATTGTAAGAGTTGGGGATGAATTTGGAATGTTTAGACAACACTTAAACCCGTTTTATCCCAAAACAGGTTTAAATCGAGAAAACGTTGATTCTAAGCAGTAAACAGCTTCGTTACTGTTTCTAGAGTCAGAAATTGTGAAAATCCAATGCATTTGACTAATTGTAAGAGTTCGGGATGAATTTAGAGTGTTTAGACAACACTTAAACCCGTTTTATCCCAAAACATGCTTAAACCGAGAAAACAGGCTAAAACCGAGAGAAGATTGATTGTAAGCAGTAAACAGCTTTGTTACTGTTTCTAGGGTCATAATGTGTGACAATCCAATGCATTTGACTAATTGTAAGAGTTCGGGATGAATTTGGAGTGTTTAGACAACACTTAAACCCATTTTATCCCAAAACATGCTTACACCGAGAAACAGGCTGAAAACGAGAGAAAACATTGATTGGAAGCAGTAAACAGATATGTTACTCTTTCTAGGGTCAAAATATGTAACAATCCAATGCATTTGACTAATTTTAAGATTTTGGGTTGAATTTGGAGTGTTTAGACACCACTTATACCCATTTTGTCCCAAAACAGGCTAAAACCGAGAAAACATTGATTCTAAGCAGTAAGCAGTTTTGTTACAGTTTCTAGGGTCAGAATGTTTGACAATCCAATGCATTTGACTAATTTTAAGAGTTTGGGATCAATTTGGAGTGTTTAGACAACACTTATACCCATTTTGTCCAGAAACAGGCTAAAACTGAGAAAACGTTGATTCTAAGCAGTAAACAGCTTTGTTACTGTTTCTAGGGTCAGAATGTGTGACAATACAATGCATTTTACTAACTGTAAAAGTTCGGGATGAATTTGGAGTGTTTAGACAATACTTAAGCCCGTTTTATCCCAAAACATGCTTAAACCGAGAAACAGGCTAAAACCGAGAGAAAACATTGATTGGAAGCAATAACCAGATATGTTACTCTTTTTAGGGTCAAAATATGTAAAAATCCATTGCATTTGACTAATTTTAAGAATTCGAGATGAATTTGGAGTGTTAGAAAACACTTAAACCCGTTTTATCCTAAAACAGGCTAAAACCGAGAAAACATTGATTCTAAGCAGTAAGCAGCTTTGTTACTGTTTCTAGGGTCAGAATGTTTGACAATCCAATGCATTTGACTGATTGTAAGAGTTCAGGAAGAATTTGTAGTGTTTAGACACCACTTATACCCATTTTGTCCCAAAACAGGCTAAAACCAAGAAAACATTGATTCTAAGCAGTAAGCAGCTTGAATACTGTTTCTAGGGTCCGAATGTTTGACAATCCAATGCATTTGACTAATTGTAAGAGTTAGGGATGAATTTGGAATGTTTAGACAACACTTAAACCCGTTTTATCCCAAAACAGGTTTAAACCGAGAAACAGGCTAAAACCGAGAGAAAACATTGATTGGAAGCAATAACCAGATATGTTACTCTTTTTAGGGTCAAAATATGTAAAAATCCAATGCATTTGACTAATTTTAAGAATTCGAGATGATTTTGGAGTGTTAGACAACACTTAAACCCGTTTTATCCTAAAACAGGCTAAAACCGAGAAAACATTGATTCTAAGCAGGAAGCAGTTTTGTTACTGTTTCTAGGGTCAGAATTTTTGACAATCCAATGCATTTGAATAATTGTAAGAGTTCGGGATGAATTTGGAGTGTTTAGACAACACTTAAACCCGTTTTATCCCAAAACATGTTTAAACCGAGAAAACAGGCTAAAACCGAGAAAACATTTATTGTAAGCAGTAAACAGCTTTGTTACTGTTTCTAGGGTCATAATGTGTGACAGTCCAATGCATTTTACTAACTGTAAAAGTTCGGGATGAATTTGGAGTGTTTAGACAACACTTAAACCCGTTTTATCCCAAAACATGCTGAAACCGAGAAACAGGCTAAAATCGAGAGAAAACACTGATTGGAAGCAGTAAACAGCTTTGTTACTGTTTCTAGGGTCATAATGTGTGACAATCCAATGCATTTGACTAGTTTTAAGAATTCGAGATGAATTTGGAGTGTCAGAAAACACTTAAACCCGTTTTATCCTAAGACAGGCTAAAACCGAGAAAACATTGATTCTAAGCAGTAAGCAGCTTTGTTACTGTTTCTAGGGTCAGAATGTTTGACAATCCAATGCATTTGACTAATTGTAAGAGTTCAGGAAGAATTTGTAGTGTTTAGACACCACTTATACCCATTTTGTCCCAAAACAGGCTAAAACCAAGAAAACATTTATTCTAAGCAGTAAGCAGCTTTAATACTGTTTCTAGGGTCCGAATGTTTGACAATCCAATGCATTTGAATAATTGTAAGAGTTGGGGATGAATTTGGAATGTTTAGACAACACTTAAACCCGTTTTATCCCAAAACAGGTTTAAACCGAGAAACAGGCTAAAACCGAGAGAAAACATTGATTGGAAGCAATAACCAGATATGTTACTCTTTTTAGGGTCAAAATATGTAAAAATCCAATGCATTTGACTAATTTTAAGAATTCGAGATGAATTTGGAGTGTTAGACAACACTTAAACCCGTTTTATCCTAAAACAGGCTTAAACCGAGAAAACATTGATTCTAAGCAGTAAGCAGCTTTGTTACTGTTTCTAGGGTCAGAATGTTTGACAATCCAATGCATTTGAATAATTGTAAGAGTTCGGGATGAATTTGGAGTGTTTAGACAACACTTAAACCCGTTTTATCCCAAAACATGCTTAAACCGAGAAAACAGGCTAAAATCGAGAAAACATTTATTGTAAGCAGTAAACAGCTTTGTTACTGTTTCTAGGGTCATAATGTGTGACAATCCAATGCATTTTACTAACTGTAAAAGTTCGGGATGAATTTGGAGTGTTTAGACAACATTTAAACCCGTTTTATCCCAAAACATGCTTAAACCGAGAAACAGGCTAAAACCGAGAGAAAACATTGATTGGAAGCAATAAACAGATATGTTACTCTTTTTAGGGCCAAAATATGTAAAAATCCAATGCATTTGACTAATTTTAAGAATTCGAGATGAATTTGGAGTGTTTAGACACCACTTATACCCATTTTGTCCCAAAACAGGCTAAAACCGAGAAAACATTGATTCTAAGCAGTAAGCAGTTTTGTTACAGTTTCTAGGGTCAGAATGTTTGACAATCCAATCCATTTGACTAATTGTAAGAGTTCAGGATCAATTTGGAGTGTTTAGACAACACTTATACCCATTTTGTCCCGAAACAGGCTAAAACTGAGAAAACGTTGATTCTAAGCAGTAAACAGCTTTGTTACTGTTTCTAGGGTCAGAATGTGTGACAATACAATGCATTTTACTAACTGTAAAAGTTCGGGATGAATTTGGAGTGTTTAGACAACACTTAAACCCGTTTTATCCCAAAACATGCCTAAACCGAGAAACAGGCTAAAACTGAGAGAAAACATTGATTGGAAGCAATAAACAGATATGGTACTCTTTTTAGGGTCAAAATATGTAAAAATCCATTGCATTTGACTAATTTTAAGAATTCGAGATGAATTTGGAGTGTTAGAAAACACTTAAACCCGTTTTATCCTAAAACAGGCTAAAACCGAGAAAACATTGATTCTAAGCAGTAAGCAGCTTTGTTACTGTTTCTAGGGTCAGAATGTTTGACAATCCAATGCATTTGACTAATTGTAAGAGTTCAGGAAGAATTTGTAGTGTTTAGACACCACTTATACCCATTTTGTCCCAAAACAGGCTAAAACCAAGAAAACATTGATTCTAAGCAGTAAGCAGCTTGAATACTGTTTCTAGGGTCCGAATGTTTGACAATCCAATGCATTTGACTAATTGTAAGAGTTGGGGATGAATTTGGAATGTTTAGACAACACTTAAACCCGTTTTATCCCAAAACAGGTTTAAATCGAGAAAACGTTGATTCTAAGCAGTAAACAGCTTCGTTACTGTTTCTAGAGTCAGAAATTGTGAAAATCCAATGCATTTGACTAATTGTAAGAGTTCGGGATGAATTTAGAGTGTTTAGACAACACTTAAACCCGTTTTATCCCAAAACATGCTTAAACCGAGAAAACAGGCTAAAACCGAGAGAAGATTGATTGTAAGCAGTAAACAGCTTTGTTACTGTTTCTAGGGTCATAATGTGTGACAATCCAATGCATTTGACTAATTGTAAGAGTTCGGGATGAATTTGGAGTGTTTAGACAACACTTAAACCCATTTTATCCCAAAACATGCTTACACCGAGAAACAGGCTGAAAACGAGAGAAAACATTGATTGGAAGCAGTAAACAGATATGTTACTCTTTCTAGGGTCAAAATATGTAACAATCCAATGCATTTGACTAATTTTAAGATTTTGGGTTGAATTTGGAGTGTTTAGACACCACTTATACCCATTTTGTCCCAAAACAGGCTAAAACCGAGAAAACATTGATTCTAAGCAGTAAGCAGTTTTGTTACAGTTTCTAGGGTCAGAATGTTTGACAATCCAATGCATTTGACTAATTTTAAGAGTTTGGGATCAATTTGGAGTGTTTAGACAACACTTATACCCATTTTGTCCAGAAACAGGCTAAAACTGAGAAAACGTTGATTCTAAGCAGTAAACAGCTTTGTTATTGTTTCTAGGGTCAGAATGTGTGACAATACAATGCATTTTACTAACTGTAAAAGTTCGGGATGAATTTGGAGTGTTTAGACAATACTTAAGCCCGTTTTATCCCAAAACATGCTTAAACCGAGAAACAGGCTAAAACCGAGAGAAAACATTGATTGGAAGCAATAACCAGATATGTTACTCTTTTTAGGGTCAAAATATGTAAAAATCCAATGCATTTGACTAATTTTAAGAATTCGAGATGAATTTGGAGTGTTAGACAACACTTAAACCCGTTTTATCCTAAAACAGGCTAAAACCGAGAAAACATTGATTCTAAGCAGTAAGCAGCTTTGTTACTGTTTCTAGGGTCAGAATGTTTGACAATCCAATGCATTTGAATAATTATAAGAGTTTGGGATGAATTTGGAGTGTTTAGACAACACTTAAACCCGTTTTATCCCAAAACATGCTTAAACCGAGAAAACAGGCTAAAACCGAGAAAACATTTATTGTAAGCAGTAAACAGCTTTGTTACTGTTTCTAGGGTCATAATGTGTGACAATCCAATGCATTTTACTAACTGTAAAAGTTCGGGATGAATTTGGAGTGTTTAGACAACACTTAAACCCGTTTTATCCCAAAACATGCTTAAACCGAGAAACAGGCTAAAACCGAGAGAAAACATTGATTGGAGGCAATAAACAGATATGTTACTCTTTTTAGGGTCAAAATATGTAAAAATCCAATGCATTTGACTAATTTTAAGAATTCGAGATGAATTTGGAGTGTTAGAAAACACTTAAACCCGTTTTATCCCAAAACATGCTTAAACCGAGAAACAGGCTAAAACCGAGAGAAAAAATTGATTGGAAGCAATAAACAGATATGTTACTCTTTTTAGGGTCAAAATATGTAAAAATCCAATGCATTTGACTAATTTTAAGAATTCGAGATGAATTTGGAGTGTTTAGATACCACTTATACCCATTTTGTCCCAAAACAGGCTAAAACCGAGAAAACATTGATTCTAAGCAGTAAGCAGTTTTGTTGCAGTTTCTAGGGTCAGAATGTTTGACAATCCAATGCATTTGACTAATTGTAAGAGTTCGGGATCAATTTGGAGTGTTTGGACAACACTTATACCCATTTTGTCCAGAAACAGGCTAAAACTGAGAAAACGTTGATTCTAAGCAGTAAACAGCTTTGTTACTGTTTCTAGGGTCAGAATGTGTGACAATACAATGCATTTTACTAACTGTAAAAGTTCGGGATGAATTTGGAGTGTTTAGACAACACTTAAACCCGTTTTATCCCAAAACATGCCTAAACCGAGAAACAGGCTAAAACTGAGAGAAAACATTGATTGGAAGCAATAAACAGATATGATACTCTTTTTAGGGTCAAAATATGTAAAAATCCATTGCATTTGACTAATTTTAAGAATTCGAGATGAATTTGGAGTGTTAGAAAACACTTAAACCCGTTTTATCCTAAAACAGGCTAAAACCGAGAAAACATTGATTCTAAGCAGTAAGCAGCTTTGTTACTGTTTCTAGGGTCAGAATGTTTGACAATCAAATGCATTTGACTAATTGTAAGAGTTGGGGATGAATTTGGAATGTTTAGACAACACTTAAACCCGTTTTATCCCAAAACAGGTTTAAATCGAGAAAACGTTGATTCTAAGCAGTAAACAGCTTCGTTACTGTTTCTAGAGTCAGAAATTGTGAAAATCCAATGCATTTGACTAATTGTAAGAGTTCGGGATGAATTTAGAGTGTTTAGACAACACTTAAACCCGTTTTATCCCAAAACATGCTTAAACCGAGAAAACAGGCTAAAACCGAGAGAAGATTGATTGTAAGCTGTAAACAGCTTTGTTACTGTTTCTAGGGTCATAATGTGTGACAATCCAATGCATTTGACTAATTGTAAGAGTTCGGGATGAATTTGGAGTGTTTAGACAACACTTAAACCCATTTTATCCCAAAACATGCTTACACCGAGAAACAGGCTGAAAACGAGAGAAAACATTGATTGGAAGCAGTAAACAGATATGTTACTCTTTCTAGGGTCAAAATATGTAACAATCCAATGCATTTGACTAATTTTAAGATTTTGGGTTGAATTTGGAGTGTTTAGACACCACTTATACCCATTTTGTCCCAAAACAGGCTAAAACCGAGAAAACATTGATTCTAAGCAGTAAGCAGTTTTGTTACAGTTTCTAGGGTCAGAATGTTTGACAATCCAATGCATTTGACTAATTTTAAGAGTTTGGGATCAATTTGGAGTGTTTAGACAACACTTATACCCATTTTGTCCAGAAACAGGCTAAAACTGAGAAAACGTTGATTCTAAGCAGTAAACAGCTTTGTTACTGTTTCTAGGGTCAGAATGTGTGACAATACAATGCATTTTACTAACTGTAAAAGTTCGGGATGAATTTGGAGTGTTTAGACAATACTTAAGCCCGTTTTATCCCAAAACATGCTTACACCGAGAAACAGGCTAAAACCGAGAGAAAACATTGATTGGAAGCAATAAACAGATATGTTACTCTTTTTAGGGTCAAAATATGTAAAAATCCAATGCATTTGACTAATTTTAAGAATTCGAGATGAATTTGGAGTGTTTAGATACCACTTATACCCATTTTGTCCCAAAACAGGCTAAAACCGAGAAAACATTGATTCTAAGCAGTAAGCAGTTTTGTTGCAGTTTCTAGGGTCAGAATGTTTGACAATCCAATGCATTTGACTAATTGTAAGAGTTCGGGATCAATTTGGAGTGTTTGGACAACACTTATACCCATTTTGTCCAGAAACAGGCTAAAACTGAGAAAACGTTGATTCTAAGCAGTAAACAGCTTTGTTACTGTTTCTAGGGTCAGAATGTGTGACAATACAATGCATTTTACTAACTGTAAAAGTTCGGGATGAATTTGGAGTGTTTAGACAATACTTAAGCCCGTTTTATCCCAAAACATGTTTAAACCGAGAAACAGGCTAAAACCGAGAGAAAACATTGATTGGAAGCAATAACCAGATATGTTACTCTTTTTAGGGTCAAAATATGTAAAAATCCAATGCATTTGACTAATTTTAAGAATTCGAGATGAATTTGGAGTGTTAGACAACACTTAAACCCGTTTTATCCTAAAACAGGCTAAAACCGAGAAAACATTGATTCTAAGCAGTAAGCAGCTTTGTTACTGTTTCTAGGGTCAGAATGTTTGACAATCCAATGCATTTGAATAATTGTAAGAGTTCGGGATGAATTTGGAGTGTTTAGACAACACTTAAACCCGTTTTATCCCAAAACATGCTTAAACCGAGAAAACAGGCTAAAACCGAGAAAACATTTATTGTAAGCAGTAAACAGCTTTGTTACTGTTTCTAGGGTCAGAATGTGTGACAATACAATGCATTTTACTAACTGTAAAAGTTCGGGATGAATTTGGAGTGTTTAGACAACACTTAAACCCGTTTTATCCCAAAACATGCTTAAACCGAGAAACAGGCTAAAACCGAGAGAAAAAATTGATTGGAAGCAATAAACAGATATGTTACTCTTTTTAGGGTCAAAATATGTAAAAATCCAATGCATTTGACTAATTTTAAGAATTCGAGATGAATTTGGAGTGTTTAGATACCACTTATACCCATTTTGTCCCAAAACAGGCTAAAACCGAGAAAACATTGATTCTAAGCAGTAAGCAGTTTTGTTACAGTTTCTAGGGTCAGAATGTTTGACAATCCAATGCATTTGACTAATTGTAAGAGTTCGGGATCAATTTGGAGTGTTTAGACAACACTTATACCCATTTTGTCCCGAAACAGGCTAAAACTGAGAAAACGTTGATTCTAAGCAGTAAACAGCTTTGTTACTGTTTCTATGGTCAGAATGTGTGACAATACAATGCATTTTACTAACTGTAAAAGTTCGGGATGAATTTGGAGTGTTTAGACAATACTTAAGCCCGTTTTATCCCAAAACATGTTTAAACCGAGAAACAGGCTAAAACCGAGAGAAAACATTGATTGGAAGCAATAACCAGATATGTTACTCTTTTTAGGGTCAAAGTATGTAAAAATCCAATGCATTTGACTAATTTTAAGAATTCGAGATGAATTTGGAGTGTTTAGACAACACTTAAACCCGTTTTATCCTAAAACAGGCTAAAACCGAGAAAACATTGATTCTAAGCAGTAAGCAGCTTTGTTACTGTTTCTAGGGTCAGAATGTTTGACAATCCAATGCATTTGAATAATTGTGAGAGTTCGGGATGAATTTGGAGTGTTTAGACAACACTTAAACCCGTTTTATCCCAAAACATGCTTAAACCGAGAAAACAGGCTAAAACCGAGAAAACATTTATTGTAAGCAGTAAACAGCTTTGTTACTGTTTCAAGGGTCATAATGTGTGACAATCCAATGCATTTTACTAACTGTAAAAGTTCGGGATGAATTTGGAGTGTTTAGACAACACTTAAACCCGTTTTATCCCAAAACATGCTTAAACCGAGAAACAGGCTAAAACCGAGAGAAAAAATTGATTGGAAGCAATAAACAGATATGTTACTCTTTTTAGGGTCAAAATATGTAAAAATCCAATGCATTTGACTAATTTTAAGAATTCGAGATGAATTTGGAGTGTTTAGATACCACTTATACCCATTTTGTCCCAAAACAGGCTAAAACCGAGAAAACATTGATTCTAAGCAGTAAGCAGTTTTGTTACAGTTTCTAGGGTCAGAATGTTTGACAATCCAATGCATTTGACTAATTGTAAGAGTTCGGGATCAATTTGGAGTGTTTAGACAACACTTATACCCATTTTGTCCCGAAACAGGCTAAAACTGAGAAAACGTTGATTCTAAGCAGTAAACAGCTTTGTTACTGTTTCTAGGGTCATAATGTGTGACAATCCAATGCATTTGACTAATTGTAAGAGTTCGGGATGAATTTGGAGTGTTTAGACAACACTTAAACCCATTTTATCCCAAAACATGCTTACACCGAGAAACAGGCTGAAAACGAGAGAAAACATTGATTGGAAGCAGTAAACAGATATGTTACTCTTTCTAGGGTCAAAATATGTAACAATCCAATGCATTTGACTAATTTTAAGATTTTGGGTTGAATTTGGAGTGTTTAGACACCACTTATACCCATTTTGTCCCAAAACAGGCTAAAACCGAGAAAACATTGATTCTAAGCAGTAAGCAGTTTTGTTACAGTTTCTAGGGTCAGAATGTTTGACAATCCAATGCATTTGACTAATTTTAAGAGTTTGGGATCAATTTGGAGTGTTTAGACAACACTTATACCCATTTTGTCCAGAAACAGGCTAAAACTGAGAAAACGTTGATTCTAAGCAGTAAACAGCTTTGTTACTGTTTCTAGGGTCAGAATGTGTGACAATACAATGCATTTTACTAACTGTAAAAGTTCGGGATGAATTTGGAGTGTTTAGACAATACTTAAGCCCGTTTTATCCCAAAACATGCTTAAACCGAGAAACAGGCTAAAACCGAGAGAAAACATTGATTGGAAGCAATAAACAGATATGTTACTCTTTTTAGGGTCAAAATATGTAAAAATCCAATGCATTTGACTAATTTTAAGAATTCGAGATGAATTTGGAGTGTTTAGATACCACTTATACCCATTTTGTCCCAAAACAGGCTAAAACCGAGAAAACATTGATTCTAAGCAGTAAGCAGTTTTGTTGCAGTTTCTAGGGTCAGAATGTTTGACAATCCAATGCATTTGACTAATTGTAAGAGTTCGGGATCAATTTGGAGTGTTTGGACAACACTTATACCCATTTTGTCCAGAAACAGGCTAAAACTGAGAAAACGTTGATTCTAAGCAGTAAACAGCTTTGTTACTGTTTCTAGGGTCAGAATGTGTGACAATACAATGCATTTTACTAACTGTAAAAGTTCGGGATGAATTTGGAGTGTTTAGACAATACTTAAGCCCGTTTTATCCCAAAACATGTTTAAACCGAGAAACAGGCTAAAACCGAGAGAAAACATTGATTGGAAGCAATAACCAGATATGTTACTCTTTTTAGGGTCAAAATATGTAAAAATCCAATGCATTTGACTAATTTTAAGAATTCGAGATGAATTTGGAGTGTTAGACAACACTTAAACCCGTTTTATCCTAAAACAGGCTAAAACCGAGAAAACATTGATTCTAAGCAGTAAGCAGCTTTGTTACTGTTTCTAGGGTCAGAATGTTTGACAATCCAATGCATTTGAATAATTGTAAGAGTTCGGGATGAATTTGGAGTGTTTAGACAACACTTAAACCCGTTTTATCCCAAAACATGCTTAAACCGAGAAAACAGGCTAAAACCGAGAAAACATTTATTGTAAGCAGTAAACAGCTTTGTTACTGTTTCTAGGGTCAGAATGTGTGACAATACAATGCATTTTACTAACTGTAAAAGTTCGGGATGAATTTGGAGTGTTTAGACAACACTTAAACCCGTTTTATCCCAAAACATGCTTAAACCGAGAAACAGGCTAAAACCGAGAGAAAAAATTGATTGGAAGCAATAAACAGATATGTTACTCTTTTTAGGGTCAAAATATGTAAAAATCCAATGCATTTGACTAATTTTAAGAATTCGAGATGAATTTGGAGTGTTTAGATACCACTTATACCCATTTTGTCCCAAAACAGGCTAAAACCGAGAAAACATTGATTCTAAGCAGTAAGCAGTTTTGTTACAGTTTCTAGGGTCAGAATGTTTGACAATCCAATGCATTTGACTAATTGTAAGAGTTCGGGATCAATTTGGAGTGTTTAGACAACACTTATACCCATTTTGTCCCGAAACAGGCTAAAACTGAGAAAACGTTGATTCTAAGCAGTAAACAGCTTTGTTACTGTTTCTAGGGTCAGAATGTGTGACAATACAATGCATTTTACTAACTGTAAAAGTTCGGGATGAATTTGGAGTGTTTAGACAATACTTAAGCCCGTTTTATCCCAAAACATGTTTAAACCGAGAAACAGGCTAAAACCGAGAGAAAACATTGATTGGAAGCAATAACCAGATATGTTACTCTTTTTAGGGTCAAAGTATGTAAAAATCCAATGCATTTGACTAATTTTAAGAATTCGAGATGAATTTGGAGTGTTTAGACAACACTTAAACCCGTTTTATCCTAAAACAGGCTAAAACCGAGAAAACATTGATTCTAAGCAGTAAGCAGCTTTGTTACTGTTTCTAGGGTCAGAATGTTTGACAATCCAATGCATTTGAATAATTGTGAGAGTTCGGGATGAATTTGGAGTGTTTAGACAACACTTAAACCCGTTTTATCCCAAAACATGCTTAAACCGAGAAAACAGGCTAAAACCGAGAAAACATTTATTGTAAGCAGTAAACAGCTTTGTTACTGTTTCAAGGGTCATAATGTGTGACAATCCAATGCATTTTACTAACTGTAAAAGTTCGGGATGAATTTGGAGTGTTTAGACAACACTTAAACCCGTTTTATCCCAAAACATGCTTAAACCGAGAAACAGGCTAAAACCGAGAGAAAAAATTGATTGGAAGCAATAAACAGATATGTTACTCTTTTTAGGGTCAAAATATGTAAAAATCCAATGCATTTGACTAATTTTAAGAATTCGAGATGAATTTGGAGTGTTTAGATACCACTTATACCCATTTTGTCCCAAAACAGGCTAAAACCGAGAAAACATTGATTCTAAGCAGTAAGCAGTTTTGTTACAGTTTCTAGGGTCAGAATGTTTGACAATCCAATGCATTTGACTAATTGTAAGAGTTCGGGATCAATTTGGAGTGTTTAGACAACACTTATACCCATTTTGTCCCGAAACAGGCTAAAACTGAGAAAACGTTGATTCTAAGCAGTAAACAGCTTTGTTACTGTTTCTAGGGTCATAATGTGTGACAATCCAATGCATTTTACTAACTGTAAAAGTTCGGGATGAATTTTGACTGTTTAGACAACACTTAAACCCGTTTTATCCCAAAACATGCTTAAACCGAGAAACAGGCTAAAACCGAGAGAAAACATTGATTGGAGGCAATAAACAGATATGTTACTCTTTTTAGGGTCAAAATATGTAAAAATCCAATGCATTTGACTAATTTTAAGAATTCGAGATGAATTTGGAGTGTTTAGACACCACCTATACCCATTTTGTCCCAAAACAGGCTAAAACCAAGAAAACATTGATTCTAAGCAGTAAGCAGCTTTGATACTGTTTCTAGGGTCCGAATGTTTGACAATCCAATGCATTTGACTAATTGTAAGAGTTCGGGATCAATTTGGAGTGTTTAGACAACACTTAAACCCGTTTTATCCCAAAACAGGTTTAAACCGAGAAAACGTTGATTCTAAGCAGTAAACAGATTTGTTACTGTTTCTAGGGTCAGAAATTGTGACAATCCAATGCATTTGACTAATTGTAAGAGTTCAGGATGAATTTGGAGTGTTTAGACAACACTTAAACCCGTTTTATCCCAAAACATGTTTAAACCGAGAAAACAGGCTAAAACCGAGAAAACATTTATTGTAAGCAGTAAACAGCTTTGTTACTGTTTCTAGGGTCATAATGTGTGACAATCCAATGCATTTTACTAACTGTAAAAGTTCGGGATGAATTTGGAGTGTTTAGACAACACTTAAACCCGTTTTATCCCAAAACATGCTTAAACCGAGAAACAGGCTAAAACCGAGAGAAAACATTGATTGGAAGCAGTAAACAGCTTTGTTACTGTTTCTAGGGTCATAATGTGTGACAATCCAATGCATTTGACTAATTTTAAGAATTCGAGATGAATTTGGAGTGTTAGAAAACACTTACACCCGTTTTATCCTATGACAGGCTAAAACCGAGAAAACATTGATTCTAAGCAGTAAGCAGCTTTGTTACTGTTTCTAGGGTCAGAATGTTTGACAATCCAATGCATTTGACTAATTGTAAGAGTTCAGGAAGAATTTGTAGTGTTTAGACACCACTTATACCCATTTTGTCCCAAAACAGGCTAAAACCAAGAAAACATTGATTCTAAGCAGTAAGCAGCTTTAATACTGTTTCTAGGGTCCGAATGTTTGACAATCCAATGCATTTGACTAATTGTAAGAGTTGGGGATGAATTTGGAATGTTTAGACAACACTTAAACCCGTTTTATCCCAAAACAGGTTTAAACCGAGAAACAGGCTAAAACCGAGAGAAAACATTGATTGGAAGCAATAACCAGATATGTTACTCTTTTTAGGGTCAAAATATGTAAAAATCCAATGCATTTGACTCATTTTAAGAATTCGAGATAAATTTGGAGTGTTAGACAACACTTAAACCCGTTTTATCCTAAAACAGGCTAAAACCGAGAAAACATTGATTCTAAGCAGTAAGCAGCTTTGTTACTGTTTCTAGGGTCAGAATGTTTGACAATCCAATGCATTTGAATAATTGTAAGAGTTCGGGATGAATTTGGAGTGTTTAGACAACACTTAAACCCGTTTTATCCCAAAACATGCTTAAACCGAGAAAACAGGCTAAAACCGAGAAAACATTTATTGTAAGCAGTAAACAGCTTTGTTACTGTTTCTAGGGTCATAATGTGTGACAATCCAATGCATTTTACTAACTGTAAAAGTTCGGGATGAATTGGGAGTGTTTAGACAACACTTAAACCCGTTTTATCCCAAAACATGCTTAAACCGAGAAACAGGCTAAAACCGAGAGAAAAAATTGATTGGAAGCAATAAACAGATATGTTACTCTTTTTAGGGTCAAAATATGTAAAAATCCAATGCATTTGACTAATTTTAAGAATTCGAGATGAATTTGGAGTGTTTAGATACCACTTATACCCATTTTGTCCCGAAACAGGCTAAAACCAAGAAAACATTGATTCTAAGCAGTAAGCAGCTTTGATACTGTTTCTAGGGTCCGAATGTTTGACAATCCAATGCATTTGACTAATTGTAAGAGTTCGGGATCAATTTGGAGTGTTTAGACAACACTTAAACCCGTTTTATCCCAAAACAGGTTTAAACCGAGAAAACGTTGATTCTAAGCAGTAAACAGATTTGTTACTGTTTCTAGGGTCAGAAATTGTGACAATCCAATGCATTTGACTAATTGTAAGAGTTCGGGATGAATTTGGAGTGTTTAGACAACACTTAAACCCGTTTTATCCCAAAACATGTTTAAACCGAGAAAACAGGCTAAAACCGAGAAAACATTTATTGTAAGCAGTAAACAGCTTTGTTACTGTTTCTAAGGTCAGAATGTGTGACAATACAATGCATTTTACTAACTGTAAAAGTTCGGGATGAATTTGGAGTGTTTAGACAATACTTAAACCCGTTTTATCCCAAAACATGCTTAAACCGAGAAACAGGCTAAAACCGAGAGAAAACATTGATTGGAAGCAATAACCAGATATGTTACTCTTTTTAGGGTCAAAATATGTAAAAATCCAATGCATTTGACTAATTTTAAGAATTCGAGATGAATTTGGAGTGTTAGACAACACTTAAACCCGTTTTATCCTAAAACAGGCTAAAACCGAGAAAACATTGATTCTAAGCAGTAAGCAGCTTTGTTACTGTTTCTAGGGTCAGAATGTTTGACAATCCAATGCATTTGAATAATTGTAAGAGTTCGGGATGAATTTGGAGTGTTTAGACAACACTTAAACCCGTTTTATCCCAAAACATGCTTAAACCGAGAAAACAGGCTAAAACCGAGAAAACATTTATTGTAAGCAGTAAACAGCTTTGTTACTGTTTCTAGGGTCATAATGTGTGACAATCCAATGCATTTTACTAACTGTAAAAGTTTGGGATGAATTTGGAGTGTTTAGACAACACTTAAACCCGTTTTATCCCAAAACATGCTTAAACCGAGAAACAGGCTAAAACCGAGAGAAAACATTGATTGGAGGCAATAAACAGATATGTTACTCTTTTTAGGGTCAAAATATGTAAAAATCCAATGCATTTGACTAATTTTAAGAATTCGAGATGAATTTGGAGTGTTAGAAAACACTTAAACCCGTTTTATCCCAAAACATGCTTAAACCGAGAAACAGGCTAAAACCGAGAGAAAAAATTGATTGGAAGCAATAAACAGATATGTTACTCTTTTTAGGGTCAAAATATGTAAAAATCCAATGCATTTGACTAATTTTAAGAATTCGAGATGAATTTGGAGTGTTTAGATACCACTTATACCCATTTTGTCCCAAAACAGGCTAAAACCGAGAAAACATTGATTCTAAGCAGTAAACAGTTTTGTTACAGTTTCTAGGGTCAGAATGTTTGACAATCCAATGCATTTGACTAATTGTAAGAGTTCGGGATCAATTTGGAGTATTTAGACAACACTTATACCCATTTTGTCCCGAAACAGGCTAAAACTGAGAAAACGTTGATTCTAAGCAGTAAACAGCATTGTTACTGTTTCTAAGGTCAGAATGTGTGACAATACAATGCATTTTACTAACTGTAAAAGTTCGGGATGAATTTGGAGTGTTTAGACAATACTTAAACCCGTTTTATCCCAAAACATGCTTAAACCGAGAAACAGGCTAAAACCGAGAGAAAACATTGATTGGAAGCAATAACCAGATATGTTACTCTTTTTAGGGTCAAAATATGTAAAAATCCAATGCATTTGACTAATTTTAAGAATTCGAGATGAATTTGGAGTGTTAGACAACACTTAAACCCGTTTTATCCTAAAACAGGCTAAAACCGAGAAAACATTGATTCTAAGCAGTAAACAGATTTGTTACTGTTTCTAGGGTCAGAAATTGTGACAATCCAATGCATTTGACTAATTGTAAGAGTTCGGGATGAATTTGGAGTGTTTAGACAACACTTAAACCCGTTTTATCCCAAAACATGTTTAAACCGAGAAAACAGGCTAAAACCGAGAAAACATTTATTGTAAGCAGTAAACAGCTTTGTTACTGTTTCTAAGGTCAGAATGTGTGACAATACAATGCATTTTACTAACTATAAAAGTTCGGGATGAATTTGGAGTGTTTAGACAATACTTAAACCCGTTTTATCCCAAAACATGCTTAAACCGAGAAACAGGCTAAAACCGAGAGAAAACATTGATTGGAAGCAATAACCAGATATGTTACTCTTTTTAGGGTCAAAATATGTAAAAATCCAATGCATTTGACTAATTTTAAGAATTCGAGATGAATTTGGAGTGTTAGACAACACTTAAACCCGTTTTATCCTAAAACAGGCTAAAACCGAGAAAACATTGATTCTAAGCAGTAAGCAGCTTTGTTACTGTTTCTAGGGTCAGAATGTTTGACAATCCAATGCATTTGAATAATTGTAAGAGTTCGGGATGAATTTGGAGTGTTTAGACAACACTTAAACCCGTTTTATCCCAAAACATGCTTAAACCGAGAAAACAGGCTAAAACCGAGAAAACATTTATTGTAAGCAGTAAACAGCTTTGTTACTGTTTCTAGGGTCATAATGTGTGACAATCCAATGCATTTTACTAACTGTAAAAGTTTGGGATGAATTTGGAGTGTTTAGACAACACTTAAACCCGTTTTATCCCAAAACATGCTTAAACCGAGAAACAGGCTAAAACCGAGAGAAAACATTGATTGGAGGCAATAAACAGATATGTTACTCTTTTTAGGGTCAAAATATGTAAAAATCCAATGCATTTGACTAATTTTAAGAATTCGAGATGAATTTGGAGTGTTAGAAAACACTTAAACCCGTTTTATCCTAAGACAGGCTAAAACCGAGAAAACATTGATTCTAAGCAGTAAGCAGCTTTGTTACTTTTTCTAGGGTCAGAATGTTTGACAATCCAATGCAATTGACTAATTGTAAGAGTTCAGGAAGAATTTGTAGTGTTTAGACACCACTTATACCCATTTTGTCCCAAAACAGGCTAAAACCAAGAAAACATTGATTCTAAGCAGTAAGCAGCTTTAATACTGTTTCTAGGGTCCGAATGTTTGACAATCCAATGCATTTGACTAATTGTAAGAGTTGGGGATGAATTTGGAATGTTTAGACAACACTTAAACCCGTTTTATCCCAAAACAGGTTTAAACCGAGAAACAGGCTAAAACCGAGAGAAAACATTGATTGGAAGCAATAACCAGATATGTTACTCTTTTTAGGGTCAAAATATGTAAAAATCCAATGCATTTGACTAATTTTAAGAATTCGAGATGAATTTGGAGTGTTAGACAACACTTAAACCCGTTTTATCCTAAAACAGGCTTAAACCGAGAAAACATTGATTCTAAGCAGTAAGCAGCTTTGTTACTGTTTCTAGGGTCAGAATGTTTGACAATCCAATGCATTTGAATAATTGTAAGAGTTCGGGATGAATTTGGAGTGTTTAGACAACACTTAAACCCGTTTTATCCCAAAACATGCTTAAACCGAGAAAATAGGCTAAAACCGAGAAAACATTTATTGTAAGCAGTAAACAGCTTTGTTACTGTTTCTAGGGTCATAATGTGTGACAATCCAATGCATTTTACTAACTGTAAAAGTTCGGGATGAATTTGGAGTGTTTAGACAACACTTAAACCCGTTTTATCCCAAAACATGCTTAAACCGAGAAACAGGCTAAAACCGAGAGAAAAAATTGATTGGAAGCAATAAACAGATATGTTACTCTTTTTAGGGTCAAAATATGTAAAAATCCAATGCATTTGACTAATTTTAAGAATTCGAGATGAATTTGGAGTGTTTAGATACCACTTATACCCATTTTGTCCCAAAACAGGCTAAAACCGAGAAAACATTGATTCTAAGCAGTAAACAGTTTTGTTACAGTTTCTAGGGTCAGAATGTTTGACAATCCAATGCATTTGACTAATTGTAAGAGTTCGGGATCAATTTGGAGTGTTTAGACAACACTTATACCCATTTTGTCCCGAAACAGGCTAAAACTGAGAAAACGTTGATTCTAAGCAGTAAACAGCATTGTTACTGTTTCTAAGGTCAGAATGTGTGACAATCCAATGCATTTTACTAACTGTAAAAGTTCGGGATGAATTTGGAGTGTTTAGACAACACTTAAACCCGTTTTATCCCAAAACATGCTTAAACCGAGAAACAGGCTAAAACCGAGAGAAAAAATTGATTGGAAGCAATAAACAGATATGTTACTCTTTTTAGGGTCAAAATATGTAAAAATCCAATGCATTTGACTAATTTTAAGAATTCGAGATGAATTTGGAGTGTTTAGATACCACTTATACCCATTTTGTCCCAAAACAGGCTAAAACCGAGAAAACATTGATTCTAAGCAGTAAACAGTTTTGTTACAGTTTCTAGGGTCAGAATGTTTGACAATCCAATGCATTTGACTAATTGTAAGAGTTCGGGATCAATTTGGAGTGTTTAGACAACACTTATACCCATTTTGTCCCGAAACAGGCTAAAACTGAGAAAACGTTGATTCTAAGCAGTAAACAGCATTGTTACTGTTTCTAAGGTCAGAATGTGTGACAATACAATGCATTTTACTAACTGTAAAAGTTCGGGATGAATTTGGAGTGTTTAGACAATACTTAAACCCGTTTTATCCCAAAACATGCTTAAACCGAGAAACAGGCTAAAACCGAGAGAAAACATTGATTGGAAGCAATAACCAGATATGTTACTCTTTTTAGGGTCAAAATATGTAAAAATCCAATGCATTTGACTAATTTTAAGAATTCGAGATGAATTTGGAGTGTTAGACAACACTTAAACCCGTTTTATCCTAAAACAGGCTAAAACCGAGAAAACATTGATTCTAAGCAGTAAGCAGCTTTGTTACTGTTTCTAGGGTCAGAATTTTTGACAATCCAATGCATTTGAATAATTGTAAGAGTTCGGGATGAATTTGGAGTGTTTAGACAACACTTAAACCCGTTTTATCCCAAAACATGCTTAAACCGAGAAAACAGGCTAAAACCGAGAAAACATTAATTGTAAGCAGTAAACAGCTTTGTTACTGTTTCTAGGATCATAATGTGTGACAATCCAATGCATTTTACTAACTGTAAAAGTTCGGGATGAATTTGGAGGGTTTAGACAACACTTAAACCCGTTTTATCCCAAAACATGCTTAAACCGAGAAACAGGCTAAAACCGAGAGAAAACATTGATTGGAGGCAATAAACAGATATGTTACTCTTTTTAGGGTCAAAATATGTAAAAATCCAATGCATTTGACTAATTTTAAGAATTCGAGATGAATTTGGAGTGTTTAGACACCACTTATACCCATTTTGTCCCAAAACAGGCTAAAACCAAGAAAACATTGATTCTAAGCAGTAAGCAACTTTGATACTGTTTCTAGGTGTTGGGATTTATGAGACAAAGCTCACAAGAGAGGGTAGACAAACACTTGGTGAATGAATCCCCCTTTACCCACAACAAACTAACTCATTCTCAAGGGGGAGGAGAGAACATCAACTTGTGATGAACTCCCCATAAACAAGCTAGATAGAACCCAAATACTAGAGAGTAAGCGGATCCTAACTAGGAGAAGCACTAGTTTGAGACTTATCCTCTTCTAGTATCACAACACTTAGAGTTTGTGTACTTAGGAGAAGGAGGATTAAGAATCAGTAATCTAGGCTAAGTAAAGCAGTAAATAAGAAGAGTTTAGGTGGATTTGAGAAGAGAATAGGCTGCCTTAAGGGCAGCCTCTAACCGCTAATCCTAAACTCTCTACATTGTTAATATGAAACAAGAACACAAGTATAGAGAGGAAATCGGTTTCTCTTCTATTAGATTGTTGTATTGTGATATATTTTACATATGAGAGATTATACATTAATATAGGAGAAGAAGGTCATATGACCGTTAGACACAAAGAGAGAAGAAGAAGGTGATAGGGACGTTCTCAATTCAACTTGGTGAAAGCGACTTCCTTCCTTCACCAAACGCTCACGTGAATCTTCTCCCTTCCTTCCTTTTCCTTGTGAGATGGGCCTCTCTCTCTTGTAAGGCCTCGTTTTCCTTCTCCTAAGCCACTCAAACTTCGGCCTTTCCATCACATGGACCGAGAGCAGCCCTAAGAGCACGACCGTACGGACGGGCCTTCTCTTCATCGTACGGACGGGCCTGTACGGACGGGCCTGTACGGACGGGCCTGTACGGACGGGCCTTCTCTTCAATGTGTTCACGGCCTAACTGGCCGCTCACCGGACATGGGTCCGTTCACGGACACGGTACATGGTACCGGACACGGTACATGGTCGCTCACGGACACGGACATGGCCTTACCGGCCTTTACATGGCCTTTCCGGCCTGTCTTCTCTTCTTCCAAGGCTCGGCCTTACCGGCCTCTCCTCTCTCCTCCTTGGTACATTCTAATACTCCCCCGCACGCTTGATCGGTGGGACACCATGGGGACCAAAGATCAAGGGTGGACTAGTGTCATCTACCTCATTAAAAACCTCAACAAAGAAAACCTCTTGGGATAAAACTTTGTTAAGGGAAAAAGAGTATAGACTCCACTATCCATGATGTCCCATTGATCTTGGTTTGTCAAGAACCAGCTCTCTCCTCTTCAGGCCTTTGAACCGCTACACTCCTTAGCCCTTCTTGCCTTGAACTCACTTCATATGATCTCTCCAAGCTTGCACTTCTCGAATTTTCTTTTGAGGCTCTCATAGTCTCCTTCACCCTTGAAACAAGTGATAAAGAAGAAAAGAATAAGTGTTTGCTATGAGGAATATCAAAGAAAATTCTAAAGAAAACTTTAAAAGAACATATTAAAGAGTAAAGACTAGTAATAGAGCTAAGATAATGAATTTATGAATTAAAATAGAGAAGAGTTTAGAGCACAGCCTTTATGGTGTTTTGATGGATAGGAGGGAGAGAGTTGATCACTGTTGCGGTTTGGAATTCCTCCTTGAGACCGCTACTGACTGATATATGCCCACTGAATCGGGCATAACTTTTGATCGGCTACTCGGAATGGTATGATTTCACTTCCACTGGCAAGATAACTCTGTGGTCTAGAACTTTGGTGAAGAACGCGGAAGCTGAATCGCAGTGGAAGGGTTTCGTCCGAGTCGATCTTTGAGACGTCTCGGCTGAGCTTTAAGTAAAAACTTTTGCTTGTGGCCGAGCAGAATCTGTGAGGTACGGTCTGAAGTCACTTGATCTCCCCCGTAACCTTTACTTGATGATGGGCTGAAACCTCATCACCTCAGTTGAAGCCTTGTGCATCACCGTTCTTGTGCACATCCAATCAACAGTTGAAACCTTGTGCATCACCTTTCCTAAAGACCATTGTGCACATCCGATCAACAACTTGGCACTAACACACATGCTCTTGGACTGATTCATCACCTTCCACCAGCTTAACAAAGACTTGGTGGCCCTTGGTTCTAACTCCAGGCATTGTGCTGCGCTCTTATCATGGCTTTCTTGTAGCCTTCATCCTCGCCACTTCTTCTTGAGATAGCAAGCGAGCTCCACACAATCTTCAAGGTTGAAACTGAAACCAAATTCAATGGGACAGATTCTAAACAAGAGATTGTGAGTGATTAGAGAATAGAGTATAGAGTATCAAAGAGTATAAAGAGTATTAGTAACCAAAGAGTATAGTATCGAGTAACCGAGAATAGAGTATCGAGTAACCAAGGTGGACTAAGGAAGAGTAGAATAGAGCTCAAGAGTTCCAATGGACAGAGTTATACTCTGTTTTCTTGAGTTTGCAGAAGCTTTGACAGCCAAGAGCATCCAAGAATCAACAAGCTTTTGGTGCTTTAATGGCTGAAACACATGGACCATATGGAAAATTAATTTCTCCAACGGTCAAGATATTGTGCTCATGGTAGAATCACCTAAACCTAGTGTTCTCCAAGAGCTTAAGACTTTAAGATTCACGAAACAACACATGAACAAGTGTTTTTCCCTGACTAGAATTGAACAAATCCCACAAGATATCATATTGAAGATGATTTTGTGGTCAGATTCAAATAAAAGCTAAAACCACCTTTGGAACACCCTTGTGTCCATCGGTTAAAAGACTGCACCTTGGACCAGCTTTAATCTATTTGACCAAGCGGACCATATATGCTAAAAACAAGACCTCTCTCTTCCTCAAGCGTGAATCTGGACACACCATATGACCAGAAACAAAGCTTTCTCAACCTTGAGATGAAGAAGAAGCGATTTAGCATCTAAAGCAAAATTAAACCTTTACAAGGAACTAAGCTTTAGCATCTAAAGCCAAATCCAAAGAGGATCCTGTGGCACATATAAGCACACAAGAACCGTGAATCCTCACCCTGAACAACATAATTTGTTCATCGGTTCATCACTTCCCATTTAGACAAAACTATTACCAAATCGGTAAAGCATAAGGATGAGGCTTTTAAACTCGATTTCTCTTCACTCACTTGGTCTACAAATTCTAACAAGATAAGAGACCAAGCTTACTCAACATTGAGCTGTAAGAGAATCGTTTTTAACAACAAAAGCAAAGTTAAAGCTTTAAAGAACTAAGCTAAGCGAATTAACACCTAAGCTAAGTTTAAAACTTTAACTAAGCTATCTCCTAAGAGATTTAACTTGAGAACGAGTTTGAATCACCAAGAACAGATCCTGCTCTGATACCATGTTGGGATTTATGAGACAAAGCTCACAAGAGAGGGTAGACAAACACTTGGTGAATGAATCCCCCTTTACCCACAACAAACTAACTCATTCTCAAGGGGGAGGAGAGAACATCAACTTGTGATGAACTCCCCATAAACAAGCTAGATAGAACCCAAATACTAGAGAGTAAGCGGATCCTAACTAGGAGAAGCACTAGTTGGAGACTTATCCTCTTCTAGTATCACAACACTTAGAGTTTGTGTACTTAGGAGAAGGAGGATTAAGAATCAGTAATCTAGGCTAAGTAAAGCAGTAAATAAGAAGAGTTTAGGTGGATTTGAGAAGAGAATAGGCTGCCTTAAGGGCAGCCTCTAACCGCTAATCCTAAACTCTCTACATTGTTAATATGAAACAAGAACACAAGTATAGAGAGGAAATCGGTTTCTCTTCTATTAGATTGTTGTATTGTGATATATTTTACATATGAGAGATTATACATTAATATAGGAGAAGAAGGTCATATGACCGTTAGACACAAAGAGAGAAGAAGAAGGTGATAGGGACGTTCTCAATTCAACTTGGTGAAAGCGACTTCCTTCCTTCACCAAACGCTCACGTGAATCTTCTCCCTTCCTTCCTTTTCCTTGTGAGATGGGCCTCTCTCTCTTGTAAGGCCTCGTTTTCCTTCTCCTAAGCCACTCAAACTTCGGCCTTTCCATCACATGGACCGAGAGCAGCCCTAAGAGCACGACCGTACGGACGGGCCTTCTCTTCATCGTACGGACGGGCCTGTACGGACGGGCCTGTACGGACGGGCCTGTACGGACGGGCCTTCTCTTCAATGTGTTCACGGCCTAACTGGCCGCTCACCGGACATGGGTCCGTTCACGGACACGGTACATGGTACCGGACACGGTACATGGTCGCTCACGGACACGGACATGGCCTTACCGGCCTTTACATGGCCTTTCCGGCCTGTCTTCTCTTCTTCCAAGGCTCGGCCTTACCGGCCTCTCCTCTCTCCTCCTTGGTACATTCTAATACTAGGGTCCGAATGTTTGACAATCCAATGCATTTGACTAATTGTAAGAGTTCGGGATCAATTTGGAGTGTTTAGACAACACTGAAACCCGTTTTATCCCAAAACAGGTTTAAACTGAGAAAACGTTGATTCTAAGCAGTAAACAGATTTGTAACTGTTTCTAGGGTCAGAAATTGTGACAATCCAATGCATTTGACTAATTGTAAGAGTTCGGGATGAATTTGGAGTGTTTAGACAACACTTAAACCCGTTTTATCCCAAAACATGCTTAAACCGAGAAAACAGGCTAAAACCGAGAAAAGATTGATTGTAAGCAGTAAATATAAATTGGGATTGATCACTCCTGACCATACAGCCACCGTCCGTACAAGTCTAACCGGGCCGTCCGTACAAGTCTAGCCGGGCCGTCCATACGACCGGGTGTTTAGAAGAGAGAAGCCCACTTAGTGTCTCACAAGCCTCATGTGGAACCAAATACTCTAGATCCTTCTATTCTATCCGTTGGAGATACAAGCAAGTGGAAGGGAAGGAAGTCACATGTTGTGCTAAGAAAGAGACATGTCCCTTTCATGTATTAATGACATTTAGGATCTTGTAAAGGAATATTCCTATAGTTCACATGTCTATATTTAGTTTGTAACTAGGTTCTAAATCAAGTAAGAGAGAGTTCCTTTCTTCTTCTACACTTTGTCGCTTACACTCCACCTCTCTCTCTCTCGTTTACTCATTCAACCAAATACTAACTTATTTGTTCTACACACTTGATCGTCTCACTCTCTTTTGTGTCTAAACTTACATGGTATCAGAGCCACTTCGTTCCTAGTTACAAACCCTTACTCATCACATACTTCCGCTCATTCTATTCTACTCATTTTTGGTCTTAACCACAAAACTTGATTCTCTTTATCCGTTGGGTAATACTAGTGACCAGCGGACAAAACTCCATGGAAGGCACCAAGACCTTGATTGTTCCAGTTACTCTCAAAGGAGAGAACTATTTGTTGTGGGCAAGAACCACAAAGACGGCTCTATGTGGCTGAGGGCTTTGGACCCATATTACCACAAAGGAGGCTCCCAAGGAAGAGCCCACCAAAGATGGCAAAGAAGCGGTCACAAGCGGCGAAGACAAGTGGTTCCAAGAGGACCAAAGTGTGCTTGCCATCATCCAGAACTCTCTTGATGCTCCAATACTTGAAGCCTACTCTTACTGTGAAACGGCCAAGGATCTATGGGACACACTACAAAATGTGTTCGGTAACACTACCAATTTAAACCGAGTCTTTGAGATCAAGAGAGCCATCAACACCCTAAGCCAAGAAGACATGGAGTTCACCAAACACTTTGGGAAGTTTCGGTCTCTTTGGGCAGAGCTTGAGATGCTTAGGCCAGCTACACTTGATCCGGCCATCTTGAACGAGAGACGCGAGCAAGACAAGGTGTTCGGCCTCCTCCTCACGCTAAACCCATCCTACAACGACCTCATCAAACACATATTGAGGTCAGACAAACTCCCTAGCCTAGAGGACGTGTGCAACCAGATTCAAAAGGAACATGGTTCCATGGGGCTGTTTGGAAGCAAGGGGGAGCTTATAACCGCTAACAAGGCTGATGGAGCGACCGCAAACAAGGGCCACTACCGAGGTGACGACAAGAACCCTCCAGTATGCAACCATTGTAAGAAGCCGGGCCACTTCAAGAATCAGTGTTGGATTCTCCACCCACATCTTCGAGCCAGCCGGTCTATGAACAACCGTGGGGCACCAAGAGCTCATCAAGCAACTGTGGAGCCGTCGAGCGCCGAGTCAAACCAACGAGCCTCTGACCTGAACGGAACCGCCCTGGCAGCCAACACTGACCTTGTGAGGAAGTCTGACCTCGACGCTCTCATTAAGGCCCTCAAAGAAAACTCCGGTAACTCCTATCTTGCTCTAAATCAAACCAAACGACTTATAGTTGATTCTGGTGCATCACATCATATGATTAGTGATTCTAGGTTGATTAGTGATATTAAACATGCTAATGGTAATGTTGTGATAGCTAATGGTGAAAAGGTACCAGTTAAAGGCATAGGGAATTTGAAATTATTTGATCAGGAAACTAAAGCCTTGTATATGCCAAACTTTACATCTGACTTACTATCAGTTAAGAAAGCCACCACTGATTTAAATTGTTATGCAATATTTGGTCCTAACAAGGTGCATTTTCAGGATATTGAGACAAGTAAAGTTCTTGGCCAAGGGGGTTCCAAGGATGATCTTTATGTGCTTGAGGACTTGAACCTATCTTCTTCTTCTGCATCTTGTTTTAATTCGGTTATTGTTAAACCTAGTGATTTTATTTTACATGCTAGGCTAGGACATCCTCACACTAGAGCTTTAAGTCTGATGTTCCCTAATATTTTGTTTAAAAATGATGAGTGTGAGGCTTGTATTCTTGGTAAACATTGCAAATCTGTTTTTCCTAAGTCTATTACTATTTATGAAAATTGTTTTGATTTGGTTCATTCTGATGTTTGGACATCACCTTGCCTATCTAGAGAAAATCAAAAGTATTTTGTCACTTTTATTGATGAGAAGTCTAAATATACCTGGTTAACTCTCTTACCTACTAAGGATAGGGTCCTTGAAGCTTTTATTAGTTTTCAAAAGTATGTGACTAACCACTACAATGCTAAGATATAAATCTTAAGGTCAGACAATGGTGGTGAATATACTAGTCATGCCTTCAAACAACACTTGACCAACCATGGAATCATTCATCAAACCAGCTGTCCTTATACTCCACAACAAAATGGTGTGGCCGAACGAAAGAAGAGACATTTAATGGAAGTTGCTCGGTCTATGATGTTTCACACCAATGTTCCTCGGAGGTTTTGGGGAGATGCAGTCCTTGCAGCTTGCTATCTTATTAACCGGATACCTACAAAGATTCTACATGATCTCTCACCATTTGAGGTATTGAACAAAGAAAAGCCTACATTTGATCACTTACGAGTATTTGGGTGTACTTGTTTTGTGTTGAGACCAGGTCAATTACGCGATAAACTTGAGGCCAAGAGCACCAAAGCAATGTTCATCGGCTATTCGACTACACAAAAGGGGTATAAGTGCTATGATCATGAAGCCAAAAGGGTTGTAGGCTCTCGGGAGGTGAAGTTCTTGGAGTCTCAAGGCTACTATAGCAAGAAAAATTGGGAAGACCTACGCGACCTATCAAACTCTGCGTCCGATCAGGCAACGAACCTCAAGATCATCGTCGAACGGCTCGGAGTCACAAACGATCGGGACGCCCCTATTTCACCCGAGCCAAAGTCACCAGGAGAACCTGAGCCACCTAAAGAAAGTGGACCCAGCGAGCCTAACAATCAATCGACACCAATGGTCCCATCCCATCATGAAACAACTCACCCGGAGAATCTTGAGGATGCGGTTCATCCGGAAGAGACCATTGAGCAACATGACAGTGAACACGAAGATGATGACCTTGAGGAAGTTATTCCCTTGAGACGTAGCCAAAGACTCAAGTTCCCACCATCTCACTGGAAAAACACGCGAGTGTACTACAACCATGCTGCCGTAGCTCACCCGATTCAAGTCGTGTGCACGTTAGCCCATTTACCGGAAGAACACCAAGTCTTTCTCACTCAAGTTGATAGCCACTGGATCCCACAAACATATGAGGAAGCTAAAGATCACAAGGTATGGCGGGATGCTGTTCAAGACGAACGAATGGCCATGGAGAAAAACAACACGTGGGACAAGACTGACCTACCCAAAGGAAAGAAGGCAGTGACGTCCAAATGGATCTTCACGATCAAATATAGAAGTAACGGGGAGATTGAACGGTACAAAGCTCGTCTTGTGGCAAGAGGCTTCATGCAAACGTACGGGGAGGACTATCAGGATACGTTTGCCCCGGTAGCCAAACTACACACGGTCCGTGTAGTTCTCTCTTTGGCCGTCAACTTGAAATGGGAGCTGTGGCAGATGGACGTGAAGAATGCTTTTCTACAAGGCGAACTGGAGGAAGAAGTATACATGAGACCACCACCGGGCCTATAGGACACGGTTAGCCCCGGCAAAGTGTTCAAACTCAACAAAGCGATCTATGGCCTAAAGCAATCGCCAAGGGCGTGGTACCACAAGCTAAGCTCAACCTTGACCAAGCGTGGATTCAGGAGATCAGAATCTGACCACACTCTTTTCACATATCCAAGTTGATATGATCCTCCCAAGGATTCGGCACCTTCGAGTTGGTTGATAGAGACACCTTGATTCTAAAGACGACGAAGCCTCAAGAATAAGGATGGTGGAATGAATGGTCGCACAAGAGTTGCGGAAAGACTCTTGATATACCGGTTTGATCTTTCAGCCTCGCACCAAAAAGATCGGATCTCTCAGCCTCGCACCAAAGAGATCGGGGTTTTGACTATCGGAATCACACCAAGTAGTCGGTTTTGATTGCTGGAATCACACCAAGCAATCGGTTTTGTTTACAAAGAACAGAAGAGAATCACTCTCAAAAAGAAAAGGTTTTGATAAAAAGTTGGATTGTTGATTATTTCTTTACTCTTACATGAGTTTATATAAGATAAGAAAACTTGGTAACAAAGCCAAGTATTATTCTTGAAACTAAAAACAATAAAGATAGATAGTTGAATGAAGATTCAACTCTTAAATTTTGTCTTCCCAAGGTTTCCTTCCCAAGGTGAGTTGAACTCCAATTTTCGTCACTTCTCTTTGACCACAAAATAAAGTGATTATTTTGGGCTTTCTTGGACTTGAATTAGGCTCAAACTGGGCTGGAATTGATAGGTATCATCCTCAAAATAATTTCCCATGCTCTCTTTTGCCATAAGTTCTTGTATTAGCCCATTAAGTACCTCCTTGATCTTTTTAACTCTCTTTGACTCCTTGATCCAATTTGCTGATGAGAAACAGCATGGGCTGTATCATTTCTTCATCTTGGGCTTAGTAGAAAACAACTCCTGGTTGCCAAACATAATTCTGGAAGCTCTTAAACCAACTGGACCTGAAACTCATCAAGTTAAGAAATAGATCCACCTCCTTTGGCAAATGGGACGTAACTCTGTGGTTTGTTGGCCAAATCTTGTGTTCTTGAGCTTGTTGGAAACATAAGAGATCCATTGAGATCCTCCAATTGATTTCGTGTCCAAATTGATTCTGAGTCGGTCTGTGTAACACGATCTTTGGCTCAGACGCGAAAATGGAACTAGGACAGATCCACTGACTTGAAATATCCATATCTTTCAAGTATGAACTGATTTTAACGTGCTTCCAATTCTCAGTGGTTCTAGGATGGATCAAGATTTCAGAAAAGTTTTGTTCATAGCTTGAGTACTTCTGCCTTGGTCGGAATCCTCCTTTGAATGCTCGTAGGTCTAAGTCGTGTAGCCATGAGTTCACCTGATTTGTAAAATGAATAACTCCTTCACCTAAACTCTGATTGGACTGATTCAACTTCGAGATATGCTCTAGATGAGGTAAGAATGCATCCCAAATAGCAGTTTGGTAGGAAGAGTTGATCTTTGACTTCGTTCGTGTTGAGCAAGACTCAAGGGTCGTCTTGGATGGTCTCATGATCATATCACAAGTGACCAAGGTATCATTGTCATTCTTGTATATGTTGATGATATCATCATATCCGGGAATGACACGGTAGGAATTCAAGAAACTAAGACATATTTAAAGTCAGTTTTTGATATTAAAGACCTTGGTGAGTTGATATATTTCCTAGGGATAGAAGTGTGTCGCTCGAAAGAGGGATTATTCCTATCTCAAAGACAATATGCGGTTGACCTCTTAAATGAAGTAGGAAAGCTCGGATCAAGACCGGTCACTACACCATTGGATGAGAACTACAAGGTGTGCCGTGAGGGGGAGCCCGAGGACCAACCATTCAAGAATGTGACACAATATAGGCGTTTGGTTGGTAAGCTTATTTACTTGACAATCACTAGACCCGATATTTGTTTTGCTGTGAACCAGGCTAGTCAACACATGCAAGCTCCAAAGGTGCACCACTGGAACATAGTCAACCGGATTCTCAAGTACATTAAAGGATCGTCGGGCCAAGGAATATGGATGGGGTGCAATAATAACACAGAGCTTGTGGGATATTGTGACGCGGACTATGCCGGAGACAAAGAAGACCGTAGATCAACCAGCGGCTACTGCACCTTTCTTGGAGGCAATCTAGTCACATGGAAAAGTAAGAAACAGAAGGTGGTGTCTCTATCAAGCGCCGAGTCCGAGTAGAGAGCAATGCGCAAGCTGACTACAGAATTGATGTGGCTCAAGAACCTACTCAAAGATCTTGGAGTCGATGTCATGAAGCCTATCACAATGCACTGTGATAATGAAGCAGCTATTCATATTGCAACCAACTCAGTGTTCCACGAGAGAACAAAGCATATTGAAGTTGATTGCCACAAAGTCCGAGAGCAAATCCAACTAGGCGTAATCCTTCCTTGCCATACCGAGAGTTCCAAGCAACTAGCCGATGTTTTCACCAAGGTCCGAATGTTTGACAATCCAATGCATTTGACTAATTGTAAGAGTTGGGGATGAATTTGGAATGTTTAGACAACACTTTAACCCGTTATATCCCAAAACAGGTTTAAACCGAGAAAATATTGATTCTACGCAGTAAACAGATTTGTTACTGTTTCTAGGGTCAGAAATTGTGACAATCCAATGCATTTGACTAATTGTAAGAGTTCGGGATGAATTTGGAGTGTTTAGACAACACTTAAACCCGTTTTATCACAAAACATGCTTAAACCGAGAAAACAGGCTAAAACCGAAAAAAGATTGATTGTAAGTAGTAAACAGCTTTGTTACTGTTTCTAGGGTCATAATGTGTGACAATCCAATGCATTTGACTAATTGTAAGAGTTCGGGATGAATTTGGAGTGTTTGACAACACTTAAACCCATTTTATCCCAAAACATGCTTACACCGAGAATCAGGCTAAAAACGAGAGAAAACATTGATTGGAAGCAGTAAACAGATATGTTACTCTTTCTAGGGTCAAAATATGTAACAATCCATTGCATTTGACTAATTATAAGAGTTTGGGTTGAATTTGGAGTGTTTAGACACCACTTATACCCATTTTGTCCCAGAACAGGCTAAAACCGAGAAAAAATTGATTCTAAGCAGTAAGCAGTTTTGTTACTGTTTCTAGGGTCAGAATGTCTGACAATCCAATGCATTTGACTAATTGTAAGAGTTCGGGATGAATTTGGAGTGTTTAGACAACACTTATACCCATTTTGTCCCGAAACAGGCTAAAACTGAGAAAACGTTGATTCTAAGCAGTAAACAGCTTTGTTACTGTTTCTAGGGTCAGAATGTTTTACAATCCAATGCATTTGACTAATTGTAAGAGTTCGGGATGAATTTGGAGTGTTTAGACAACACTTAAACCCGTTTTATCCCAAAACATGCTTAAACCGAGAAACAGGCTAAAACCGAGAGAAAACATTGAATGGAAGCAATAAACAGATATGTTACTCTTTTTAGGGTCAATATATGTAAAAATCCAAATGCATTTGACTAATTTTAAGAATTCGAGATGAATTTGGAGTGTTAGACAACACTTAAACCCGTTTTATACTAAAACAGGCTAAAACCAAGAAAACATTGATTCTAAGCAGTAAGCAGTTTTGTTACTGTTTCTAGGGTCGGAATGTTTGACAATCCAATGTATTTGAATAATTGTAAGAGTTCGGGATGAATTTGGAGTGTTTAGACAACACTTAAACCCGTTTTATCCCAAAACATGCTTAAACCGAGAAAACAGGCTAAAACCGAGAAAACATTTATTGTAAGCAGTAAACAGCTTTGTTACTGTTTCTAGGGTCATAATGTGTGACAATTCAATGCATTTTACTAACTCTAAAAGTTCGGGATGAATTTGGAGTGTTTAGACAACACTTAAACCCGTTTTAACCCAAAACATGCTTAAACCGAGAAACAGGCTAAAACCAAGAGAAAACATTGATTGGAAGCAATAAACAGATATGTTACTCTTTTTAGGGTCAAAATATGTAAAAATTTAATGCATTTGACTAATTTTAAGAATTCGAGATGAATTTGGAGTGTTTAGACACCACTTATACCCATTTTGTCCCAAAACAGGCTAAAACCAAGAAAACATTGATTCTAAGCAGTAAGCAGCTTTGATACTGTTTCTAGGGTCCGAATGTTTGACAATCCAATGCATTTGACTAATTGTAAGAGTTGGGGATGAATTTGGAATGTTTAGACAACACTTAAGCCCGTTTTATCCTAAAACAGGTTTAAACCGAGAAAACGTTGATTCTACGCAGTAAACAGATTTGTTACTGTTTCTAGGGTCAGAAATTGTGACAATCCAATGCATTTGACTAATTGTAAGAGTTCGGGATGAATTTTGAGTGTTTAGACAACACTTAAACCTGTTTTATCCCAAAACATGCTTAAACCGAGAAAACAGGCTAAAACCGAGAAAAGATTGATTGTAAGCAGTAAACAGCTTTGTTACTGTTTCTAGGGTCATAATGTGTGACAATCCAATGCATTTGACTAATTGTAAGAGTTCGGGATAAATTTGGAGTATTTGACAACACTTAAACCCATTTTATCCCAAAACATGCTTACACCGAGAAACAGGCTATAAACGAGAGAAAACATTGATTGGAAGCAGTAAACAGATATGTTACTCTTTCTAGGGTCAAAATAAGTAACAATCCAATGCATTTGACTAATTATAAGAGTTTGGGTTGAATTTGGAGTGTTTAGACACCACTTATAACCATTTTGTCCCAAAACAGGCTAAAACCGAGAAAACATTGATTCTAAGCAGTAAGCAGTTTTGTTACTGTTTCTAGAGTCAGAATGTTTGACAATCCAATACATTTGACTAATTGTAAGAGTTCGGGATGAATTTGGAGTGTTTAGACAACACTTATACCCATTTTGTCCCGAAACAGGCTAAAACTGAGAAAACGTTGATTCTAAGCAGTAAACAGCTTTGTTACTGTTTCTAGGGTCAGAATGTTTGACAATCCAATGCATTTGACTAATTGTAAGAGTTCGGGATGAATTTGGAGTGTTTAGACAACACTTAAACCCGTTTTATCCCAAAACATGCTTAAACCGAGAAACATGCTAAAACCGAGAGAAAACATTGAATGGAAGCAATAAACAGATATGTTACTCTTTTTAGGGTCAAAATATGTAAAAATCCAATGCATTTGACTAATTTTAAGAATTCGAGATGAATTTGGAGTGTTAGACAACACTTAAACCCGTTTTATCCTAAAACAGGCTAAAACCAAGAAAACATTGATTCTAAGCAGTAAGCAGTTTTGTTACTGTTTCTAGGGTCGGAATGTTTGACAATCCAATGCATTTGAATAATTGTAAGACTTCGGGATGAATTTGGAGTGTTTAGACAACACTTAAACCCGTTTTATCCCAAAACATGCTTAAACCGAGAAACAGGCTAAAACCGAGAGAAAACATTGATTGGAAGCAATAAACAAATATGTTACTCTTTTTAGGGTCAAAATATGTAAAAATCCAATGCATTTGACTAATTTTAAGAATTCGAGATGAATTTGGAGTGTTTAGACACCACTTATACCCATTTTGTCCCAAAACAAGCTAAAACCAAGAAAACATTGATTCTAAGCAGTAAGCAGCTTTGATACTGTTTTTAGGGTCCAAATGTTTAACAATCCAATGCATTTGACTAATTGTAAGAGTTGGGGATGAATTTGGAATGTTTAGACAACACTTAAACCCGTTATATCCCAAAACAGGTTTAAACCGAGAAAACTTTGATTCTACGCAGTAAACAGATTTGTTACTGTTTCTAGGGTTAGAAATTGTGACAATCCAATGCATTTGACAAATTGTAAGAGTTCGGGATGAATTTGGAGTGTTTAGACAACACTTAAACCCGTTTTATCACAAAACATGCTTAAACCGAGAAAACAGGCTAAAACCGAGAAAAGATTGATTGTAAGTAGTAAACAGCTTTGTTACTGTTTCTAGGGTCATAATGTGTGACAATCCAATGCATTTGACTAATTGTAAGAATTTGGGATGAATTTGGAGTGTTTGACAACACTTAAACCCATTTTATCCCAAAACATGCTTACACCGAGAAACAGGCTAAAAACGAGAAAAAACATTGATTGGAAGCAGTAAACAGATATGTTACTCTTTCTAGGGTCAAAATAAGTAACAATCCAATGCATTTGACTAATTATAAGAGTTTGGGTTGAATTTGGAGTGTTTAGACACCACTTATAACCATTTTGTCCCAAAACAGGCTAAAACCGAGAAAACATTGATTCTAAGCAGTAAGCAGTTTTGTTACTGTTTCTAGGGTCAGAATGTTTGACAATCCAATGCATTTGACTAATTGTAAGAGTTCGGGATGAATTTGGAGTGTTGAGACAACACTTATACCCATTTTGTCCCGAAACAGGCTTAAACCGAGAAACATGCTAAAACCGAGAGAAAACATTGAATGGAAGCAATAAACAGATATGTTACTCTTTTTAGGGTCAAAATATGTAAAAATCCAATGCATTTGACTAATTTTAAGAATTCGAGATGAATTTGGAGTGTTAGACAACACTTAAACCCGTTTTATCCTAAAACAGGCTAAAACCAAGAAAACATTGATTCTAAGCAGTAAGCAGTTTTGTTACTGTTTCTAGGGTCGGAATGTTTGACAATCCAATGCATTTGAATAATTGTAAGACTTCGGGATGAATTTGGAGTGTTTAGACAACACTTAAACCCGTTTTATCCCAAAACATGCTTAAACCGAGAAACAGGCTAAAACCGAGAGAAAACATTGATTGGAAGCAATAAACAAATATGTTACTCTTTTTAGGGTCAAAATATGTAAAAATCCAATGCATTTGACTAATTTTAAGAATTCGAGATGAATTTGGAGTGTTTAGACACCACTTATACCCATTTTGTCCCAAAACAAGCTAAAACCAAGAAAACATTGATTCTAAGCAGTAAGCAGCTTTGATACTGTTTTTAGGGTCCAAATGTTTAACAATCCAATGCATTTGACTAATTGTAAGAGTTGGGGATGAATTTGGAATGTTTAGACAACACTTAAACCCGTTATATCCCAAAACAGGTTTAAACCGAGAAAACTTTGATTCTACGCAGTAAACAGATTTGTTACTGTTTCTAGGGTTAGAAATTGTGACAATCCAATGCATTTGACTAATTGTAAGAGTTCGGGATGAATTTGGAGTGTTTAGACAACACTTAAACCCGTTTTATCACAAAACATGCTTAAACCGAGAAAACAGGCTAAAACCGAGAAAAGATTGATTGTAAGTAGTAAACAGCTTTGTTACTGTTTCTAGGGTCATAATGTGTGACAATCCAATGCATTTGACTAATTGTAAGAATTTGGGATGAATTTGGAGTGTTTGACAACACTTAAACCCATTTTATCCCAAAACATGCTTACACCGAGAAACAGGCTAAAAACGAGAAAAAACATTGATTGGAAGCAGTAAACAGATATGTTACTCTTTCTAGGGTCAAAATAAGTAACAATCCAATGCATTTGACTAATTATAAGAGTTTGGGTTGAATTTGGAGTGTTTAGACACCACTTATAACCATTTTGTCCCAAAACAGGCTAAAACCGAGAAAACATTGATTCTAAGCAGTAAGCAGTTTTGTTACTGTTTCTAGGGTCAGAATGTTTGACAATCCAATGCATTTGACTAATTGTAAGAGTTCGGGATGAATTTGGAGTGTTGAGACAACACTTATACCCATTTTGTCCCGAAACAGGCTAAAACTGAGAAAACGTTGATTCTAAGCAGTAAACAGCTTTGTTACTGTTTCTAGGGTCAGAATGTGTGACAATACAATGCATTTTACTAACTGTAAAAGTTCGGGATGAATTTGGAATGTTTAGACAACACTTAAACCCGTTTTATCCCAAAACATGCTTAAACCGAGAAACAGGCTAAAACCGAGAGAAAACATTGATTTGAAGCAATAAACAGATATGTTACTCTTTTTAGGGTCAAAATATGTAAAAATCCAATGCATTTGACTAATTTTAAGAATTCGAGTTGAATTTGGAGTGTTAGACAACACTTAAACCCGGTTTATCCTAAAACAGGCTAAAACCGAGAAAACATTGATTCTAAGCAGTAAGCAGCTTTGTTACTGTTTCTAGGGTCAGAATGTTTGACAATCCAATGCATTTGACTAATTGTAAGAGTTCGGGATGAATTTGGAGTGTTAAGACAACACTTAAACCCATTTATCCCAAAACATGCTTACACCGAGAAACAGGCTAAAAACGAGAGAAAACATTGATTGGAAGCAGTAAACAGATATGTTACTCTTTCTTGGGTCAAAATATGTAACAATCCAATGCATTTGACTAATTATAAGAGTTTGAGTTGAATTTGGAGTGTTTAGACAACACTTAAACCCGTTTTATCCCAAAACAGGCTTAAACCGAGAAAACATGCTAAAACCGAGAGAAAACATTGATTCGAAGCAGTAATCAGATATGTTACTCTTTTTAGGGTCAAAATATGTAACAATCCAATGCATTTGACTAATTATAAGGATTTGGGTTGAATTTGGAGTGTTTAGACACCACTTAGACCCATTTTGTCCCAAAACAGGCTAAAACCAAGAAAACATTGATTCTAAGCAGTAAGCAGCTTTGATACTGTTTCTAGGGTCCGAATGTTTGACAATCCAATGCATTTGACTAATTATAAGAGTTCGGGTTGAATTTGGAGTGTTTAGACACCACTTTTACCCATTTTGTCCGAAACAGGCTAAAACCGAGAAAACATTGATTCGAAGCAGTAAACAGCTTTGTTACTGTTTCTAGGTTCATAATGTGTGACAATCCAATGCATTTGACTAATTGCAAAAGTTCGGGATGAATTTGGAGTGTTTAGACAACACTTAAACCTGTTTTATCCCGAAACAGGCTAAAACAGAGAAAACAGGCTAAAACCAAGAGAAAACATTGATTTAAAGCAGTAAACAGCTATGTTACTCTTTCTATGGACAAAATATGTAACAATCCAACATTTGACAAGTTATAAGAGTTCGGGTTGAATTAGGAGTGTTTAGACACCACTTATACCCATTTTGTCCTGAAACAGGCTAAAACCGAGAAAACGTTGATTCTACGCAGTAAACAGATTTGTTACTGTTTCTAGGGTTAGAAATTGTGACAATCCAATGCATTTGACTAATTATAAGAGTTCGGGATGAATTTGGAGTGTTTAGACAACACTTAAACCCGTTTTATCCCAAAACATGCTTAAACCGAGAAAACAGGCTAAAACCGAGAAAACATTGATTGTAAGCAGTAAACAGCTTTGTTACTGTTTCTAGGGTCATAATGTGTGACAATCCAATGCATTTGACTAGTTGTAAGAGTTCGGGATGAATTGGAGTGTTTAGACAACACTTAAACCCATTTTATCCCAAAACATTCTTACACCGAGAAACAGGCTAAAAACGAGAGAAAACATTGATTGGAAGCAGTAAACAGATATGATACTCTTTCTAGGGTCAAAATAAGTAACAATCCAATGCATTTGACTAATTATAAGAGTTTGGGTTGAATTTGGAGTGTTTAGACACCACTAATAACCATTTTGTCCCAAAACAGGCTAAAACCGAGAAAACATTGAATCTAAGCAGTAAGCAGTTTTGTTACTGTTTCTAGGGTCAGAATGTTTGACAATCCAATGCATTTGACTAATTGTAAGAGTTCGGGATGAATTTGGAGTGTTGAGTCAACACTTATACCCATTTTGTCCCGAAACAGGCTAAAACTGAGAAAACGTTGATTCTAAGCAGTAAACAGCTTTGTTACTGTTTCTAGGGTCAGAATGTGTGACATTACAATGCATTTTACTAACTGTAAAAGTTCGGAATGAATTTGGAGTGTTTAGACAACACTTAAACCCGTTTTATCCCAAAACATGCTTAAACCGAGAAACAGGCTAAAACCGAGAGAAAACATTGATTTGATGCAATAAACAGATATGTTACTCTTTTTAGGGTCAAAATATGTAAAAATCCAATGCATTTGACTAATTTTAAGAATTCGAGATGAATTTGGGGTGTTAGACAACACTTAAACCCGGTTTATCGTAAAACAGGCTAAAACCGAGATAACATTGATTCTAAGCAGTAAGCAGCTTTGTTACTGTTTCTAGGGTCAGAATGTTTGACAATCCAATGCATTTGACTAATTGTAAGAGTTCGGGATGAATTTGGAGTGTTAAGACAACACTTAAACCCATTTTATCTCAAAACAGGCTTAAACCGAGAAAACATGCTAAAGCCGAGAGAAAACATTGATTCGAAGCAGTAATCAGATATGTTACTCTTTTTAGGGTCAAAATATGTAACAATCCAATGCATTTGACTAATTATAAGGATTTGGGTTGAATTTCGAGTGTTTAGCCACCACTTATACCCATTTTGTCCCAAAACAGGCTAAAACCAAGAAAACATTGATTGTAAGCAGTAAACAGCTTTGTAACTGTTTCTAGGGTCATAATGTGTGACAATCCAATGCATTTGACTAATTGTAAGAGTTCGAGATGAATTTGGAGTGTTTAAACAACACTTAAACCCGTTTTATCCCAAAACATGCTTAAACCGAGAAAACAGGCTAAAACCGAGAAAAGATTGATTGTAAGCAGTAAACAGCTTTGTTACTGTTTCTAGGGTCATAATGTGTGACAATCCAATGCATTTGACTAATTGTAAGAGTTCGGGATGAATTTGGAGTGTTTGACAACACTTAAACCCATTTTATCCCAAAACATGCTTACACCGAGAAACAGGCTAAAAACGAGAGAAAACATTGATTGGAAGCAGTAAACAGATATGTTACTCTTTCTAGGGTCAAAATATGTAACAATCCAATGCATTTGACTAATTATAAGAGTTTGGGTTGAATTTGGAGTGTTTAGACACCACTTATAACCATTTTGTCCCAAAACAGGCTAAAACCGAGAAAACATTGATTCTAAGCAGTAAGCAGTTTTGTTACTGTTTCTAGGGTCATAATGTTTGACAATCCAATGCATTTGACTAATTGTAAGTGTTCGGGATGAATTTGGAGTGTTGAGACAACACTTATACACATTTTGTCCCGAAACAGGCTAAAACTGAGAAAACGTTGATTCTAAGCAGTAAACAGCTTTGTTACTGTTTCTAGGGTCAGAATGTGTGACAATACAATGCATTTTACTAACTGTAAAAGTTTGGGATGAATTTGGAGTGTTTAGACAACACTTAAACCCGTTTTATCCCAAAACATGCTTAAACCGAGAAACAGGCTAAAACCGAGAGAAAACATTGATTTGAAGCAATAAACAGATAAGTTACTCTTTTTAGGGTCAAAATATGTAAAAATCCAATGCATTTGACTAATTTGAAGAATTCGAGATGAATTTGGAGTGTTAGACAACACTTAAACCCGGTTTATCCTAAAACAGACTAAAACCATGAAAACATTGATTCTAAGCAGTAAGCAGCTTTGTTACTGTTTCTTAATGATTAGGATACCATCGAGTGTGATCGGTCGTGTCCTTACGGCCATATATTGGGACGTGTCCGTATGGTCATGTGTTGGGCAGTCCGTACGTGTAAGAAGGCCGAGCACCAACGATGGGAATAAAGGGCTGGTTTGGCTTTACAAAGGCCCAAATAGAAGAGAAGGATCGAGAAGGCATCAAGTGGGAAGCTTGTAGCCGTTAGGGGTCACATGTTTCCTTAAGGGAAACCTCGAGATGTCACTATCACCATAGGGACTCACCCTCTCTCTCTCTTTGTGTCGTTATCAAGCTTGTAAAGGGAGTTGCCCTATCTTGCATTCTATTTAAGGCACCTAGCCGACATTGTAGATCAACCATTCTAGTAGAATATCATTTTACTTCCTTTATTCTCTTTGTTCATCACTTTATCTTCCTATCTTACCACACTCAACACTCAAACTACTCACATTCCGCTTAAACTAACATGGTATCAGAGCAAGTTCTTCGATTCACCACTCTCTAAACTCACTCTTTCTACTTACTTACCAATCTCTACTTCTAGCTACTCTCTTTAAACCCCTTCTCACCATGGAAACTTTAAAACCGGTCGTCACTCCGGTGGTTCTCAAGGGTGCAAACTATTTATTGTGGAAAAGAACCACAAAGACCGCTCTTAGTGGCCGGGGACTCTGGATCCATGTTGAAACCGACCAACTCCCCAAGAAAGCCAACAAAGGAGACGGTAAAGAAGAAACAGAAGAAGACAAGGAGGCTGAGCTCGAAAAGGAAGCCAAATGGTTCCAGGAAGATCAGACCGTGCTTGCCATTCTCCAAAACTCGCTTGACGCGCCCATCTTAGAAGCCTACTCCTACTGTGAGACGGCCAAGGAGCTATGGGACACGCTGGCGAATGTGTACGGGAACATAACCAATTTAACCCGTGTGTTTGAAGTCAAGAAGGCCATTAACGGCTTGCACCAAGAGGACTTGGAGTTTACCAAGCACTTTGGGAAGTTTAGGTCCCTATGGGCCGAACTTGAGATGCTCCGGCCGAGCACTATAGATCCGGCTATTCTGAATGAGAGGAAGGAGCAAGACAAAGTTTTTGGCCTGCTGCTAACCCTGAATCCTGCCTTCAATGACCTCATTAAGCACATACTTCGCGGTGACAAGCTGCCTACCCTTGATGATGTGTGTGCCCAAGTTCAAAAGGAACAAGGCTCGCTTGGTCTCTTCAGTGGTAAAGAGGAACTAGTCATGGCCAACAAAGGGATATACAAACACGAAGAAAGGAAGACGGCCGTATGCGACCACTGCAAGAAGAAAGGCCATGTGAAGGATAAGTGTTGGATCCTCCACCCTCATCTCAAACCAGCCAAGTTTAAGGCTAACATGTCGCGGGAAGGTACAACCGGCCAAGGAGCCGAAGCAGCAAACCAAGGAGGGGCAACGGCCATGATAGCCTCCTATGGAGACTTGGTGAGGAAGTCTGACTTGGAGGCCCTTATCAAGTCCATTGCTGCACTCAAAGAATCCGGTACCACCTTCTTTGCTTCTAAACCTAGTAAAATGCTTGTTGTTGATTCAGGGGCTTCTCATCATATGATTAGTAACTCAAATCTACTAGACAATATAGAACCAGCACTAGGTGATGTGGTCATTGCTAATGGGGATCGAGTTCCAGTTAAGGGTATTGGTAACTTGAAATTGTTTGAACAGAACTCTAAAGCGTTTTACATGCCCACATTTACTTCAAATCTCTTATCAGTGAAGAAAGTAACCCATGATTTGAATTGTTATACTGTATTTGGCCCTAATCGTGTCCATTTTCAGGATATTAAGACCGGACAGATACTTGGTGAAGGAGATGGAACCGGAGATCTTTATCTCTTAGAGAAAACATCACAAAGTTCCTCTAACCCGATTTCGTTTACTTCTTGTCTCCCATCTAATAATGCTAATGCACTGTGGCATGCTAGGCTAGGCCACCCTCATTCTCGTGCTCTTGAGTTATTATTACCTAATGTCTCCTTTAGTAGTTCTAGCTGTGAGTCATGTATCCTTGGAAAACATTGTAGAACTGTTTTTCCAAAATCTTCTACCATTTATGAAAATTGCTTTGATTTAGTTCATTCAGATGTGTGGACATCACCATGCTTATCTAGAGACAATAACAAGTATTTTGTGACTTTTAATGATGAAAAATCAAAATATACTTGGATAACACTTTTACCTTCTAAAGACCGGGTGTATGATGCTTTTATAAACTTTCAAAACAATGTCACTAATCACTTTAATGCCAAGATCAAAGTGCTTAGGTCTGATAATGGAGGGGAATACACTAGTCATAAACTCAAAGAACACCTATCTAGGCATGGCATAATTCAACAAACCAGTTGTCCTTACACTCCTCAACAAAACGGTGTGGCGGAAAGGAAGAACCGACATCTCATGGAGGTGGCCAGATCGATGATGTTTCACATGAATGTTCCCAAGAGATTTTGGGGGGGGTGCAGTCATGACAGCCTGCTATCTTATCAACCGGACGCCAACAAAAATCCTAAGCGATCTAACTCCTTTTGAAGTACTTACTAAGAATAAACCATCACTAGACCACTTACGAGTGTTCGGCTGTGTGTGTTTTGTTTTCATACCAGGGGAACAAAGGAGCAAGCTTGATGCAAAGAGTACCAAAAGTATATTCATTGGATACTCAACAACACAAAAGGGCTACAAATGTTATGAACCGGTCCATGGTCGCATGTATGTGTCTCGGGACGTCAAGTTCATGGAGGGGCAAGGATACTATGAGGCGAAGGATTGGAACAGCCTCAAAGATCTCTCGCACTCAACCACAGACCGGGCCACCAACCTCCGCTTCCTTCTTGACCACTTAGGCGTCACCAAGCAATCACACACAGAGGCACCTCACACGGCTCAAACCTTAGATGTGTCTACGGACCCACCAGTGTCTCATGAACACCAATCAGAGGACAATGGTGTTGAGCTGCGTGAGCCTCTACCCGGCGAAGACTTGACACTACCGAATGACACCGATGGGGTGGAGGTAGACCCTACAGCCCCATCCTCTTCAGAACCAGTGTCCTCTCCACAACCACTCTGGTGGAGCGCCCGTCTCAAGTTTCATCCGTCTACCTGGAAGAACAAGCGTGTGTACTATAATAATCAAGCAGTGGCTCACCCAATCCAGGCCGTTTGTTCACTTGCCCTGTTGCCTCCCGACCATGCCGCATTTCTTGGGGCCATTGATGCACACTATATTCCCCAAACATACGATGAGGCCAAAGATCACAAAGTATGGCTCGATGCAGTGGCGGATGAGACCGGTGCTATGATTCGGAACCACACTTGGGACGAGGCCGACTTACCTGTAGGGAAGAAAGCGGTCAGCTCCAAGTGGGTCTTCACCATTAAGTACCTGAGCACTGGCGCGATCGAACGGTATAAAGCCCGTCTTGTGGCCCGTGGCTTCACCCAAACCTATGGCACCGATTACACGGACACTTTCGCTCCGGTGGCCAAGCTCCACACCGTTCGGGTCGTTCTCTCCGTTGCCACTAACCTATCATGGGATCTATGGCAAATGGACGTCAAGAATGCTTTCCTTCAGGGGGAGCTTGAGGAAGAAGTGTACATGCATCCTCCACCGGGGTTAGAGACCATGGTTGCACCAGGCAAGGTGCTCCGACTTCGCAAGGCCATTTATGGCCTCAAGCAGTCCCCTCGGGCCTGGTACCATAAACTGAGTTCTACCCTCAAACTTCAAGGATTCAAACGTTCTGAAGCCGATCACACCTTGTTTACTCGTAGCTCTGGCGCTGGCCTTGTGGTGGTCCTGATCTATGTTGATGACCTCATTATCTCTGGTGATGACAAGGCGGGCGTCCAGGCCACCAAGGCCTCTCTCCACTCAGCTTTTGACATTAAGGACCTGGGTGCACTTCGCTACTTCCTTGGCATTGAGATCTGTCGCTCGTCCGAAGGTCTCTTCCTTTCTCAACGGAAGTACACCCTTGATCTCTTGGCCGAGACTGGTCGAATTGGTGCCAAACCGGCCCTAACCCCATTGGATGAGGGCTACCAGGCCAAGCGAAAGGGGGAAAGTCTTAGGGCCAAGGAGGGCTTACCAAGAGAGCCTATAGTGAGCCATATGAGGACGTCACGAGATACCATAGGCTTGTAGGAAAATTAATATACCTTACCATCACAAGACCCGACATATGCTATGCAGTGAACCAGGTTAGTCAATACATGAAAGCCCCAACCAAGTATCACTGGAGTATGGTGGAGAGGATCCTAAGTTATCTCAAGGGAAGCCCGGGGCAGGGCATTTGGATGGGCAAGAATTCAAACACTGAGCTGGTAGGTTACTGCGACGCTAATTATGCTGGGGACACTTTGGATAGGAGATCAACGACTGGATACTGCACATTCGTTGGGGGAAACTTGGTCACATGGAAGTCAAAGAAACAGAAAGTGGTCTCATGTTTTAGTGCCGAAGCTGAGTATAGAGCGATGAGGAAGCTGACGACTGAACTAACGTGGTTGAAGGCCCTTCTCAAGAATCTTGGTGTGGATACAAAGAAACCAATCACCGTTCATTGTGATAATGAAGCTGCAATCCATATTGCTACTAATTCAGTTTTTCATAAGAGAACCAAACACATTGAGGTTGATTGTCACAAGGTTAGAGAGAAGATCGAAGAAGGGATCATCTTACCGTGTCACACTCGAAGTCAAGACCAACTGGCAGATATATTCACTAAGGCTGCATGCTCCAAGGTTTGTGAACACATTCATAGCAAACTTGGGCTTGTAGACATCACACACCCTTGATCATCTCCTCTAATCCATGGACATCACACTCTTTTTCCCTTAACATAGTTTTATCCCATGAGGTTTTCTATGGCAAGGTTTTTAATGAGGTGATGCTTCATGGGTTCCAAGCTCAGTCACTTTATGTGACTAAGCTTGAGGGGGAGTATTGATTAGGATACCATCGAGTGTGATCGGTCGTGTCCGTACGGCCATATATTGGGACGTGTCCGTACGGTCATGTGTTGGGCAGTCCGTACGTGTAAGAAGGCCGAGCACCAACGATGGGAATAAAGGGCTGGTTTGGCTTTACAAAGGCCCAAATAGAAGAGAAGGATCGAGAAGGCATCAAGTGGGAAGCTTGTAGCCGTTAGGGGTCACATGTTTCCTTAAGGGAAACCTCGAGATGTCACTATCACCATAGGGACTCACCCTCTCTCTCTCTTTGTGTCGTTATCAAGCTTGTAAAGGGAGTTGCCCTATCTTGCATTCTATTTAAGGCACCTAGCCGACATTGTAGATCAATCATTCTAGTAGAATATCATTTTACTTCCTTTATTCTCTTTGTTCATCACTTTATCTTCCTATCTTACCACACTCAACACTCAAACTACTCACATTCCGCTTAAACTAACATTTCTAGGGTCAGAATGTTTGACAATCCAATGCATTTGACTAATTGTAAGAGTTCGGGATGAATTTGGAGTGTTAAGACAACACTTAAACCCATTTTATCCCAAAACATGCTTACACCGAGAAACAGGCTAAAAACGAGAGAAAACATTGATTGGAAGCAGTAAACAGATATGTTACTCTTTATAGGGTCAAAATATGTAACAATCCAATGCATTTGACTAATCATAAGAGTTTGAGTTGAATTTGGAGTGTTTAGACAACACTTAAACCCGTTTTATCCCAAAACAGGCTTAAACCGAGAAAACATGCTAAAACCGAGAGAAAACATTGATACGAAGCAGTAATCAGATATGGTACTCTTTTTAGGGTCAAAATATGTAACAATCCAATGCATTTGACTTTATAAGGATTTGGGTTGAATTTGGAGTGTTTAGACACCACTTATACCCATTTTGTCCCAAAACAGGCTAAAACCAAGAAAACATTGATTCTAAGCAGTAAGCAGCTTTGATACTGTTTCTAGGGTCCGAATGTTTGACAATCCAATGCATTTGACTAATTGTAAGAGTTGGGGATGAATATGGAATGTTTAGACCACACTTAAACCCGTTTTATCCCAAAACAGGTTTAAACCGGGAAAACATTGATTCTAAGCAGTAAACAGCTTTGTTACTGTTTCTAGGGTCAGAATTTGTGACAATCCAATGCATTTGACTAATTGTAAGAGTTGGGGATGAATTTGGAGTGTTTAGACAACACTTTCACCCGTTTTAGCCCAAAAGAGGCTTAAACCAAGAAAACAGGCTAACACCGAGAGAAAACATTGATTGGAAGCAGTAAACAGATATGTTACTCTTTTTAGGGTCAAAATATGTATCAATCCAATGCATTTGACTAATTTTAAGAATTCGAGATGAATTTGGAGTGTTAGACAACACTTTTACCCATTTTGTCCGAAACAGGCTAAAACCAAGAAAACATTGATTCGAAGCAGTAAACAGCTATGTTACTGTTTCTAGGTTCATAATGTGTGACAATCCAATGCATTTGACTAATTGCAAAAGTTCGGGATGAATTTGGAGTGTTTAGACAACACTTAAACCTGTTTTATCCCGAAACAAGCTAAAACCGAGAAAACAGGCTAAAACCGAGAAAACATTTATTGTAAGCAGTAAACAGCTTTGTTACTGTTTCTAGGGTCATAATGTGTGACAATCCAATGCATTTTACTAACTGTAAAACTTCGGGATGAATTTGGAGTGTTTAGACAACACTTAAACCCGTTTGATCCTAAAACAGGCTAAAACCGAGAAAACATTGATTCTAAGCAGTAAGCAGCTTTGTTACTGTTTCTAGGGTCGGAATGTTTGACAATCCAATGCATTTGAATAATTGTAAGAGTTCGGGATGAATTTGGAGTGTTTAGACAACACTTAAACCCGTTTTATCCCAAAACATGCTTAAACCGAGAAAACAAGCTAAAACCGAGAAAACATTTATTGTAAGCAGTAAACAGCTTTGTAACTGTTTCTAGGGTCATAATGTGTGACAATCCAATGCATTTGACTAATTGTAAGAGTTCGGGATGAATTTGGAGTGTTTAGACATCACTTAAACCCGTTTTATCCCAAAACATGCTTAAACCGAGAAAACAGGCTAAAACCAAGAAAAGATTGATTGTAAGCAGTAAACAGCTTTGTTACTGTTTCTAGGGTTGGAATGTTTGACAATCCAATGCATTTGAATAATTGTAAGAGTTCGGGATGAATTTGGAGTGTTTAGACAACACTTAAACCCGCTTTATCCCAAAACATGCTTACACCGAGAAACAGGCTAAAAACGAGAGAAAACATTGATTGGAAGCAGTAAACAGATATGTTACTCTTTCTAGGGTCAAAATATGTAACAATCCAATGCATTTGACTAATTATAAGAGTTTGGGTTGAATTTGGAGTGTTTAGACACCACTTATAACCATTTTGTCCCAAAACAGGCTAAAACCGAGAAAACATTGATTCTAAGCAGTAAGCAGTTTTGTTAGTGTTTCTAGGGTCAGAATGTTTGACAAGCCAATGCATTTGACTAATTGTAAGAGTTCGAGATGAATTTGGAGTGTTGAGACAACACTTAAACCCGTTTTATCCTAAAACAGGCTAAACCGAGAAAACATTGATTCTAAGCAGTAAGCAGCTTTGTTACTGTTTCTAGGGTCGGAATGTTTGACAATCCATGCATTTGAATAATTGTAAGAGTTCGGGATGAATTTGGAGTGTTTAGACAACACTTAAACCCGTTTTATCCCAAAACATGCTTAAACCGAGAAAACAAGCTAAAACCGAGAAAACATTTATTGTAAGCAGTAAACACCTTTGTAACTGTTTCTAGGGTCATAATGTGTGAGAATCCAATGCATTTGACTAATTGTAAGAGTTCGGGATGAATTTGGAGTGTTTAGACAACACTTAAACCCGTTTTATCCCAAAACATGCTTAAACCGAGAAAACAGGCTAAAACCGAGAAAAGATTGATTGTAAGCAGTAAACAGATTTGTTACTGTTTCTAGGGTTGGAATGTTTGACAATCCAATGTATTTGAATAATTGTAAGAGTTCGGGATGAATTTGGAGTGTTTAGACAACACTTACACCCGTTTTATCCCAAAACATGCTTACACCGAGAAACAGGCTAAAAACGAGAGAAAACATTGATTGGAAGCAGTAAACAGATATGTTACTCTTTCTAGGGTCAAAATATGTAACAATCCAATGCATTTGACTAATTATAAGAGTTTGGGTTGAATTTGGAGTGTTTAGACACCACTTATAACCATTTTGTCCCAAAACAGGCTAAAACCGAGAAAACATTGATTCTAAGCAGTAAGCAGTTTTGTTACTGTTTCTAGGGTCAGAATGTTTGACAAGCCAATGCATTTGACTAATTGTAAGAGTTCGGGATGAATTTGGAGTGTTGAGACAACACTTATACCCATTTTGTCCCAAAATAGGCTAAAACCAAGAAAACATTGATTCTAAGCAGTAAGCAGCTTTGATACTGTTTCTAGGGTCCGAATGCTTGACAATCAAATGCATTTGACTAATTGTAAGAGTTGGGGATGAATATGGAATGTTTAGACCACACTTAAACCCGTTTTATCCCAAAACAGGTTTAAACCGAGAAACAGGCTAAAACCGAGAGAAAACATTGATTTGAAGCAATAAACAGATATGTTACTCTTTTTAGGGTCAAAATATGTAAAAATCCAATGCATTTGACTAATTTTAAGAATTCGAGATGAATTTGGAGTGTTAGACAACACTTAAACCCGTTTTATCCTAAAACAGGCTAAAACCATGAAAACATTGATTCTAAGCAGTAAGCAGCTTTGTTACTGTTTCTAGGGTCAGAATGTTTGACAATCCAATGCATTTGACTAATTGTAAGAGTTCGGGATGAATTTGGAGTGTTAAGACAACACTTAAACCCATTTTATCCCAAAACATGCTTACACCGAGAAACATGCTAAAAACGAGAGAAAACATTGATTGGAAGCAGTAAACAGATATGTTACTCTTTCTAAGGTCAAAATATGTAACAATCCAATGCATTTTACTAACTGTAAAAGTTCGGGATGAATTTGGAGTGTTTAGACAACACTTAAACACGTTTTATCCCAAAACATGCTTAAACCGAGAAACAGGCTAAAACCGAGAAAAAACATTGATTTGAAGCAATAAACAGATAAGTTACTCTTTTTAGGGTCAAAATATGTAAAAATCCAATGCATTTGACTAATTATAAGGATTTGGGTTGAATTTGGAGTGTTTAGACACCACTTATACCCGTTTTGTCCCAAAACAGGCTAAAACCAAGAAAACATTGATTCTAAGCAGTAAGCAGCTTTGATACTGTTTCTAGGGTCCGAATGTTTGACAATCCAATGCATTTGACTAATTGTAAGAGTTGGGGATGAATATGGAATGTTTAGACCACACTTAAACCCGTTTTATCCCAAAACAGGTTTAAACCGGGAAAACATTGATTCTAAGCAGTAAACAGCTTTGTTACTGTTTCTAGGGTCAGAATTTGTGACAATCCAATGCATTTGACTAATTGTAAGAGTTGGGGATGAATTTGGAGTGTTTAGACAACACTTTCACCCGTTTTAGCCCAAAAGAGGCTTAAACCAAGAAAACAGGCTAACACCGAGAGAAAACATTGATTGGAAGCAGTAAACAGATTTGTTACTCTTTTTAGGGTCAAAATATGTATCAATCCAATGCATTTGACTAATTTTAAGAATTCGAGATGAATTTGGAGTGTTAGACAACACTTTTACCCATTTTGTTCGAAACAGGCTAAAACCGCGAAAACATTGATTCGAAGCAGTAAACAGCTTTGTTACTGTTTCTAGGTTCATAATGTGTGACAATCCAATGCATTTGACTAATTGCAAAAGTTCGGGATGAATTTGGAGTGTTTAGACAACACTTAAACCTGTTTTATCCCGAAACAGGATAAAACCGAGAAAACAGGCTAAAACCGAGAAAACATTTATTGTAAGCAGTAAACAGCTTTGTTACTGTTTCTAGGGTCATAATGTGTGACAATCCAATGCATTTTACTAACTGTAAAAGTTCGGGATGAATTTGGAGTGTTTAGACAACACTTAAACCCGTTTTATCCTAAAACAGGCTAAAACCGAGAAAACATTGATTCTAAGCAGTAATCAGCTTTGTTACTGTTTCTAGAGGGGGAATGTTTGACAATCCAATGCATTTGAATAATTATAAGAGTTCGGGATGAATTTGGAGTGTTTAGACAACACTTAAACCCGTTTTATCCCAAAACATGCTTACACCGAGAAACAGGCTAAAAACGAGAGAAAACATTGATTGGAAGCAGTAAACAGATATGTTACTCTTTCTAGGGTCATAATGTGTGACAATCCAATGCATTTGATTAATTGTAAGAGTTCGGGATGAATTTGGAGTGTTTAGACAACAATTAAACCCGTTTTATCCCAAAACATGCTTAAACCGAGAAAACAGGCTAAAACCGAGAAAAGATTGATTGTAAGCAGTAGACAGCTTTGTTACTGTTTCTAGGGTCATACTGTGTGACAATCCAATGCATTTGAATAATTGTAAGAGTTCGGGATGAATTTGGAGTGTTTGACAACACTTCAACCCATTTTATCCCAAAACATGCTTACACCGAGAAACAGGCTAAAAACAAGAGAAAACATTGATTGGAAGCAGTAAACAGATATGTTACTCTTTCTAGGGTCAAAATATGTAACAATCCAATGCATTTGACTAATTATAAGAGTTTGGGTTGAATTTGGAGTGTTTAGACACCACTTATAACCATTTTGTCCCAAAACAGGCTAAAACCGAGAAAACATTGATTCTAAGCAGTAAGCAGTTTTGTTACTGTTTCTAGGGTCAGAATGTTTGACAATCCAATGCATTTGACTAATTGTAAGAGTTCGGGATGAATTTGGAGTGTTGAGACAACACTTATACACATTTTGTCCCGAAACAGGCTAAAACTGAGAAAACGTTGATTCTAAGCAGTAAACAGCTTTGTTACTGTTTCTAGGGTCAGAATGTGTGACAATACAATGCCTTTTACTAACTGTAAAAGTTTGGGATGAATTTGGAGTGTTTAGACAACACTTAAACCCGTTTTATCCCAAAACATGCTTAAACCGAGAAACAGGCTAAAACCGAGAGAAAACATTGATTTGAAGCAATAAACAGATAAGTTACTCTTTTTAGGGTCAAAATATGTAAAAATCCAATGCATTTGACTAATTTTAAGAAATCAAGATGAATTTGGAGTGTTAGACAACACTTAAACCCGGTTTATCCTAAAACAGGCTAAAACCATGAAAACATTGATTCTAAGCAGTAAGCAGCTTTGTTACTGTTTCTAGGGTCAGAATGTTTGACAATCCAATGCATTTGACTAATTGTAAGAGTTCGGGATGAATTTGGAGTGTTAAGACAACACTTAAATCCATTTTATCCCAAAACATGCTTACACCGAGAAACAGGCTAAAAACGAGAGAAAACATTGATTGGAAGCAGTAAACAGATATGTTACTCTTTCTAGGGTCAAAATATGTAACAATCCAATGCATTTGACTAATTATAAGAGTTTGAGTTGAATTTGGAGTGTTTAGACAACACTTAAACCCGTTTTATCCCAAAACAGGCTTAAACCGAGAAAACATGCTAAAACCGAGAGAAAACATTGATACGAAGCAGTAATCAGATATGGTACTCTTTTTAGGGTCAAAATATGTAACAATCCAATGCATTTGACTAATTATAAGGATTTGGGTTGAATTTGGAGTGTTCAGACACCACTTATACCCATTTTGTCCCAAAACAGGCTAAAACCAAGAAAACATTGATTCTAAGCAGTAAGCAGCTTTGATACTGTTTCTAGGGTCCGAATGTTTGACAAGCCAATGCATTTGACTAATTGTAAGAGTTCGAGATGAATTTGGAGTGTTGAGACAACACTTAAACCCGTTTTATCCTAAAACAGGCTAAACCGAGAAAACATTGATTCTAAGCAGTAAGCAGCTTTGTTACTGTTTCTAGGGTCGGAATGTTTGACAATCCATGCATTTGAATAATTGTAAGAGTTCGGGATGAATTTGGAGTGTTTAGACAACACTTAAACCCGTTTTATCCCAAAACATGCTTAAACCGAGAAAACAAGCTAAAACCGAGAAAACATTTATTGTAAGCAGTAAACACCTTTGTAACTGTTTCTAGGGTCATAATGTGTGAGAATCCAATGCATTTGACTAATTGTAAGAGTTCGGGATGAATTTGGAGTGTTTAGACAACACTTAAACCCGTTTTATCCCAAAACATGCTTAAACCGAGAAAACAGGCTAAAACCGAGAAAAGATTGATTGTAAGCAGTAAACAGATTTGTTACTGTTTCTAGGGTTGGAATGTTTGACAATCCAATGTATTTGAATAATTGTAAGAGTTCGGGATGAATTTGGAGTGTTTAGACAACACTTACACCCGTTTTATCCCAAAACATGCTTACACCGAGAAACAGGCTAAAAACGAGAGAAAACATTGATTGGAAGCAGTAAACAGATATGTTACTCTTTCTAGGGTCAAAATATGTAACAATCCAATGCATTTGACTAATTATAAGAGTTTGGGTTGAATTTGGAGTGTTTAGACACCACTTATAACCATTTTGTCCCAAAACAGGCTAAAACCGAGAAAACATTGATTCTAAGCAGTAAGCAGTTTTGTTACTGTTTCTAGGGTCAGAATGTTTGACAAGCCAATGCATTTGACTAATTGTAAGAGTTCGGGATGAATTTGGAGTGTTGAGACAACACTTATACCCATTTTGTCCCAAAATAGGCTAAAACCAAGAAAACATTGATTCTAAGCAGTAAGCAGCTTTGATACTGTTTCTAGGGTCCGAATGCTTGACAATCAAATGCATTTGACTAATTGTAAGAGTTGGGGATGAATATGGAATGTTTAGACCACACTTAAACCCGTTTTATCCCAAAACAGGTTTAAACCGAGAAACAGGCTAAAACCGAGAGAAAACATTGATTTGAAGCAATAAACAGATATGTTACTCTTTTTAGGGTCAAAATATGTAAAAATCCAATGCATTTGACTAATTTTAAGAATTCGAGATGAATTTGGAGTGTTAGACAACACTTAAACCCGTTTTATCCTAAAACAGGCTAAAACCATGAAAACATTGATTCTAAGCAGTAAGCAGCTTTGTTACTGTTTCTAGGGTCAGAATGTTTGACAATCCAATGCATTTGACTAATTGTAAGAGTTCGGGATGAATTTGGAGTGTTAAGACAACACTTAAACCCATTTTATCCCAAAACATGCTTACACCGAGAAACATGCTAAAAACGAGAGAAAACATTGATTGGAAGCAGTAAACAGATATGTTACTCTTTCTAAGGTCAAAATATGTAACAATCCAATGCATTTTACTAACTGTAAAAGTTCGGGATGAATTTGGAGTGTTTAGACAACACTTAAACACGTTTTATCCCAAAACATGCTTAAACCGAGAAACAGGCTAAAACCGAGAAAAAACATTGATTTGAAGCAATAAACAGATAAGTTACTCTTTTTAGGGTCAAAATATGTAAAAATCCAATGCATTTGACTAATTATAAGGATTTGGGTTGAATTTGGAGTGTTTAGACACCACTTATACCCGTTTTGTCCCAAAACAGGCTAAAACCAAGAAAACATTGATTCTAAGCAGTAAGCAGCTTTGATACTGTTTCTAGGGTCCGAATGTTTGACAATCCAATGCATTTGACTAATTGTAAGAGTTGGGGATGAATATGGAATGTTTAGACCACACTTAAACCCGTTTTATCCCAAAACAGGTTTAAACCGGGAAAACATTGATTCTAAGCAGTAAACAGCTTTGTTACTGTTTCTAGGGTCAGAATTTGTGACAATCCAATGCATTTGACTAATTGTAAGAGTTGGGGATGAATTTGGAGTGTTTAGACAACACTTTCACCCGTTTTAGCCCAAAAGAGGCTTAAACCAAGAAAACAGGCTAACACCGAGAGAAAACATTGATTGGAAGCAGTAAACAGATTTGTTACTCTTTTTAGGGTCAAAATATGTATCAATCCAATGCATTTGACTAATTTTAAGAATTCGAGATGAATTTGGAGTGTTAGACAACACTTTTACCCATTTTGTTCGAAACAGGCTAAAACCGCGAAAACATTGATTCGAAGCAGTAAACAGCTTTGTTACTGTTTCTAGGTTCATAATGTGTGACAATCCAATGCATTTGACTAATTGCAAAAGTTCGGGATGAATTTGGAGTGTTTAGACAACACTTAAACCTGTTTTATCCCGAAACAGGATAAAACCGAGAAAACAGGCTAAAACCGAGAAAACATTTATTGTAAGCAGTAAACAGCTTTGTTACTGTTTCTAGGGTCATAATGTGTGACAATCCAATGCATTTTACTAACTGTAAAAGTTCGGGATGAATTTGGAGTGTTTAGACAACACTTAAACCCGTTTTATCCTAAAACAGGCTAAAACCGAGAAAACATTGATTCTAAGCAGTAATCAGCTTTGTTACTGTTTCTAGAGGGGGAATGTTTGACAATCCAATGCATTTGAATAATTATAAGAGTTCGGGATGAATTTGGAGTGTTTAGACAAAACTTAAACCCGTTTTATCCCAAAACATGCTTACACCGAGAAACAGGCTAAAAACGAGAGAAAACATTGATTGGAAGCAGTAAACAGATATGTTACTCTTTCTAGGGTCATAATGTGTGACAATCCAATGCATTTGATTAATTGTAAGAGTTCGGGATGAATTTGGAGTGTTTAGACAACAATTAAACCCGTTTTATCCCAAAACATGCTTAAACCGAGAAAACAGGCTAAAACCGAGAAAAGATTGATTGTAAGCAGTAGACAGCTTTGTTACTGTTTCTAGGGTCATACTGTGTGACAATCCAATGCATTTGAATAATTGTAAGAGTTCGGGATGAATTTGGAGTGTTTGACAACACTTCAACCCATTTTATCCCAAAACATGCTTACACCGAGAAACAGGCTAAAAACAAGAGAAAACATTGATTGGAAGCAGTAAACAGATATGTTACTCTTTCTAGGGTCAAAATATGTAACAATCCAATGCATTTGACTAATTATAAGAGTTTGGGTTGAATTTGGAGTGTTTAGACACCACTTATAACCATTTTGTCCCAAAACAGGCTAAAACCGAGAAAACATTGATTCTAAGCAGTAAGCAGTTTTGTTACTGTTTCTAGGGTCAGAATGTTTGACAATCCAATGCATTTGACTAATTGTAAGAGTTCGGGATGAATTTGGAGTGTTGAGACAACACTTATACACATTTTGTCCCGAAACAGGCTAAAACTGAGAAAACGTTGATTCTAAGCAGTAAACAGCTTTGTTACTGTTTCTAGGGTCAGAATGTGTGACAATACAATGCCTTTTACTAACTGTAAAAGTTTGGGATGAATTTGGAGTGTTTAGACAACACTTAAACCCGTTTTATCCCAAAACATGCTTAAACCGAGAAACAGGCTAAAACCGAGAGAAAACATTGATTTGAAGCAATAAACAGATAAGTTACTCTTTTTAGGGTCAAAATATGTAAAAATCCAATGCATTTGACTAATTTTAAGAAATCAAGATGAATTTGGAGTGTTAGACAACACTTAAACCCGGTTTATCCTAAAACAGGCTAAAACCATGAAAACATTGATTCTAAGCAGTAAGCAGCTTTGTTACTGTTTCTAGGGTCAGAATGTTTGACAATCCAATGCATTTGACTAATTGTAAGAGTTCGGGATGAATTTGGAGTGTTAAGACAACACTTAAATCCATTTTATCCCAAAACATGCTTACACCGAGAAACAGGCTAAAAACGAGAGAAAACATTGATTGGAAGCAGTAAACAGATATGTTACTCTTTCTAGGGTCAAAATATGTAACAATCCAATGCATTTGACTAATTATAAGAGTTTGAGTTGAATTTGGAGTGTTTAGACAACACTTAAACCCGTTTTATCCCAAAACAGGCTTAAACCGAGAAAACATGCTAAAACCGAGAGAAAACATTGATACGAAGCAGTAATCAGATATGGTACTCTTTTTAGGGTCAAAATATGTAACAATCCAATGCATTTGACTAATTATAAGGATTTGGGTTGAATTTGGAGTGTTCAGACACCACTTATACCCATTTTGTCCCAAAACAGGCTAAAACCAAGAAAACATTGATTCTAAGCAGTAAGCAGCTTTGATACTGTTTCTAGGGTCCGAATGTTTGACAATCCAATGCATTTGACTAATTGTCAGAGTTGGGGATGAATATGGAATGTTTAGACCACACTTAAACCCGTTTTATCCCAAAACAGGTTTAAACCGGGAAAACATTGATTCTAAGCAGTAAACAGCTTTGTTACTGTTACTAGGGTCAGAATTTGTGACAATCCAATGCATTTGACTAATTGTAAGAGTTGGGGATGAATTTGGAGTGTTTAGACAACACTTTCACCCGTTTTAGCCCAAAAGAGGCTTAAACCAAGAAAACAGGCTAACACCGAGAGAAAACATTGATTGGAAGCAGTAAACAGATATGTTACTCTTTTTAGGGTCAAAATATGTATCAATCCAATGCATTTGACTAATTTTAAGAATTCGAGATGAATTTGGAGTGTTAGACAACACTTTTACCCATTTTGTCCGAAACAGGCTAAAACCGAGAAAACATTGATTCGAAGCAGTAAACAGCTTTGTTACTGTTTCTAGGTTCATAATGTGTGACAATCCAATGCATTTGACTAATTGCAAAAGTTCGGGATGAATTTGGAGTGTTTAGACAACACTTAAACCTGTTTTATCCCGAAACAGGCTAAAACCGAGAAAACAGGCTAAAACCGAGAAAACATTTATTGTAAGCAGTAAACAGCTTTGTTACTGTTTCTAGGGTCGTAATGTGTGAGAATCCAATGCATTTTACTAACTGTAAAAGTTCGGGATGAATTTGGAGTGTTTAGACAACACTTAAACCCGTTTTATCCTAAAACAGGCTAAAACCGAGAAAACATTGATTCTAAGCAGTAAGCAGCTTTGTTACTGTTTCTAGGGTCGGAATGTTTGACAATCTAATGCATTTGAATAATTGTAAGAGTTCGGGATGAATTTGGAGTGTTTAAGACAACACTTAAACCCGTTTTATCCCAAAACATGCTTAAACCGAGAAAACAGGCTAAAACCGAGAAAACATTTATTGTAAGAGGTAAACAGCTTTGTAACTGTTTCTAGGGTCATAATGTGTGACAATCCAATGCATTTGACTAATTGTAAGAGTTCGGGATGAATTTGGAGTGTTTAGACAACACTTAAACCCGTTTTATCCCAAAACATGCTTAAACCGAGAAAACAGGCTAAACCCGAGAAAAGATTGATTGTAAGCAGTAAACAGCTTTGTTACTGTTTCTAGGGTCATACTCTGTGACAATCCAATGCATTTGACCAATTGTAAGAGTTCGGGATGAATTTGGAGTGTTTGACAACACTTAAACCCATTTTATCCCAAAACATGCTTACACCGAGAAACAGGCTAAAAACGAGAGAAAACATTGATTGGAAGCAGTAAACAGATATGTTACTCTTTCTAGGGTCAAAATATGTAACAATCCAATGCATTTGACTAATTATAAGAGTTTGGGTTGAATTTGGAGTGTTTAGACACCACTTATAACCATTTTGTCCCAAAACAGGCTAAAACCGAGAAAACATTGATTCTAAGCAGTAAGCAGTTTTGTTACTGTTTCTAGGGTCAGAATGTTTGACAATCCAATGCATTTGACTAATTGTAAGAGTTCGGGATGAATTTGGAGTGTTGAGACAACACTTATACACATTTTGTCCCGAAACAGGCTAAAACTGAGAAAACGTTGATTCTAAGCAGTAAACAGCTTTGTTACTGTTTCTAGGGTCAGAATGTGTGACAATACAATGCATTTTACTAACTGTAAAAGTTTGGGATGAATTTGGAGTGTTTAGACAACACTTAAACCCGTTTTATCCCAAAACATGCTTAAACCGAGAAACAGGCTAAAACCGAGAGAAAACATTGATTTGAAGCAATAAACAGATAAGTTACTCTTTTTAGGGTCAAAATATGTAACAATCCAATGCATTTGACTAATTTTAAGAATTCGAGATGAATTTGGAGTGTTATACAACACTTAAACCCGGTTTATCCTAAAACAGGCTAAAACCATGAAAACATTGATTCTAAGCAGTAAGCAGCTTTGTTACTGTTTCTAGGGTCAGAATGTTTGACAATCCAATGCATTTGACTAATTGTAAGAGTTCGGGATGAATTTGGAGTGTTAAGACAACACTTAAACCCATTTTATCCCAAAACATGCTTACACCGAGAAACAGGCTAAAAACGAGAGAAAACATTGATTGGAAGCAGTAAACAGATATGTTACTCTTTCTAGGGTCAAAATATGTAACAATCCAATGCATTTGACTAATTATAAGAGTTTGAGTTGAATTTGGAGTGTTTAGACAACACTTAAACCCGTTTTATCCCAAAACAGGCTTAAACCGAGAAAACATGCTAAAACCGAGAGAAAACATTGATACGAAGCAGTAATCAGATATGGTACTCTTTTTAGGGTCAAAATATGTAACAATCCAATGCATTTGACTAATTATAAGGATTTGGGTTGAATTTGGAGTGTTTAGACACCACTTATACCCATTTTGTCCCAAAACAGGCTAAAACCAAGAAAACATTGATTCTAAGCAGTAAGCAGCTTTGATACTGTTTCTAGGGTCCGAATGTTTGACAATCCAATGCATTTGACTAATTGTCAGAGTTGGGGATGAATATGGAATGTTTAGACCACACTTAAACCCGTTTTATCCCAAAACAGGTTTAAACCGGGAAAACATTGATTCTAAGCAGTAAACAGCTTTGTTACTGTTACTAGGGTCAGAATTTGTGACAATCCAATGCATTTGACTAATTGTAAGAGTTGGGGATGAATTTGGAGTGTTTAGACAACACTTTCACCCGTTTTAGCCCAAAAGAGGCTTAAACCAAGAAAACAGGCTAACACCGAGAGAAAACATTGATTGGAAGCAGTAAACAGATATGTTACTCTTTTTAGGGTCAAAATATGTATCAATCCAATGCATTTGATTAATTTTAAGAATTCGAGATGAATTTGGAGTGTTAGACAACACTTTTACCCATTTTGTCCGAAACAGGCTAAAACCGAGAAAACATTGATTCGAAGCAGTAAACAGCTTTGTTACTGTTTCTAGGTTCATAATGTGTGACAAGCCAATGCATTTGACTAATTGCAAAAGTTTGGGATAAATTTGGAGTGTTTAGACAACACTTAAACCTGTTTTATCCCGAAATAGGCTAAAACCGAGAAAACAGGCTAAAACCGAGAAAACTTTTATTGTAAGAAGTAAACTGCTTTGTTACTGTTTCTAGGGTCATAATGTGTGACAATCCAATGCATTTTACTAACTGTCAAAGTTCGGGATGAATTTGGAGTGTTTAGACAACACTTAAACCCGTTTTATCCTAAAACAGGCTAAAACCGAGAAAACATTGATTCTAAGCAGTAAGCAGCTTTGTTACTGTTTATAGGGTCGGAATGTTTGACAATCCAATGCATTTGAATAATTGTAAGAGTTCGGGATGAATTTGGAGTGTTTAGACAACACTTAAACCCGTTATATCACAAAACATGCTTAAACCGAGAAAACAGGCTAAAACCGAGAAAACATTTATTGTAAGCAGTAAACAGCTTTGTAACTGTTTCTAGGGTCATAATGTGTGACAATCCAATGCATTTGACTAATTGTAAGAGTTCGGGATGAATTTGGAGTGTTTAGACAACACTTAAACCCGTTTTATCCCAAAACATGCTTAAACCGAGAAAACAGGCTAAAACCGACAAAAGATTGATTGTAAGCAGTAAACAGCTTTGTTACTGTTTCTAGGGTAATAATGTGTGACAATCCAATGCATTTGACTAATTGTAAGAGTTCGGGATGAATTTGGAGTGTTTGACAACACTTAAACCCATTTTATCCCAAAACATGCTTACACCGAGAAACAGGCTAAAAACGAGAGAAAACATTGATTGGAAGCAGTAAACAGATAAGTTACTCTTTCTAAGGTCAAAATATGTAACAATCCAATGCATTTGACTAATTATAAGAGTTTGGGTTGAATTTGGAGTGTTTAGACACCACTTATAACCATTTTGTCCCAAAACCGGCTAAAACCGAGAAAACATTGATTCTAAGCAGTAAGCAGTTTTGTTACTGTTTCTAGGGTCAGAATGTTTGACAATCCAATGCATTTGACTAATTGTAAGAGTTCGGGATGAATTTGGAGTGTTGAGACAACACTTATACACATTTTGTCCCGAAACAGGCTAAAACTGAGAAAACGTTGATTCTAAGCAGTAAACAGCTTTGTTACTGTTTCTAGGGTCAGAATGTGTGACAATACAATGCCTTTTACTAACTGTAAAAGTTCGGGATGAATTTGGAGTGTTTAGACAACACTTAAACCCGTTTTATCCCAAAACATGCTTAAACCGAGAAACAGGCTAAAACCAAGAGAAAACATTGATTTGAAGCAATAAACAGATAAGTTACTCTTTTTAGGGTCAAAATATGTAAAAATCCAATGCATTTGACTAATTTTAAGAATTCGAGATGAATTTGGAGTGTTATACAACACTTAAACCCGGTTTATCCTAAAACATGCTTACACCGAGAAACAGGCTAAAAACGAGAGAAAACATTGATTGGAAGCGGTAAACAGATATGTTACTCTTTATAGGGTCAAAATATGTAACAATCCAATGTATTTGACTAATTATAAGAGTTTGAGTTGAATTTGGAGTGTTTAGACAAGACTTAAACCCGTTTTATCCCAAAACAGGCTTAAACCGAGAAAACATGCTAAAACCGAGAGAAAACATTGATACGAAGCAGTAATCAGATATGGTACTCTTTTTAGGGTCAAAATATGTAACAATCCAATGCATTTGACTAATTATAAGGATTTGGGTTGAATTTGGAGTGTTTAGACACCACTTATACCCATTTTGTCCCAAAACAGGCTAAAACCAAGAAAACATTGATTCTAAGCAGTAAGCAGCTTTGATACTGTTTCTAGGGTCCGAATGTTTGACAATCCAATGCATTTGACTAATTGTAAGAGTTGGGGATGAATATGGAATGTTTAGACCACACTTAAACCCGTTTTATCCCAAAACAGGTTTAAACCGGGAAAACATTGATTCTAAGCAGTCAACAGCTTTGTTACTGTTTCTAGGGTCAGAATTTGTGACAATCCAATGCATTTGACTAATTGTAAGAGTTGGGGATGAATTTGGAGTGTTTAGACAACACTTTCACCCGTTTTAGCCCAAAAGAGGCTTAAACCAAGAAAACAGGCTAACACCGAGAGAAAACATTGATTGGAAGCAGTAAACAGATATGTTACTCTTTTTAGGGTCAAAATATGTATCAATCCAATGCATTTGACTAATTTTAAGAATTCGAGATGAATTTGGAGTGTTAGACAACACTTTTACCCATTTTGTCCGAAACAGGCTAAAACCGAGAAAACATTGATTCGAAGCAGTAAACAGCTTTGTTACTGTTTCTAGGTTCATAATGTGTGACAATCCAATGCATTTGACTAATTGCAAAAGTTCGAGATGAATTTGGAGTGTTTAGACAACACTTAAACCTGTTTTATCCCGAAACAGGCTAAAACCGAGAAAACAGGCTAAAACCGAGCAAACATTTATTGTAAGAAGTAAACTGCTTTGTTACTGTTTCTAGGGTCATAATGTGTGACAATCCAATGCATTTTACTAACTGTCAAAGTTCGGGATGAATTTGGAGTGTTTAGACAACACTTAAACCCGTTTTATCCTAAAACAGGCTAAAACCGAGAAAACATTGATTCTAAGCAGTAAGCAGCTTTGTTACTGTTTATAGGGTCGGAATGTTTGACAATCCAATGCATTTGAGTAATTTTAAGAGTTCGGGATGAATTTGGAGTGTTTAGACAACACTTAAACCCGTTTTATCACAAAACATGCTTAAACCGAGAAAACAGGCTAAAACCGAGAAAACATTTATTGTAAGCAGTAAACAGCTTTGTAACTGTTTCTAGGGTCATAATGTGTGACAATCCAATGCATTTGACTAATTGTAAGAGTTCGGGATGAATTTGGAGTGTTTAGACAACACTTAAACCGTTTTATCCCAAAACATGCTTAAACCGAGAAAACAGGCTAAAACCGACAAAAGATTGATTGTAAGCAGTAAACAGCTTTGTTACTGTTTCTAGGGTCATAATGTGTGACAATCCAATGCATTTGACTAATTGTAAGAGTTCGGGATGAATTTGGAGTGTTTGACAACACTTAAACGCATTTTATCCCAAAACATGCTTACACCGAGAAACAGGATAAAAACGAGAGAAAACATTGTTTGGAAGCAGTAAAAAGATATGTTACTCTTTCTAGGGTCAAAATATGTAACAATCCAATGCATTTGACTAATTATAAGAGTTTGGGTTAAATTTGGAGTGTTTAGACACCACTTATAACAATTTTGTCCCAAAACAGGCTAAAACCGAGAAAACATTGATTCTAAGCAGTAAGCAGTTTTGTTACTGTTTCTAGGGTCAGAATGTTTGACAATCCAATGCTTTGACTAATTTTAAGAATTCGAGATGAATTTGGAGTGTTAGACAACACTTAAACCCGTTTTATCCTAAAACAGGGTAAAACCGAGAAAACATTGATTCTAAGCAGTAAGCAGCTTTTTTACTGTTTTTAGGGTCAGAATGTTTGACAATCCAATGCATTTGACTAATTGGAAGAGTTCGGGATGAATTTGGAGTGTTTAGACAACACTTAAACCCGTTTTATCCCAAAACATGCTTAAACCGAGAAACAGGCTAAAACCGAGAGAAAACATTGATTTGAAGCAATAAACAGATAAGTTACTCTTTTTAGGGTAAAAATATGTAAAAATCCAATGCATTTGGCTAATTTTAAGAATTCGAGATGAATTTGGAGTGTTAGACAACACTTAAACCCGGTTTATCCTAAAACAGGCTAAAACCATGAAAACATTGATTCTAAGCAGTAAGCAGCTTTGTTACTGTTTCTAGGGTCAGAATGTTTGACAATCCAATGCATTTGACTAATTGTAAGAGTTCGGGATGAATTTGGAGTGTTAAGACAACACTTAAACCCATTTTATCCCAAAACATGCTTACACCGAGAAACAGGCTAAAAACGAGAGAAAACATTGATTGGAAGCAGTAAACAGATATGTTACTCTTTCTAGGGTCAAAATATGTAACAATCCAATGCATTTGACTAATTATAAGAGTTTGAGTTGAATTTGGAGTGTTTAGACAACACTTAAACCCGTTTTATCCCAAAACAGGCTTAAACCGAGAAAACATGCTAAAACCGAGAGAAAACATTGATACGAAGCAGTAATCAGATATGGTACTCTTTTTAGGGTCAAAATATGTAACAATCCAATGCATTTGACTAATTATAAGGATTTGGGTTGAATTTGGAGTGTTTAGACACCACTTATACCCATTTTGTCCCAAAACAGGCTAAAACCAAGAAAACATTGATTCTAAGCAGTAAGCAGCTTTGATACTGTTTCTAGGGTCCGAATGTTTGACAATCCAATAGATTTGACTAATTGTAAGAGTTGGGGATGAATATGGAATGTTTAGACAACACTTAAACCCGTTTTATCCCAAAACAGGTTTAAGCCGAGAAAACGTTGATTCTAAGCAGTAAACAGCGTTGTTACTGTTTCTAGGGTCAGAATTTGTGACAATCCAATGCATTTGACTAATTGTAAGAGTTGGAGAGGAATTTGGAGTGTTTAGACAACACTTTCACCCGTTTTAGCCCAAAAGAGGCTTAAACCAAGAAAACAGGCTAACACCGAGAGAAAACATTGATTGGAAGCAGTAAACAGATATGTTACTCTTTTTAGGGTCAAAATATGTATCAATCCAATGCATTTGACTAATTTTAAGAATTCGAGATGAATTTGGAGTGTTAGACAACACTTAAACCCGTTTTATCCTAAAACAGGGTAAAACCGAGAAAACATTGATTCTAAGCAGTAAGCAGTTTTTTTACTGTTTCTAGGGGCAGAATGTTTGACAATCCAATGCATTTGACTAATTGGAAGAGTTCGGGATGAATTTGTAGTGTTTAGACACCACTTATACCCATTTTGTCCCAAAACGGGCTAAAACCAAGAAAACATTGATTCTAAGGAGTAAGCAGCTTTGATACTGTTTCTAGGGTCCGAATGTTTGACAATCCAATGAATTTGTCTAATTGTAAGAGTTGGGGATGAATTTGGAATGTTTAGACAACACTTAAACCCGTTTTATCCCAAAACAGGTTTAAACCGAGAAAACGTTGATTCTAAGCAGTAAACAGCTTTGTTACTGTTTCTAGGGTCAGAATTTGTGACAATCCAATGCATTTGACTAATTGTAAGAGTTTGGGATGAATTTGGAATGTTTAGACAACACTTAAACCCGTTTTATCCCAAAACATGCTTAAACCGAGAGAACAGGCTAAAACCGAGAGAAAAGATTGATTGTAAGCAGTAAACAGATTTGTTACTGTTTCTAGGGTCATAATATGTTACAATCCAATGCATTTTACTAACTGTAAAAGTTCGGGATGAATTTGGAGTGTTTAGACAACACTTAAACCCGTTTTATCCCAAAACATGCTTAAACCGAGAAACAGGCTAAAACTGAGAGAAAACATTGATTGGAAGCAATAAACAGATATGTTACTCTTTTTAGGGTAAAAATATGTAAAAATCCAATGCATTTGACTAATTTGAAGAATTCGAGATCAATTTGGAGTGTTAGACAACAGTTAAACCCGTTTTATCCTAAAACAGGCTAAAACCGAGAAAACATTGATTCTAAGCAGTAAGCAGCTTTGATACTGTTTCTAGGGTCCGAATGTTTGACAATCCAATAGATTTGACTAATTGTAAGAGTTGGGGATGAATATGGAATGTTTAGACCACACTTAAACCCGTTTTATCCCAAAACAGGTTTAAACCGGAAAACATTGATTCTAAGCAGTAAACAGCGTTGTTACTGTTTCTAGGGTCAGAATTTGTGACAATCCAATGCATTTGACTAATTGTAAGAGTTGGAGATGAATTTGGAGTGTTTAGACAACACTTTCACCCGTTTTAGCCCAAAAGAGGCTTAAACCAAGAAAACAGGCTAACACCGAGAGAAAACATTGATTGAAAGCAGTAAACAGATATGTTACTCTTTTTAGGGTCAAAATATGTATCAATCCAATGCATTTGACTAATTTTAAGAATTCGAGATGAATTTGGAGTGTTAGACAACACTTAAACCCGTTTTATCCTAAAACAGGGTAAAACCGAGAAAACATTGATTCTAAGCAGTAAGCAGTTTTTTTACTGTTTCTAGGGTCAGAATGTTTGACAATCCAATGCATTTGACTAATTGGAAGAGTTCGGGATGAATTTGTAGTGTTTAGACACCACTTATACCCATTTTGTCCCAAAACGGGCTAAAACCAAGAAAACATTGATTCTAAGCAGTAAGCAGCTTTGATACTGTTTCTAGGGTCCGAATGTTTGACAATCCAATGAATTTGTCTAATTGTAAGAGTTGGGGATGAATTTGGAATGTTTAGACAACACTTAAACCCGTTTTATCCCAAAACAGGTTTAAACCGAGAAAACGTTGATTCTAAGCAGTAAACAGCTTTGTTACTGTTTCTAGGGTCAGAATTTGTGACAATCCAATGCATTTGACTAATTGTAAGAGTTTGGGATGAATTTGGAATGTTTAGACAACACTTAAACCCGTTTTATCCCAAAACATGCTTAAACCGAGAGAACAGGCTAAAACCGAGAGAAAAGATTGATTGTAAGCAGTAAACAGATTTGTTACTGTTTCTAGGGTCATAATGTGTTACAATCCAATGCATTTTACTAACTGTAAAAGTTCGGGATGAATTTGGAGTGTTTAGACAACACTTAAACCCGTTTTATCCCAAAACATGCTTAAACCGAGAAACAGGCTAAAACTGAGAGAAAACATTGATTGGAAGCAATAAACAGATATGTTACTCTTTTTAGGGTAAAAATATGTAAAAATCCAATGCATTTGACTAATTTGAAGAATTCGAGATCAATTTGGAGTGTTAGACAACAGTTAAACCCGTTTTATCCTAAAACAGGCTAAAACCGAGAAAACATTGATTCTTGTTGGGATTTATGAGACAAAGCTCACAAGAGAGGGTAGACAAACACTTGGTGAATGAATCCCCCTTTACCCACAACAAACTAACTCATTCTCAAGGGGAAGAAGAGAACATCAACTTGTGATGAACTCCTCATAAACTAGGCTAGATAGAACCCAAATACTAGAGAGTAAGCGGATCCTATCAAGGAGAAGCACTAGTTTGAGACTTATCCTTGTTCTAGTAACACAACACTAAGAGTTTGTGTACTTAGGAGAGGAGGATTAAGAATCAGTAATCTAGGCTATATGAAAGAGTAAATAAGAAGACTTTAGGTGAGATTTGGGAAGAGAATAGGCTGCCTTAAGGGCAGCCTCTAACCGATTCCCTAAACTATCTACATTGAAGCTAGAACAAGAACACAAGGTAAAAGAGGGGAAATCGGATTCTCTTATTGAATAATGTTGTGATGTGTTACAAAATGAGAGATTACAATGCTTAATATAGGAGAACAAATGTATATGGCCGTTTGAGATAAATGAGAGGTGAGAGTGACATATAGCCGTTGGTGCACAAGTGGGTGTATGGTGAAAGGGACAGCTCCTTCCCTTGGTTGTCTCATTCTTCACCAACCAAGGTCTCACATGCTTCCTTCCTTCCCTTCTTTTCCCTTTGTGAGACATTTAACTTCTTCTTGGGCCTCTTCTTCTTATAAGGCCTTTACTTCACAATTCTTCTCACATTGCTCTTATGGCCTTGCTGACCACTCTCATTGTTCTCACGGCCCACATGGCCTTATTGGCCACTCTTATTGTGCTCACGGCCTTACTGGCCGCTCCCACACCACTCATGGCCTTACCGGCCACACTTCTTGTACTAGCAGCCTTACCGGCCACTCTCTTCTTCCTTGTGCAGCTCGGCCTCACCGGCCTCACTCTCTCTTCTCCTTCATATATACTAATACTCCCCCGCACGTTTGATCTGCAGGGCACCATGGGGACCAAAGATCAAGCGTGGACACGTGAGGACTACCTCATTAAAAACCTTAACAAAGAAAACCACTTGGGAGAAAACTTTGTTAAGTAAAAAGAGTGTAGTCTCCACGTTCCTTGATGTCGCAATGATCTTGGTTTGTCAAGAACCAGCTCTCTTCTCTTTAAGCCTTTGAACCGCTACACTTCCTTAGCCCTCCTTGCCTTTAGCACATTCCTTATGATCTCCATCCTTGTTCCTTTAGAATTCCTTTGAGGCTCTCATAGTCTCCTTTACCCTTAAACAAGTGATAAAGAAGAAAAGAATAAGTGTTTGCTATGAGGAATATCAAAGAAAATTTCTAAAAGTGTGACAATTTAAGGAGAATCATATTAAAGACTAAAGACTAGTAATGAAGCTAAGGTAATGAATTTATGAATTAAAATAGAGAAGAGTTTAGAGCACAGCCTTTATGGTGTTTTGATGGATAGGAGGGAGAGAGTTGATCACTGTTGCGGTTTGGAATTCCTCCTTGAGACCGCTCCTCTAACCATGGTTTTAAACCCGGTCAGTTTTATTTGTCAGACTGACACATGCCCACTGAATCGGACATAACTTTCGAACGGCTGCTCGGATTGGTATGATTCCACTTCCACTGGCAGGATGACTCTGTGGTCTCGAACTTTAATGAAGAACGCGGAAGCCGAATCGCAGTGGAAGGGTTTCGTCCGAGTCGATCTTTGAGACGCTTCGGCTGAGCTTTAAGTAAAGACTTTTGCTTGTGGCCGAGCAGAATCTGTGAGGTACGGTCTGAAGTCACTTGATCTCCCCCGTAACCTTTACTTGATGATGGGCTGAAACCTCATCACCTCAGTTGAAGCCTTGTGCATCACCGTTCTTGTGCACATCCAATCAACAGTTGAAACCTTGTGCATCACCTTTCCTAAAGACCATTGTGCACATCCGATCAACAACTTGGCACTAACACACATGCTCTTGGACTGATTCATCACCTTCCACCAGCTTAACAAAGACTTGGTGGCCCTTGGTTCTAACTCCAGGCATTGTGCTGCGCTCTTACATGGCTATCTTGTAGCCTTCAACCTCGCCACTTCTTCTCCTTGAGATAGTGAGCGAGCTCCACACAATCTTCAATGCTGAAACTGAAACCAAAAATCAATGGAACAGATTCTAAACAAGAGATTGTTAGAGATTAGAGTATAGAGAATATTACTGAAATTAAATAGAGAATTTAGAGAATTAATAAGAGTATATATGGAGAATAGAAAGTGAGAGTATAAGGGAGAGTATTGGCGGTAGTATAAGATGAATGGAGAGTAGAATAGAGAATCTGCTCAAGAGTTCTTATGGACAGAGTTTAACTCTGTTTTCTTGAGTTGAAAGAAGCTTTGACAGCCAAGAACATCCAAGAAGACAATCTCTTTTGGTGCTTTAATGGCTGAAACACAATGGACCTTATGGAAAATTAGTTTCTCCAAAGGTTTAACAACAAAACTCCTTGTAGAATCACTTAAACAAGTGTTCTTCAAGAGATTAAGGCTTTAGATCCACGAAGATAACATATAGAAGATGTTTTTCGTGGTCCCAAGCAAAGAAGAAACAACAAAAGCCTTTGGAACAGCCTATTGTCCAACGGTTAAAAGAATGCATCTTGGACCAACTTGAATCTATTTGACCAAGCGGGCTCTACATGCTAAAATAGTCTCTCTCTTCCTCAAACTCGAACCTGGACACACCATATGACCAGAAACAAAGCTTTCTCAACCTTGAGAAGAAGAAGAAGTGATTTAGTAATTAAACTTTAAAGGAAATTTAACAAAAGCAAAATTAAACCTTTAAAGGAAAATTAACTAAATCTTAAGAGAATCCTAGGAAAAATCCTAAGGATTTCGTGGCTCTATACAAGCCTAAAAACACGTGAATCCTTACCAAGAACAAGAACAATTTGCTCCTTGGTTCATCACCACCTCAATTTAAACCCAAGCTTTTACCCAATCGGTGAAGCCTAAGGATGAGGTTTTAAAATCGATTTCTTTCACACACTTGGTCTATGAACTCTACAAAGACCCAAGACCAAGCTTACTCAACATTGAGCTGCTAGAGAATCGATTTAACAACAAAAGCAAAATTAAAGTTTTAAAGAAACTAAGCTAAGCGATTTAACACCTAGGCTAGGATTAAAACTTTAATTAAGCTAACTCCTAAGAGAACCAACTTGAGAACGAGTTTGAGTCACCAAGAACAGAGCCTGCTCTGATACCATGTTGGGATTTATGAGACAAAGCTCACAAGAGAGGGTAGACAAACACTTGGTGAATGAATCCCCCTTTACCCACAACAAACTAACTCATTCTCAAGGGGAAGAAGAGAACATCAACTTGTGATGAACTCCTCATAAACTAGGCTAGATAGAACCCAAATACTAGAGAGTAAGCGGATCCTATCAAGGAGAAGCACTAGTTTGAGACTTATCCTTGTTCTAGTAACACAACACTAAGAGTTTGTGTACTTAGGAGAGGAGGATTAAGAATCAGTAATCTAGGCTATATGAAAGAGTAAATAAGAAGACTTTAGGTGAGATTTGGGAAGAGAATAGGCTGCCTTAAGGGCAGCCTCTAACCGATTCCCTAAACTATCTACATTGAAGCTAGAACAAGAACACAAGGTAAAAGAGGGGAAATCGGATTCTCTTATTGAATAATGTTGTGATGTGTTACAAAATGAGAGATTACAATGCTTAATATAGGAGAACAAATGTATATGGCCGTTTGAGATAAATGAGAGGTGAGAGTGACATATAGCCGTTGGTGCACAAGTGGGTGTATGGTGAAAGGGACAGCTCCTTCCCTTGGTTGTCTCATTCTTCACCAACCAAGGTCTCACATGCTTCCTTCCTTCCCTTCTTTTCCCTTTGTGAGACATTTAACTTCTTCTTGGGCCTCTTCTTCTTATAAGGCCTTTACTTCACAATTCTTCTCACATTGCTCTTATGGCCTTGCTGACCACTCTCATTGTTCTCACGGCCCACATGGCCTTATTGGCCACTCTTATTGTGCTCACGGCCTTACTGGCCGCTCCCACACCACTCATGGCCTTACCGGCCACACTTCTTGTACTAGCAGCCTTACCGGCCACTCTCTTCTTCCTTGTGCAGCTCGGCCTCACCGGCCTCACTCTCTCTTCTCCTTCATATATACTAATAATTCTAAGCAGTAAGCAGCTTTGATACTGTTTCTAGGGTCCGAATGTTTGACAATCCAATAGATTTGACTAATTGTAAGAGTTGGGGATGAATATGGAATGTTTAGACCACACTTAAACCCGTTTTATCCCAAAACAGGTTTAAACCGGAAAACATTGATTCTAAGCAGTAAACAGCGTTGTTACTGTTTCTAGGGTCAGAATTTGTGACAATCCAATGCATTTGACTAATTGTAAGAGTTGGAGATGAATTTGGAGTGTTTAGACAACACTTTCACCAGTTTTAGCCCAAAAGAGGCTTAAACCAAGAAAACAGGCTAACACCGAGAGAAAACATTGATTGAAAGCAGTAAACAGATATGTTACTCTTTTTAGGGTCAAAATATGTATCAATCCAATGCATTTGACTAATTTTAAGAATTCGAGATGAATTTGGAGTGTTAGACAACACTTAAACCCGTTTTATCCTAAAACAGGGTAAAACCGAGAAAACATTGATTCTAAGCAGTAAGCAGTTTTTTTACTGTTTCTAGGGTCAGAATGTTTGACAATCCAATGCATTTGACTAATTGGAAGAGTTCGGGATGAATTTGTAGTGTTTAGACACCACTTATACCCATTTTGTCCCAAAACGGGCTAAAACCAAGAAAACATTGATTCTAAGCAGTAAGCAGCTTTGATACTGTTTCTAGGGTCCGAATGTTTGACAATCCAATGAATTTGTCTAATTGTAAGAGTTGGGGATGAATTTGGAATGTTTAGACAACACTTAAACCCGTTTTATCCCAAAACAGGTTTAAACCGAGAAAACGTTGATTCTAAGCAGTAAACAGCTTTGTTACTGTTTCTAGGGTCAGAATTTGTGACAATCCAATGCATTTGACTAATTGTAAGAGTTTGGGATGAATTTGGAATGTTTAGACAACACTTAAACCCGTTTTATCCCAAAACATGCTTAAACCGAGAGAACAGGCTAAAACCGAGAGAAAAGATTGATTGTAAGCAGTAAACAGATTTGTTACTGTTTCTAGGGTCATAATGTGTTACAATCCAATGCATTTTACTAACTGTAAAAGTTCGGGATGAATTTGGAGTGTTTAGACAACACTTAAACCCGTTTTATCCCAAAACATGCTTAAACCGAGAAACAGGCTAAAACTGAGAGAAAACATTGATTGGAAGCAATAAACAGATATGTTACTCTTTTTAGGGTAAAAATATGTAAAAATCCAATGCATTTGACTAATTTGAAGAATTCGAGATCAATTTGGAGTGTTAGACAACAGTTAAACCCGTTTTATCCTAAAACAGGCTAAAACCGAGAAAACATTGATTCTAAGCAGTAAGCAACTTTTTTACTGTTTCTAGGGTCAGAATGTTTGACAATCCAATGCATTTGAATAATTGTAAGAGTTCGGGATGAATTTGGAGTGTTTAGACAACACTTAAACCCGTTTTATCCCAAAACATGCTTAAACCGAGAAAACAGGCTGAAACCGAGAAAACATTTATTGTAAGCAGTAAACAGCTTTGTAACTGTTTCTAGGGTCATAATGTGTGACAATACAATGCATTTGACTAATTGTAAGAGTTCGGGATGGATTTGGAGTGTTTAGACAACACTTGAACCGTTTTATCCCAAAACATGCTTAAACCGAGAAAACAGGCTAAAACCGAGAAAAGATTGATTGTAAGCAGTAACCAGCTTTGTTACTGTTTCTAAGGTCATAATGTGTGACAATCCAATGCATTAGACTAATTGTAAGAGTTCGGGATGAATTTGGAGTGTTTGACAACACTTAAACCCATTTTATCCCAAAACATGCTTACACCGAGAAACAGGCTAAAAACGAGAGAAAACATTGATTGGAAGCAGTAAACAGATATGTTACTCTTTCTAGGGTCAAAATATGTAACAATCCAATGCATTTGACTAATTATAAGAGTTTCGGTTGAATTTGGAGTGTTTAGACACCACTTATAACCATTTTGTCCCAAAACAGGCTAAAACCGAGAAAACATTGATTCTAAGCAGTAAGCAGTTTTGTTACCGTTTCTAGGGTTAGAATGTTTGACAATCCAATGCATTTGACTAATTGTAAGAGTTCGGGATGAATTTGGAGTGTTGAGACAACACTTATACCCATTTTGTCCCAAAACAGGCTAAAACTGAGAAAACGTTGATTCTAAGCAGTAAACAGCGTTGTTACTGTTTCTAGGGTCAGAATGTGTGACAATACAATGCATTTTACTAACTGTAAAAGTTCGGGATGAATTTGGAGTGTTTAGACAACACTTAAACCCGTTTTATCCCAAAACATGCTTAAACCGAGAACCAGGCTAAAACCGAGAGAAAACATTGATTTGAAGCAATAAACAGATATGTTACTCTTTTTAGGGTCAAAATATGTAAAAACCCAATGCATTTGACTAATTTTAAGAATTCGAGATGAATTTGGAGTGTTAGACAACACTTAAACCCGGTTTATCCTAAAACAGGATAAAACCGAGAAAACATTGATTCTAAGCAGTAAGCAGCTTTGTTACTGTTTCTAGGGTCAGAATGTTTGACAATCCAATGCATTTGACTAATTGTAAGAGTTTGGGATGAATTTGGAGTGTTAAGACAACACTTAAACCCATTTTATCCCAAAACATGCTTACACCGAGAAACAGGCTAAAAACGAGAGAAAACATTGATTGGAAGCAGTAAACAGATATGTTACTCTTTCTAGGGTCAAAATATGTAACAATCCAATGAATTTGACTAATTGTAAGATTTTGAGTTGAATTTGGAGTGTTTAGACAACACTTAAACCCGTTTTATCCCAAAACAGGCTGAAACCGAGAAAACATGCTAAAACCGAGAGAAAACATTGATTCGAAGCAGTAATCAGATATGGTACTCTTTTTAGGATCAAAAAATGTAACAATCCAATGCATTTGACTAATTATAAGGATTTGGGTTGAATTTGGAGTGTTTAGACACCACTTATACCCATTTTGTCCCAAAACATGCTAAAACCAAGAAAACATTGATTCTAAGCAGTAAGCAGCTTTGATACTGTTTCTAGGGTCCGAATGTTTGACAATCCAATGCATTTGACTAATTGTAAGAGTTGGGGATGAATATGGAATGTTTAGACCACACTTAAACCCGTTTTATCCCAAAACAGGTTTAAACCGGGAAAACATTGATTCTAAGCAGTAAACAGCTTTGTTACTGTTTCTAGGGTCAGAATTTGTGACAATCCAATGCATTTGACTAATTGTAAGAGTTGGGGATGAATTTGGAGTGTTTAGACAACACTTTGACCCGTTTTAGCCCAAAAAAGGCTGAAACCAAGAAAACAGGCTAACACCGAGAGAAAACATTGATTGAAAGCAGTAAACAGATTTGTTACTCTTTTTAGGGTCAAAATATGTATCAATCCAATGCTTTGACTAATTTTAAGAATTCGAGATGAATTTGGAGTGTTAGACAACACTATTAGAATGTACCAAGGAGGAGAGAGGAGAGGCCGGTAAGGCCGAGCCTTGGAAGAAGAGAAGAAAGGCCGGAAAGGCCATGTAAAGGCCGGTAAGGCCATGACCGTGTCCGTGAACGGACCCATGTCCGGTGAGCGGCCAGTTAGGCCGTGAACACATTGAAGAGAAGGCCCGTCCGTACAGGCCCGTCCGTACAGGCCCGTCCGTACAGGCCCGTCCGTACAGGCCCGTCCGTACGATGAAGAGAAGGCCCGTCCGTACAATGAAGAGAAGGCCCGTCCGTACGGTCTCGGCCCTTAGGCCTGCGCTCGGTCCAGTAGATAGAGAGGCCGAGTTTGAGAGGAGGAAAGCGAGGCCCTACAAGAGAGAGAGGCTTATGGGAAGATCACATGTGCCCTTGGTTGGTGAAGGAAGGAAAGGTCACTCTCACCAACACCAAATCGAGAATGTCACTTTCATCACTCTCTTCTTCTCTCTAACGGTCATATGACCTTGTATTCTCCTATATTAAGCTGTAATTCTCTCATATGTAAAACAATCACAATATTATCTAATAGAAGAGAAACCGATTTCCTCTCTATACTTGTGTTCTTGTTTCATATTAACAATGTAGAGAGTTTAGGATTAGCGGTTAGGGGCTGCCCTTAAGGCAGCCTATTCTCTTCTCAAATCCACCTAAACTCTTCTTATTTACTGCTTTACTTAGCCTAGATTACTGATTCTTAATCCTCCTTCTCCTAAGTACACAAACTCTAAGTGTTGTGATACTAGAAGAGGATAAGTCTCAAACTAGTGCTTCTCCTAGTTAGGATCCGCTTACTCTCTAGTATTTGGGTTCTATCTAGCTTGTTTATGGGGAGTTCATCACAAGTTGATGTTCTCTCCTCCCCCTTGAGAATGAGTTAGTTTGTTGTGGGTAAAGGGGGATTCATTCACCAAGTGTTTGTCTACCCTCTCTTGTGAGCTTTGTCTCATAAATCCCAACATGGTATCAGAGCAGGTTCTGTTCTTGGTAATTTAAACTCATTCTCAAAGTCGTTTTCTTAGGAGTTAGCTTAGTTAAAGTTTTAGACTTTGCTTAGGTGTTAAATCGCTTAGCTTAGTTTCTTTAAAGCTTTAATTTTGCTTTTGTTGATTAAATCGATTCTCTAGCAGCTCATTGTTGAGTAAGCTTGGTCTCTTGTCTTGTTAGAATTTGTAGACCAAGTGTGTGGAAAGAAATCGATTTTACAAGCCCCATCCTTAAGCTTTACCGATTTGGTAATAGCTTTGTTTATTTTGGGATGTGTGGGAAGTGATGAACCATTGAGCAAATTGTGTTGTTCATGGTGAGGATTCACGGTTCTTGTGTGCTTGTATGAGCCACGAAATTCTTAGGATTTAGCTCTCTTAGGATTTAGTTAATTTTCCTCTAAAGGTTTAATTTTGCTTTTGTTAAATTTCCTTTAAAGGCTTAATTACTAAATCGCTACTTCTTCTTCTCAATGTTGAGAAAGCTTTGTTTCTGGTCATATGGTGTGTCCAGGTTCGAGTTTGAGGAAGAGAGAGACTATTTTAGCATGTAGAGCCCGCTTGGTCAAATAGATTCAAGTTGGTCCAAGATGCATTCTTTTAACCGTTGGACAATAGGCTGTTCCAAAGGCTTTTGTTGTTTCTTCTTTGCTTGGGACCACGAAAAACATCTTCTATATGTTATCTTCGTGGATCTAAAGCCTTAATCTCTTGAAGAACACTTGTTTAAGTGATTCTACAAGGAGTTTTGTTGTTAAACCTTTGGAGAAACTAATTTTCCATAAGGTCCATTGTGTTTCAGCCATTAAAGCACCAAAAGAGATTGTCTTCTTGGATGTTCTTGGCTGTCAAAGCTTCTTTCAACTCAAGAAAACAGAGTTAAACTCTGTCCATAAGAACTCTTGAGCAGATTCTCTATTCTACTCTCCATTCATCTTATACTACCGCCAATACTCTCCCTTATACTCTCACTTTCTATTCTCCATATATACTCTTATTAATTCTCTAAATTCTCTATTTAATTTCAGTAATATTCTCTATACTCTAATCTCTAACAATCTCTTGTTTAGAATCTGTTCCATTGATTTTTGGTTTCAGTTTCAGCATTGAAGATTGTGTGGAGCTCGCTCACTATCTCAAGGAGAAGAAGTGGCGAGGTTGAAGGCTACAAGATAGCCATGTAAGAGCGCAGCACAATGCCTGGAGTTAGAACCAAGGGCCACCAAGTCTTTGTTAAGCTGGTGGAAGGTGATGAATCAGTCCAAGAGCATGTGTGTTAGTGCCAAGTTGTTGATCGGATGTGCACAATGGTCTTTAGGAAAGGTGATGCACAAGGTTTCAACTGTTGATTGGATGTGCACAAGAACGGTGATGCACAAGGCTTCAACTGAGGTGATGAGGTTTCAGCCCATCATCAAGTAAAGGTTACGGGGGAGATCAAGTGACTTCAGACCGTACCTCACAGATTCTGCTCGGCCACAAGCAAAAGTCTTTACTTAAAGCTCAGCCGAAGCGTCTCAAAGATTGACTCGGACGAAACCCTTCCACTGCGATTCAGCTTCCGCGTTCTTCACAAAAGTTCTAGACCATGGAGTCATCTTGCCAGTGGAAGTGGAATCATACCAATCCGAGCAGCCGTTCAAAAGTTATGTCCGATTCAGTGGGCATATGTCAGTCTGACGATAAAACTGGCCGGGTTTAAAAAAAAAAAAAAAAAAAAAAAAAAAACCTTGGTTAGAGTAGGAGCGGTCTCAAGGAGGAATTCCAAACCGCATCAGTGATCAACCCTCTCCTTCCTATCCATCAAAACACCAAAAAGGCTGTGCTCTAAACTCTACTCTATTTAAATTTCTTAAATTCATTATCTTAGCTCTATTACTAGTCTTTACTCTTTAATATGTTCTTTTAAAGTTTTCTTTAGAATTTTCTTTGATATTCCTCATAGCAAACACTTATTCTTTTCTTCTTTATCACTTGTTTCAAGGGTGAAGGAGACTATGAGAGCCTCAAAAGAAAATTCGAGAAGTGCAAGCTTGGAGAGATCATATGAAGTGAGTTCAAGGCAAGAAGGGCTAAGGAGTGTAGCGGTTCAAAGGCCTGAAGAGGAGAGAGCTGGTTCTTGACAAACCAAGATCAATGGGACATCATGGATAGTGGAGTCTATACTCTTTTTCCCTTAACAAAGTTTTATCCCAAGAGGTTTTCTTTGTTGAGGTTTTTAATGAGGTAGATGACACTAGTCCACCCTTGATCTTTGGTCCCCATGGTGTCCCACCGATCAAGCGTGCGGGGGAGTATTAGAATGTACCAAGGAGGAGAGAGGAGAGGCCGGTAAGGCCGAGCCTTGGAAGAAGAGAAGAAAGGCCGGAAAGGCCATGTAAAGGCCGGTAAGGCCATGACCGTGTCCGTGAACGGACCCATGTCCGGTGAGCGGCCAGTTAGGCCGTGAACACATTGAAGAGAAGGCCCGTCCGTACAGGCCCGTCCGTACAGGCCCGTCCGTACAGGCCCGTCCGTACAGGCCCGTCCGTACGATGAAGAGAAGGCCCGTCCGTACAATGAAGAGAAGGCCCGTCCGTACGGTCTCGGCCCTTAGGCCTGCGCTCGGTCCAGTAGATAGAGAGGCCGAGTTTGAGAGGAGGAAAGCGAGGCCCTACAAGAGAGAGAGGCTTATGGGAAGATCACATGTGCCCTTGGTTGGTGAAGGAAGGAAAGGTCACTCTCACCAACACCAAATCGAGAATGTCACTTTCATCACTCTCTTCTTCTCTCTAACGGTCATATGACCTTGTATTCTCCTATATTAAGCTGTAATTCTCTCATATGTAAAACAATCACAATATTATCTAATAGAAGAGAAACCGATTTCCTCTCTATACTTGTGTTCTTGTTTCATATTAACAATGTAGAGAGTTTAGGATTAGCGGTTAGGGGCTGCCCTTAAGGCAGCCTATTCTCTTCTCAAATCCACCTAAACTCTTCTTATTTACTGCTTTACTTAGCCTAGATTACTGATTCTTAATCCTCCTTCTCCTAAGTACACAAACTCTAAGTGTTGTGATACTAGAAGAGGATAAGTCTCAAACTAGTGCTTCTCCTAGTTAGGATCCGCTTACTCTCTAGTATTTGGGTTCTATCTAGCTTGTTTATGGGGAGTTCATCACAAGTTGATGTTCTCTCCTCCCCCTTGAGAATGAGTTAGTTTGTTGTGGGTAAAGGGGGATTCATTCACCAAGTGTTTGTCTACCCTCTCTTGTGAGCTTTGTCTCATAAATCCCAACAAACACTTAAACCCGTTTTATCCTAAAACAGGGTAAAACCGAGAAAACATGCTAAAACCAAGAGAAAACATTGATTGGAAGCAGTAATCAGATATGTTACTCTTTTTAGGGTCAAAATATGTAACAATCCAATGCATTTGACTAATTATAAGGGTTTGGGTTGAATTTGGAGTGTTTAGACACCACTTATACCCATTTTGTCCCAAAACAGGCTAAAACCAAGAAAACATTGATTCTAAGCAGTAAGCAGCTTTGTTACTGTTTCTAGGGTCCGAATGTTTGACAATCCAATGCATTTGACTAATTGTAAGAGTTGGGGATGAATTTGGAATGTTTAGACAACACTTACACCCGTTTTATCCCAAAACAGGTTTAAACCGAAAAAACGTTGATTCTAAGCAGTAAACAGCTTTGTTACTGTTTCTAGGGTCAGAATGTGTGACAATCCAATGCATTTAACTAATTGTAAGAGTTCGGGATGAATTTGGAGTGTATAGACAACACTTAAACCAGTTTTATCCCAAAACATGCATAAACCGAGAAAACAGGCTAAAACCGAGAAAACATTGATTGTAAGCAGTTAACAGCTTTGTTACTGTTTCTAGGGTCATAATATGTGACAATCCAATGCATTTAACTAATTATAAGAGTTCAGGATGAATTTGGAGTGTTTAGATAACACTTAAACCCGTTTTATTCCAAAACATGCTTAAACCGAGAAACAGGCTAAAACCGAGAGAAAACATTGATTGGAAGCAGTAAACAGATATGTTACTCTTTTTAGGGTCCAAATATGTCTCAATCCAATGCATTTGACTGATTATAAGAGTTTGAGTTGAATTTGGAGTGTTTAGACAACACTTAAACCCATTTTATCCCAAAACAGGCTTAAACCGAGAAAACATGCTAAAACCGAGAGAAAACATTGATACGAAGCAGTAATCAGATATGGTACACTTTTTAGGGTCAAAATATGTAACAATCCAATGCATTTGACTAATTATAAGGATTTGGGTTGAATTTGGAGTGTTTAGACACCACTTATACCCATTTTGTCCCAAAACAGGCTAAAACCAAGAAAACATTGATTCTAAGCAGTAAGCAGCTTTGATACTGTTTCTAGGGTCCGAATATTTGACAATCCATTGCATTTGACTAATTGTAAGAGTTGGTGATGAATATGGAATGTTTAGACCACACTTAAACCCGTTTTATCCCAAAACAGGTTTAAACCGCAAAACATTGATTCTAAGCAGTAAACAGCTTTGTTACTGTTTCTAGGGTCAGAATTTGTGACAATCCAATGCATTTGAGTAATTGTAAGAGTTGGAGATGAATTTGGAGTGTTTAGACAACACTTTCGCCCGTTTTAGCCCAAAAGAGGCTTAAACCAAGAAAACAGGCTAACACCGAGAGAAAACATTGATTGGAAGCAGTAAACAGATATGTTACTCTTTTTAGGGTCAAAATATGTATCAATCCAATGCATTTGACTAATTTTAAGAATTCGAGATGAGTTTGGAGTGTTAGACAACATTTAAACCCGTTTTATCCTAAAACAGGGTAAAACCGAGAAAACATTGATTCTAAGCAGTAAGCAGCTTTTTTACTGTTTCTAGGGTCAGAATGTTTGACAATCTAATGCATTTGACTAATTGGAAGAGTTCGGGATGAATTTGTAGTGTTTAGACACCACTTATACCCATTTTGTCCCAAAACTGGCTAAAACCAAGAAAACATTGATTCTAAGCAGTAAGCAGCTTTGATACTGTTTCTAGGGTCCGAATGTTTGACAATCAAATGAATTTGTCTAATTGTAAGAGTTGGGGATGAATTTGGAATGTTTAGACAACACTTAAACCCGTTTTATCCCAAAACAGGTTTAAACCGAGAAAACGTTGATTCTAAGCAGTAAACAGCTTTGTTACTGTTTCTAGGGTCAGAATTTGTGACAATCCAATGCATTTAACTAATTGTAAGAGTTCAGGATGAATTTGGAGTGTTAGACAACACTTAAACCCGTTTTATCCTAAAACAGGGTAAAACCGAGAAAACATGCTAAAACCAAGAGAAAACATTGATTGGAAGCAGTAATCAGATATGTTACTCTTTTTAGGGTCAAAATATGTAACAATCCAATGCATTTGACTAATTATAAGGGTTTGGGTTGAATTTGGAGTGTTTAGACACCACTTATACCCATTTTGTCCCAAAACAGGCTAAAACCAAGAAAACATTGATTCTAAGCGGTAAGCAGCTTTGTTACTGTTTCTAGGGTCCGAATGTTTGACAATCCAATGCATTTGACTAATTGTAAGAGTTGGGGATGAATTTGGAATGTTTAGACAACACTTACACCCGTTTTATCCCAAAACAGGTTTAAACCGAAAAAACGTTGATTCTAAGCAGTAAACAGCTTTGTTACTGTTTCTAGGGTCAGAATGTGTGACAATCCAATGCATTTAACTAATTGTAAGAGTTCGGGATGAATTTGGAGTGTTTAGACAACACTTAAACCAGTTTTATCCCAAAACATGCATAAACCGAGAAAACAGGCTAAAACCGAGAAAACATTGATTGTAAGCAGTAAACAGCTTTGTTACTGTTTCTAGGGTCATAATATGTGACAATCCAATGCATTTAACTAATTATAAGAGTTCAGGATGAATTTGGAGTGTTTAGATAACACTTAAACCCGTTTTATTCCAAAACATGCTTAAACCGAGAAACAGGCTAAAACCGAGAGAAAACATTGATTGGAAGCAGTAAACAGATATGTTACTCTTTTTAGGGTCCAAATATGTCTCAATCCAATGCATTTGACTGATTATAAGAGTTTGAGTTGAATTTGGAGTGTTTAGACAACACTTAAACCCGTTTTATCCCAAAACAGGCTTAAACCGAGAAAACATGCTAAAACCGAGAGAAAACATTGATACGAAGCAGTAATCAGATATGGTACACTTTTTAGGGTCAAAATATGTAACAATCCAATGCATTTGACTAATTATAAGGATTTGGGTTGAATTTGGAGTGTTTAGACACCACTTATACCCATTTTGTCCCAAAACAGGCTAAAACCAAGAAAACATTGATTCTAAGCAGTAAGCAGCTTTGATACTGTTTCTAGGGTCCGAATGTTTGACAATCCATTGCATTTGACTAATTGTAAGAGTTGGTGATGAATATGGAATGTTTAGACCACACTTAAACCCGTTTTATCCCAAAACAGGTTTAAACCGCAAAACATTGATTCTAAGCAGTAAACAGCTTTGTTACTGTTTCTAGGGTCAGAATTTGTGACAATCCAATGCATTTGACTAATTGTAAGAGTTGGAGATGAATTTGGAGTGTTTAGACAACACTTTCACCCGTTTTAGCCCAAAAGAGGCTTAAACCAAGAAAACAGGCTAACACCGAGAGAAAACATTGATTGGAAGCAGTAAACAGATATGTTACTCTTTTTAGGGTCAAAATATGTATCAATCCAATGCATTTGACTAATTTTAAGAATTCGAGATGAGTTTGGAGTGTTAGACAACATTTAAACCCGTTTTATCCTAAAACAGGGTAAAACCGAGAAAACATTGATTCTAAGCAGTAAGCAGCTTTTTTACTGTTTCTAGGGTCAGAATGTTTGACAATCTAATGCATTTGACTAATTGGAAGAGTTCGGGATGAATTTGTAGTGTTTAGACACCACTTATACCCATTTTGTCCCAAAACTGGCTAAAACCAAGAAAACATTGATTCTAAGCAGTAAGCAGCTTTGATACTGTTTCTAGGGTCCGAATGTTTCACAATCAAATGAATTTGTCTAATTGTAAGAGTTGGGGATGAATTTGGAATGTTTAGACAACACTTAAACCCGTTTTATCCCAAAACAGGTTTAAACCGAGAAAACGTTGATTCTAAGCAGTAAACAGCTTTGTTACTGTTTCTAGGGTCAGAATTTGTGACAATCCAATGCATTTAACTAATTGTAAGAGTTCAGGATGAATTTGGAGTGTTAGACAACACTTAAACCCGTTTTATCCTAAAACAGGGTAAAACCGAGAAAACATGCTAAAACCAAGAGAAAACATTGATTGGAAGCAGTAATCAGATATGTTACTCTTTTTAGGGTCAAAATATGTAACAATTCAATGCATTTGACTAATTATAAGGGTTTGGGTTGAATTTGGAGTGTTTAGACACCACTTATACCCATTTTGTCCCAAAACAGGCTAAAACCAAGAAAACATTGATTCTAAGCAGTAAGCAGCTTTGTTACTGTTTCTAGGGTCCGAATGTTTGACAATCCAATGCATTTGACTAATTGTAAGAGTTGGGGATGAATTTGGAATGTTTAGACAACACTTACACCCGTTTTATCCCAAAACAGGTTTAAACCGAAAAAACGTTGATTCTAAGCAGTAAACAGCTTTGTTACTGTTTCTAGGGTCAGAATGTGTGACAATCCAATGCATTTAACTAATTGTAAGAGTTCGGGATGAATTTGGAGTGTTTAGACAACACTTAAACCAGTTTTATCCCAAAACATGCATAAACCGAGAAAACAGGCTAAAACCGAGAAAACATTGATTGTAAGCAGTAAACAGCTTTGTTACTGTTTCTAGGGTCATAATATGTGACAATCCAATGCATTTAACTAATTATAAGAGTTCAGGATGAATTTGGAGTGTTAAGACAACACTTAAACCCATTTTATCCCAAAACATGCTTACACCGAGAAACATGCTAAAAACGAGAGAAAACATTGATTGGAAGCAGTAAACAGATATGTTACTCTTTCTAGGGTCAAAATATGTAACAATCCAATGCATTTGACTAATTATAAGAGTTTGAGTTGAATTTGGAGTGTTTAGACAACACTTAAACCCGTTTTATCCCAAAACAGGCTTAAACCGAGAAAACATGCTAAAACCGAGAGAAAACATTGATTCGAAGAAGTAATCAGATATGGTACTCTTTTTAGGGTCAAAAAATGTAACAATCCAATGCATTTGACTAATTATAAGGATTTGGGTTGAATTTGGAGTGTTTAGACACCACTTATACCCATTTTGTCCCAAAACAGGCTAAAACCAAGAAAACATTGATTCTAAGCAGTAAGCAGCTTTGATACTGTTTCTAGGGTCCGAATGTATGACAATTCAATGCATTTGACTAATTGTAAGAGTTGGGGATGAATTTGGAATGTTTAGACAACACTTAAACCCGTTTTATCCCAAAACAGGTTTAAACCGAAAAAACGTTGACTCTAAGCAGTAAACAGCTTTGTTACTGTTTCTAGGGTCAGAATGTGTGACAATCCAATGCATTTATCTAATTGTAAGAGTTTGTGATGAATTTGGAGTGTTTAGACAACACTTAAACCAGTTTTATCCCAAAACATGCATAAACCGAGAAAACCGGCTAAAACCGAGAAAACATTGATTGTAAGCAGTAAACAGCTTTGTTACTGTTTCTAGGGTCATAATATGTGATAATCCAATGCATTTAACTAATTATAAGAGTTCAGGATGAATTTGGAGTGTTTAGACAACACTTAAACCCGTTTTATTCCAAAACATGCTTAACCCGAGAAACAGGCTAAAACCGAGAGAAAACATTGATTGGAAGCAGTATACAGATATTTTACTCTTTTTAGGGTCAAAATATGTCTCAATCCAATGCATTTGACTAATTATAAGGGTTTGGGTTGAATTTGGAGTGTTTAGACACCACTTATACCCATTTTGTCCCAAAACAGGCTAAAACCAAGAAAACATTGATTCTAAGCAGTAAGCAGCTTTGTTACTGTTTCTAGGGTCCGAATGTTTGACAATCCAATGCATTTGACTAATTGTAAGAGTTGGGGATGAATTTGGAATGTTTAGACAACACTTACACCCGTTTTATCCCAAAACAGGTTTAAACCGAGAAAACGTTGATTCTAAGCAGTAAACAGCTTTGTTACTGTTTCTAGGGTCAGAATTTGTGACAATCCAATGCATTTAACTAATTGTAAGAGTTCGGGATGAATTAGTAGTGTTTAGACAACACTTAAACCCGTTTTATACCAAAACATGCTTAAAACGAGAGAACAGGCTAAAACCGAGAGAAAAGATTGATTGTAAGCAGTAAACAGATTTTTTACTGTTTCTAGGGTCATAATGTGTTACAATCCAATGCATTTTACTAACTGTAAAAGTTCGGGATGAATTTGGAGTGTTTAGACAACACTTAAACCCGTTTTATCCCAAAACATGCTTAAACCGAGAAACAGGCTAAAACTAAGAGAAAACATTGATTGGAAGCAATAAACAGATATTTTACTCTTTTTAGGGTAAAAATATGTAAAAATCCAATGCATTTGACTAATTTGAAGAATTCGAGATCAATTTGGAGTGTTAGACAACAGTTAAACCCGTTTTATCCTAAAACAGGCTAAAACCGAGAAAACATTGATTCTAAGCAGTAAGCAGCTTTGTTACTGTTTCTAGGGTCAGAATGTTTGACAATCCAATGCATTTGAATAATTGTAAGAGTTCGGGATGAATTTGGAGTGTTCAGACAACACTTAAACCCGTTTTAGCCCAAAACATGCTTAAACCGAGAAAACAGGCTAAAACCGAGAAAACATTTATTGTAAGCAGTAAACAGCTTTGTAACTGTTTCTAGGGTCATAATGTGTGACAATACAATGCATTTGACTAATTGTAAGAGTTCGGGATGAATTTGGAGTGTTTAGACAACACTTAAACCGTTTTATCCCAAAACATGCTTAAACCGAGAAAACAGGCTAAAACTGAGAAAAGATTGATTGTAAGCAGTAAATAGCTTTGTTACTGTTTCTATTAGTATATATGAAGGAGAAGAGAGAGTGAGGCCGGTGAGGCCGAGCTGCACAAGGAAGAAGAGAGTGGCCGGTAAGGCTGCTAGTACAAGAAGTGTGGCCGGTAAGGCCATGAGTGGTGTGGGAGCGGCCAGTAAGGCCGTGAGCACAATAAGAGTGGCCAATAAGGCCATGTGGGCCGTGAGAACAATGAGAGTGGTCAGCAAGGCCATAAGAGCAATGTGAGAAGAATTGTGAAGTAAAGGCCTTATAAGAAGAAGAGGCCCAAGAAGAAGTTAAATGTCTCACAAAGGGAAAAGAAGGGAAGGAAGGAAGCATGTGAGACCTTGGTTGGTGAAGAATGAGACAACCAAGGGAAGGAGCTGTCCCTTTCACCATACACCCACTTGTGCACCAACGGCTATATGTCACTCTCACCTCTCATTTATCTCAAACGGCCATATACATTTGTTCTCCTATATTAAGCATTGTAATCTCTCATTTTGTAACAGAACACAACATAACATTATTCAATAAGAGAAACCGATTCCCTCTCTACACCTCTTGTTCTTGTTCTTATCAACAATGTAGAGTGGTGTAGGATTAGCGGTTAGAGGCTGCCCTTAAGGCAGCCTATTCTCTTCCCAAATCTCACCTAAAGTCTTCTTATTTACTCTTTCATATAGCCTAGATTACTGATTCTTAATCCTCCTCTCCTAAGTACACAAACTCTTAGTGTTGTGTTACTAGAACAAGGATAAGTCTCAAACTAGTGCTTCTCCTTGATAGGATCCGCTTACTCTCTAGTATTTGGGTTCTATCTAGCCTAGTTTATGAGGAGTTCATCACAAGTTGATGTTCTCTTCTTCCCCTTGAGAATGAGTTAGTTTGTTGTGGGTAAAGGGGGATTCATTCACCAAGTGTTTGTCTACCCTCTCTTGTGAGCTTTGTCTCATAAATACCAACATGGTATCAGAGCAGGTTCTGTTCTTGGTGATTCAAACTCATTCTCAATGTCGTTTTCTTAGGAGTTAGCTTAGTTAAAGTTTTAATCCTAGCTTAGGTGTTAATTCGCTTAGCTTAGTTCTTTAAAGCTTTAATTTTGCTTTTGTTGTTAAATCGATTCTCTAGCAGCTCATTGTTGAGTAAGCTTGGTCTCTTGTCTTGTTAGAATTTGTAGACCAAGTGTGTGAAAGAAATCGATTTTAAAACCTCATCTTTAGGCTTACCGATTTGGTGAAAGCTTGGGTTTAAATGAGGTGGTGATGAACCAAGGAGCAAATCGGTTTTGTTCTTGGTAAGGATTCACGTTTTTGTGTGCTTGTATGAGCCACGAAATTCTTAGGATTTAGTTCTCTTAAGATTTAGTTAATTTTCCTTTAAAGGTTTAATTTTGCTTTTGTTAAATTTCCTTTAAAGTTTAATTACTAAATCACTTCTTCTTCTTCTCAAGGTTGAGAAAGCTTTGTTTCTGGTCATATGGTGTGTCCAGGTTCGAGTTTGAGGAAGAGAGAGACTTTATTTTAGCATGTAGAGCCCGCTTGGTCAAATAGATTCAAGTTGGTCCAAGATGCATTCTTTTAACCGTTGGACAATAGGTTGTTCCAAAGGCTTTTGTTGTTTCTTCTTTGCTTGGGACCACGAAAAACATCTTCTATATGTTATCTTCGTGGATCTTCAAGCCTTAATCTCTTGGAGAAAACTTGTTTAAGTGATTCTACAATGAGTTTTGTTGTTAAACCTTTGGAGAAATTAATTCTCCATAAGGTCCATGAATTTCAGCCATTAAAGCACCAAGAGTTTGTCTTCTTGGTTGTTCCTGGCTGTCACAGCTTCCGCAAACTCAAGAAAACAGAGTCTAACTCTGTCCATAGGAACTCTTGAGCTCTACTCTACTCTCCATTCATCTTATACTACCGCCTATACTCTCCCTTATACTCTCACTTTCTATACTCTTGGTTACTGATTCTCTGTTCTCTATTTATACTCTTACTTATTCTCTAAATTCTATTTTATTTTTCAGTAATATTCTCTATACTCTAATCTCTAACAATCTCTTGTTTAGAATCTGTTCCATTGAATTTTGGTTTCAGTTTCAGCATTGAGGATTGTGTGGAGCTCGCTCACTATCTCAAGAAGAAGAAGTGGCGAGGTTGAAGGCTACAAGATAGCCATGTAAGAGCGCAGCACAATGCCTGGAGTTAGAACCAAGGGCCACCAAGTCTTTGTTAAGCTGGTGGAAGGTGATGAATCAGTCCAAGAGCATGTGTGTTAGTGCCAAGTTGTTGATCGGATGTGCACAATGGTCTTTAGGAAAGGTGATGCACAAGGTTTCAACTGTTGATTGGATGTGCACAAGAACGGTGATGCACAAGGCTTCAACTGAGGTGATGAGGTTTCAGCCCATCATCAAGTAAAGGTTACGGGGGAGATCAAGTGACTTCAGACCGTACCTCACAGATTCTGCTCGGCCACAAGCAAAAGTCTTTACTTAAAGCTCAGCCGAAGCGTCTCAAAGATCGACTCGGACGAAACCCTTCCACTGCGATTCGGCTTCCGCGTTCTTCATTAAAGTTCGAGACCACAGAGTCATCTTGCCAGTGGAAGTGGAATCATACCAATCCGAGCAGCCGTTCGAAAGTTATGTCCGATTCAGTGGGCATGTGTCAGTCTGACAAATAAAACTGACCGGGTTTAAAACCATGGTTAGAGGAGCGGTCTCAAGGAGGAATTCCAAACCGCAACTGTGATCAACTCTCTCCTTCCTATCCATCAAAACACCATAAAGGCTGTGCTCTAAACCCTTCTCTATTTTAATTCATAAATTCATTACCTTAGCTTCATTACTAGTCTTTAGTCTTTAATATGATTCTTCTTAAATTGTCACACTTTTAGAATTTTTCTTTGATATTCCTCATAGCAAACACTTATTCTTTTCTTCTTTATCACTTGTTTAAGGGTAAAGGAGACTATGAGAGCCTCAAAGGAATTCTAAAGGAACAAGGATGGAGATCATAAGGAATGTGCTAAAGGCAAGGAGGGCTAAGGAAGTGTAGCGGTTCAAAGGCTTAAAGAGAAGAGAGCTGGTTCTTGACAAACCAAGATCATTGCGACATCAAGGAACGTGGAGACTACACTCTTTTTACTTAACAAAGTTTTCTCCCAAGTGGTTTTCTTTGTTAAGGTTTTTAATGAGGTAGTCCTCACGTGTCCACGCTTGATCTTTGGTCCCCATGGTGCCCTGCAGATCAAACGTGCGGGGGAGTATTAGTATATATGAAGGAGAAGAGAGAGTGAGGCCGGTGAGGCCGAGCTGCACAAGGAAGAAGAGAGTGGCCGGTAAGGCTGCTAGTACAAGAAGTGTGGCCGGTAAGGCCATGAGTGGTGTGGGAGCGGCCAGTAAGGCCGTGAGCACAATAAGAGTGGCCAATAAGGCCATGTGGGCCGTGAGAACAATGAGAGTGGTCAGCAAGGCCATAAGAGCAATGTGAGAAGAATTGTGAAGTAAAGGCCTTATAAGAAGAAGAGGCCCAAGAAGAAGTTAAATGTCTCACAAAGGGAAAAGAAGGGAAGGAAGGAAGCATGTGAGACCTTGGTTGGTGAAGAATGAGACAACCAAGGGAAGGAGCTGTCCCTTTCACCATACACCCACTTGTGCACCAACGGCTATATGTCACTCTCACCTCTCATTTATCTCAAACGGCCATATACATTTGTTCTCCTATATTAAGCATTGTAATCTCTCATTTTGTAACAGAACACAACATAACATTATTCAATAAGAGAAACCGATTCCCTCTCTACACCTCTTGTTCTTGTTCTTATCAACAATGTAGAGTGGTGTAGGATTAGCGGTTAGAGGCTGCCCTTAAGGCAGCCTATTCTCTTCCCAAATCTCACCTAAAGTCTTCTTATTTACTCTTTCATATAGCCTAGATTACTGATTCTTAATCCTCCTCTCCTAAGTACACAAACTCTTAGTGTTGTGTTACTAGAACAAGGATAAGTCTCAAACTAGTGCTTCTCCTTGATAGGATCCGCTTACTCTCTAGTATTTGGGTTCTATCTAGCCTAGTTTATGAGGAGTTCATCACAAGTTGATGTTCTCTTCTTCCCCTTGAGAATGAGTTAGTTTGTTGTGGGTAAAGGGGGATTCATTCACCAAGTGTTTGTCTACCCTCTCTTGTGAGCTTTGTCTCATAAATACCAACAGTTTCTAGGGTCATAATGTGTGACCATCCAATGCATTTGACTAATTGTAAGAGTTCGGGATGAATTTGGAGTGTTTGACAACACTTAAACCCATTTATCCCAAAACATGCTTACACCGAGAAACAGGCTAAAAACGAGAGAAAACATTGATTGGAAGCAGTAAACAGATATGTTACTCTTTCTAGGGTCAAAATATGTAACAATCCATTGCATTTGACTAATTATAAGAGTTTGGGTTGAATTTGGAGTGTTTAGACACCACTTATAACCATTTTGTCCCAAAACAGGCTAAAACCGAGAAAACATTGATTCTAAGCATTAAGCAGTTTTGTTACTGTTTCTAGGGTCAGAATGTTTGACAATCCAATGCATTTGACTAATTGTAAGAGTTCGGGATGAATTTGGAGTGTTGAGACAACACTTATACCCATTTTGTCCCGAAACAGGCTAAAACTGAGAAAACGTTGATTCTAAGCAGTAAACAGCGTTGTTACTGTTTCTAGGGTCAGAATGTGTGACAATACAATGCATTTTACTAACTGTAAAAGTTCAGGATGAATTTGGAGTGTTTAGACAACACTTAAACCCGTTTTATCCCAAAACATGCTTAAACCGAGAAACAAACTAAAACCGCGAGAAAACATTGATTTGAAGCAATAAACAGATATGTTACTCTTTTTAGGGTCAAAATATGTAAAAATCCAGTGCATTTGACTAATTTTAAGAATTCGAGATGAATTTGGAGTGTTAGACAACACTTAAACCCGGTTTATCCTAAAACAGGCTAAAACCGAGAAAACATTGATTCTAAGCAGTAAGCAGCTTTGTTACTGTTTCTAGGGTCAGAATGTTTGACAATCCAATGCATTTGACTAATTGTAAGAGTTTGGGATGAATTTGGAGTGTTAAGACAACACTTAAACCCATTTTATCCCAAAACATGCTTACATCGAGAAACAGGCTAAAAACGAGAGAAAACATTGATTGGAAGCAGTAAACAGATATGTTACTCTTTCTAGGGTCAAAATATGTAACAATCCAATGCATTTGACTAATTATAAGAGTTTGAGTTGAATTTGGAGTGTTTAGACAACACTTAAACCCGTTTTATCCCAAAACAGGCTTAAACCGAGAAAACATGCTAAAACCGAGAGAAAACATTGATTCGAAGCAGTAATCAGATATGGTACTCTTTTTAGGGTCAAAAAATGTAACAATCCAATGCATTTGACTAATTATAAGGATTTGGGTTGAATTTGGAGTGTTTAGACACCACTTATACCCATTTTGTCCCAAAACAGGCTAAAACCAAGAAAACATTGATTCTAAGCAGTAAGCAGCTTTGATACTGTTTCTAGGGTCCGAATGTATGACAATCCAATGCATTTGACTAATTGTAAGAGTTGGGGATTAATATGGAATGTTTAGACCACACTTAAACCCGTTTTATCCCAAAACAGGTTTAAACCGGGAAAACATTGATTCTAAGCAGTAAACAACTTTGTTACTGTTTCTAGGGTCAGAATTTGTGACAATCCAATGTATTTGACTAATTGTAAGAGTTGGGGATGAATTTGGAGTGTTTAGACAACACTTTGACCCGTTTTAGCCCAAAAGAGGCTTAAACCAAGAAAACAGGCTAACACCGAGAGAAAACATTGATTGGAAGCAGTAAACAGATATGTTACTCTTTTTAGGGTCAAAATATGTATCAATCCAATGCTTTGACTAATTTTAAGAATTCGAGATGAATTTGGAGTGTTAGACAACACTTAAACCCGTTTTATCCTAAAACAGGGTAAAACCGAGAAAACATGCTAAAACCAAGAGAAAACATTGATTGGAAGCAGTAATCAGATATGTTACTCTTTTTAGGGTCAAAATATGTAACAATCCAATGCATTTGACTAATTATAAGGGTTTGGGTTGAATTTGGAGTGTTTAGACACCATTTATACCCATTTTATCCCAAAACAGGCTAAAACAAGGAAAACATTGATTCTAAGCAGTAATCAGCTTTGTTACTGTTTCTAGGGTCCGAATGCTTGACAATCCAATGCATTTGACTAATTGTAAGAGTTGGGGATGAATTTGGAATGTTTAGACAACACTTAAACCCGTTTTATCCCAAAACAGGTTTAAACCGAAAAAACGTTGATTCTAAGCAGTAAACAGCTTTGTTACTGTTTCTAGGGTCAGAATGTGTGACAATCCAATGCATTTAACTAATTGTAAGAGTTTGGGATGAATTTGGAGTGTTTAGACAACACTTAAACCAGTTTTATCCCAAAACATGCATAAACCGAGAAAACAGGCTAAAACCGAGAAAACATTGATTGTAAGCAGTAAACAGCTTTGTTACTGTTTCTAGGGTCATAATATGTGACAATCCAATGCATTTAACTAATTATAAGAGTTCAGGATGAATTTGGAGTGTTTAGACAACACTTAAACCAGTTTTATCCCAAAACATGCATAAACCGAGAAAACAGGCTAAAACCGAGAGAAAAGATTGATTGTAAGCAGTAAACAGATTTGTTACTGTTTCTAGGGTCATAATATGTGAAAATCTAATGTATTTAACTAATTATAAGAGTTCAGGATGAATTTGGAGTGTTTAGACAACACTTAAACCCGTTTTATTCCAAAACATGCTTAACCCGAGAAACAGGCTAAAACCGAGAGAAAACATTGATTGGAAGCAGTATACAGATATTTTACTCTTTTTAGGGTCAAAATATGTCTCAATCCAATGCATTTGACTAATTATAAGGGTTTGGGTTGAATTTGGAGTGTTTAGACACCACTTATACCCATTTTGTCCCAAAACAGGCTAAAACCAAGAAAACATTGATTCTAAGCAGTAAGCAGCTTTGTTACTGTTTCTAGGGTCCGAATGTTTGACAATCCAATGCATTTGACTAATTGTAAGAGTTGGGGATGAATTTGGAATGTTTAGACAACACTTACACCCGTTTTATCCCAAAACAGGTTTAAACCGAGAAAACGTTGATTCTAAGCAGTAAACAGCTTTGTTACTGTTTCTAGGGTCAGAATTTGTGACAATCCAATGCATTTAACTAATTGTAAGAGTTCGGGATGAATTTGGAGTGTTTAGACAACACTTAAACCCGTTTTATCCCAAAACATGCTTAAAACGAGAGAACAGGCTAAAACCGAGAGAAAAGATTGATTGTACGCAGTAAACAGATTTGTTACTGTTTCTAGGGTCATAATGTGTTACAATCCAATGCATTTTACTAACTGTAAAAGTTCGGGATGAATTTGGAGTGTTTAGACAACACTTAAACCCGTTTTATCCCAAAACATGCTTAAACCGAGAAACAGGCTAAAACTGAGAGAAAACATTGATTGGAAGCAATAAACAGATATTTTACTCTTTTTAGGGTAAAAATATGTAAAAATCCAATGCATTTGACTAATTTGAAGAATTCGAGATCAATTTGGAGTGTTAGACAACAGTTAAACCCGTTTTATCCTAAAACAGGCTAAAACCGAGAAAACATTGATTCTAAGCAGTACGCAGCTTTGTTACTGTTTCTAGGGTCAGAATGTTTGACAATCCAATGCATTTGAATAATTGTAAGAGTTCGGGATGAATTTGGAGTGTTTAGACAACACTTAAACCCGTTTTATCGCAAAACATGCTTAAACCGAGAAAACAGGCTAAAACCGAGAAAACATTTATTGTAAGCAGTAAACAGCTTTGTAACTGTTTCTAGGGTCATAATGTGTGACAATACAATGCATTTGACTAATTGTAAGAGTTCGGGATGAATTTGGAGTGTTTAGACAACACTTAAACCGTTTTATCCCAAAACATGCTTAAACCGAGAAAACAGGCTAAAACCGAGAAAAGATTGATTGTAAGCAGTAAACAGCTTTGTTACTGTTTCTAGGGTCATAATGTGTGACCATCCAATGCATTTGACTAATTGTAAGAGTTCGGGATGAATTTGGAGTGTTTGACAACACTTAAACCCATTTTATCCCAAAACATGCTTACACCGAGAAACAGGCTAAAAACGAGAGAAAACATTGATTGTAAGCAGTAAACAGATATGTTACTCTTTCTAGGGTCAAAATATGTAACAATCCAATGCATTTGACTAATTATAAGAGTTTGGGTTGAATTTGGAGTTTTTAGACACCACTTATAACCATTTTGTCCCAAAACAGGCTAAAACCGAGAAAACATTGATTCTAAGCATTAAGCAGTTTTGTTACTGTTTCTAGGGTCAGAATGTTTGACAATCCAATGCATTTGACTAATTGTAAGAGTTCGGGATGAATTTGGAGTGTTGAGACAACACTTATACCCATTTTGTCCCGAAACAGGCTAAAACTGAGAAAACGTTGATTCTAAGCAGTAAACAGCGTTGTTACTGTTTCTAGGGTCAGAATGTGTGACAATACAATGCATTTTACTAACTGTAAAAGTTCAGGATGAATTTGGAGTGTTTAGACAACACTTAAACCCGTTTTATCCCAAAACATGCTTAAACCGAGAAACAAACTAAAACCGCGAGAAAACATTGATTTGAAGCAATAAACAGATATGTTACTCTTTTTAGGGTCAAAATATGTAAAAATCCAGTGCATTTGACTAATTTTAAGAATTCGAAATGAATTTGGAGTGTTAGACAACACTTAAACCCGGTTTATCCTAAAACAGGCTAAAACCGAGAAAACATTGATTCTAAGCAGTAAGCAGCTTTGTTACTGTTTCTAGGGTCAGAATGTTTGACAATCCAATGCATTTGACTAATTGTAAGAGTTTGGGATGAATTTGGAGTGTTAAGACAACACTTAAACCCATTTTATCCCAAAACATGCTTACATCGAGAAACAGGCTAAAAACGAGAGAAAACATTGATTGGAAGCAGTAAACAGATATGTTACTCTTTCTAGGGTCAAAATATGTAACAATCCAATGCATTTGACTAATTATAAGAGTTTGAGTTGAATTTGGAGTGTTTAGACAACACTTAAACCCGTTTTATCCCAAAACAGGCTTAAACCGAGAAAACATGCTAAAACCGAGAGAAAACATTGATTCGAAGCAGTAATCAGATATGGTACTCTTTTTAGGGTCAAAAAATGTAACAATCCAATGCATTTGACTAATTATAAGGATTTGGGTTGAATTTGGAGTGTTTAGACACCACTTATACCCATTTTGTCCCAAAACAGGCTAAAACCAAGAAAACATTGATTCTAAGCAGTAAGCAGCTTTGATACTGTTTCTAGGGTCCGAATGTATGACAATCCAATGCATTTGACTAATTGTAAGAGTTGGGGATTAATATGGAATGTTTAGACCACACTTAAACCCGTTTTATCCCAAAACAGGTTTAAACCGGGAAAACATTGATTCTAAGCAGTAAACAACTTTGTTACTGTTTCTAGGGTCAGAATTTGTGACAATCCAATGTATTTGACTAATTGTAAGAGTTGGGGATGAATTTGGAGTGTTTAGACAACACTTTGACCCGTTTTAGCCCAAAAGAGGCTTAAACCAAGAAAACAGGCTAACACCGAGAGAAAACATTGATTGGAAGCAGTAAACAGATATGTTACTCTTTTTAGGGTCAAAATATGTATCAATCCAATGCTTTGACTAATTTTAAGAATTCGAGATGAATTTGGTATTGATCAAGAGAATAAGCCTAAGGCAGCCATGGCCGTCCGTACAATTATGGGGCCGTCCGTACAACCAAGCAATAAGGCCGAGTCATGTAAGTGTGTAAAGACAATGAGGAGGCCTGCTCTCCTTAGGCCCATGAGAAGGATCTAGAATGTCGCTTGTAGCCGTTAGAGAGGAGGAACAAGTGGAGTCACGGGTTATGTTGTGTTTAAGGAGACTAGGACGGGTCACTATCACCGTTGGGATTAGTTCTATCTCTCTCCTTGTCCCTATCACTTATACGATCGGTTGGTAGAGGGTGTAGCCCTAATTTTCCCTTGATATATATAGACTTTAGCCTACATTGTAATATGTATTCTTATGGAACAATAACCTAATCTTTTCTTCTTCCTCATTCTCTTTGTCTACCGATATCTCTCATCAATCTCTTGATTCTCTTCTTTATTCTACAAAGTCTTACATGGTATCAGAGCAAGTTCCTCGATTCTCTACAGTCTAATCTCATTCTCCTACTCATTTCTACACTCTAGTCTCCTTATCTTCGTTTCTTCTTACTCGCATCTTCTTTATTCTCCGGGTAAAAGCTTTACCCATCGGTCCATAGAAATCCGACCATGGAAAACGCCAAGCCCATTGTTTCACCGGTTGTCCTAAAGGGGACAAACTACTTGCTGTGGACAAGAACCACAAGAACCGCCCTTGGAGGTCGTGGCCTTTGGAGTCATGTCGAGTCCGACTATGTCCCAAAGAAAAACCCCAAAGGAGAGGACGCTTCCGAGGCGGAAGCGGAGGAAGAGAGCGAGAGGAAGGCCAAATGGTTCCAAGAAGACCAAGTTGTCCTATCTGTTCTCCAAAACTCTCTGGACACGCCTATCCTTGAGGCCTACTCATATTGCGAGACGGCCAAGGAACTGTGGGAAACACTTAAAGGCGTGTATGGTAATGTCTCTAACATGACTAGAGTCTTTGAGGTCAAGAAGGCCATAAATGATCTTAACCAAGATGATGTGGAGTTCACTAAGCATCTTGGTAAGTTCCGTGCACTATGGTCCGAGCTTGACATGTTGCGGCCAAGTACACTTGAGGCAAGTGTGCTAAACGAAAGAAAGGAGCAAGACAAAGTCTTCGGACTCCTACTTACCTTGAACCCGTCCTTCAACGACCTCTTGAAGCACATCCTAAGGGCAGAGAAGCTCCCCTCCTTTGAGGATATTTGCTCCCAAATTCAGAAAGAGCAAGGATCCCTTGATTTGTTTAGCGGTAAGGGGGAGCTTGCTTCGGCCAACAAAGGAATGTACAAGCAAGAGGAGAGGAAGTTGTTGGTGTGCGACCACTGCAAGAAGCGGGGTCATCTGAAAGACAAGTGCTGGGTTCTCCATCCTCATCTCAAGCCGGCCAAGTTCAAAGCCAACCTCTCAAAGGAAGCGGTTAGCGATAAAGGAGCCGGATCATCAAAGCAGGGAGATGAGGTGGCCATGACCGCAGCCTACGGAGATGTGGTGAGGAAGTCAGACCTTGAGGCTCTCATCCGCTCCATTGCCTCACTCAAGGAGTCTGGTATCTCTTTCTTTACTTCTAGGCCTAGCAAATCGCTTGTTATTGACTCGGGAGCCTCACATCATATGATTAGTAACCCTAGTTTAATTGACAACATAAAACCGGCCTTAGGAAATGTTGTTATTGCAAATGGAGAACAAATACCAGTAAAGGGAATAGGGGACTTGAAACTATTTGATAAAACCTCAAAAGCTTTCTTTATGCCTACCTTTACCTCCAATTTACTATCGGTTAAGAGGGCCACAAATGATTTGAATTGTTATGCAATCTTTGGTCCTAACAATGTTTATTTTCAGGATATTGAGACTGGAAAGGTTCTTGGAGAAGGGCAAGGGAGTGGAGATCTCTATGTCCTAGAGAAAACCGATCCAAATTTATCCTCTACTAAGTCTTGTTTTGTTGTTGATTCGAATATGGTGTGGCATGCTAGGCTAGGCCACCCACATTCACGTGCTTTAGGGTTGATGTTTCCTAATATTTCTTTTGATAATTCTACTTGTGAACCTTGTATTCTTGGAAAACATTGCAAGTCTATCTTTCCTAAGTCAACTACTATTTATGAGAATTGTTTTGATTTGGTTCACTCAGATGTTTGGACATCACCATGCCTATCTAGAGATAATAACAAGTATTTTGTGACTTTTATTGATGAAAAATCAAAATACACTTGGATTACCTTGTTGCCATCTAAAGATAGAGTATTTGATGCCTTTATCAATTTTCAAAATTATGTGACTAATCACTTCAATGCTAAACTTAAGGTACTTAGGTCTGATAATGGGGGGGAATACACAAGTTGCAAGTTCAAAGAACATCTCTCCAAGCATGGCATTCTCCATCAAACTAGTTGTCCCTACACGCCACAACAAAATGGTGTGGCCGAGAGGAAGAACCGGCACCTCATGGAAGTGGCGCGGGCAATCATGTTCCATTCGAGTGTTCCTAAACGATATTGGGGTGATGCCGTGATGACTGCATGCTACCTAATCAACCGAACACCAACTAGAGTTCTTCATGACTTATCTCCATTTGAAGTACTAAACAAATTTAAACCATCTCTTGATCACTTACGAGTTTTCGGCTGTGTTTGTTTTGTGTTAGTACCAGGAGAACAAAGGGGTAAGCTGGATGCCAAAAGTACAAAGTGTATGTTCATTGGCTACTCCACCACACAAAAGGGGTACAAATGTTATGATCCGGCCACAAGTCGACTATATGTCTCTCGAGACGTCCGGTTTCTAGAACATGTGGGCTACCATGACAAGAGGGATTGGAACAACCTTAAAGATCTCTCTCACTCACCTAATGACCGAGCTTCGAGTCTACGGTTCCTTCTTGATCACCTTGGCAACCCATCTCCACCAACGGGTGCCGTGCGGCCAACACTAAGTCAAAATTCTACCGATGGTGGGTCTGACCAAGGAGATGCAAATGACAATGGTTCAGCCCAAGATGGTGAATCTCTCGGGTCTGGCCTACCCATAACCGGTGTTCCCGTCCCTGGCCCTACAACGGACACGCATGCTCCGGCGGCGGCCTCTACCGAGGAAAACACGGAGACGGCTCCTACGGACGGTACGTCCACCGTGTTGCCTAGCGTGGATCCACTTCCGGCACCAGTCCTGCGTCGGAGCACCAGACCTCGATCAGATCCCTCCACTTGGAAGAACAAGCGTGTCTATTACAACAGCCAAGCTGTTGCTCATCCCATTCAGTCCGTTTGTTCCCTTGAGCTGTTACCTGCTGATCACCAAGCTTTCTTCGGCCAAGTGGACGCCAATTGGATCCCGCAGACATATGATGAAGCTAAGGAACATCAAGTTTGGTTAGATGCGGTCAAGAATGAAACTGGCGCCATGATCCGGAATCATACGTGGGACGAATCGGATCTTCCTCAAGGCAAGCGGGCAGTTAGCTCCAAATGGGTGTTTACCATAAAGTATTTGAGCAATGGTGACATTGAACGGCATAAAGCCAGGTTAGTGGCCCGTGGCTTCACCCAAACCTATGGCGCGGACTACACGGACACCTTTGCACCCGTGGCCAAGCTCCATACGGTTCGGGTTGTGCTGTCTCTTGCTGTCAACCTCTCATGGGACTTATGGCAGATGGATGTGAAGAACGCCTTCCTTCAAGGTGAACTTGATGAAGAAGTGTACATGACGCCTCCTCCCGGCCTTGAAGACATGGTTACACCCGGAAAAGTCTTGAGGCTACGTAAGGCCATCTATGGCCTTAAGCAGTCCCCACGAGCGTGGTACCACAAACTAAGCTCCACTCTCAAGACTGATGGTTTTACGCGATCGGAGGCTGATCATACTCTCTTCACGCGTCGCACCTCTATTGGTTGGGTGGTGGTGCTCATATACGTCGACGACATCATCGTGACTGGTGATGATAAGGCGGCCATTCAGGACACCAAGGACTCTCTCAAGTCGGTATTTGACATCAAGGACCTTGGGGAACTCAAATACTTTCTTGGTATTGAGATTTGTCGCTCACCGGAAGGACTCTTCCTCTCACAACGCAAGTTTACTCTTGACTTGTTAGAGGAGACTGGCAAGCTTGGTGTGTCTCCGGTTGCTACGCCCCTTGATGAAGATTACCAGCTCAAGCGAAAGGGGGAGAGCTTACGGGCAAAAGAAGGCCGACCTAAGGAACCAATGGACGAGCCATTCTTAGACGTCACACGCTACCGCCGGCTTGTAGGTAAGCTGATATACCTTACTATCACACGACCTGACATATCCTATGCTGTGAATCAGGTTAGCCAACATATGAAGGCACCAAGCAAGTACCAATGGAGTCAAGTCGAAAGGATCCTAAGCTATCTCAAGGGCAGTCCGGGTCAAGGTATTTGGATGGGCAAGAATGACAACACCGAAATCGTTGGCTATTGTGATGCGGATTACAATGGCGACACGCTGGATAGGAGATCCACCACTGGGTACTGCACGTTTGTTGGAGGCAACTTGGTTACATGGAGGTCTAAGAAACAAAAGGTGGTTTCATGCTCTAGCGCCGAGGCCGAGTATAGAGCTATGAGGAAGCTCACTAACGAGATGACATGGCTGAAGGGCCTACTCAAGGACTTAGGCATCGAGACAAAGCAGCCCATGACCATGCACTGCGACAATGAAGCGGCTATCCACATTGCCACAAACTCAGTCTTTCATGAGAGGACCAAGCACATAGAAAGCGATTGCCACAAGGTGAGAGAGAAGATTGAAGAAGGAGTGGTGTTACCATGCCACACAAGGAGTCAAGATCAGCTAGCTGACATCTTCACCAAGTCTGCAAGCTCCAAGGTTTGTGATCACATCTACAGCAAACTTGGACTTGTAGACATTACACGGCCATGATCAAGCTTCCCTAATCCGTGGACAGCACACTCTTTTTCCCTTGACTTGGTTTTGTCCCATGAGGTTTTCTAAGTCAAGGTTTTTAATGAGGTGCTGCTTCACGGGTTCCAAGCTTAGCCATTTCACTCGGCTAAGCTTGAGGGGGAGTATTGATCAAGAGAATAAGCCTAAGGCAGCCATGGCCGTCCGTACAATTATGGGGCCGTCCGTACAACCAAGCAATAAGGCCGAGTCATGTAAGTGTGTAAAGACAATGAGGAGGCCTGCTCTCCTTAGGCCCATGAGAAGGATCTAGAATGTCGCTTGTAGCCGTTAGAGAGGAGGAACAAGTGGAGTCACGGGTTATGTTGTGTTTAAGGAGACTAGGACGGGTCACTATCACCGTTGGGATTAGTTCTATCTCTCTCCTTGTCCCTATCACTTATACGATCGGTTGGTAGAGGGTGTAGCCCTAATTTTCCCTTGATATATATAGACTTTAGCCTACATTGTAATATGTATTCTTATGGAACAATAACCTAATCTTTTCTTCTTCCTCATTCTCTTTGTCTACCGATATCTCTCATCAATCTCTTGATTCTCTTCTTTATTCTACAAAGTCTTACATTTGGAGTGTTAGACAACACTTAAACCCGTTTTATCCTAAAACAGGGTAAAACCGAGAAAACATGCTAAAACCAAGAGAAAACATTGATTGGAAGCAGTAATCAGATATGTTACTCTTTTTAGGGTCAAAATATGTAACAATCCAATGCATTTGACTAATTATAAGGGTTTGGGTTGAATTTGGAGTGTTTAGACACCATTTATACCCATTTTATCCCAAAACAGGCTAAAACAAGGAAAACATTGATTCTAAGCAGTAAGCAGCTTTGTTACTGTTTCTAGGGTCCGAATGCTTGACAATCCAATGCATTTGACTAATTGTAAGAGTTGGGGATGAATTTGGAATGTTTAGACAACACTTAAACCCGTTTTATCCCAAAACAGGTTTAAACCGAAAAAACGTTGATTCTAAGCAGTAAACAGCTTTGTTACTGTTTCTAGGGTCAGAATGTGTGACAATCCAATGCATTTAACTAATTGTAAGAGTTTGGGATGAATTTGGAGTGTTTAGACAACACTTAAACCAGTTTTATCCCAAAACATGCATAAACCGAGAAAACAGGCTAAAACCGAGAAAACATTGATTGTAAGCAGTAAACAGCTTTGTTACTGTTTCTAGGGTCATAATATGTGACAATCCAATGCATTTAACTAATTATAAGAGTTCAGGATGAATTTGGAGTGTTTAGACAACACTTAAACCAGTTTTATCCCAAAACATGCATAAACCGAGAAATCAGGCTAAAACCGAGAAAACATTGATTGTAAGCAGTAAACAGCTTTGTTACTGTTTCTAGGGTCATAATATGTGAAAATCTAATGCATTTAACTAATTATAAGAGTTCAGGATGAATTTGGAGTGTTTAGACAACACTTAAACCCGTTTTATTCCAAAACATGCTTAACCCGAGAAACAGGCTAAAACCGAGAGAAAACATTGATTGGAAGCAGTATACAGATATTTTACTCTTTTTAGGGTCAAAATGTGTCTCAATCCAATGCATTTGACTAATTATAAGGGTTTGGGTTGAATTTGGAGTGTTTAGACACCACTTATACCCATTTTGTCCCAAAACAGGCTAAAACCAAGAAAACATTGATTCTAAGCAGTAAGCAGCTTTGTTACTGTTTCTAGGGTCCGAATGTTTGACAATCCAATGCATTTGACTAATTGTAAGAGTTGGGGATGAATTTGGAATGTTTAGACAACACTTACACCCGTTTTATCCCAAAACAGGTTTAAACCGAGAAAACGTTGATTCTAAGCAGTAAACAGCTTTGTTACTGTTTCTAGGGTCAGAATTTGTGACAATCCAATGCATTTAACTAATTGTAAGAGTTCGGGATGAATTTGGAGTGTTTAGACAACACTTAAACCCGTTTTATCCCAAAACATGCTTAAAACGAGAGAACAGGCTAAAACCGAGAGAAAAGATTGATTGTACGCAGTAAACAGATTTGTTACTGTTTCTAGGGTCATAATGTGTTACAATCCAATGCATTTTACTAACTGTAAAATTTCGGGATGAATTTGGAGTGTTTAGACAACACTTAAACCCGTTTTATCCCAAAACATGCTTAAACCGAGAAACAGGCTAAAACTGAGAGAAAACATTGATTGGAAGCAATAAACAGATATTTTACTCTTTTTAGGGTAAAAATATGTAAAAATCCAATGCATTTGACTAATTTGAAGAATTCGAGATCAATTTGGAGTGTTAGACAACAGTTAAACCCGTTTTATCCTAAAACAGGCTAAAACCGAGAAAACATTGATTCTAAGCAGTACGCAGCTTTGTTACTGTTTCTAGGGTCAGAATGTTTGACAATCCAATGCATTTGAATAATTGTAAGAGTTCGGGATGAATTTGGAGTGTTTAGACAACACTTAAACCCGTTTTATCGCAAAACATGCTTAAACCGAGAAAACAGGCTAAAACCGAGAAAACATTTATTGTAAGCAGTAAACAGCTTTGTAACTGTTTCTAGGGTCATAATGTGTGACAATACAATGCATTTGACTAATTGTAAGAGTTCGGGATGAATTTGGAGTGTTTAGACAACACTTAAACCGTTTTATCCCAAAACATGCTTAAACCGAGAAAACAGGCTAAAACCGAGAAAAGATTGATTGTAAGCAGTAAACAGCTTTGTTACTGTTTCTAGGGTCATAATGTGTGACCATCCAATGCATTTGACTAATTGTAAGAGTTCGGGATGAATTTGGAGTGTTTGACAACACTTAAACCCATTTTATCCCAAAACATGCTTACACCGAGAAACAGGCTAAAAACGAGAGAAAACATTGATTGGAAGCAGTAAACAGATATGTTACTCTTTCTAGGGTCAAAATATGTAACAATCCAATGCATTTGACTAATTATAAGAGTTTGGGTTGAATTTGGAGTGTTTAGACACCACTTATAACCATTTTGTCCCAAAACAGGCTAAAACCGAGAAAACATTGATTCTAAGCAGTAAGCAGTTTTGTTACTGTTTCTAGGGTCAGAATGTTTGACAATCCAATGCATTTGACTAATTGTAAGAGTTCGGGATGAATTTGGAGTGTTGAGACAACACTTATACCCATTTTGTCCCGAAACAGGCTAAAACTGAGAAAACGTTGATTCTAAGCAGTAAACAGCGTTGTTACTGTTTCTAGGGTCAGAATGTGTGACAATACAATGCATTTTACTAACTGTAAAAGTTCGGGATGAATTTGGAGTGTTTAGACAACACTTAAACCCGTTTTATCCCAAAACATGCTTAAACCGAGAAACAGGCTAAAACCGAGAGAAAACATTGATTTGAAGCAATAAACAGATATGTTACTCTTTTTAGGGTCAAAATATGTAAAAATCCAATGCATTTGACTAATTTTAAGAATTCGAGATGAATTTGGAGTGTTAGACAACACTTAAACCCGGTTTATCCTAAAACAGGCTAAAACCAAGAAAACATTGATTCTAAGCAGTAAGCAGCTTTGTTACCGTTTCTAGATGTCAGAATGTTTGACAATCCAATGCATTTGACTAATTGTAAGAGTTTGGGATGAATTTGGAGTGTTAAGACAACACTTAAACCCATTTTATCCCAAAACATGCTTACACCGAGAAACAGGCTAAAAACGAGAGAAAACATTGATTGGAAGCAGTAAACAGATATGTTACTCTTTCTAGGGTCAAAATATGTAACAATCCAATGCATTTGACTAATTATAAGAGTTTGAGTTGAATTTGGAGTGTTTAGACAACACTTAAACCCGTTTTATCCCAAAACAGGCTTAAACCGAGAAAACATGCTAAAACCGAGAGAAAACATTGATTCGAAGCAGTAATCAGATATGGTACTCTTTTTAGGGTCATCCAATGCATTTGACTAATTATAAGGATTTGGGTTGAATTTGGAGTGTTTAGACACCACTTATACCCATTTTGTCCCAAAACAGGCTAAAACCAAGAAAACATTGATTCTAAGCAGTAAGCAGCTTTGATACTGTTTCTAGGGTCCGAATGTTTGACAATCCAATGCATTTGACTAATTGTAAGAGTTGGGGATTAATATGGAATGTTTAGACCACACTTAAACCCGTTTTATCCCAAAACAGGTTTAAACCGGGAAAACATTGATTCTAAGCAGTAAACAGCTTTGTTACTGTTTCTAGGGTCAGAATTTGTGACAATCCAATGCATTTGACTAATTGTAAGAGTTGGGGATGAATTTGGAGTGTTTAGACAACACTTTGACCCGTTTTAGCCCAAAAGAGGCTTAAACCAAGAAAACAGGCTAACACCGAGAGAAAACATTGATTGGAAGCAGTAAACAGATATGTTACACTTTTTAGGGTCAAAATATGTATCAATCCAATGCTTTGACTAATTTTAAGAATTCGAGATGAATTTGGAGTGTTAGACAACACTTAAACCCGTTTTATCCTAAAACAGGGTAAAACCGAGAAAACATGCTAAAACCAAGAGAAAACATTGATTGGAAGCAGTAATCAGATATGTTACTCTTTTTAGGGTCAAAATATGTAACAATCCAATGCATTTGACTAATTATAAGGGTTTGGGTTGAATTTGGAGTGTTTAGACACCACTTATACCCATTTTGTCCCAAAACAGGCTAAAACCAAGAAAACATTGATTCTAAGCAGTAAGCAGCTTTGTTACTGTTTCTAGGGTCCGAATGTTTGACAATCCAATGCATTTGACTAATTGTAAGAGTTGGGGATGAATTTGGAATGTTTAGACAACACTTAAACCCGTTTTATCCCAAAACAGGTTTAAACCGAAAAAACGATGATTCTAAGCAGTAAACAGCTTTGTTACTGTTTCTAGGGTCAGAATGTGTGACAATCCAATGCACTTAACTAATTGTAAGAGTTCGGGATGAATTTGGAGTGTTTAGACAACACTTAAACCAGTTTTATCCCAAAACATGCATAAACCGAGAAAACAGGCTAAAACCGAGAAAACATTGATTGTAAGCAGTAAACAGCTTTGTTACTGTTTCTAGGGTCATAATATGTGAAAATCTAATGCATTTAACTAATTATAAGAGTTCAGGATGAATTTGGAGTGTTTAGACAACACTTAAACCCGTTTTATTCCAAAACATGCTTAACCCGAGAAACAGGCTAAAACCGAGAGAAAACATTGATTGGAAGCAGTATACAGATATGTTACTCTTTTTAGGGTCAAAATATGTCTCAATCCAATGCATTTGACTAATTATAAGGGTTTGGGTTGAATTTGGAGTGTTTAGACACCACTTATACCCATTTTGTCCCAAAACAGGCTAAAACCAAGAAAACATTGATTCTAAGCAGTAAGCAGCTTTGTTACTGTTTCTAGGGTCCGAATGTTTGACAATCCAATGCATTTGACTAATTGTAAGAGTTGGGGATGAATTTGGAATGTTTAGACAACACTTACACCCGTTTTATCCCAAAACAGGTTTAAACCGAGAAAACGTTGATTCTAAGCAGTAAACAGCTTTGTTACTGTTTCTAGGGTCAGAATTTGTGACAATCCAATGCATTTAACTAATTGTAAGAGTTCGGGATGAATTTGGAGTGTTTAGCCAACACTTAAACCCGTTTTATCCCAAAACATGCTTAAAACGAGAGAACAGGCTAAAACCGAGAGAAAAGATTGATTGTAAGCAGTAAACAGATTTGTTACTGTTTCTAGGGTCATACTGTGTTACAATCCAATGCATTTTACTAACTGTAAAAGTTCGGGATGAATTTGGAGTGTTTAGACAACACTTAAACCCGTTTTATCCCAAAACATGCTTAAACCGAGAAACAGGCTAAAACTGAGAGAAAACATTTATTGGAAGCAATAAACAGATATTTTACTCTTTTTAGGGTAAAAATATGTAAAAATCCAATGCATTTGACTAATTTGAAGAATTCGAGATCAATTTGGAGTGTTAGACAACAGTTAAACCCGTTTTATCCTAAAACAGGCTAAAACCGAGAAAACATTGATTCTAAGCAGTAAGCAGCTTTGTCACTGTTTCTAGGGTCAGAATGTTTAACAATCCAATGCATTTGAATAATTGTAAGAGTTCGGGATGAATTTGGAGTGTTTAGACAACACTTAAACCCGTTTTATCCCAAAACATGCTTAAACCGAGAAAACAGGCTAAAACCGAGAAAACATTTATTGTAAGCAGTAAACAGCTTTGTAACTGTTTCTAGGGTCATAATGTGTGACAATACAATGCATTTGACTAATTGTAAGAGTTCGGGATGAATTTGGAGTGTTTAGACAACACGTAAACCGTTTTATCCCAAAACATGCTTAAACCGAGAAAACAGGCTAAAACCGAGAAAAGATTGATTGTAAGAAGTAAACAGCTTTGTTACTGTTTCTAGGGTCATAATGTGTGACCATCCAATGCATTTGACTAATTGTAAGAGTTCGGGATGAATTTGGAGTGTTTGACAACACTTAAACCCATTTTATCCCAAAACATGCTTACACCGAGAAACAGGCTAAAAACGAGAGAAAACATTGATTGGAAGCAGTAAACAGATATGTTACTCTTTCTAGGGTCAAAATATGTAACAATCCAATGCATTTGACTAATTATAAGAGTTTGGGTTGAATTTGGAGTGTTTAGACACCACTTATAACCATTTTGTCCCAAAACAGGCTAAAACCGAGAAAACATTGATTCTAAGCAGTAAGCAGTTTTGTTACTGTTTCTAGGGTCAGAATGTTTGACAATCCAATGCATTTGACTAATTGTAAGAGTTCGGGATGAATTTGGAGTGTTGAGACAACACTTATACCCATTTTGTCCCGAAACAGGCTAAAACTGAGAAAACGTTGATTCTAAGCAGTAAACAGCGTTGTTACTGTTTCTAGGGTCAGAATGTGTGACAATACAATGCATTTTACTAACTGTAAAAGTTCGGGATGAATTTGGAGTGTTTAGACAACACTTAAACCCGTTTTATCCCAAAACATGCTTAAACCGAGAAACAGGCTAAAACCGAGAGAAAACATTGATTTGAAGCAATAAACAGATATATTACTCTTTTTAGGGTCAAAATATGTAAAAATCCAATGCATTTGACTAATTTTAAGAATTCGAGATGAATTTGGAGTGTTAGACAACACTTAAACCCGGTTTATCCTAAAACAGGCTAAAACCGAGAAAACATTGATTCTAAGCAGTAAGCAGCTTTGTTACCGTTTCGAGATGTCAGAATGTTTGACAATCCAATGCATTTGACTAATTGTAAGAGTTTGGGATGAATTTGGAGTGTTAAGACAACACTTAAACCCATTTTATCCCAAAACATGCTTACACCGAGAAACAGGCTAAAAACGAGAGAAAACATTGATAGGAAGCAGTAAACAGATATTTTACTCTTTCTAGGGTCAAAATATGTAACAATCTAATGCATTTGACTAATTGTAAGAGTTTGAGTTGAATTTGGAGTGTTTAGACAACACTTAAACCCGTTGTATCCCAAAACAGGCTTAAACCGAGAAAACATGCTAAAACCGAGAGAAAACATTGATTCGAAGCAGTAATCAGATATGGTACTCTTTTTAGGGTCAAAAAATGTAACAATCCAATGCATTTGACTAATTATAAGGATTTGGGTTGAATTTGGAGTGTTTAGACACCACTTATACCCATTTTGTCCCAAAACAGGCTAAAACCACGAAAACATTGATTCTAAGCAGTAAGCAGCTTTGATACTGTTTCTAGGGTCCGAATGTTTGACAATCCAATGCATTTGACTAATTGTAAGAGTTGGGGATGAATATGGAATGTTTAGACCACACTTAAACCCGTTTTATCCCAAAACAGGCTAAAACCGAGAGAAAAGATTGATTGTAAGCAGTAAACAGATTTGTTACTGTTTCTAGGGTCATAATGTGTGACAATCCAATGCATTTTACTAACTGTAAAAGTTCGGGATGAATTTGGAGTGTTTAGACAACACTTAAACCCGTTTTATCCCAAAACATGCTTAAACCGAGAAACAGGCTAAAACCGAGAGAAAATATTGATTGGAAGCAATAAACAGATATGTTACTCTTTTTAGGGTAAAAATATGTAAAAATCCAATGCATTTGACTAATTTTAAGAATTCGAGATGAATTTGGAGTGTTAGACAACACTTAAACCCGTTTTATCCTAAAACAGGCTAAAACCGAGAAAACATTGATTCTAAGCAGTAAACAGTTTTGTTACTGTTTCTAGGGTCAGAATGTTTGACAATCCAATGCATTTGAATAATTGTAAGAGTTCGGGATGAATTTGGAGTGTTTAGACAACACTTATACCCATTTTGTCCCGAAACAGGCTAAAACTGAGAAAACGTTTATTCTAAGCAGTAAACAGCTTTGTTACTGTTTCTAGGGTCCGAATGTTTGACAATCCAATAAATTTGACTAATTGTAAGAGTTCGGGATGAATTTGGAGTGTTTAGACAACACTTAAACCCGTTTTATCCCAAAACATGCTTAAACCGAGAAAACAGGCTAAAACCGAGAAAACATTGATTGTATGCAGTAAACAGCTTTGTTACTGTTTCTAGGGTCATAATGTGTGACAATCCAATGCATTTGACTAATAGTAAGAGTTCGAGATGAATTTGGAGTGTTTAGACAACACGTAAACCCATTTTATCCCAAAACATGCTTACACCGAGAATCAGGCTAAAAACGAGAGAAAACATTGATTGGAAGCAGTAAACAGATATGTTACTCTTTCTAGGGTCAAAATATGTAACAATCCAATGCATTTGACTAATTATAAGACTTTGGGTTGAATTTGGAGTGTTTAGACAACACTTATACCCATTTTGTCCCAAAACAGGCTAAAACCGAGAAAACATTGATTCTAAGCAGTAAGCAGTTATTTTACTGTTTCTAGGGTCAGAATGTTTGACAATCCAATGCATTTGACTAATTGTAAGAGTTGGGGAAGAATTTGGAGTGTTTAGACAACACTTAAACCCGTTTTATCCCAAAACAGGCATAAACCGAGAAAATAGGCTAAAACCGAGAAAACATTGATTGTAAGCAGTAAACAGCTTTGTTACTGTTTCTAGGGTCATAATGTGTGACAATCCAATGCATTTGACTAATAGTAAGAGTTCGAGATGAATTTGGAGTGTTTAGACAACACTTTAACCCATTTTATCCCAAAACATGCTTACACCAAGAATCAGGCTAAAAACGAGAGAAAACATTGATTGGAAGCAGTAAACAGATATGTTACTCTTTCTAGGGTCAAAATATGTAACAATCCAATGCATTTGACTAATTATAAGACTTTGGGTTGAATTTGGAGTTGTTTAGACACCACTTATACCCATTTTGTCCCAAAACAGGCTAAAACCGAGAAAACATTGATTCTAAGCAGTAAGCAGTTATTTTACTGTTTCTAGGGTCAGAATGTTTGACAATCCAATGCATTTGACTAATTGTAAGAGTTCGGGAAGAATTTGGAGTGTTTAGACAACACTTATACCCATTTTGTCCCGAAACAGGCTAAAACTGAAAAAACGTTGATTCTAAGCAGTAAACAGCTTTGTTACTGTTTCTAGGGTCAGAATGTGTGACAATCCAATGCATTTAACTAATTGTAAGAGTTCGGGATGAATTTGGAGTGTTTAGACAACACTTAAACCAGTTTTATCCCAAAACATGCATAAACCGAGAAAACAGGCTAAAACCGAGAAAACATTGATTGTAAGCAGGTAACAGCTTTGTTACTGTTTCTAGGGTCATAATATGTGACAATCCAATACATTTAACTAATTATAAGAGTTCAGGATGAATTTGGAGTGTTTAGACAACACTTAAACCCGTTTTATTCAAAAACATGCTTAAACCGAGAAACAGGCTAAAACCGAGAGAAAACATTGATTGGAAGCAGTAAACAGATATGTTACTCTTTTTAGGGTCAAAATATGTCTCAATCTAATGCATTTGACTAATTTTAAGAATTCGAGATGAATTTGGAGTGTTTAGACAACACTTAAACCCGTTTTATCCCAAAACAGGCTTAACCCGAGAAAACATGCTAAAACCAAGAGAAAACATTGATTGGAAGCAGTAATCAGATATGTTACTCTTTTTAGGGTCAAAATATGTAACAATCCAATGCATTTGACTAATTATAAGGGTTTGGGTTGAATTTGGAGTGTTTAGACACCACTTATACCCATTTTGTCCCAAAACAGGCTAAAACCAAGAAAACATTGATTCTAAGCAGTAAGCAGCTTTGTTACTGTTTCTAGGGTCCGAATGTTTGACAATCCAATGCATTTGACTAATTGTAAGAGTTGGGGATGAATTTGGAATGTTTAGACAACACTTACACCCGTTTTATCCCAAAACAGGTTTAAACCGAGAAAACATTGATTCTAAGCAGTAAACAGCTTTGTTACTGTTTCTAGGGTCAGAATTTGTGGCAATACAATGCATTTGACTAATTGTAAGAGTGGGGATGAATTTGGAGTGTTTAGACAACACTTTGACCCGTTTTAGCTCAAAAGAGGCTTAAACCAAGAAAACAGGCTAACACCGAGAGAAAACATTGATTGGAAGCAGTAAACAGCTATGTTACTCTTTCTAGGGTCATAATATGTAACAATCCAATGCATTTGACTAATTATAAGAGTTTGGGTTGAATTTGGAGTGTTTAGACACCACTTTTACCCATTTTGTCCGAAACAGGCTAAAACCGAGAAAACATTGATTCGAAGCAGTAAACAGCTTTATTACTGTTTATAGGGTCATAATATATGACAATCCAATGCATTTGACTAATTGCAAAAGTTCGGGATGAATTTGGAGTGTTTAGACAACACTTAAACCCGTTTTATCCCGAAACAGGCTTAAACCAAGAAAACAGGCTAAAACCGAGAGAAAACATTGATTCAAAGCAGTAAACAGCTATGTTACTCTTTCTATGGAAAAAATATGTAACAATCCAATGCATTTGACTAATTGTAAGAGTTCGGGATGAATTTGGAGTGTATAGACAACACTTATACCCATTTTTTCCCGAAACAGGCTAAAACTGCGAAAACGTTGATTCTAAGCAGTAAACAGCTTTGTTACTGTTTCTAGGGTTTTAATGTGTGACAATCCAATGCATTTGAATAATTGTAAGAGTTCGGGATGAATTTGGAGTGTTTAGACAACACTTAAACCCGTTTTATCCCAAAACATGCTTAAACCGAGAAAACAGGCTAAAACCGAGAAAACATTGATTGTAAGCAGTAAACAGCTTTGTTACTGTTTCTAGGGTCATAATGTGTGACAATCCAATAAATTTGACTAATTGTAAGAGTTCGGGATGAATTGGAGTGTTTAGACAACACTTAAACCATTTTTATCCCAAAACATGCTTAAACCGAGAAAACAGGCTAAAACCGAGAAAACATTGATTGTATGCAGTAAACAGCTTTGTTACTGTTTCTAGGGTCATAATGTGTGACAATCCAATGCATTTGACTAATAGTAAGAGTTCGAGATGAATTTGGAGTGTTTAGACAACACGTAAACCCATTTTATCCCAAAACATGCTTACACCGAGAATCAGGCTAAAAACGAGAGAAAACATTGATTGGAAGCAGTAAACAGATATGTTACTCTTTCTAGGGTCAAAATATGTAACAATCCAATGCATTTGACTAATTATAAGACTTTGGGTTGAATTTGGAGTGTTTAGACAACACTTATACCCATTTTGTCCCAAAACAGGCTAAAACCGAGAAAACATTGATTCTAAGCAGTAAGCAGTTATTTTACTGTTTCTAGGGTCAGAATGTTTGACAATCCAATGCATTTGACTAATTGTAAGAGTTGGGGAAGAATTTGGAGTGTTTAGACAACACTTAAACCCGTTTTATCCCAAAACAGGCATAAACCGAGAAAATAGGCTAAAACCGAGAAAACATTGATTGTAATCAGTAAACAGCTTTGTTACTGTTTCTAGGGTCATAATGTGTGACAATCCAATGCATTTGACTAATAGTAAGAGTTCGAGATGAATTTGGAGTGTTTAGACAACACTTTAACCCATTTTATCCCAAAACATGCTTACACCGAGAATCAGGCTAAAAACGAGAGAAAACATTGATTGGAAGCAGTAAACAGACATGTTACTCTTTCTAGGGTCAAAATATGTAACAATCCAATGCATTTGACTAATTATAAGACTTTGGGTTGAATTTGGAGTGTTTAGACACCACTTATACCCATTTTGTCCCAAAACAGGCTAAAACCGAGAAAACATTGATTCTAAGCAGTAAGCAGTTATTTTACTGTTTCTAGGGTCAGAATGTTTGACAATCCAATGCATTTGACTAATTGTAAGAGTTCGGGAAGAATTTGGAGTGTTTAGACAACACTTATACCCATTTTGTCCCGAAACAGGCTAAAACTGAAAAAACGTTGATTCTAAGCAGTAAACAGCTTTGTTACTGTTTCTAGGGTCAGAATGTGTGACAATCCAATGCATTTAACTAATTGTAAGAGTTCGGGATGAATTTGGAGTGTTTAGACAACACTTAAACCAGTTTTATCCCAAAACATGCATAAACCGAGAAAACAGGCTAAAACCGAGAAAACATTGATTGTAAGCAGTAAACAGCTTTGTTACTGTTTCTAGGGTCATAATATGTGATAATCCAATGCATTTAACTAATTATAAGAGTTCAGGATGAATTTGGAGTGTTTAGACAACACTTAAACCCGTTTTATTCCAAAACATGCTTAAACCGAGAAACAGGCTAAAACCGAGAGAAAACATTGATTGGAAGCAGTAAACAGATATGTTACTCTTTTTAGGGTCAAAATATGTCTCAATCTAATGCATTTGACTAATTTTAAGAATTCGAGATGAATTTGGAGTGTTTAGACAACACTTAAACCCGTTTTATCCCAAAACAGGCTTAACCCGAGAAAACATGCTAAAACCAAGAGAAAACATTGATTGGAAGCAGTAATCAGATATGTTACTCTTTTTAGGGTCAAAATATGTAACAATCCAATGCATTTGACTAATTATAAGGGTTTGGGTTGAATTTGGAGTGTTTAGACACCACTTATACCCATTTTGTCCCAAAACAGGCTAAAACCAAGAAAACATTGATTCTAAGCAGTAAGCAGCTTTGTTACTGTTTCTAGGGTCCGAATGTTTGACAATCCAATGCATTTGACTAATTGTAAGAGTTGGGGATGAATTTGGAATGTTTAGACAACACTTACACCCGTTTTATCCCAAAACAGGTTTAAACCGAGAAAACATTGATTCTAAGCAGTAAACAGCTTTGTTACTGTTTCTAGGGTCAGAATTTGTGGCAATACAATGCATTTGACTAATTGTAAGAGTGGGGATGAATTTGGAGTGTTTAGACAACACTTTGACCCGTTTTAGCTCAAAAGAGGCTTAAACCAAGAAAACAGGCTAACACCGAGAGAAAACATTGATTGGAAGCAGTAAACAGCTATGTTACTCTTTCTAGGGTCATAATATGTAACAATCCAATGCATTTGACTAATTATAAGAGTTTGGGTTGAATTTGGAGTGTTTAGACACCACTTTTACCCATTTTGTCCGAAACAGGCTAAAACCGAGAAAACATTGATTCGAAGCAGTAAACAGCTTTATTACTGTTTATAGGGTCATAATATATGACAATCCAATGCATTTGACTAATTGCAAAAGTTCGGGATGAATTTGGAGTGTTTAGACAACACTTAAACCCGTTTTATCCCGAAACAGGCTTAAACCAAGAAAACAGGCTAAAACCGAGAGAAAACATTGATTCAAAGCAGTAAACAGCTATGTTACTCTTTCTATGGAAAAAATATGTAACAATCCAATGCATTTGACTAATTGTAAGAGTTCGGGATGAATTTGGAGTGTATAGACAACACTTATACCCATTTTTTCCCGAAACAGGCTAAAACTGCGAAAACGTTGATTCTAAGCAGTAAACAGCTTTGTTACTGTTTCTAGGGTTTGAATGTGTGACAATCCAATGCATTTGAATAATTGTAAGAGTTCGGGATGAATTTGGAGTGTTTAGACAACACTTAAACCCGTTTTATCCCAAAACATGCTTAAACCGAGAAAACAGGCTAAAACCGAGAAAACATTGATTGTAAGCAGTAAACAGCTTTGTTACTGTTTCTAGGGTCATAATGTGTGACAATCCAATAAATTTGACTAATTGTAAGAGTTCGGGATGAATTGGAGTGTTTAGACAACACTTAAACCATTTTTATCCCAAAACATGCATAAACCGAGAAAACAGGCTAAAACCGAGAAAACATTGATTGTAAGCAGTAAACAGCTTTGTTACTGTTTCTAGGGTCATAATATGTGACAATCCAATGCATTTAACTAATTATAAGAGTTCAGGATGAATTTGGAGTGTTTAGACAACACGTAAACCCATTTTATCCCAAAACATGCTTACACCAAGAATCAGGCTAAAAACGAGAGAAAACATTGATTGGAAGCAGTAAACAGATATGTTACTCTTTCTATGGTCAAAATATGTAACAATCCAATGCATTTGACTAATTTTAAGAATTCGAGATGAATTTGGAGTGTTAGACAACACTTAAAACCCGTTTTATCCTAAAACAGGCTAAAACCGAGAAAACATTGATTCTAAGCAGTAAGCAGTTTTGTTACTGTTTCTAGGGTCAGAATGTTTGACAATCCAATGCATTTGAATAATTGTAAGAGTTCGGGATGAATTTGGAGTGTTTAGACAACACTTATACCCATTTTGTCCCGAAACAGGCTAAAACTGAGAAAACGTTTATTCTAAGCAGTAAACAGCTTTGTTACTGTTTCTAGGGTCCGAATGTTTGACAATCCAATAAATTTGACTAATTGTAAGAGTTCGGGATGAATTTGGAGTGTTTAGACAACACTTAAACCCGTTTTATCCCAAAACATGCTTAAACCGAGAAAACAGGCTAAAACCGAGAAAACATTGATTGTATGCAGTAAACAGCTTTGTTACTGTTTCTAGGGTCATAATGTATGACAATCCAATGCATTTGACTAATAGTAAGAGTTCGAGATGAATTTGGAGTGTTTAGACAACACGTAAACCCATTTTATCCCAAAACATGCTTACACCGAGAATCAGGCTAAAAACGAGAGAAAACATTGATTGGAAGCAGTAAACAGATATGTTACTCTTTCTAGGGTCAAAATATGTAACAATCCAATGCATTTGACTAATTATAAGACTTTGGGTTGAATTTGGAGTGTTTAGACACCACTTATACCCATTTTGTCCCAAAACAGGCTAAAACCGAGAAAACATTGATTCAAAGCAGTAAGCAGTTATTTTACTGTTTCTAGGGTCAGAATGTTTGACAATCCAATGCATTTGACTAATTGTAAGAGTTCGGGAAGAATTTGGAGTGTTTAGACAACACTTATACCCATTTTGTCCCGAAACAGGCTAAAACTGAAAAAACGTTGATTCTAAGCAGTAAACAGCTTTGTTACTGTTTCTAGGGTCAGAATGTGTGACAATCCAATGCATTTAACTAATTGTAAGAGTTCGGGATGAATTTGGAGTGTTTAGACAACACTTAAACCAGTTCTATCCCAAAACATGCATAAACCGAGAAAACAGGCTAAAACCGAGAAAACATTGATTGTAAGCAGTAAACAGCTTTGTTACTGTTTCTAGGGTCATAATATGTGACAATCCAATGCATTTAACTAATTATAAGAGTTCAGGATGAATTTGGAGTGTTTAGACAACACTTAAACCCGTTTTATTCCAAAACATGCTTAAACCGAGAAACAGGCTAAAACCGAGAGAAAACATTGATTGGAAGCAGTAAACAGATATGTTACTCTTTTTAGGGTCAAAATATGTCTCAATCTAATGCATTTGACTAATTTTAAGAATTCGAGATGAATTTGGAGTGTTTAGACAACACTTAAACCCGTTTTATCCCAAAACAGGCTTAACCCGAGAAAACATGCTAAAACCAAGAGAAAACATTGATTGGAAGCAGTAATCAGATATGTTACTCTTTTTAGGGTCAAAATATGTAACAATCCAATGCATTTGACTAATTATAAGGGTTTGGGTTGAATTTGGAGTGTTTAGACACCACTTATACCCATTTTGTCCCAAAACAGGCTAAAACCAAGAAAACATTGATTCTAAGCAGTAAGCAGCTTTGTTACGGTTTCTAGGGTCCGAATGTTTGACAATCCAATGCATTTGACTAATTGTAAGAGTTGGGGATGAATTTGGAATGTTTAGACAACACTTACACCCGTTTTATCCCAAAACAGGTTTAAACCGAGAAAACATTGATTCTAAGCAGTAAACAGCTTTGTTACTGTTTCTAGGGTCAGAATTTGTGGCAATACAATGCATTTGACTAATTGTAAGAGTGGGGATGAATTTGGAGTGTTTAGACAACACTTTGACCCGTTTTAGCTCAAAAGAGGCTTAAACCAAGAAAACAGGCTAACACCGAGAGAAAACATTGATTGGAAGCAGTAAACAGCTATGTTACTCTTTCTAGGGTCATAATATGTAACAATCCAATGCATTTGACTAATTATAAGAGTTTGGGTTGAATTTGGAGTGTTTAGACACCACTTTTACCCATTTTGTCCGAAACAGGCTAAAACCGAGAAACCATTGATTCGAAGCAGTAAACAGCTTTATTACTGTTTATAGGGTCATAATATATGACAATCCAATGCATTTGACTAATTGCAAAAGTTCGGGATGAATTTGGAGTGTTTAGACAACACTTAAACCCGTTTTATCCCGAAACAGGCTTAAACCAAGAAAACAGGCTAAAACCGAGAGAAAACATTGATTCAAAGCAGTAAACAGCTATGTTACTCTTTCTATGGAAAAAATATGTAACAATCCAATGCATTTGACTAATTGTAAGAGTTCGGGATGAATTTGGAGTGTATAGACAACACTTATACCCATTTTTTCCCGAAACAGGCTAAAACTGCGAAAACGTTGATTCTAAGCAGTAAACAGCTTTGTTACTGTTTCTAGGGTTTGAATGTGTGACAATCCAATGCATTTGAATAATTGTAAGAGTTCGGGATGAATTTGGAGTGTTTAGACAACACTTAAACCCGTTTTATCCCAAAACATGCTTAAACCGAGAAAACAGGCTAAAACCGAGAAAACATTGATTGTAAGCAGTAAACAGCTTTGTTACTGTTTCTAGGGTCATAATGTGTGACAATCCAATAAATTTGACTAATAGTAAGAGTTCGGGATGAATTGGAGTGTTTAGACAACACTTAAACCATTTTTATCCCAAAACATGCATAAACCGAGAAAACAGGCTAAAACCGAGAAAACATTGATTGTAAGCAGTAAACAGCTTTGTTACTGTTTCTAGGGTCATAATATGTGACAATCCAATGCATTTAACTAATTATAAGAGTTCAGGATGAATTTGGAGTGTTTAGACAACACGTAAACCCATTTTATCCCAAAACATGCTTACACCAAGAATCAGGCTAAAAACGAGAGAAAACATTGATTGGAAGCAGTAAACAGATATGTTACTCTTTCTATGGTCAAAATATGTAACAATCCAATGCATTTGACTAATTTTAAGAATTCGAGATGAATTTGGAGTGTTAGACAACACTTAAACCCGTTTTATCCTAAAACAGGCTAAAACCGAGAAAACATTGATTCTAAGCAGTAAGCAGTTTTGTTACTGTTTCTAGGGTCAGAATGTTTGACAATACAATGCATTTGAATAATTGTAAGAGTTCGGGATGAATTTGGAGTGTTTAGACAACACTTATACCCATTTTGTCCCGAAACAGGCTAAAACTGAGAAAACGTTTATTCTAAGCAGTAAACAGCTTTGTTACTGTTTCTAGGGTCCGAATGTTTGACAATCCAATAAATTTGACTAATTGTAAGAGTTCGGGACGAATTTGGAGTGTTTAGACAACACTTAAACCCGTTTTATCCCAAAACATGCTTAAACCGAGAAAACAGGCTAAAACCGAGAAAACATTGATTGTATGCAGTAAACAGCTTTTTTACTGTTTCTAGGGTCATAATGTATGACAATCCAATGCATTTGACTAATAGTAAGAGTTCGAGATGAATTTGGAGTGTTTAGACAACACGTAAACCCATTTTATCCCAAAACATGCTTACACCGAGAATCAGGCTAAAAACGAGAGAAAACATTGATTGGAAGCAGTAAACAGATATGTTACTCTTTCTAGGGTCAAAATATGTAACAATCCAATGCATTTGACTAATTATAAGACTTTGGGTTGAATTTGGAGTGTTCAGACACCACTTATACCCATTTTGTCCCAAAACAGGCTAAAACCAAGAAAACATTGATTCAAAGCAGTAAGCAGTTATTTTACTGTTTCTAGGGTCAGAATGTTTGACAATCCAATGCATTTGACTAATTGTAAGAGTTCGGGAAGAATTTGGAGTGTTTAGACAACACTTATACCCATTTTGTCCCGAAACAGGCTAAAACTGAAAAAACGTTGATTCTAAGCAGTAAACAGCTTTGTTACTGTTTCTAGGGTCAGAATGTGTGACAATCCAATGCATTTAACTAATTGTAAGAGTTCGGGATGAATTTGGAGTGTTTAGACAACACTTAAACCAGTTTTATCCCAAAACATGCATAAACCGAGAAAACAGGCTAAAACCGAGAAAACATTGATTGTAAGCAGTAAACAGCTTTGTTACTGTTTCTAGGGTCATAATATGTGACAATCCAATGCATTTAACTAATTATAAGAGTTCAGGATGAATTTGGAGTGTTTAGACAACACTTAAACCCGTTTTATTCCAAAACATGCTTAAACCGAGAAACAGGCTAAAACCGAGAGAAAACATTGATTGGAAGCAGTAAACAGATATGTTACTCTTTTTAGGGTCAAAATATGTCTCAATCTAATGCATTTGACTAATTTTAAGAATTCGAGATGAATTTGGAGTGTTTAGACAACACTTAAACCCGTTTTATCCCAAAACAGGCTTAACCCGAGAAAACATGCTAAAACCAAGAGAAAACATTGATTGGAAGCAGTAATCAGATATGTTACTCTTTTTAGGGTCAAAATATGTAACAATCCAATGCATTTGACTAATTATAAGGGTTTGGGTTGAATTTGGAGTGTTTAGACACCACTTATACCCATTTTGTCCCAAAACAGGCTAAAACCAAGAAAACATTGATTCTAAGCAGTAAGCAGCTTTGTTACGGTTTCTATTAGAATGTAAGGAAGAGAAGAGAGAAGAGGCCGGTAAGGCCGAACCATAGAAGAAGAAGAGAAGTGGCCGGTGAGGCTGCCAACACAAGAAGAACGGCCGGTAAGGCCGTGTGCACCAAGAAGAGTGGCCGTGAGGCCATGAATGGCATGAGAACGGCCGGTTAGGCCGTGAATACAATGAGTAAGGCCATGTGGGCTGAATGAAGAATAAGAGAAGGCCATAAGTGCAATGAGAAGGGCAAAGGCCTTATAAGAAGAAGAAGCCCAAGAGGAAGTCTCACAAAGGAAAGAAGGAAGGAATGAGGCCGAGTGTGAGTGATGAGAAGAAGGAAGACTCGGCCCACCATGTGATCAAGAAGCTGCCAAAGGAAGAAGATGCCAAAGGAAGAAGGAAGGAAGTCGCTTTCAAGGAGGAAGAACCTAACGGTCACAAGAAAAGAATCACATGTGCAAGGAAGGGAAGGATGTCACTATCACCTTCACCAAATCGAGAGAATGTCCCTATCAACACTCTCTTCCTCTCTCTAACGGTCATAAGCATTGTATTCCCTATATTAAGTTGTAATTCACTTCAATATAACACATCACAACATTATTCAATAAGAGAATCCGATTTCCCCTCTTTTACCTTGTGTTCTTGTTCTAGCTTCAATGTAGATAGTTTAGGGAATCGGTTAGAGGCTGCCCTTAAGGCAGCCTATTCTCTTCCCAAATCTCACCTAAAGTCTTCTTATTTACTCTTTCATATAGCCTAGATTACTGATTCTTAATCCTCCTCTCCTAAGTACACAAACTCTTAGTGTTGTGTTACTAGAACAAGGATAAGTCTCAAACTAGTGCTTCTCCTTGATAGGATCCGCTTACTCTCTAGTATTTGGGTTCTATCTAGCCTAGTTTATGAGGAGTTCATCACAAGTTGATGTTCTCTTCTTCCCCTTGAGAATGAGTTAGTTTGTTGTGGGTAAAGGGGGATTCATTCACCAAGTGTTTGTCTACCCTCTCTTGTGAGCTTTGTCTCATAAATCCCAACATGGTATCAGAGCAGGCTCTGTTCTTGGTGACTCAAACTCGTTCTCAAGTTGGTTCTCTTAGGAGTTAGCTTAATTAAAGTTTTAATCCTAGCCTAGGTGTTAAATCGCTTAGCTTAGTTTCTTTAAAACTTTAATTTTGCTTTTGTTGTTAAATCGATTCTCTAGCAGCTCAATGTTGAGTAAGCTTGGTCTTGGGTCTTTGTAGAGTTCATAGACCAAGTGTGTGAAAGAAATCGATTTTAAAACCTCATCCTTAGGCTTCACCGATTGGGTAAAAGCTTGGGTTTAAATTGAGGTGGTGATGAACCAAGGAGCAAATTGTTCTTGTTCTTGGTAAGGATTCACGTGTTTTTAGGCTTGTATAGAGCCACGAAATTCTTAGGATTTAGTTCTCTTAGGATTTAGTTAATTTTCCTCTAAAGGTTTAATTTTGCTTTTGTTAAATTTCCTTTAAAGGCTTAATTACTAAATCGCTTCTTCTTCTTCTCAAGGTTGAGAAAGCTTTGTTTCTGGCCATATGGTGTGTCCAGATTCGAGTTTGGGGAAGAGAGAGTTCTTGTTTTTAGCATGTATGGCCCGCTTGGTCAAATAGATTCAAGTTGGTCCAAGATGCATTCTTTTAACCAATGGACAAAAGGTTGTTCCAAAGGTGTTTCTTCTTTTATTTGAATTTTGAACATGGAAAGCATCTTCTATATGCTCTTTCGTGATCCTTGAAGGCATTAGACTCTTGGAGAACACCTGTTTAAGTGATTCTACCATGAGAAGTGTCCTAAACCTTTGGAGAAACTAATTTTCCATAAGGTCCATGTGTTTCAGCCATTAAAGCACCAAAAGAGATTGTCTTCTTGGTTGTTCTTGGCTGTCAAAGCTTCTGCAAACTCAAGAAAACAGAGTCTAACTCTGTCCATAGGAACTCTTGAGCTCTATTCTACTCTCCATTCACCTTATACTATCGCCCATATTCTCTCTTATACTCTCTTATACTTTATTCTCTTGGTTACTTATACTTGGTTACTTATTCTCTAAATTCTATTTTATTTTCAGTAATATTCTATATTCTCTATTCTCTAATCTCTAACAATCTCTTGTTTAGAATCTGTTCCATTGATTTTTGGTTTCAGTTTCAGCATTGAAGATTGTGTGGAGCTCGCTCACTATCTCAAGGAGAAGAAGTGGCGAGGTTGAAGGCTACAAGATAGCCATGTAAGAGCGCAGCACAATGCCTGGAGTTAGAACCAAGGGCCACCAAGTCTTTGTTAAGCTGGTGGAAGGTGATGAATCAGTCCAAGAGCATGTGTGTTAGTGCCAAGTTGTTGATCGGATGTGCACAATGGTCTTTAGGAAAGGTGATGCACAAGGTTTCAACCGTTGATTGGATGTGCACAAGAACGGTGATGCACAAGGCTTCAACTGAGGTGATGAGGTTTCAGCCCATCATCAAGTAAAGGTTACGGGGGAGATCAAGTGACTTCAGACCGTACCTCACAGATTCTGCTCGGCCACAAGCAAAAGTTTTTACTTAAAGCTCAGCCGAAGCGTCTCAAAGATCGACTCGGACGAAACCCTTCCACTGCGATTCAGCTTCCGCGTTCTTCAACAAAGTTCGAGACCATGGAGTCATCTTGCCAGTGGAAGTAGAATCATACCAATCCGAGCAGCCGTTCGAAAGTTATGTCCGATTCTGTGGGCATATGTCAGTCTGACGATAAAACTGACCGGGTTAAAAACCATGGTTAGAGAAGCGGTCTCAAGGAGGAATTCCAAACCGCATCAGTGTTCAACCCTCTCCTTCCTATCCATCAAAACACCATAAAGGCTGTGCTCTAAACTCTACTCTATTTAAATTTCTTAAATTCATTATCTTAGCTCTATTACTAGTCTTTACTCTTTAATATGTTCTTTTAAAGTTTTCTTTAGAATTTTCTTTGATATTCCTCATAGCAAACACTTATTCTTTTCTTCTTTATCACTTGTTTCAAGGGTGAAGGAGACTATGAGAGCCTCAAAAGAAAATTCGAGAAGTGCAAGCTTGGAGAGATCATATGAAGTGAGTTCAAGGCAAGAAGGGCTAAGGAGTGTAGCGGTTCAAATAATGAAGAGAAGAGAGCTGGTTCCTTTTTAAACCAAGGTCAGGGGACATCATGGATAGTGGAGGCTATACTCTTTTTCCCTTTAACAAAGTTTTATCCCAAGAGGTTTTCTTTGTTGAGGTTTTTAATGAGGTAGACTACACTACTCCACCCTTGATCTTTGGTCCCCATGGTGTCCCACCGATCAAGCGTGCGGGGGAGTATTAGAATGTAAGGAAGAGAAGAGAGAAGAGGCCGGTAAGGCCGAACCATAGAAGAAGAAGAGAAGTGGCCGGTGAGGCTGCCAACACAAGAAGAACGGCCGGTAAGGCCGTGTGCACCAAGAAGAGTGGCCGTGAGGCCATGAATGGCATGAGAACGGCCGGTTAGGCCGTGAATACAATGAGTAAGGCCATGTGGGCTGAATGAAGAATAAGAGAAGGCCATAAGTGCAATGAGAAGGGCAAAGGCCTTATAAGAAGAAGAAGCCCAAGAGGAAGTCTCACAAAGGAAAGAAGGAAGGAATGAGGCCGAGTGTGAGTGATGAGAAGAAGGAAGACTCGGCCCACCATGTGATCAAGAAGCTGCCAAAGGAAGAAGATGCCAAAGGAAGAAGGAAGGAAGTCGCTTTCAAGGAGGAAGAACCTAACGGTCACAAGAAAAGAATCACATGTGCAAGGAAGGGAAGGATGTCACTATCACCTTCACCAAATCGAGAGAATGTCCCTATCAACACTCTCTTCCTCTCTCTAACGGTCATAAGCATTGTATTCCCTATATTAAGTTGTAATTCACTTCAATATAACACATCACAACATTATTCAATAAGAGAATCCGATTTCCCCTCTTTTACCTTGTGTTCTTGTTCTAGCTTCAATGTAGATAGTTTAGGGAATCGGTTAGAGGCTGCCCTTAAGGCAGCCTATTCTCTTCCCAAATCTCACCTAAAGTCTTCTTATTTACTCTTTCATATAGCCTAGATTACTGATTCTTAATCCTCCTCTCCTAAGTACACAAACTCTTAGTGTTGTGTTACTAGAACAAGGATAAGTCTCAAACTAGTGCTTCTCCTTGATAGGATCCGCTTACTCTCTAGTATTTGGGTTCTATCTAGCCTAGTTTATGAGGAGTTCATCACAAGTTGATGTTCTCTTCTTCCCCTTGAGAATGAGTTAGTTTGTTGTGGGTAAAGGGGGATTCATTCACCAAGTGTTTGTCTACCCTCTCTTGTGAGCTTTGTCTCATAAATCCCAACAGTTTCTAGGGTCCGAATGTTTGACAATCCAATGCATTTGACTAATTGTAAGAGTTGGGGATGAATTTGGAATGTTTAGACAACACTTACACCCGTTTTATCCCAAAACAGGTTTAAACCGAGAAAACATTGATTCTAAGCAGTAAACAGCTTTGTTACTGTTTCTAGGGTCAGAATTTGTGGCAATACAATGCATTTGACTAATTGTAAGAGTGGGGATGAATTTGGAGTGTTTAGACAACACTTTGACCCGTTTTAGCTCAAAAGAGGCTTAAACCAAGAAAACAGGCTAACACCGAGAGAAAACATTGATTGGAAGCAGTAAACAGCTATGTTACTCTTTCTAGGGTCATAATATGTAACAATCCAATGCATTTGACTAATTATAAGAGTTTGGGTTGAATTTGGAGTGTTTAGACACCACTTTTACCCATTTTGTCCGAAACAGGCTAAAACCGAGAAACCATTGATTCGAAGCAGTAAACAGCTTTATTACTGTTTATAGGGTCATAATATATGACAATCCAATGCATTTGACTAATTGCAAAAGTTCGGGATGAATTTGGAGTGTTTAGACAACACTTAAACCCGTTTTATCCCGAAACAGGCTTAAACCAAGAAAACAGGCTAAAACCGAGAGAAAACATTGATTCAAAGCAGTAAACAGCTATGTTACTCTTTCTATGGAAAAAATATGTAACAATCCAATGCATTTGACTAATTGTAAGAGTTCGGGATGAATTTGGAGTGTATAGACAACACTTATACCCATTTTTTCCCGAAACAGGCTAAAACTGCGAAAACGTTGATTCTAAGCAGTAAACAGCTTTGTTACTGTTTCTAGGGTTTGAATGTGTGACAATCCAATGCATTTGAATAATTGTAAGAGTTCGGGATGAATTTGGAGTGTTTAGACAACACTTAAACCCGTTTTATCCCAAAACATGCTTAAACCGAGAAAACAGGCTAAAACCGAGAAAACATTGATTGTAAGCAGTAAACAGCTTTGTTACTGTTTCTAGGGTCATAATGTGTGACAATCCAATAAATTTGACTAATAGTAAGAGTTCGGGATGAATTGGAGTGTTTAGACAACACTTAAACCATTTTTATCCCAAAACATGCATAAACCGAGAAAACAGGCTAAAACCGAGAAAACATTGATTGTAAGCAGTAAACAGCTTTGTTACTGTTTCTAGGGTCATAATATGTGACAATCCAATGCATTTAACTAATTATAAGAGTTCAGGATGAATTTGGAGTGTTTAGACAACACGTAAACCCATTTTATCCCAAAACATGCTTACACCAAGAATCAGGCTAAAAACGAGAGAAAACATTGATTGGAAGCAGTAAACAGATATGTTACTCTTTCTATGGTCAAAATATGTAACAATCCAATGCATTTGACTAATTTTAAGAATTCGAGATGAATTTGGAGTGTTAGACAACACTTAAACCCGTTTTATCCTAAAACAGGCTAAAACCGAGAAAACATTGATTCTAAGCAGTAAGCAGTTTTGTTACTGTTTCTAGGGTCAGAATGTTTGACAATACAATGCATTTGAATAATTGTAAGAGTTCGGGATGAATTTGGAGTGTTTAGACAACACTTATACCCATTTTGTCCCGAAACAGGCTAAAACTGAGAAAACGTTTATTCTAAGCAGTAAACAGCTTTGTTACTGTTTCTAGGGTCCGAATGTTTGACAATCCAATAAATTTGACTAATTGTAAGAGTTCGGGATGAATTTGGAGTGTTTAGACAACACTTAAACCCGTTTTATCCCAAAACATGCTTAAACCGAGAAAACAGGCTAAAACCGAGAAAACATTGATTGTATGCAGTAAACAGCTTTTTTACTGTTTCTAGGGTCATAATGTATGACAATCCAATGCATTTGACTAATAGTAAGAGTTCGAGATGAATTTGGAGTGTTTAGACAACACGTAAACCCATTTTATCCCAAAACATGCTTACACCGAGAATCAGGCTAAAAACGAGAGAAAACATTGATTGGAAGCAGTAAACAGATATGTTACTCTTTCTAGGGTCAAAATATGTAACAATCCAATGCATTTGACTAATTATAAGACTTTGGGTTGAATTTGGAGTGTTTAGACACCACTTATACCCATTTTGTCCCAAAACAGGCTAAAACCAAGAAAACATTGATTCAAAGCAGTAAGCAGTTATTTTACTGTTTCTAGGGTCAGAATGTTTGACAATCCAATGCATTTGACTAATTGTAAGAGTTCGGGAAGAATTTGGAGTGTTTAGACAACACTTATACCCATTTTGTCCCGAAACAGGCTAAAACTGAAAAAACGTTGATTCTAAGCAGTAAACAGCTTTGTTACTGTTTCTAGGGTCAGAATGTGTGACAATCCAATGCATTTAACTAATTGTAAGAGTTCGGGATGAATTTGGAGTGTTTAGACAACACTTAAACCAGTTTTATCCCAAAACATGCATAAACCGAGAAAACAGGCTAAAACCGAGAAAACATTGATTGTAAGCAGTAAACAGCTTTGTTACTGTTTCTAGGGTCATAATATGTGACAATCCAATGCATTTAACTAATTATAAGAGTTCAGGATGAATTTGGAGTGTTTAGACAACACTTAAACCCGTTTTATTCCAAAACATGCTTAAACCGAGAAACAGGCTAAAACCGAGAGAAAACATTGATTGGAAGCAGTAAACAGATATGTTACTCTTTTTAGGGTCAAAACATGTCTCAATCTAATGCATTTGACTAATTTTAAGAATTCGAGATGAATTTGGAGTGTTTAGACAACACTTAAACCCGTTTTATCCCAAAACAGGCTTAACCCGAGAAAACATGCTAAAACCAAGAGAAAACATTGATTGGAAGCAGTAATCAGATATGTTACTCTTTTTAGGGTCAAAATATGTAACAATCCAATGCATTTGACTAATTATAAGGGTTTGGGTTGAATTTGGAGGGTTTAGACACCACTTATACCCATTTTGTCCCAAAACAGGCTAAAACCAAGAAAACATTGATTCTAAGCAGTAAGCAGCTTTGTTACTGTTTCTAGGGTCCGAATGTTTGACAATCCAATGCATTTGACTAATTGTAAGAGTTGGGGATGAATTTGGAATGTTTAGACAACACTTACACCCGTTTTATCCCAAAACAGGTTTAAACCGAGAAAACATTGATTCTAAGCAGTAAACAGCTTTGTTACTGTTTCTAGGGTCAGAATTTGTGACAATACAATGCATTTGACTAATTGTAAGAGTGGGGATGAATTTGGAGTGTTTAGACAACACTTTGACCCGTTTTAGCTCAAAAGAGGCTTAAACCAAGAAAACAGGCTAACACCGAGAGAAAACATTGATTGGAAGCAGTAAACAGCTATGTTACTCTTTCTAGGGTCATAATATGTAACAATCCAATGCATTTGACTAATTATAAGAGTTTGGGTTGAATTTGGAGTGTTTAGACACCACTTTTACCCATTTTGTCCGAAACAGGCTAAAACCGAGAAACCATTGATTCGAAGCAGTAAACAGCTTTATTACTGTTTATAGGGTCATAATATATGACAATCCAATGCATTTGACTAATTGCAAAAGTTCGGGATGAATTTGGAGTGTTTAGACAACACTTAAACCCGTTTTATCCCGAAACAGGCTTAAACCAAGAAAACAGGCTAAAACCGAGAGAAAACATTGATTCAAAGCAGTAAACAGCTATGTTACTCTTTCTATGGAAAAAATATGTAACAATCCAATGCATTTGACTAATTGTAAGAGTTCGGGATGAATTTGGAGTGTATAGACAACACTTATACCCATTTTTTCCCGAAACAGGCTAAAACTGCGAAAACGTTGATTCTAAGCAGTAAACAGCTTTGTTACTGTTTCTAGGGTTTGAATGTGTGACAATCCAATGCATTTGAATAATTGTAAGAGTTCGGGATGAATTTGGAGTGTTTAGACAACACTTAAACCCGTTTTATCCCAAAACATGCTTAAACCGAGAAAACAGGCTAAAACCGAGAAAACATTGATTGTAAGCAGTAAACAGCTTTGTTACTGTTTCTAGGGTCATAATGTGTGACAATCCAATAAATTTGACTAATAGTAAGAGTTCGGGATGAATTGGAGTGTTTAGACAACACTTAAACCATTTTTATCCCAAAACATGCATAAACCGAGAAAACAGGCTAAAACCGAGAAAACATTGATTGTAAGCAGTAAACAGCTTTGTTACTGTTTCTAGGGTCATAATATGTGACAATCCAATGCATTTAACTAATTATAAGAGTTCAGGATGAATTTGGAGTGTTTAGACAACACGTAAACCCATTTTATCCCAAAACATGCTTACACCAAGAATCAGGCTAAAAACGAGAGAAAACATTGATTGGAAGCAGTAAACAGATATGTTACTCTTTCTATGGTCAAAATATGTAACAATCCAATGCATTTGACTAATTTTAAGAATTCGAGATGAATTTGGAGTGTTAGACAACACTTAAACCCGTTTTATCCTAAAACAGGCTAAAACCGAGAAAACATTGATTCTAAGCAGTAAGCAGTTTTGTTACTGTTTCTAGGGTCAGAATGTTTGACAATACAATGCATTTGAATAATTGTAAGAGTTCGGGATGAATTTGGAGTGTTTAGACAACACTTATACCCATTTTGTCCCGAAACAGGCTAAAACTGAGAAAACGTTTATTCTAAGCAGTAAACAGCTTTGTTACTGTTTCTAGGGTCCGAATGTTTGACAATCCAATAAATTTGACTAATTGTAAGAGTTCGGGATGAATTTGGAGTGTTTAGACAACACTTAAACCCGTTTTATCCCAAAACATGCTTAAACCGAGAAAACAGGCTAAAACCGAGAAAACATTGATTGTATGCAGTAAACAGCTTTTTTACTGTTTCTAGGGTCATAATGTATGACAATCCAATGCATTTGACTAATAGTAAGAGTTCGAGATGAATTTGGAGTGTTTAGACAACACGTAAACCCATTTTATCCCAAAACATGCTTACACCGAGAATCAGGCTAAAAACGAGAGAAAACATTGATTGGAAGCAGTAAACAGATATGTTACTCTTTCTAGGGTCAAAATATGTAACAATCCAATGCATTTGACTAATTATAAGACTTTGGGTTGAATTTGGAGTGTTTAGACACCACTTATACCCATTTTGTCCCAAAACAGGCTAAAACCAAGAAAACATTGATTCAAAGCAGTAAGCAGTTATTTTACTGTTTCTAGGGTCAGAATGTTTGACAATCCAATGCATTTGACTAATTGTAAGAGTTCGGGAAGAATTTGGAGTGTTTAGACAACACTTATACCCATTTTGTCCCGAAACAGGCTAAAACTGAAAAAACGTTGATTCTAAGCAGTAAACAGCTTTGTTACTGTTTCTAGGGTCAGAATGTGTGACAATCCAATGCATTTAACTAATTGTAAGAGTTCGGGATGAATTTGGAGTGTTTAGACAACACTTAAACCAGTTTTATCCCAAAACATGCATAAACCGAGAAAACAGGCTAAAACCGAGAAAACATTGATTGTAAGCAGTAAACAGCTTTGTTACTGTTTCTAGGGTCATAATATGTGACAATCCAATGCATTTAACTAATTATAAGAGTTCAGGATGAATTTGGAGTGTTTAGACAACACTTAAACCCGTTTTATTCCAAAACATGCTTAAACCGAGAAACAGGCTAAAACCGAGAGAAAACATTGATTGGAAGCAGTAAACAGATATGTTACTCTTTTTAGGGTCAAAACATGTCTCAATCTAATGCATTTGACTAATTTTAAGAATTCGAGATGAATTTGGTGTAAGTTTGAGAGTAGAGTAATCAAGAGATTATGGAAGAGAGTGAAATCGTGTAAAGAGTGAGGAGAGTGAACGATTGAGAGAGAGAGTGTTGGAGAAAGAGAATAAACTCTTTTCTTACTTCTATTAGTATGATACTTACAAACTATTTAAAGACATATACAAATAGGATATTCTCTTAGGATCCTATGCACACTAATATGAGGAGAAAGCGACATCTCCTTATTCTAACATGTGATCTCCTCTTCTCTCTTACAACTTGCTCCAACGGCTACAAAGGAAGGATCGAGATAAATGGCGACCGTTGGAGGATCTCTTTGGTGGATTGGGCTCATGAAGACTTCTATTTGAGGATGGCCCGTTGGTTGGTCGTACGGACGTCCGTACGGTCGTACGGACAAGTGTGTGTGCCGGTTCATACTCCCCCTCAAGCTTGACTTGGGGAACTAGTCAAGCTTGACAACATAGGCACCCACCTCATTAAAAAAAACCTTAGTATAGAAAAACCTCTTGGGAAAACTATACTTAAGGGAAAAAGAGTGTAGGCGCCAAAACAAAGCAAGTCATGGCCGAGTGAGGTTTAGGAGGCCAAGCTTAGGATGGATGTATTCACACACTTGGGGGCTCGCAGCTTTAGTCAGGACGTCTGCAAGTTGTTCTTTGCTTTCGGTATGGCAAGGTAAGACAACTCCAAGCTTGATTTGTTCTCGGACCTTATGGCAATCCACTTCAATGTGCTTGGTCCGCTCATGGAACACTGAATTGGTTGCTATATGAATGGCTGCTTCGTTATCACAGTGCATGGTGATCGGCTTTGTTGATTCTATTCCAAGATCCTTGAGTAACATCTTCAGCCACATTAGCTCCGTCGTTAGCTTCCTCATAGCTCTATACTCGGATTCGGCACTTGAGAGTGAGACGACCTTTTGCTTCTTGCTCTTCCATGTGACCAGGTTCCCTCCAAGGAACGTGCAATAGCCTGTGGTTGAGCGTCGGTCCCCACGATCTCCGGCATAGTCAGCGTCGCAGTAGCCTACCAACTCAGTGCTCTTGTTGCGTCCCATCCATATGCCTTGGCCGGGTGAGCCCTTGATGTACTTGAGGATCCGTGTCAGCATGTTCCAATGGTGCACGGTGGGGTTCTTCATATGCTGGCTTACCTGGTTCACGGCAAAGCAAATGTCAGGCCGTGTGATAGTCAAATAAATGAGCTTACCGACTAGCCGCCGGTAGAGGCTAACGTCCTCGAATGGAGCGGTGTCAAGCTCCCCCTGTCCTCCATCCTTGTAATTCTCTTCTAGGGGCGTTGTTACTGCCTTAGCTCCTAGTTTTCCTGTTTCACTCAATAAGTCTAGTGCATACTTTCTTTGAGACAACAATAACCCTTCATTTGATCTATAAACTTCGATCCCAAGAAAGTATTTCAACTCTCCAAGATCTTTAATATCAAAAACTGATTTCAAGAATGTTTTAGAGTCTTGAATACCTACCGAGTCACTTCCAGTGATGATGATATCATCAACATACACTAGAATGACTACTATACCTTTGGCGCTTGGTAAGGTGAACAAGGTGTGGTCAGCTTCGGATTTGCGAAAGCCTTTGTCAAGGAGTGTGGTGCTAAGCTTGTGATACCACGCCCTTGGTGACTGCTTCAAGCCATAGATAGCTTTGTTGAGTTTCAAGACCTTTCCCGGACCAATAGTATCCTCCAAACCTGGTGGTGGTCGCATATACACTTCATCCTCCAGTTCTCCTTGCAAGAAGGCGTTCTTCACGTCCATTTGCCAAAGTTCCCAGTCGAGGTTGGTGGCGAGAGAGAGTACAACTCGAACCGTGTGAAGCTTAGCCACCGGAGCAAACGTATCAAGATAGTCCTCCCCATACGTTTGCGTGAACCCTCGTGCGACTAGGCGGGCTTTGTGGCGTTCAATCTCCCCATTGCTCTTATATTTGATTGTGAAGATATACCGAGAGGTGACAGCCTTCTTGCCCTTGGGTAAGTCAGCCTCGTCCCATGTATGATTTTGCACCATGGCCGTATTCTCGGCATCCACTGCATCTCTCCATACTTTGTGCTGCTTAGCCTCATCATAGGTCTTGGGGATCCAATCCTCATCAATATGGCCAAGAAACACTTGATGCTCTATCGGAAAATGAGCCAAGGTGCACACGGCCTGAATTGGATGAGCAACGGCCATGTTGTTGTAGTACACACGGGTGTTCTTCCAATGACTAGGAGGATACCTAATACGTTGGCTGCGCCGAAGAGGAACTATAGCCCCAGCTTCGGAGTTGGCTCGTCCTGGAGTAATGATCTCCTCAAGCTGTTCAGCCGTCTCCTCGGTTGTTTCGGCCGTGTTGTCCGCGAGTGACTCGGGTGCTTCCTCATGCTGCTCAGTATGGTCATCAGGTTGCTCTGGTGATGCTGGTCTGGCTGACTCGGTAGTGATCCGATCGTTTTCAAAACCTAGTCGCTCAAGGATTACTCGGAGGTTGCGCGTCCGATCAGATGGTGAATCAGAGAGGTTACGGAGCTCATCCCAATTCTTCTCATCGTAAAAACCTTGTGTCTCCATGAACTTGACATCACGAGATACTAGAACCCTCCTTGTTGTAGGTTCATAGCACTTATACCCCTTTTGTGTGGTAGAGTAGCCAAGAAACATAGCCTTTGTACTCTTTGCATCAAGCTTGTCTCTTAGCTCACCTGGTCGCAACACATAGCACACACAACCAAACACTCGTAAGTGATCAAATGTAGGTTTGTCATTCGTTAATACCTCAAATGGAGACACATCCTTTAGGATCTTTGTTGGTGTGCGGTTAATAAGATAACAAGCGGCTAGCACAGCATCTCCCCAAAACCTCTTTGGAACCCTTGTGTGAAACATCATAGACCTTGCTACTTCCATGAGATGCCTATTCTTTCTCTCAGCCACTCCATTTTGTTGTGGTGTGTAAGGACAGCTAGTTTGATGAAGAATTCCATGTTTGGCTAGATATTGCTTAAAGGCATGGCTTGTGTACTCTCCACCATTATCTGATCTCAAAATTTTAATCTTGGCATGAAAGTGGTTAGTGACATAATTTTGAAAATTAGTAAAGGCCTCAAGGACTCTATCCTTAGAGGGAAGTAAAGTTATCCAAGTATATTTTGATTTTTCATCAATAAAAGTCACAAAATACTTTTGATTATCTCTAGATAAGCAAGGAGATGTCCAAACATCAGAATGAATTAAATCAAAACATTTTTCATAAATAGTAATAGATTTAGGAAAAACAGCCTTGCAATGTTTACCAAGAATACAAGCCTCACACTCATCATTTTGAAAAGAAACATTAGGAAATATTAAAGATAAAGCTCTTGTGTGAGGGTGTCCTAGCCTAGCATGTAAAATAGAATCACTAGGTTTCATAATAACCGAATTAAAACAAGATACATTAGAAGATAAGTTCAAGTCCTCAAGCACATAGAGGTCATCCTTGGATCCTCCTTGACCAAGAACCTTACTTGTCTCAATATCCTGAAAATGAACATTGTTAGGACCAAATATAGCATAACAATTTAAATCAGTAGTGGCTCTCTTAACTGATAGCAAGTTAGAAGTAAAGTTTGGCATATAAAATGCCTTAGTCTCCTTATCAAATAGTTTCACGTTTCCAATGCCTTTAACTGGTACTTTCTCACCATTTGCTATTATCACATTACCATTAGCAGGTTTAATATCACTAATTAGCCTAGAATCACTAATCATGTGATGGGATGCACCAGAATCAACTATGAGGGGTTTAATTTTGTTTGAGGCAAGAAACGCCTTACCGGTGGCCTCTTTGATGGCTTTGATGAGCGCATCAAGGTCAGACCGCCTTACCAGCTCGGACGATGCTGCAGCAAGAGCAGTTCCACTGGTCACTTGTTGAGGTTGCTCAGAGATTGATGACTCCCCCATGGCTACTGCTTGATGAGCTCTCGGTGGTCCTCCGCGGTTTGGTCGTCCACCTCGGATGGTACCCGGCGGTGGTGCTAGATGAGGGTGTAGAATCCAGCAGCGGCTCTTGAAGTGACCAAGCTTCTTACAATGCTCACAAAATGGCGGGTTGTTCTTGTCCTCCGGCTTGTAGTAGCCCTTGTTTGCTGATGCCGTCTCAGCTTTGTTAGCGGTCACAAGTTCTCCCTTGCCGCCAAACAATCCCATGGAGCCATGCTCCTTTTGAATTTGGTTACAGACATCATCAAGGCTAGGGAGCTTGTCCGACCGTAGAATATGCTTGATAAGGTCATTGTAGGAGGGGTTCAAGGTCAAGAGAAGGCCGAACACCTTATCTTGTTCACGCCTCTCATTCAGAATGGCCGGATCTATAGTCGCCGGCCGGAGCATCTCTAGTTCAGCCCAAAGGGACCTAAACTTCCCAAAGTGCTTGGTGAACTCCATGTCTTCTTGGTTGAGGTTGTTGATGGCCCTCTTAATCTCAAAAATTCGGTTTACATTTGTAACATTCCCAAAAACATTCTTGAGAGTGTCCCACAAGTCTTTTGCTGTCTCGCAATAAGAGTAAGCTTCAAGTATAGGTGCATCTAGGGAGTTTTGAATGATAGCGAGGACTCCCTGATCTTCTTGAAACCACTTGTTCTTCTCATCGACAAGATCCTTGCCGTCTTTGGTGGTCTCGCCACTAGGAGCTTCGCTCGTCTCAACATGGGACCAAAGTCCTCGGCCGCATAGGGCTGTCTTTGTGGTTCTAGCCCACAGTAAGTAATTCTCTCCCTTGAGAGTAACTGGAACAATAAGAGTTTTGGTAGTTTCCATGAAAAAAAAAATGAAGAGACCGTTGGTTAAGGCTATTGTCCAACGGTTAAAGAAAGAAGATTCAAGAACAAGAAATTTCAAGAACAAGAAAGAGAATGCGGAAGGGAGTGATGGAGATTTGAGGCAAGAACAGAATCAAATCTGCTCTGATACCATGTAAGTTTGAGAGTAGAGTAATCAAGAGATTATGGAAGAGAGTGAAATCGTGTAAAGAGTGAGGAGAATGAACGATTGAGAGAGAGAGTGTTGGAGAAAGAGAATAAACTCTTTTCTTACTTCTATTAGTATGATACTTACAAACTATTTAAAGACATATACAAATAGGATATTCTCTTAGGATCCTATGCACACTAATATGAGGAGAAAGCGACATCTCCTTATTCTAACATGTGATCTCCTCTTCTCTCTTACAACTTGCTCCAACGGCTACAAAGGAAGGATCGAGATAAATGGCGACCGTTGGAGGATCTCTTTGGTGGATTGGGCTCATGAAGACTTCTATTTGAGGATGGCCCGTTGGTTGGTCGTACGGACGTCCGTACGGTCGTACGGACAAGTGTGTGTGCCGGTTCATATTTGGAGTGTTTAGACAACACTTAAACCCGTTTTATCCCAAAACAGGCTTAACCCGAGAAAACATGCTAAAACCAAGAGAAAACATTGATTGGAAGCAGTAATCAGATATGTTACTCTTTTTAGGGTCAAAATATGTAACAATCCAATGCATTTGACTAATTATAAGGGTTTGGGTTGAATTTGGAGTGTTTTGACACCACTTATACCCATTTTGTCCCAAAACAGGCTAAAACCAAGAAAACATTGATTCTAAGCAGTAAGCAGCTTTGTTACTGTTTCTAGGGTCCGAATGTTTGACAATCCAATGCATTTGACTAATTGTAAGAGTTGGGGATGAATTTGGAATGTTTAGACAACACTTACACCCGTTTTATCCCAAAACAGGTTTAAACCGAGAAAACATTGATTCTAAGCAGTAAACAGCTTTGTTACTGTTTCTAGGGTCAGAATTTGTGACAATACAATGCATTTGACTAATTGTAAGAGTGGGGATGAATTTGGAGTGTTTAGACAACACTTTGACCCGTTTTAGCTCAAAAGAGGCTTAAACCAAGAAAACAGGCTAACACCGAGAGAAAACATTGATTGGAAGCAGTAAACAGCTATGTTACTCTTTCTAGGGTCATAATATGTAACAATCCAATGCATTTGACTAATTATAAGAGTTTGGGTTGAATTTGGAGTGTTTAGACACCACTTTTACCCATTTTGTCCGAAACAGGCTAAAACCGAGAAACCATTGATTCGAAGCAGTAAACAGCTTTATTACTGTTTATAGGGTCATAATATATGACAATCCAATGCATTTGACTAATTGCAAAAGTTCGGGATGAATTTGGAGTGTTTAGACAACACTTAAACCCGTTTTATCCCGAAACAGGCTTAAACCAAGAAAACAGGCTAAAACCGAGAGAAAACATTGATTCAAAGCAGTAAACAGCTATGTTACTCTTTCTATGGAAAAAATATGTAACAATCCAATGCATTTGACTAATTGTAAGAGTTCGGGATGAATTTGGAGTGTATAGACAACACTTATACCCATTTTTTCCCGAAACAGGCTAAAACTGCGAAAACGTTGATTCTAAGCAGTAAACAGCTTTGTTACTGTTTCTAGGGTTTGAATGTGTGACAATCCAATGCATTTGAATAATTGTAAGAGTTCGGGATGAATTTGGAGTGTTTAGACAACACTTAAACCCGTTTTATCCCAAAACATGCTTAAACCGAGAAAACAGGCTAAAACCGAGAAAACATTGATTGTAAGCAGTAAACAGCTTTGTTACTGTTTCTAGGGTCATAATGTGTGACAATCCAATAAATTTGACTAATAGTAAGAGTTCGGGATGAATTGGAGTGTTTAGACAACACTTAAACCATTTTTATCCCAAAACATGCATAAACCGAGAAAACAGGCTAAAACCGAGAAAACATTGATTGTAAGCAGTAAACAGCTTTGTTACTGTTTCTAGGGTCATAATATGTGACAATCCAATGCATTTAACTAATTATAAGAGTTCAGGATGAATTTGGAGTGTTTAGACAACACGTAAACCCATTTTATCCCAAAACATGCTTACACCAAGAATCAGGCTAAAAACGAGAGAAAACATTGATTGGAAGCAGTAAACAGATATGTTACTCTTTCTATGGTCAAAATATGTAACAATCCAATGCATTTGACTAATTTTAAGAATTCGAGATGAATTTGGAGTGTTAGACAACACTTAAACCCGTTTTATCCTAAAACAGGCTAAAACCGAGAAAACATTGATTCTAAGCAGTAAGCAGTTTTGTTACTGTTTCTAGGGTCAGAATGTTTGACAATACAATGCATTTGAATAATTGTAAGAGTTCGGGATGAATTTGGAGTGTTTAGACAACACTTATACCCATTTTGTCCCGAAACAGGCTAAAACTGAGAAAACGTTTATTCTAAGCAGTAAACAGCTTTGTTACTGTTTCTAGGGTCCGAATGTTTGACAATCCAATAAATTTGACTAATTGTAAGAGTTCGGGATGAATTTGGAGTGTTTAGACAACACTTAAACCCGTTTTATCCCAAAACATGCTTAAACCGAGAAAACAGGCTAAAACCGAGAAAACATTGATTGTATGCAGTAAACAGCTTTTTTACTGTTTCTAGGGTCATAATGTATGACAATCCAATGCATTTGACTAATAGTAAGAGTTCGAGATGAATTTGGAGTGTTTAGACAACACGTAAACCCATTTTATCCCAAAACATGCTTACACCGAGAATCAGGCTAAAAACGAGAGAAAACATTGATTGGAAGCAGTAAACAGATATGTTACTCTTTCTAGGGTCAAAATATGTAACAATCCAATGCATTTGACTAATTATAAGACTTTGGGTTGAATTTGGAGTGTTTAGACACCACTTATACCCATTTTGTCCCAAAACAGGCTAAAACCAAGAAAACATTGATTCAAAGCAGTAAGCAGTTATTTTACTGTTTCTAGGGTCAGAATGTTTGACAATCCAATGCATTTGACTAATTGTAAGAGTTCGGGAAGAATTTGGAGTGTTTAGACAACACTTATACCCATTTTGTCCCGAAACAGGCTAAAACTGAAAAAACGTTGATTCTAAGCAGTAAACAGCTTTGTTACTGTTTCTAGGGTCAGAATGTGTGACAATCCAATGCATTTAACTAATTGTAAGAGTTCGGGATGAATTTGGAGTGTTTAGACAACACTTAAACCAGTTTTATCCCAAAACATGCATAAACCGAGAAAACAGGCTAAAACCGAGAAAACATTGATTGTAAGCAGTAAACAGCTTTGTTACTGTTTCTAGGGTCATAATATGTGACAATCCAATGCATTTAACTAATTATAAGAGTTCAGGATGAATTTGGAGTGTTTAGACAACACTTAAACCCGTTTTATTCCAAAACATGCTTAAACCGAGAAACAGGCTAAAACCGAGAGAAAACATTGATTGGAAGCAGTAAACAGATATGTTACTCTTTTTAGGGTCAAAACATGTCTCAATCTAATGCATTTGACTAATTTTAAGAATTCGAGATGAATTTGGAGTGTTTAGACAACACTTAAACCCGTTTTATCCCAAAACAGGCTTAACCCGAGAAAACATGCTAAAACCAAGAGAAAACATTGATTGGAAGCAGTAATCAGATATGTTACTCTTTTTAGGGTCAAAATATGTAACAATCCAATGCATTTGACTAATTATAAGGGTTTGGGTTGAATTTGGAGTGTTTTGACACCACTTATACCCATTTTGTCCCAAAACAGGCTAAAACCAAGAAAACATTGATTCTAAGCAGTAAGCAGCTTTGTTACTGTTTCTAGGGTCCGAATGTTTGACAATCCAATGCATTTGACTAATTGTAAGAGTTGGGGATGAATTTGGAATGTTTAGACAACACTTACACCCGTTTTATCCCAAAACAGGTTTAAACCGAGAAAACATTGATTCTAAGCAGTAAACAGCTTTGTTACTGTTTCTAGGGTCAGAATTTGTGACAATACAATGCATTTGACTAATTGTAAGAGTGGGGATGAATTTGGAGTGTTTAGACAACACTTTGACCCGTTTTAGCTCAAAAGAGGCTTAAACCAAGAAAACAGGCTAACACCGAGAGAAAACATTGATTGGAAGCAGTAAACAGCTATGTTACTCTTTCTAGGGTCATAATATGTAACAATCCAATGCATTTGACTAATTATAAGAGTTTGGGTTGAATTTGGAGTGTTTAGACACCACTTTTACCCATTTTGTCCGAAACAGGCTAAAACCGAGAAAACATTGATTCGAAGCAGTAAACAGCTTTATTACTGTTTATAGGGTCATAATATATGACAATCCAATGCATTTGACTAATTGCAAAAGTTCGGGATGAATTTGGAGTGTTTATACAACACTTAAACCCGTTTTATCCCGAAACAGGCTTAAACCAAGAAAACAGGCTAAAACCGAGAGAAAACATTGATTCAAAGCAGTAAACAGCTATGTTACTCTTTCTATGGAAAAATTATGTAACAATCCAATGCATTTGACTAATTGTAAGAGTTCGGGATGAATTTGGAGTGTATAGACAACACTTATACCCATTTTTTCCCGAAACAGGCTAAAACTGCGAAAACGTTGATTCTAAGCAGTAAAGAGCTTTGTTACTGTTTCTAGGGTTTGAATGTGTGACAATCCAATGCATTTGAATAATTGTAAGAGTTCGGGATGAATTTGGAGTGTTTAGACAACACTTAAACCCATTTTATCCCAAAACATGCTTAAACCGAGAAAACAGGCTAAAACCGAGAAAACATTGATTGTAAGCAGTAAACAGCTTTGTTACTGTTTCTAGGGTCATAATGTGTGACAATCCAATAAATTTGACTAATTGTAAGAGTTCGGGATGAATTGGAGTGTTTAGACAACACTTAAACCATTTTTATCCCAAAACATGCATAAACCGAGAAAACAGGCTAAAACCGAGAAAACATTGATTGTAAGCAGTAAACAGCTTCGTTACTGTTTCTAGGTTCATAATATGTGACAATCCAATGCATTTAACTAATTATAAGACAACACGTAAACCCATTTTATCCCAAAACATGCTTACACCAAGAATCAGGCTAAAAACGAGAGAAAACATTGATTGGAAGCAGTAAACAGATATGTTACTCTTTCTAGGGTCAAAAAATGTAACAATCCAATGCATTTGACTAATTTTAAGAATTCGAGATGAATTTGGAGTGTTAGACAACACTTAAACCCGTTTTATCCTAAAACAGGCTAAAACCGAGAAAACATTGATTCTAAGCAGTAAGCAGTTTTGTTACTGTTTCTAGGGTCAGAATGTTTGACAATCCAATGCATTTGAATAATTGTAAGAGTTCGGGATGAATTTGGATTGTTTAGACAACACTTATACCCATTTTGTCCCGAAACAGGCTAAAACTGAGAAAACGTTTATTCTAAGCAGTAAACAGCTTTGTTACTGTTTCTAGGGTCCGAATGTTTGACAATCCAATAAATTTGACTAATTGTAAGAGTTCGGGATGAATTTGGAGTGTTTAGACAACACTTAAACCCGTTTTATCCCAAAACATGCTTAAACCGAGAAAACAGGCTAAAACCGAGAAAACAGGCTAAAACCGAGAAAACATTGATTGTATGCAGTAAACAGCTTTGTTACTGTTTCTAGGGTCATAATGTATGACAATCCAATGCATTTGACTAATAGTAAGAGTTCGAGATGAATTTGGAGTGTTTAGACAACACGTAAACCCATTTTATCCCAAAACATGCTTACACCGAGAATCAGGCTAAAAACGAGAGAAAACATTGATTGGAAGCAGTAAACAGATATGTTACTCTTTCTAAGTCAAAATATGTAACAATCCAATGCATTTGACTAATTATAAGACTTTGGGTTGAATTTGGAGTGTTTAGACACCACTTATACCCATTTTGTCCCAAAACAGGCTAAAACCGAGAAATCATTGATTCTAAGTAGTAAGCAGTTATTTTACTGTTTCTAGGGTCAGAATGTTTGACAATCCAATGCATTTGACTAATTGTAAGAGTTGGGGAAGAATTTGGAGTGTTTAGACAACACTTAAACCCGTTTATCCCAAAACAGGCATAAACCGAGAAAATAGGCTAAAACCGAGAAAACATTGATTGTAAGCAGTAAACAGCTTTTTTACTGTTTCTAGGGTCATAATGTGTGACAATCCAATGCATTTGACTAATAGTAAGAGTTCGAGATGAATTTGGAGTGTTTAGACAACACTTTAACCCATTTTATCCCAAAACATGCTTACACCGAGAATCAGGCTAAAAACGAGAGAAAACATTGATTGGAAGCAGTAAACAGATATGTTACTCTTTCTAGGGTCAAAATATGTAACAATCCAATGCATTTGACTAATTATAAGACTTTGGGTTGAATTTGGAGTGTTTAGACACCACTTATACCCATTTTGTCCCAAAACAGGCTAAAACCGAGAAAACATTGATTCTAAGCAGTAAGCAGTTATTTTACTGTTTCTAGGGTCAGAATGTTTGACAATCCAATGCATTTGACTAATTGTAAGAGTTCGGGAAGAATTTGGAGTGTTTAGACAACACTTATACCCATTTTGTCCCGAAACAGGCTAAAACTGAAAAAACGTTGATTCTAAGCAGTAAACAGCTTTGTTACTGTTTCTAGGGTCAGAATGTGTGACAATCCAATGCATTTAACTAATTGTAAGAGTTCGGGATGAATTTGGAGTGTTTAGACAACACTTAAACCAGTTTTATCCCAAAACATGCATAAACCGAGAAAACAGGCTAAAACCGAGAAAACATTGATTGTAAGCAGGTAACAGCTTTGTTACTGTTTCTAGGGTCATAATATATGACAATCCAATGCATTTAACTAATTATAAGAGTTCAGGATGAATTTGGAGTGTTTAGACAACACTTAAACCCGTTTTATTCCAAAACATGCTTAAACCGAGAAACAGGCTAAAACCGAGAGAAAACATTGATTAGAAGCAGTAAACAGATATGTTACTCTTTTTAGGGTCAAAATATGTCTCAATCCAATGCATTTGACTAATTTTAAGAATTCGAGATGAATTTGGAGTGTTTAGACAACACTTAAACCCGTTTTATCCCAAAACAGGCTTAACCCGAGAAAACATGCTAAAACCAAGAGAAAACATTGATTGGAAGCAGTAATCAGATATGTTACTCTTTTTAGGGTCAAAATATGTAACAATCCAATGCATTTGACTAATTATAAGGGTTTGGGTTGAATTTGGAGTGTTTAGACACCACTTATACCCATTTTGTCCCAAAACAGGCTAAAACCGAGAAAACATTGATTGTAAGCAGTAAACAGCTTTGTTACTGTTTCTAGGGTCATAATGTGTGACAATCCAATAAATTTGACTAATTGTAAGAGTTCGGGATGAATTGGAGTGTTTAGACAACACTTAAACCATTTTATCCCAAAACATGCTTACCCCGAGAAACAGGCTAAAAACGAGAGAAAACATTGATTGGAAGCAGTAAACAGATATGTTACTTTTTCTAGGGTCAAAATATGTAACAATCCAATGCATTTGACTAATTTTAAGAATTCGAGATGAATTTGGAGTGTTTAGCCAACACTTAAACCTGTTTTATCCCAAAACAGGCTAAAACCGTTAAAACATTGATTCTAAGCAGTAAGCAGCTTTGTTACTGTTTCTAGGGTTAGAATATTTGACAATTCAATGCATTTGACTAATTGTAAGAGTTCGGGATGAATTTGGAGTGTTTAGACAACACTTATACCCATTTTGTCCTGAAACAGGCTAAAATTGAGAAAACGTTGATTCGAAGCAGTAAACAGCTTTGTTACTTTTTCTAGGGTCAGAATGTGTGACAATCCAATGCATTTGACTAATTGTAAGAGTTCGGGATGAATTTGGAGTGTTTAGACAACACTTAAACCCGTTTTATCCCAGAACATGCTTAAACCAAGAAAACAGGCTAAAACCGAGTAAACATTGATTGTAAGCAGTAAACAGCTTTGTTACTGTTTCTAGGGTCATAATGTGTGACAATACAATGCATTTTGCTAACTGTAAGTGTTCGGGATGAATTTGGAGTGTTTAGACAACACTTAAACCCGTTTTATCCCAAAACATGCTTAAACCGAGAAAACAGGCTAAAACCGAGTAAACTTTGATTGTAAGCAGTAAACAGCTTTGTTACTGTTTCTAGGGTCATAATGTGTGACAATCCAATGCATTTTGTTAACTGTAAGTGTTCGGGATGAATTTGGAGTGTTTAGACAACACTTCAACCCGTTTTTTCCCAAAACATGCATAAACCGAGAAAACAGGCTAAAACCGAGAAAACCTTTATTGTAAGCAGTAAACAGCTTTGTTACTGTTTCTAGGGTCATAATGTGTGACAATCCAATGCATTTGACTAATTGTAATAGTTCGGGAAGAATTTGGAGTGTTTAGACAACACTTAAACCCGTTTTATCCCAAAACATGCTTAAACCGAGAAACAGGCTAAAACCGAGAGAAAAAATTGATTGGAAGCAGTAAACAGATATGTTACTCTTTTTAGGGTCAAAATATGTAACAATCCAATGCATTTGACTAATTTTAAAAATTCGAGATGAATTTGGTATTGATCAAGAGAATAAGCCTAAGGCAGCCATGGCCGTCCGTACAATTATGGGGCCGTCCGTACAACCAAGCAATAAGGCCGAGTCATGTAAGTGTGTAAAGACAATGAGGAGGCCTGCTCTCCTTAGGCCCATGAGAAGGATCTAGAATGTCGCTTGTAGCCGTTAGAGAGGAGGAACAAGTGGAGTCACGGGTTATGTTGTGTTTAAGGAGACTAGGACGGGTCACTATCACCGTTGGGATTAGTTCTATCTCTCTCCTTGTCCCTATCACTTATACGATCGGTTGGTAGAGGGTGTAGCCCTAATTTTCCCTTGATATATATAGACTTTAGCCTACATTGTAATATGTATTCTTATGGAACAATAACCTAATCTTTTCTTCTTCCTCATTCTCTTTGTCTACCGATATCTCTCATCAATCTCTTGATTCTCTTCTTTATTCTACAAAGTCTTACATGGTATCAGAGCAAGTTCCTCGATTCTCTACAGTCTAATCTCATTCTCCTACTCATTTCTACACTCTAGTCTCCTTATCTTCGTTTCTTCTTACTCGCATCTTCTTTATTCTCCGGGTAAAAGCTTTACCCATCGGTCCATAGAAATCCGACCATGGAAAACGCCAAGCCCATTGTTTCACCGGTTGTCCTAAAGGGGACAAACTACTTGCTGTGGACAAGAACCACAAGAACCGCCCTTGGAGGTCGTGGCCTTTGGAGTCATGTCGAGTCCGACTATGTCCCAAAGAAAAACCCCAAAGGAGAGGACGCTTCCGAGGCGGAAGCGGAGGAAGAGAGCGAGAGGAAGGCCAAATGGTTCCAAGAAGACCAAGTTGTCCTATCTGTTCTCCAAAACTCTCTGGACACGCCTATCCTTGAGGCCTACTCATATTGCGAGACGGCCAAGGAACTGTGGGAAACACTTAAAGGCGTGTATGGTAATGTCTCTAACATGACTAGAGTCTTTGAGGTCAAGAAGGCCATAAATGATCTTAACCAAGATGATGTGGAGTTCACTAAGCATCTTGGTAAGTTCCGTGCACTATGGTCCGAGCTTGACATGTTGCGGCCAAGTACACTTGAGGCAAGTGTGCTAAACGAAAGAAAGGAGCAAGACAAAGTCTTCGGACTCCTACTTACCTTGAACCCGTCCTTCAACGACCTCTTGAAGCACATCCTAAGGGCAGAGAAGCTCCCCTCCTTTGAGGATATTTGCTCCCAAATTCAGAAAGAGCAAGGATCCCTTGATTTGTTTAGCGGTAAGGGGGAGCTTGCTTCGGCCAACAAAGGAATGTACAAGCAAGAGGAGAGGAAGTTGTTGGTGTGCGACCACTGCAAGAAGCGGGGTCATCTGAAAGACAAGTGCTGGGTTCTCCATCCTCATCTCAAGCCGGCCAAGTTCAAAGCCAACCTCTCAAAGGAAGCGGTTAGCGATAAAGGAGCCGGATCATCAAAGCAGGGAGATGAGGTGGCCATGACCGCAGCCTACGGAGATGTGGTGAGGAAGTCAGACCTTGAGGCTCTCATCCGCTCCATTGCCTCACTCAAGGAGTCTGGTATCTCTTTCTTTACTTCTAGGCCTAGCAAATCGCTTGTTATTGACTCGGGAGCCTCACATCATATGATTAGTAACCCTAGTTTAATTGACAACATAAAACCGGCCTTAGGAAATGTTGTTATTGCAAATGGAGAACAAATACCAGTAAAGGGAATAGGGGACTTGAAACTATTTGATAAAACCTCAAAAGCTTTCTTTATGCCTACCTTTACCTCCAATTTACTATCGGTTAAGAGGGCCACAAATGATTTGAATTGTTATGCAATCTTTGGTCCTAACAATGTTTATTTTCAGGATATTGAGACTGGAAAGGTTCTTGGAGAAGGGCAAGGGAGTGGAGATCTCTATGTCCTAGAGAAAACCGATCCAAATTTATCCTCTACTAAGTCTTGTTTTGTTGTTGATTCGAATATGGTGTGGCATGCTAGGCTAGGCCACCCACATTCACGTGCTTTAGGGTTGATGTTTCCTAATATTTCTTTTGATAATTCTACTTGTGAACCTTGTATTCTTGGAAAACATTGCAAGTCTATCTTTCCTAAGTCAACTACTATTTATGAGAATTGTTTTGATTTGGTTCACTCAGATGTTTGGACATCACCATGCCTATCTAGAGATAATAACAAGTATTTTGTGACTTTTATTGATGAAAAATCAAAATACACTTGGATTACCTTGTTGCCATCTAAAGATAGAGTATTTGATGCCTTTATCAATTTTCAAAATTATGTGACTAATCACTTCAATGCTAAACTTAAGGTACTTAGGTCTGATAATGGGGGGGAATACACAAGTTGCAAGTTCAAAGAACATCTCTCCAAGCATGGCATTCTCCATCAAACTAGTTGTCCCTACACGCCACAACAAAATGGTGTGGCCGAGAGGAAGAACCGGCACCTCATGGAAGTGGCGCGGGCAATCATGTTCCATTCGAGTGTTCCTAAACGATATTGGGGTGATGCCGTGATGACTGCATGCTACCTAATCAACCGAACACCAACTAGAGTTCTTCATGACTTATCTCCATTTGAAGTACTAAACAAATTTAAACCATCTCTTGATCACTTACGAGTTTTCGGCTGTGTTTGTTTTGTGTTAGTACCAGGAGAACAAAGGGGTAAGCTGGATGCCAAAAGTACAAAGTGTATGTTCATTGGCTACTCCACCACACAAAAGGGGTACAAATGTTATGATCCGGCCACAAGTCGACTATATGTCTCTCGAGACGTCCGGTTTCTAGAACATGTGGGCTACCATGACAAGAGGGATTGGAACAACCTTAAAGATCTCTCTCACTCACCTAATGACCGAGCTTCGAGTCTACGGTTCCTTCTTGATCACCTTGGCAACCCATCTCCACCAAAGGGTGCCGTGCGGCCAACACTAAGTCAAAATTCTACCGATGGTGGGTCTGACCAAGGAGATGCAAATGACAATGGTTCAGCCCAAGATGGTGAATCTCTCGGGTCTGGCCTACCCATAACCGGTGTTCCCGTCCCTGGCCCTACAACGGACACGCATGCTCCGGCGGCGGCCTCTACCGAGGAAAACACGGAGACGGCTCCTACGGACGGTACGTCCACCGTGTTGCCTAGCGTGGATCCACTTCCGGCACCAGTCCTGCGTCGGAGCACCAGACCTCGATCAGATCCCTCCACTTGGAAGAACAAGCGTGTCTATTACAACAGCCAAGCTGTTGCTCATCCCATTCAGTCCGTTTGTTCCCTTGAGCTGTTACCTGCTGATCACCAAGCTTTCTTCGGCCAAGTGGACGCCAATTGGATCCCGCAGACATATGATGAAGCTAAGGAACATCAAGTTTGGTTAGATGCGGTCAAGAATGAAACTGGCGCCATGATCCGGAATCATACGTGGGACGAATCGGATCTTCCTCAAGGCAAGCGGGCAGTTAGCTCCAAATGGGTGTTTACCATAAAGTATTTGAGCAATGGTGACATTGAACGGCATAAAGCCAGGTTAGTGGCCCGTGGCTTCACCCAAACCTATGGCGCGGACTACACGGACACCTTTGCACCCGTGGCCAAGCTCCATACGGTTCGGGTTGTGCTGTCTCTTGCTGTCAACCTCTCATGGGACTTATGGCAGATGGATGTGAAGAACGCCTTCCTTCAAGGTGAACTTGATGAAGAAGTGTACATGACGCCTCCTCCCGGCCTTGAAGACATGGTTACACCCGGAAAAGTCTTGAGGCTACGTAAGGCCATCTATGGCCTTAAGCAGTCCCCACGAGCGTGGTACCACAAACTAAGCTCCACTCTCAAGACTGATGGTTTTACGCGATCGGAGGCTGATCATACTCTCTTCACGCGTCGCACCTCTATTGGTTGGGTGGTGGTGCTCATATACGTCGACGACATCATCGTGACTGGTGATGATAAGGCGGCCATTCAGGACACCAAGGACTCTCTCAAGTCGGTATTTGACATCAAGGACCTTGGGGAACTCAAATACTTTCTTGGTATTGAGATTTGTCGCTCACCGGAAGGACTCTTCCTCTCACAACGCAAGTTTACTCTTGACTTGTTAGAGGAGACTGGCAAGCTTGGTGTGTCTCCGGTTGCTACGCCCCTTGATGAAGATTACCAGCTCAAGCGAAAGGGGGAGAGCTTACGGGCAAAAGAAGGCCGACCTAAGGAACCAATGGACGAGCCATTCTTAGACGTCACACGCTACCGCCGGCTTGTAGGTAAGCTGATATACCTTACTATCACACGACCTGACATATCCTATGCTGTGAATCAGGTTAGCCAACATATGAAGGCACCAAGCAAGTACCAATGGAGTCAAGTCGAAAGGATCCTAAGCTATCTCAAGGGCAGTCCGGGTCAAGGTATTTGGATGGGCAAGAATGACAACACCGAAATCGTTGGCTATTGTGATGCGGATTACAATGGCGACACGCTGGATAGGAGATCCACCACTGGGTACTGCACGTTTGTTGGAGGCAACTTGGTTACATGGAGGTCTAAGAAACAAAAGGTGGTTTCATGCTCTAGCGCCGAGGCCGAGTATAGAGCTATGAGGAAGCTCACTAACGAGATGACATGGCTGAAGGGCCTACTCAAGGACTTAGGCATCGAGACAAAGCAGCCCATGACCATGCACTGCGACAATGAAGCGGCTATCCACATTGCCACAAACTCAGTCTTTCATGAGAGGACCAAGCACATAGAAAGCGATTGCCACAAGGTGAGAGAGAAGATTGAAGAAGGAGTGGTGTTACCATGCCACACAAGGAGTCAAGATCAGCTAGCTGACATCTTCACCAAGTCTGCAAGCTCCAAGGTTTGTGATCACATCTACAGCAAACTTGGACTTGTAGACATTACACGGCCATGATCAAGCTTCCCTAATCCGTGGACAGCACACTCTTTTTCCCTTGACTTGGTTTTGTCCCATGAGGTTTTCTAAGTCAAGGTTTTTAATGAGGTGCTGCTTCACGGGTTCCAAGCTTAGCCATTTCACTCGGCTAAGCTTGAGGGGGAGTATTGATCAAGAGAATAAGCCTAAGGCAGCCATGGCCGTCCGTACAATTATGGGGCCGTCCGTACAACCAAGCAATAAGGCCGAGTCATGTAAGTGTGTAAAGACAATGAGGAGGCCTGCTCTCCTTAGGCCCATGAGAAGGATCTAGAATGTCGCTTGTAGCCGTTAGAGAGGAGGAACAAGTGGAGTCACGGGTTATGTTGTGTTTAAGGAGACTAGGACGGGTCACTATCACCGTTGGGATTAGTTCTATCTCTCTCCTTGTCCCTATCACTTATACGATCGGTTGGTAGAGGGTGTAGCCCTAATTTTCCCTTGATATATATAGACTTTAGCCTACATTGTAATATGTATTCTTATGGAACAATAACCTAATCTTTTCTTCTTCCTCATTCTCTTTGTCTACCGATATCTCTCATCAATCTCTTGATTCTCTTCTTTATTCTACAAAGTCTTACATTTGGAGTGTTAGACAACACTTAAACCCGTTTTATCCCAACCCGAGAAAACATTGATTCTAAGCAGTAAGCAGCTTTCTTACTGTTTCTAGGGTCAGAATGTTTGACAATCCAATGCATTTTACTAATTGTAAGAGTTCGGGATGAATTTGGAGTGTATAGACAACACTTATACCCATTTTTTCCCGAAACATGCTTAAACCGAGAAAACAGGCTAAAACCGAGAAAACATTGATAGTAAGCAATAAACAGCTTTGTTACTGTTTCTAGGGTCAGAATGTGTGACAATACAATGCATTTGACTAATTGAAAAAGTTTGGGATGAATATGGAGTGTTTAGACAACACTTAAATCCGTTTTATCCCAAAACATGCTTAAATCGAGAAAACAGGCTAAAACCGAGAAAACATTGATTGTAAGCAGTAAACAGATTTTTTACTGTTTCTAGGGTCATAATTTGTGACAATCCAATGCATTTGACTAATTGTAAGGTTTCAGGATGAATTTGTAGTGTTTAGACAACTCTTAAACCCGTTTTATCCCAAAACATGCTTAAACCGAGAAAGAGGCTAAAACCGAGAGAAAACATTGATTGGAAGCAGTAAAAAGATATGTTACTCTTTTTAGGGTCAAAATATGTATCAATCCAATGCATTTGACTAATGTTAAGAATTCGAGATGAATTTGGAGTGTATAGACAACACTTATACCCATTTTTTTCCGAAACATGCTTAAACCGAGAAAACAGGCTAAAACCGAGAAAACATTGATTGTAAACAGTAAACAGCTTTATTACTGTTTCTAGGGTCAAAATATGTAACAATCCAATGCATTTGACTAATTATAAGGGTTGGGTTGAATTTCGAGTGTTTAGACACCACTTATACCCATTTTGTCCCAAAACAGGCTAAAACCAAGAAAACATTGATTCTAAGCAGTAAGCAGCTTTGTTACTGTTTCTAGGGTCCGAATGTTTGACAATCCAATGCATTTTACTATTTGTAAGAGTTGGGGATGAATTTGGAATGTTTAGACAACACTTAAACCCGTTTTATCCCAAAACAAGTTTAAACTGAGAAAACATTGATTGTAAGCAGTAAACAGCTTTGTTACTGTTTCTAGGGTCAGAATTTGTGGCAATCCAATGCATTTGACTAATTGTAAGAGTTGGGCATGAATTTGGAGTGTTTAGACAACACTTTGACCCGTTTTAGCCCAAAAGAGGCTAAAACCAAGAAAACAGGCTAACACCGAGAGAAAACATTGATTGGAAGCAGTAAACAGCTATGTTACTCTTTCTAGGGTCAAAATATGTAACAATCCAATGCATTTGACTAATTATAAGAGTTCGGGTTGAATTTGGAGTGTTTAGACACCACTTTTACCCATTTTGTCCGAAACAGTCTAAAACCGAGAAAACATTGATTCGACGCAGTAAACAGCTTTTTTACTGTTTCTAGGGTCATAATGTGTGACAATCCAATGCATTTGACTTATTGCAAAAGTTCGGGATGAATTTGGAGTGTTTAGACAACACTTAAACCCGTTTTATCCCGAAACATGCTTAAACCAAGAAAACAGGCTAAAACCGAGAGAAAACATTGATTCAAAGCAGTAAACATCTATGTTACTCTTTCTATTTCAAAATATGTAACAATCCAACATTTGACTAGTTATAAGAGTTCGGGTTGAATTTGGAGTGTTTAGACACCACTTATACCCATTTTGTCCTGAAACAGGCTAAAACTGAGAAAACGTTGATTCGAAGCAGTAAACAGCTTTGTTAATTTTTCTAGGGTCAGAATGTGTGACAATCCAATGCATTTGACTAATTGTAAGAGTTCGGGATGAATTTGGAGTGTTTAGACAACACCTAAACCCGTTTTATCCCAAAACATGCTTAAACCGAGAAAACAGGCTAAAACCGAGTAAACATTGATTGTAAGCAGTAAACAGCTTTGTTACTGTTTCTATGGTCAAAATGTGTGACAATCCAATGCATTTTGCTAACTATAAGAGTTCGGGATGAATTTGGAGTGTTAAGACAACACTTCAACCCGATTTTTCCCAAAACATGCATAAACCGAGAAAACAGGCTAAAACCGAGAAAACATTTATTGTAAGCAGTAAACAGCTTTGTTACTGTTTCTAGGGTCATAATGTGTGACAATCCAATGCATTTGACTAATTGTAATAGTTCGGGATGAATTTGGAGTGTTTAGACAACACTTAAACCCGTTTTATCTCAAAATATGTTTAAACCGAGAAACAGGCTAAAACCGAGAGAAAACATTGATTGGAAGCAGTAAACAGATATGTTACTATTTCTAGGGTCAAAATATGTAACAATCCAATGCATTTGACTAATTTTAAAAATTCGAGATGATTTTGGAGTGTTAGACAACACTTAAACCCGTTTTATCCCAAACCGAGAAAATATTGATTCTAAGCAGTAAGCAGCTTTGTTACTGTTTCTAGGGTCAGAATGTTTGACAATCCAATGTATTTGACTAATTGTAAGAGTTCGGGATGAATTTGGAGTGTATAGACAACACTTATACCCATTTTTTCCCGAAACAGGCTAAAACTGCGAAAACGTTGATTCTAAGCAGTAAACAGCTTTGTTACTGTTTCTAGGGTTAGAATGTGTGACAATCCAATGCATTTGAATAATTGTAAGAGTTCGGGATGAATTTGGAGTGTTTAGACAACACTTAAACCCGTTTTATCCCAAAACATGCTTAAACCGAGAAAACAGGCTAAAACCGAGAAAACATTGATTGTAAGCAGTAAACAGCTTTGTTACTGTTTCTAGGGTCATAATGTGTGACAATCCAATGCATTTGACTAATTGTAAGAGTTTGGGATGAATTTGGAGTGTATAGACAACACTTATACCCCTTTTTTCCCGAAACAGGCTAAAACTGCGAAAACGTTGATTCTAAGCAGTAAACAGCTTTGTTACTGTTTCTAGGTTTAGAATGTGTGACAATCCAATGCATTTGAATAATTGTAAGAGTTCGGGATGAATTTGGAGTGTTTAGACAACACTTAAACCCGTTTTATCCCAAAACAGGCTAAAACCGAGAAAACATTGATTCTAAGAAGTAAGCAGCTTTATTACTGTTTCTAGGGTCAGAATATGTGACAATCCAATGCATTTGACTAATTGTAAGAGTTCGGGATGAATTTGGAGTGTTTAGACAACACTTATACCGATTTTGTCCCGAAACAGGCTAAAACTGAGAAAACGTTGATTCTAAGCAGTAAACAGCTTTGTTACTGTTTCTAGGGTCAAAATGTGTGACAATCCAATGAATTTGACTAATTGTAAGAGTTCGGGATGAATTTGGTGTGTTTAGACAAGACTTAAACCCGTTTTATCCCAAAACATGCATAAACCGAGAAAACAGGCTAAAACTGAGAAAACGTTGATTCGAAGCAGTAAACAGCTTTGTTACTGTTTCTAGGGTCAGAATGTGTGAAAATCCAATTTATTTGACTAATTGTAAGAGTTCGGGATGAATTTGGAGTGTTTAGACAACACATAAACCTGTTTTATCCTAAAACATGCTTAAACCGAGAAAACAGGCAAAACCGAGAAAACATTGATTGTAAGCAGTAAACAGCTTTGTTACTGTTTCTAGGGTCAGAATGTGTGACAATACAATGCATTTGACTAATTGAAAAAGTTCGGGATGAATATGGAGTGTTTAGACAACACTTAAACCCGTTTTATCCCAAAACATGCTTAAATCGAGAAAACAGGCTAAAACCGAGAAAACATTGATTGTAAGCAGTAAACAGATTTTTTACTGTTTCTAGGGTCATAATGTGTGACAATCCAATGCATTTGACTAATTGTAAGGTTTCGGGATGAATTTGTAGTGTTTAGACAACTCTTAAACCCGTTTTATCCCAAAACATGCTTAAACCGAGAAACAGGCTAAAACCGAGAGAAAACATTGATTGGAAGTAGTAAAAAGATATTTTACTCTTTTTAGGGTCAAAATATGTATCAATCCAATGCATTTGACTAATTTTAAGAATTCGAGATGAATTTCGAGTGTTTAGACAACACTTAAACCCATTTTGTCCCAAAACAGGCTAAAACAAAGAAAACATTGATTCTAAGCAGTAAGCAGCTTTGTTACTGTTTCTAGGGTCCGAATGTTTGACAATCCAATGCATTTGTCTAATTGTAAGAGTTGGGGATGAATTTGGAATGTTTAGACAACACTTAAACCCGTTTTATCCCAAAACAGGTTTAAACCGAGAAAACATTGATTCTAAGCAGTAAACAGCTTTGTTACTGCTTCCAGGGTCAGAATTTGTGACAATCCAATGCATTTGACTAATTGTAAGAGTTAGGGATGAATTTGAAGTGTTTAGACAACACTTTGACCCGTTTTAGCCCAAAAGAGGATTAAACCAAGAAAACAGGCTAACACCGAGAGAAAACATTGATTGGAAGCAGTAAACAGCTGTGTTACTCTTTCTATGGTCAAAATATGTAACAATCCAATGCATTTGACTAATTATAAGAGTTCGGGTTGAATTTGGAGTGTTTAGACACCACTTTTACCCATTTTGTCCGAAACAGTCTAAAACCGAGAAAACATTGATTCGAAGCAGTAAACAGCTTTTTTACTGTTTATAGGGTCATAATGTGTGACAATCCAATGCATTTGACTAATTGTAAGAGTTCGGGATGAATTTGGAGTGTTTAGACAACACTTAAACCCGTTTTATCCCAAAACATGCTTAAACCGAGTAAACATTGATTGTAAGCAGTAAACAGCTTTGTTACTGTTTCTAGGGTCATAATGTGTGACAATCCAATGCATTTTGCTAACTGTAAGTGTTCGGGATGAATTTGGAGTGTTTAGACAACACTTCAACCCGTTTTTTCACAAAACATGCATAAACCGAGAAAACAGGCTAAAACCGAGAAAACATTTATTGTAAGCAGTAAACAGGTTTGTTACTGTTTCTAGGGTCATAATGTGTGACAATCCAATGCATTTGACTAATTGTAAGGTTTCGGGATGAATTTGTAGTGTTTAGACAACTCTTAAACCCGTTTTATCCCAAAACATGCTTAAACCGAGAAACAGGCTAAAACCGAGAGAAAACATTGATTGGAAGCAGTAAACAGATATGTTACTCTTTTTAGGGTCAAAATATGTAACAATCCAATGCATTTGACTAATTTTAAAAATTCGAGATGAATTTGGAGTGTTAGACAACACTTAAACCCGTTTTATCCCAAACCGAGAAAACATTGATTCTAAGCAGTAAGCAGCTTTCTTACTGTTTCTAGGGTCAGAATGTTTTACAATCCAATGCATTTTACTAATTGTAAGAGTTCGGGATGAATTTGGAGTGTATAGACAACACTTATACCCATTTTTTCCCGAAACATGCTTAAACCGAGAAAACAGGCTAAAACCGAGAAAACATTGATTGTAAGCAGTAAACAGCTTTGTTACTGTTTCTAGGGTCAGAATGTGTGACAATACAATGCATTTGACTAATTGAAAAATTTCGGGATGAATATGGAGTGTTTAGACAACACTTAAATCCGTTTTATCCCAAAACATGCTTAAATCGAGAAAACAGGCTAAAACCGAGAAAACATTGATTGTAAGCAGTAAACAGATTTTGTACTGTTTCTAGGGTCATAATGTGTGACAATCCAATGCATTTGACTAATTGTAAGGTTTCAGGATGAATTTGTAGTGTTTAGACAACTCTTAAACCCGTTTTATCCCAAAACATGCTTAAACCGAGAAAGAGGCTAAAACCGAGAGAAAACATTGATTGGAAGCAGTAAAAAGATATGTTACTCTTTTTAGGGTCAAAATATGTATCAATCCAATGCATTTGACTAATTTTAATAATTCGAGATGAATTTGGAGTGTATAGACAACACTTATACCCATTTTTTTCCAAAACATGCTTAAACCGAGAAAACAGGCTAAAACCGAGAAAACATTGATTGTAAGCAGTAAACAGCTTTATTACTGTTTCTAGGGTCAAAATATGTAACAATCCAATGCATTTGACTAATTATAAGGGTTGGGTTGAATTTCGAGTGTTTAGACACCACTTATACCCATTTTGTCCCAAAACAGGCTAAAACCAAGAAAACATTGATTCTAAGCAGTAAGCAGCTTTGTTACTGTTTCTAGGGTCCGAATGTTTGACAATCCAATGCATTTTACTATTTGTAAGAGTTGGGGATGAATTTGGAATGTTTAGACAACACTTAAACCCGTTTTATCCCAAAACAGGTTTAAACTGAGAAAACATTGATTCTAAGCAGTAAACAGCTTTGTTACTGTTTCTAGGGTCAGAATTTGTGACAATCCAATGCATTTGACTAATTGTAAGAGTTGGGCATGAATTTGGAGTGTTTAGACAACACTTTGACCCGTTTTAGCCCAAAAGAGGCTTAAACCAAGAAAACAGGCTAACACCGAGAGAAAACATTGATTGGAAGCAGTAAACAGCTATGTTACGCTTTCTAGGGTCAAATTATGTAACAATCCAATGCATTTGACTAATTATAAGAGTTCGGGTTGAATTTGGAGTGTTTAGACACCACTTTTACCCATTTTGTCCGAAACAGTCTAAAACCGAGAAAACATTGATTCGAAGCAGTAAACAGCTTTTTTACTGTTTCTAGGGTCATAATGTGTGACAATCCAATGCATTTGACTTATTGCAAAAGTTCGGGATGAATTTGGAGTGTTTAGACAACACTTAAACCCGTTTTATCCCGAAACAGGCTTAAACCAAGAAAACAGGCTAAAACCGAGAGAAAACATTGATTCAAAGCAGTAAACATCTATGTTACTCTTTCTATTTCAAAATATGTAACAATCCAACATTTGACTAGTTTTTAGAGTTCGGGTTGAATTTGGAGTGTTTAGACACCACTTATACCCATTTTGTCCTGAAAGAGGCTAAAACTGAGAAAACGTTGATTCGAAGCAGTAAACAGCTTTGTTACTTTTTCTAGGGTCAGAATGTGTGACAATCCAATGCATTTGCCTAATTGTAAGAGTTCGGGATGAATTTGGAGTGTTTAGACAACACTTAAACCCGTTTTATCCCAAAACATGCTTAAACCGAGAAAACAGGCTAAAACCGAGTAAACATTGATTGTAAGCAGTAAACAGCTTTGTTACTGTTTCTGGGGTTATAATGTGTGACAATCCAATGCATTTTGCTAACTGTAAGTGTTCGGGATGAATTTGGAGTGTTTAGACAACACTTCAACCCGTTTTTTCCTAAAACATGCATAAACCGAGAAAACATTTATTGTAAGCAGTAAACAGCTTTGTTACTGTTTCTAGGGTCATAATGTGTGACAATCCAATGCATTTGACTAATTGTAATAGTTCGGGATGAATTTGGAGTGTTTAGACAACACTTAAACCCGTTTTATCCCAAAACATGCTTAAACCGAGAAACAGGCTAAAACCGAGAGAAAACATTAATTGGAAGCAGTAAACAGATATGTTACTCTTTTTAGGGTCAAAATATGTAACAATCCAATGCATTTGACTAATTTTAAAAATTCGAGATGAATTTGGAGTGTTAGACAACACTTAAACCCGTTTTATCCCAAACCGAGAAAACATTGATTCTAAGCAGTAAGCAGCTTTGTTACTGTTTCTAGGGTCAGAATGTTTGACGATCCAATGCATTTGACTAATTGTAAGAGTTCAGGATGAATTTAGAGTGTATAGACAACACTTATACCCATTTTTCCCGAAACATGCTTAAACCGAGAAAACAGGCTAAAACCGAGAAAACATTGATTGTAAGCAGTAAACAGCTTTTTTACTGTTTCTAGAGTCAGAAAGTGTGACAATCCAATGCATTTGACTAATTTAAAAACTTCGGGATGAATATGGAGTGTTTAGACAACACTTAAACCCGTTTTATCCCAAAACATGCTTAAATCAAGAAAACAGGCTAAAACCGAGAAAACATTGATTGTAAGAAGTAACCAGATTTTTTACTGTTTCTAGGGTCATAATGTGTGACAATCCAATGCATTTGACTAATTGTAATAGTTCGGGATGAATTTGGAGTGTTTAGACAACTCTTAAACCCGTTTTATCCCAAAACATGCTTAAACCGAGAAACAGGCTAAAACCGAGAGAAAACATTGATTGGAAGCAGTAAAAAGATATGTTACTCTTTTTAGGGTCAAAATATGGGTCAATCCAATGCATTTGACTAATTTTAAGAATTCGAGATGAATTTGGAGTGTTTAGACAACACTTAAACCCGTTTTATCCCAAAACCGGTTTAAACCGAGAAAACATGCTAAAACCGAGAGAAAACTTTGATTGGAAGCAGTAATCAGATATGGTACTCTTTTTAGGGTCAAAATATGTAACAATCCAATGCATTTGACTAATTATAAGGGTTGGGTTGAATTTTGAGTGTTTAGACACCACTTATACCCATTTTGTCCCAAAACAGGCTAAAACCAAGAAAACATTGATTCTAAGCAGTAAGCAGCTTTGTTACTGTTTCTAGGGTCCGAATGTTTGACAATCCAATGCATTTTACTAATTGTAAGAGTTGGGGATGAATTTGGAATGTTTAGACAACACTTAAACCCGTTTTATCCCAAAACAGGTTTAAACCGAGAAAACATTGATTCTAAGCAGTAAACAGCTTTGTTACTGTTTCTAGGGTCAGAATTTGTGACAATCCAATGCATTTTACTAATTGTAAGAGTTGGGGATGAATTTGGAGTGTTTAGACAACACTTTGACCCGTTTTAGCCCAAAAGAGGCTTAAACCAAGAAAACAGGCTAACACCGAGAGAAAACATTGATTGGAAGCAGTAAACAGCTATGTTACTCTTTCTAAGGTCAAAATATGTAACAATCCAATGCATTTGACTAATTATAAGAGTTCGGGTTGAATTTGGAGTGTTTAGACACCACTTTTACCCATTTTGTCCGAAACAGGCTAAAACCGAGAAAACATTGATTCGAAGCAGTAAATAGCTTTGTTACTGTTTCTAGGGTCATAATGTGTGACAATCCAATGCATTTGACTAATTGTAAAAGTTCGGGATGAATTTGGAGTGTTTAGACAATACTTAAACCCGTTTTATCCTGAAACAGGCTTAAACCGAGAAAACAGGCTAAAACCGAGAGAAAACATTGATTCAAAGCAGTAAACATCTATGTTACTCTTTCTATTTCAAAATATGTAACAATCCAACATTTGACTAGTTATAAGAGTTCAGGTTGAATTTGGAGTGTTTAGACACCACTTATACCCATTTTGTCCTGAAACAGGCTAAAACTGAGAAAACGTTGATTCGAAGCAGTAAACAGCTTTGTTACTTTTTCTAGGGTCAGAATGTTTGACAATCCAACGCATTTGACTAATTGTAAGAGTTCAGGATGAATTTGGAGTGTTTAGACAACACTTAAACCCGTTTTATCCCAAAACATGCTTAAACCGAGAAAACAGGCTAAAACTTAGTAAACATTGATTCTAAGTAGTAAACAGCTTTGTTACTGTTTCTAGGGTCATAATGTGTGACAATCCAATGCATTTTGCTAACTGTAAGAGTTCGGGTTGAATTTGGAGTGTTTAGACAACACTTCAACCCGTTTTTTTCCAAAACATGCATAAACCGAGAAAACAGGCTAAAACCAAGAAAACATTTATTGTAAGCAGTAACCAGCTTTGTTACTGTTTCTAGGGTCATAATGTGTGACAATCCAATGCATTTGACTAATTTTAATAGTTCGGGATGAATTTGGAGTGTTTAGACAACACTTAAACCCGTTTTATCCCAAAACATGCTTAAACCGAGAAACAGGCTAAAACCGAGAGAAAACATTGATTGGAAGCAGTAAACAGATATGTTACTCTTTTTAGGGTCAAAATATGTAACAATCCAATGCATTTGACTAATTTTAAAAATTCAAGATGAATTTGGAGTGTTAGACAAAACTTAAACCCGTTTTATCCCAAACCGAGAAAACATTAATTCTAAGCAGTAAGCAGCTTTGTTACTGTTTCTAGGGTCAGAATGCTTGGCGATCCAATGCATTTGACTAATTGTAAGAGTTCGGGATGAATTTGGAGTGTATAGACAACACTTGTACCCATTTTTCCCGAAACATGCTTAAACCAAGAAAACAGGCTAAAACCGAGAAAACATTGATTGTAAGCAGTAAACAGCTTTGTTACTGTTTCTAGGGTCAGAATTTGTGACAATCCAATGCATTTGACTAATTTAAAAAGTTCAGGATGAATATGGAGTGTTTAGACAACACTTAAACCCGTTTTATCCCAAAACATGCTTAAATCGAGAAAACAGGCTAAAACCGAGAAAACATTGATTGTAAGAAGTAACCAGATTTTTTACTGTTTCTAGGGTCATAATGTGTGACAATCCAATGCATTTGACTAATTGTAATAGTTCGGGATGAATTTGGAGTGTTTAGACAACTCTTAAACCCGTTTTATCCCAAAACATGCTTAAACCGAGAAACAGGCTAAAACCGAGAGAAAACATTGATTGGAAGCAGTAAAAAGATATGTTACTCTTTTTAGGGTCAAAATATGTGTCAATCCAAATTTGTGAAAATCCAAAGCATTTGACTAATTGTAAGAGTTCGGGATGAATTTTGAGTGTTTACACACCACTTAAACTCGTTTTATCCCGAAACAGGCTTAAACCGAGAAAAGAGGCTAAAACCGAGAGAAAACATTAATTCGAAGCAGTAAACAGCTATGTTACTCTTTCTAGGGACAAAATATGTAACAATCCAACATTTGTCTAATTATAAGAGTTCTGGTTGAATTTGGAGTGTTTAGACACTACTTATACCATTTTGTCCCGAAACTGGCTAAAACCGAGAAAACATTGATTCTAAGCAGTAAACAGCTTTGTTACTGTTTCTAGGGTCAGAATGTTTGAAAATCCAATGCATTTGACTAATTGTCTAGGGTCAGAATGTGTGAAAATCCAAAGCATTTGACTAATTGTAACAGTTCAGGATGAATTTTGAGTGTTTACACACCACTTAAACTCGTTTTATCCCGAAACAGGCTTAAAAGGAGAAAACAGGCTAAAACCGAGACAAAACATTGATTCGAAGCAGTAAACAGCTATGTTACTCTTTCTAGGGACAAAATATGTAACAATCCAACATTTGTCTAATTATAAGAGTTCTGGTTGAATTTGGAGTGTTTAGACACTACTTATACCATTTTGTCCCGAAACAGGCTAAAACCGAGAAAACATTGATTTTAAGCAGTAAACAGCTTTGTTACTGTTTCAAGGGTCAGAATGTGTGAAAATCCAATGTATTTGACTAATTGTAAGAGTTCGGGATGAATTTTGAGTGTTTAGACACCACTTAAACTGGTTTATCCCGAAACAGGCTTAAACCGAGAAAACAGGCTAAAACGAGAGAAAACATTGATTCGAAGCAGTAAACAACTATTTTACTCTTTCTAGGGACAAAATATGTAACAATCCAACATTTGACTAATTATAAGAGTTCGGGTTGAATTTGGAGTGTTTAGACACTACTTTACCCATTTTGTCCCGAAACAGGCTAAAACCGAGAAAACATTGATTCTAAGCAGTAAACAGCTTTGTTACTGTTTCTATGGTCAGAATGTGTGACAATCGAATGCATTTGACTAATTGTAAAAGTTCAGGATGAATTTGGAGTGTTTAGACAACACTTAAACCCGTTTTATCCCAAAACATGCTTAAACCGAAAAAACAGGCTAAAACCGAGAGAAAACATTGATTCGAAGCAGTAAACAGCTATGTTACTCTTTCTAGGGAAAAAATATGTAACAATCCAACATTTGACTAATTATAAGAGTTCGGGTTGAATTTGGAGTGTTTAGACACCATTGTTACCCATTTGTGTCGAAACAGGCTAAAACCGAGAAATGTTGATTCTAAGCAGAGTAACCAGTCTTGTTACTGTTTCTAGGGTAACAATTTGTGAAAATCCAAAGCAGTTGACTAATTGTAAGAGTTCGGGATGAATTTTGAGTGTTTACACACCACTTAAACTCGTTTTATCCCGAAACAGGCTTAAACCGAGAAAAGAGGCTAAAACCGAGAGAAAATATTAATTCGAAGCAGTAAACAGCTATGTTACTCTTTCTAGGGACAAAATATGTAACAATCCAACATTTGTCTAATTATAAGAGTTCTGGTTGAATTTGGAGTGTTTAGACACTACTTATACCCATTTTGTCCCGAAACAGGCTAAAACCCAGAAAACTTTGATTCTAAGCAGTAAACAGCTTTGTTACTGTTTCTAGGGTCAGAATGTGTGAAAATCCAATGCATTTGACTAATTGTAAGAGTTCGAGATGAATTTTGATTGTTTAGACACCACTTAAACTAGTTTATCTCGAAACAGGCTTAAACCGAGAAAACAGGCTAAAACCGAGAGAAAACATTGATTCTAAACAGTAAACAGCTTTGTTATTGTCTCTATGGTCAGAATGTGTGAAAATCCAATGCATTTGACTAATTGTAAGAGTTCAGGATGAATTTGGAGTGTTTAAACACCATTTTTACCCATTTTGTCTCGAAACAGGCTAAAACCGAGAAAATGTTGATTCTAAGCAGAGTAAACAGCCTTGTTACTGTTTCTAGGGTAACAATGTGTGAAAATCCAAAGCATTTGACTAATTGTAAGAGTTCGGGATGAATTTTGAGTGTTTACACACCACTTAAACTCGTTTTATCTCGAAACAGGCTTAAACCGAGAAAACAGGCTAAAACCGAGAGAAAACATTGATTCGAAGCAGTAAACAGCTATGTTACTCTTTCTAGGGACAAAATATGTTACAATCCAACATTTGTCTAATTATAAAAGTTCTGGTTGAATTTGGAGTGTTTAGACACTACTGATACCCATTTTGTCCCGAAACAGGCTAAAACCGAGAAAACATTGATTCTAAGCAGTAAACAGCTTTGTTACTATTTCTAGGGTCAGAATGTGTGAAAATCCAATGTATTTGACTAATTGTAAGAGTTCGGGATGAATTTTGAGTGTTTAGACACCACTTAAACTAGTTTATCCCGAAACAGGCTTAAACCGAGAAAACAGGCTAAAACCGAGAGAAAACATTGATTCGAAGCAGTAAACAGCTATTTTACTCTTTCTAGGGACAAAATATGTAACAATCCAACATTTGACTAATTATAAGAGTTCGGGTTGAATTTGGAGTGTTTAGACACTACTTTACCCATTTTGTCCGGAAACAGGCTAAAACCGAGAAAACATTGATTCTAAGCAGTAAACAGCTTAGTTAAAGTTTATATGGTCAGAATGTGTGACAATACAATGCATTTTACTAATTGTAAGAGTTCAGGATGAATTTGGAGTGTTTAGACAACACTTAAACCC